>NC_139725.1:10695712-11360212 GCF_964211835.1 Anser anser | reverse complement strand
AAGGGGAGGTTTTATAGTCTTTATAAAAGGAAGGCAGCTAGGAGTAAACCTGATGTTCTGATTTAAAATACACATTTACTATACTAGAGATTCACAGAATCACAGAATTGTAGGGGTTGGAAGGAACCTCGAGAGATCAACCGCCTGCCAAAGCAGGTTCCTTAGAGCAGGCTGCCCAGGTAGGCGTCCAGACGGGCCTTGAATATCTCCGGAGAAGGAGACTCCACAGCCTCCCTGGGCAGCCTGTTCCAGTGCTCCGTCACCCTCACCGTGAAGAAGTTCTTTCGCATGTTGGTGTGGAACTTCCTGTGCTCCATTTTGTGGCTATTGCCCTTTGTCCTGTCCCCACAAACCACAGAAAAGAGGTTGGACAAATCCCTCTGTTTGCCACACTTCAGGTGTTTATAAACATTGATGAGATCCCCTCTCAGTCTTCTTTTCTCCAGGCTGAACAGACCCAGGTCTCTCAGCCTTTCCTCATAGGGAAGATGCTCCAGGCCCCGTATCATCTTTGTGGCCCTCCGCTGGACTCTTTCCAGGAGTTCCCTGTCTTTTTTGTACCGGGGAGCCCAGAACTGGACACAGAACTCCAGGTGAGGCCTGACCAGGGCAGAGTAGAGGGGGAGGATCACCTCCCTTGACCTGCTGGCCACACTCCTTTTAATGCATGCCAGGATCCCATTGGCCCTCTTGGCCACCAGGGCACACAGCTGGCTCACGGTCAAAATTAGAGTAGAAGTAAGGACTGTATCTTTTCCAAATTGTTATTGTTAGCATTGATTTTTTTCCTATATATTCATCTGTTTAAAATGCTGCTGTTTTTTATTTTACTACCTATGTGTTGATAAATTCCCGTTCTGTGCAATCACTCATTAATAATAAAACAAACGTTGTAAATTAATATGACCATGAAGCAGGTAATAATTGAACGCATTTTTTTCTTCCATGGGGATCATGAAGTTCTTTTAATATGTTCCTAGTAAATTATCTTGGGTTTATGGAAAATCGAATGTTTTCATTGTTAAGGAATAGTTTTAAATTTTAAGGAGCAGCCCTGAGTGGGTATAAAGTACTTGAAGCGTAACCATGAGATTGAATCTTTGGCTCAGGAGTGCAGTTGTTAATCTTCGGATGATGCCAGGTGAAGTAACAGTGTTTATTTAACTTGCTCAGGAGCCAGCAGACTAGGTGGGACCTCAGTTCCCCCAGGCAATGCAGTCATCGAGCTGGGGAGTCTAGTTGGGTCGTGCCGTGATTCCCCTACAGCGCGTGATCCCAGGCAAGCAGGGCGCAGCGAGTCAGGCTTCACTGCACAGCTGGGTTGTGTCCTGTCAACAGGGTGGATTTGGTCAATATACGCATAAATTTAGTTAATAAGTTATTTTAAAGCCATGCTTTTCTGAGATATGGAGGCACTTAGAATAATCATTATAAAGCTTATGTGGAATGAATGATGTTATTTCGGAGCAGTAATCTTCAGTATGCATTTTTGTTAGTGATTCATTGCTGAATCAGACTCCTTGAGAGCAGGAATCAGTCAGAGTAGGTCCTAGTTGACAATTACAGCACTAATCCCACGGCGATCTTGTGGGAGCACAGGACACGGTGCCATAAATACGATATTGATTTAGCAATATGTAACCATGTTTTTAAATTGATTCCTATTGTCCCATCAGACAGGCAAGCATATTGAATAATGGCAGGGCTTTATTAAGACGGTATGTTCAGGATATCCAGAAATAAAATTTTCTTTCGCTATTTGGTAAAGGTGAATAACTGTTTATTTTCCCTTGGGTCACTTTAAATTTTAGTTTTATAAAATCCGTATTAGCGGTATAATCAAAGAGAATTTCCCACTTCCTATCATACTGTCTCAGAACAGTCAGGTCAGTCAAGCAGGTGGTCTTCATCCATTCGTCTGATCTTAGACTTGCAGTCATACTCAAATAGATTGCTTGCTTCCCTAAATTGTGGCTACAGTGGTGCCTTTGAAAAACTGTAAGCATGTCAGCGTCCAGACCGTTCAGGGATTTTTGTCCTTCATCAGGGAATGAACAGACAAGTTTTGAAGGACAGCTTTTTGATTCCTAAGTACTAATCATAGTAAACTACTTCATTTAACCAATAGGTTCAAACGCGGAATGAAATTGCTTCAATTATTTTTCCTAAAGTGCTGGGTTTGCCGTGTAGAAAAAAGGAAGTGATTCAGGCACTGTGAACAAACTTGGACTATTCCAGAATGACTCACCAGTTCATTACACCCCAAGCCATTTTTCATGCTGGTTATGGAAATAGTAAGATTGCATTAGTAAAAGTACTTTTCTGTGTGTGTGGAGCAGACTACAGTTATCCTAACAGGCCAAATCAGTCATGGTTGGATTCTCCAGTCTATTCTCCAGTCTCCAGTTCTGAATGTTGATTTCTGTGAACTGTTTTGGGTTACTGTTGATCATCCAGATCTGTAATTGACATAGACGTGGTCTGTAATTGTTCAGGGTGGCATACTGCAAGTTTATAAGTAGATTCCCTTGTGGTCGGGTATAGTTTAGGATAGCGTATGTTAATAATACTGCGAAATTACAGGCATAGGAAGCTTACTCATTTCCAGCCATGTCCAACTCCCAGGATGCATATGTTTACGGAATTAGAAATAGCTGTGCACAGAATTGTAGGGCTGTGGGAGACCAAAAATAACATAGGGAAAGCAACATTTCCTTCAGATATGACATGCATGCCTCTGAAAGACCAGTAATATGAATGAACATTGAAACTGTTTTAATAGATCTTGATAATCATAGCGTGGTTCTCTGGTTAATTTTGAACAAAAAGACAAAATCGCGACGCCTGACCACAATTCGTACGAGTGAATTTTGAAGGGCTGTGTATGTTTAGCAGATGTTGTCATTCCTTTTGGTGTGCTGATGGTTTTAGATCTTTTTACGTAAAGTAGAGCATGGAGTGTTGAAGAACGAGGCGGTTCCCTTAAAAATGCTGGTTTTATCGGGGTTTTATCAGTATGTATCATTGTACTCCACCTTTAGATAGGAGGATGCAATTTCTTGAATGTGTTTTAAAGGCATTTTCTTGGCTAGGGGAAACTATTAATGTCCTCCCTGCTGCTGATATGGGGAAGTGACATCCTTGCTTCTGTTGCCCAATGAAGTGCCTGGACAAAAGGGCAAATGCAGAGGTTTCAAGAGAAGCCTGCTGTGTGCTTTCTGCCTAGGTCACGGGCCTTTGTCACTGCTTGTTCATTCGTTTGGTTATTGGGCCCTTACTGTAAAGGGTGGAGGAGACATATTAAATGGATTCATGTTAGAAATGGATTGTCCTTAAAAAGGCTTTTGGTTCTTACTGAAGTGTTTTTTCCTTTTAAAGATGACATTGCGGTTCTCACCAAGTTCAAGCTGTTGCAGTCAGAAGGTATTGTACTAGCCAGCGTCCCACCTTCCTTCCTTTTGTCTGTGCCCTCTGTTGCTTTTTTTTGTTTTTAAAATTCCAAGAGCCTCTTGGAAATCAGACTTCAGTTTATTTGAATCGCTGATGTCACACACAGGCCATTTTTTTTGCAGTGGGATTTACAAGTCGGTTTTTACTTATCCTCTTGGCTACGCGCTAGCCTGGCATCTGCATTCATAGTGCTTGTTGCAGTTCTGGGTTGTGGCTCCCTTACACCTTCCTACATGACATGGACATGCATTTTCTTGTACTGCTGTCTAGGAACCTGCTTATATGTTGTTCAAGGAGCAAACGTTTAAGTATGTTGTATTTCTCAGCTTATGTTTTGCATCCTCTTTCTTCCTTCTTGTGTGCTGCACCTGCGTTAATTCAGTTTTATTCCCCTAGATTAGAGCTACCGAGAGGATTTCTTTTCACAAGTTTATTAGCTATGCTACTAGAAGAGCATTTCCCAAGAAAGTTCATAATCATGCTTGTTCCCATGGTTCAATTTTCACAGCTACAGAAATTATAATCCAGAAAATACAACCGCCAAAGCTGTTGTAGGCTGCGGAGTCGGTTCAAGTCCTCTCAGCATCACCGGCAAATTGAATGCCATGGCTCGGGGGATGAGGTGCCAGGCTGCTGCTGCCATGGAAAGTTGGGTGCTGAAACCCTTGGGCCGTCTGCCTCTGGGCCCTGGGTTTGCTACCTTAAGCCAAAGCTGCAGCAGCCAACCTGCTTTCCTGCCTGATGGGCAAAGCAGCCACCAGAGTGCCGTGGTGGTGCTGCCTTTCTTTTGTTTCAGCTGTTCTAGGCAGCTGCCAAGTTTGCATATGCTTACAGACAGCCCTGTATCAAGGTAGAGCCTCTCTCCAGGAATATCCTTGCAGAAACAGTTTCTCAAGCAATTTGTTCTGGATATTTTGATAGTGGCTGTCTTTTGAGTAAAGACTGCGGTATTCTTATGATATTCTCCTGTTTTGTGCCTTGTGGTTCTCTTGTGTTGAACGTTTGTGCTGTTTGGGAAGTAACCTGAGTTCACTTCTGTGCTGAAGCTGTTTCTTAATGCCTTTTCTGCGTTTGATGTTGTCTTGGAGCATAGTCCCTTTAGCATTTATGATAAATTTGGGTAGGAAAAATGAGCCTAAATTAGTTACTTCCACATGATTTAATGTTGGTCTCCATGCTTCTGTCAGCATATACAAACAGGTGTGTAAGCATATACAAACAGTGTGCAGGTGTTTCTCTAGGTGTGTAAACCTTTTCAAACTACAAGATACCTACAAATACAGATTGTGCTGGCATGTTTTCCATAATGAAATAGCATGCAACAACTGTAGGTTTAGTATAACGAAGATGTTTCTGCTGTTATGTATCATTATATACCATTGCCCAGTTTCTCATCACATCAGATGTAAGATTAAAAGTCATAAAGACCATTATTTCTAAGCAAGCTTAGATACAGCTTGAGAGCATTTTTTTCTCTTTGTCTCTGTAGTTTATTAAAAACTTTTGAAGAATGTTTTTTGTTCTGCACAGATGTGATTTTTGACAGGAAGTATTTGCAGCCTCTTTGTTGTTGTTTTTAAACAAATAAAAAACATAGGCTCCTGTTATTTGTAGGAATAAAGTAACTGTAGTTGTCTGAAAGTGCTCTGGTCTAAGCTGTGATACTCTGTCCGGTCTGAGCTATACCCATTGATGCTTCCTTGCTGTTTGACGGAGAGAGGAGCATGATAAATCCTCTTCTGGAAGAAAGAGGCACCTTTATTAGATTCCTGCTGTAGGCTGTGATGAGCTGTTTACAAAACCGCTTATCCTTTTCCATTGGCGGGAGAGTTATTTAAATGACTGCCCTGTCTGATCAGCAAGGAGATGGCTGTGTACAGAGTCTGCTTAGAGTAGGAGCTGAGCTTATGGGCTCGGAATTGATCTCCAGAGGAAACTGTTGACAGAGGAGGTTCAGAGCCACAAACCCAGCCAACCTCTCAATATGATTTAGGTATTTAAAGATGCTCAGCGTAATTTCCCCTATCGTGTTACCATTAAGTAGTAGTCTCCTTGGCAGACTGACTTTTCTGTGGGAAAGGCAGAGCTCAATGCTGCTGTTAAAATTAAGGAACTTTTTAAACGAGCTTTGGTAACTTAAGTTGATGTTCTTGATTCTAACATCATATCTCCTTTATGTGTCTTTAATCATGAGCTTTACCATCGTACCGTTAATCCCTTAGAAGCAGAAAACAATTTCTAGCAAACAACCCCAGAGATAACAGAACTTTGAGAAACAAGGCAGCAAAGCTCCAGGTGTTGGACCCTCATTAGACAGTAACTCATAGGACATTTGAGGCAAGAAAGAATTTTATCCTCTCAAATACGTGATTCATCTGGATTTTGCTTGTCACAGTTAGAACTGTGTGACTGTGAGGTTACAGCCAGTTGGTACAGGCTGAGTGTCTTGTGTCTCAGGGCGTTCTTTATCCCTTCAAAAAATCATTTGTGAAGGTCTTATGTAGCTGAATATCACTTTCCAGCTATTGCTTTTGCTTGTTCATAGCTCTGTGCCTTCAAGTTTCTCTTCACTTTCAAATACAAGGGTATTTTAAAAGGCATGTACTTATATGAATGTTTCTTTGAATATTTTTAGGGGAAGAAAGCAATGGACCTTTATGTGAAACGCTTTCAACTGCAGGATCAGAGGTCCCAAGCAGCTCAGAGGTAAGGTACAGTACAGGTAGCATTAACACTCTGTTGGTAAAAAGAGAGGGGAACAGTACTGTGAAAGATGAAATTAGTTTTGGAAAATAATACTGCTGTTAGATTCTCTCATATGTACATTTTTATCCATGCACATTTTTTTTTTCTCCAGTGTTTTGAAGGAGCAAAAGCAAACAAGTAATGCTGCTATTCACTGAGTCTTGTAAGAGACTGCAACACAATACAGCTAGCAGTAGTGGAACAGTATGGGGCTTAACAGCGCTCCCAGTGTCAGTCTTGAAAGAAGAATCACATATCGCAGTGTTTTGGTAATCGGAAAAGCATAATACTCTTCCACAACCCCAACACTTGGTTTTATACTACGTGCTATGCTACTAGGAAATCAAGGCACTCTTACACTCCTGTGCTCTAGGTACTTTTTTAATAATTCAGCTGTTTATGAGAAAGCCAATTAGAAGAGTTATAAGAATACCTCTTTCTTGCAAGAAATGCAACCCAAAAGTTGGGCAATCCAAAAAGCATCAGTTACTTGTTTTTCACAGTACCTCATTGCTTAATACATAAAGTATGCAGTATCTTACATACAGGTGTACGGATACTCTTCAGTTAAGAAATGGATCTAAAAAGAATATTGAAATTACATGATCTTGAAATTAGTGTTTTAATTTCTGTTGTCTGATTTCTTCTTTGTTATTGTATGTTTAAGGAACATAGGAAGACTTTTAGGTAAGAATAGAAATAGCTGCTCTGTTGAAATATGGTGTCTTATGTTGGCTGAAAGCATTCCCCAGAAATGATACTGTTGAATTGAACGTTTACAAAATGTAGTTCTGTTGAACTTCGAAAGCATAAAACATTTCCTCATCTACTTTTAAGAGGCAAATTTAGAGACGATCCTGTCAAGACTAAACTCCAAGTTCTTACATTACACAGATGTTTGTCTTGCTAGCACATGCAGCCCGATCATCCAAATGCTTTTATAAATCTACCAAGTTCCACCTTAAAGGACTGTTAGTGTGTTAGTACTGTTAGTAGTTTAGTGTTAGACTGTTAGTAGTCTGGTACCTCTCCATCTATTGTGTGATGGACATCTTTTTCTCCCGGAAAAGTTTTGAGCAGACAATATCAATCACTTTACTGAACCCAGGCTGACGCTATCTCAGGTTACAGCGTATGAATCATCATACTATGATAGGCAGCAGTTTGGAGCTGATTCTGGGTTCGTGTTGAGTGTCACTGTTTAGATGAAGATGACCTATTTCACCAGGGCCTGAAAGAATTCACTACATGACTTCAGCTGTGGGAAAAGACAAGAAACATGGGAGGAAGGGTGTGAGAAGCATTATGTGTAGGGGCATGGGATTTGAACCTTTTTGAAAGGTGGAACATTTATGATTCATAGGAAAGGAGGCTTTGGTCTTCAGGGTTTTCTTGTCCAGGGGGTAGTCTCCTTATGAAAAATAGGTCTGGTTATTCTCTCAGAATCTCCTGTTGGTAAAATCATGCTGCATTTTTCTCTTTTTTACTTCCTTACACAATTATTTTTTCTTAATTTGTTCTTAAGTATCACAAACAAATGTCCTAGCATCTGAGTAGTTGACTTTAATTTTCTTCCACTCTCTCCTTCTAAGAGGAGACAGCATACTTGGCTTTAGATAGTTTGTTTCTTCAGGTCAGCTGGTCATCTGATGCTTGCTTACATTTAAGTTAACGCTTTCTCTGTGTTTCACATCATCCTATACCACATCCCTTAACATGGTCTCATTTACCAAACTTTTGCTTTCTATGCACTAACGTGGCATAAAGTTACACAGTTGCTTTTAATCTTCTTGCCCAATTTCGTGCTCTTATCTGCCATGACAGGCTTAGTTCCTGATGATTAATGTCATATATATCCAGGTGAAGTCTGTCCTTAAAGTATTTCCATGAATTGATTCCAACAGTAAGATAGCCTTGGTTTTTTTCTTATAATGCTAATCCTTTATCTTGATATGTCATCTCAACTTCACTTTTCTTCTCTACAGACTGGAAGAATTTCCTTTCCCTCAGTTTGTTGATAGCCTGTCTTTGTCATCCTTAATGCATTCCTGTAGGAGCTGAGTAGGGTCATCAATCCTGGCCTGTGAGAAAACCCATGCTGTCTCCTCTTTCTACAAAGACCCCTTTAAGCTCAGGTGGATGTGCTTTGTTCTTGTTTTGGCCAATAGTGCATTTCTCTATTTTATAAATTTACTCTGATGACAGATGGGTAAATGTCTTGTTACTTAAGCATGGACTTCAATTTATATCCCTTTCAACTGGGAAGTATTAGCACTTGAAGTCTTAAAAGGATTTAATTCCAGTGATTTTAAAACGTAAACGGAATTGATTCATAAAAAGACTAATGGAAAAGATTTACCTGAAATTACATTCTGGTCACAGCTAGAGTATGCTTGCATTGTCTTTCCTTTTGGAAGAGAAAAAACATAACTTGAAATAACAGTATACTTCTGCTCAGCAGTTGGAAGAAAAAGCTAAGGCCTTGACGTTGGTTTAGCAGTGGAGAGGACAAAAAGATATTTAGCTTCAAATATGGAAAAGAGAAAACGTCCATAGTTCACTGGCATATTTTTATCTTTTGCAGTTTATACAGTAATCTGTACATAAGGAATTATGCAAGTAAAATTTAAAAAGAGGAAAAACAGTCTGTCGTGAAACCTGCCAATGCATATGGAAAAGTCAGATGAAGTTTAGGATTCAAAAAGCAGTCATGTCTCCAGCCAGCAATGCTTTTGGTCCTTCCCCATAACTTTGCATTTGTGCTTTAATCTGCTTTCCGAATTTTACTGCATGGTTGTTTTTTTTCCTCATCTGCTTCTTGAGTCTCATTTTTCTCCTTTGCTCAATCTCCCACGAGGCCAAAAGAAGCAGGAGCACTTAAAGTTCAACAGTCTTCCATATTAGAAGCTTCACAGCATGAATCATTTCTAGATGCTTGGTCATGACGGGAGGCAAGGAGATTTCAGCAGACTGCAGAGGGGAAAAAAGGGACAAGATAGGGATGTTTTTGTGTAGGCACTGCAAAGGAGACTGCTTCCAATTATGTCATTGTGAAATCAGTAATTCAGACAACCACTCCTGTTAGGGATAGATGACTGTCCTAATTGAATCTCGAAGTAGAATTTACTGAATTAGTCTTTATAGAGTTCCTGTTCCAAGAAATAAATGCCTCTGATAGTCCTTTCAGGCAAATTGGAAAATGAATGAAATAAAAACTGAGAATCTGTTTTTCTTCTGTAGTTTATGCAGAGAGAGAAAGAGTATACTATGGGACAATTCTGTTTAATAGCATGTTATGTGGGAGATTGAATCAGAAGATAGTTTGTAGTTTATTGACATCTGTAAGAGGCATTTACTAAGGATTATTTGTCTGCTGTTCCAACTCCCTAGTGTAAAGTCACTTAAAATATGTGCAGTGTATGCACGTGGACCCCGAGTTCCTCACCCTCGCAGTTGGTTGTGCTGCTTTGCGTGAAGCTGTAGGGCTGTGCCCCAGTCTGGCTGTAAGAAGTTAGAAATTCTTTTTTCACAGCTATATATTAATTTTTCACCTTTTCTGTTAATTTCACACCAACAAAATGCTCACTAAAAATTCTGTTACTCAGTATTTTCCATATTGTAAGTTGATCATGAGAAGACCTGAGAACAAGCAGCTGTTATTCAAACCAGGTTGTTAGCAGAAGTAAATTGGCATAACTCCATCAAATGTGTTAAAGGGATGTATTTTACCAAGATTAGCGGTATGACGCATGGATTTTTTTTTTTTTTTTTGAGAGCAGCAGGTGCTACTGTACCTTCTCTAGCTGATTCCAAATGAGTTGATTTTTTTCTGGAAAAATCCCACCATCATAATGTACATTACTGTCATTCTTGTTCAGTTTTCAATGCAGACCAGTGGATTTTTGAGTAGAAAGAAAAAAGAAGCACTATTATTAATATTGTGGAAACAGACCAAATCGGTTTCCAAGTCTAGTTGGACATATGAAAAGGCTTCTTTCAGGTGTAACTACAAAACATATTCAGAGGAATATCTGAGAGAGAATATGCTAAAGCCTTCTGAGAGAGGATTGCAAAGTATGAAGGACCAGCTGAACACTGCTACCACTAGTGCCAAAGTGTTTTACTTACTGGCTTTCATCTGAACGAAGCTGGACTATTTGAGTGTTTCTGAAAGCACTGCTTAGCTCCCGTTCTGAGGGCTATGTTTTATCACGGTAGAAGCCCTGTTGTACAGTACATAAACTTTGGCATATAACAGAAAAGTGGTCTCTCTACACCAGTCTGAATGTGTAAGAAAAGGTATGCTGACTGTCAGCAATTTTGAAACACTTAACCCCCATGACTCGAGTTAATTCATTTCAGACAATTGTACTGACAGCGGGAGTAGTTCCCTGGTTAAACAGAAAAGCAGTTGACAAAACGCATAGGAACATACAGAGGGTTTTTAGCTAGACTCTTCCAGCTCTATTTTGGCATTTCAGTTCACCAAGATTTATCCTTGAGTAAAGCAGTGTGGGCAGCTTAGGGCCAGTGGGTGGCTAAAGCCTGCGCCTGCATCTAATCACACACAAGGTGGGAAGCTGTGAGTGGAGGGTGCGCAGGAAGGAGAGGTGGAAGAAAAGCTGAAGGATGGGTGCTGGCTTGGACAGGGGCGGGTCGGGAGTCTCAGAGAGTCTCTCACTTTCACAACACAGTCCTTCTTTCCTTTGCACCATCTACGCCGGTCTGTTGTGATTTTTTTTCAGAAGCAAATCAAGAGATCAGTGTGAGAACTTACTAACAGAATCAGACACTGCAAACCATTATTCTTTCCAGTAGTGAAGCCTGATCTCAAAATCCCTTGCTTAAGCATTCATATAACCGTGGGCCAGGAGCGCAGATAGCTCGTGGCCATGTCTTTGTAGGATAATTGCTTTGTCAAGTCCTCTGTGGTGCTGGCGGTCCCATCACCCAACGCACGTGTGGAGTGTGGCCAGGGGATGTGGCAGCACCCTGCAAGCCCCCGGGCAGGGAAAAAGGGAACACACGGGTCTGGTGCAGTGCAAGTCGGGGGGGGCCTCGCTTGGCTGCGTATCAAAAGGAAGCTGGAAGTCCTCGCAAGTCTCACTAGGGATAACCAATACAGTTACTGATACATATTTGCCTTGTCTACACTATGAGATTCATTATTTGTCTACTTGTATCCATTTTTGTTCAGTGTGTGCATGGTGTATAGTTTGTGTTGAAAAAATAAGTAGGCATCATATTTGTTCTGAATGCAATTGCAGAAGTCTGTTGTGTACATTTTGCCTGATGTTCAAATAAGAAGTATTGCTAGAAGTTGTTCTTTATCAGTTTGTGAACTGCGATCTGTGCCCGATTGTTTATGGACTTGAATTTTTATGATGGACATGATGAGGAATACTGTATAGCTTTTATTAAAAGTAATTCTTAATGTTTTAAAATCAATACTGGCCATGTAAAAGTCAATGGCAGTAGGCTAGTGGTCCAGTTGATCTGAGGAAGTAGAGATCTGCCTAAACTTTGACAACTGGACTGAAAATCCAGCTGTCACACAGAATAGCTTTGCAGCAACTTAAACCCGAAGCTACACAGTTTTTCCTGAAATAGCCTTTTATTTTAAAGCATCCTTTGCATCATTGCTAACAACGTTATGTTTTTCCCGTGATGCCACTGGCAGCAGGGTCTAAGCAGCACTGAGACTACTTTACTCATCCCTGATCATCAAGTGGTAAGCAGTAAGAAACATTCATGCTTCCTTGCATGAATTTGTGTGGCGTCTTCTATTACCATATGCCAAGAAGTCCCTCACTAAAAAATTTTCCAGTTTCTGGGAAGCCATCCTTTGAAAAACAATTGCTTTCCTAGCATATGAAAATGAATGGGGCTTTTGAGTCTATTCCTAGGCAATGGCTCCATGAGCATATAATGTGATGGCTTAATTGAGAAATTCAAGGTAATTGAAAGGGTTCAAATGGTGAATAAGAGACAAAATTGAAAAGTTAATTATTGGTGGAGAAAACTGGAAAGTTTGCTTTTTTTGACTGTTGTTTTGGGTTCATGGGATATAGGGTGTTCCGGCTACGGTGTGACTAACAAATGGGAGATCCCTTTTTATGATGATAATCTGCAGGGCTTTGAGTCAGCATGATACCTGAATGTGTTTTAACCAATCCTGGCATCATTTGAAATGTTGCATATTTTTCTTATTGTAGTAAAAATAATAAGGAAAGGCCCAAAATATCCTTTTACTGAATTTTTCAGATATTATAATTGTGGTAATTATAAAATATGTCAGAAGACTTGAAATCTCCATTATTTTATGGAGAAAAAACTATTCACTCATTTAACATAACTGGAGAAGTACATGCTGAGGTGTATTCAGATTGCTTGCTTACATGGGGTTCTGGTGTCTTACATTAACACATGCTCTCTTGGCATCCTTTTTATTTTTCTTTGTTCTATTCTCGTTTAATTTGTTCTTTTGTCCAGAAAGGCTTTTACTGCATATTCAGATTTCAGTGTAAACATCTTGGGTGTCTTAAACTTCTTTGAAATGCATGTTTTCGAGCCTTCAGGTTTTATTGTAGCTCAAAATTGAAAGACAAGTGTGCTAAAGGTGCAAAAATAGCTCCCTGAAGTAGGTGGGGCTTTTCTTGTTTCTTTTGGTGGCAAAGGTTATGGTTTTGAATGCAACTGTGTAGCTTGCACCAAGCATAACTGGAAATGGTGCTGAGTGTGTTGTTAACGCGCTCCTTGGAAGCGGTGAGCGCTGCAGCTACCTGGATTTCTCCAAGAAAGAAGATGGAAGAGAACGTCATGCCGAGTGCCTCTCTGGTCTGACAGCAGCTGAGTTCACTGTGCAGGAACCGCAGAGGAGTTTGCTTTTTTGATTTTCACTAGAGTGCCTGTGTATATGCAAATGTTGTGTAAACGCTTTTACAGGAGCTTTTTTGCTCTTCAACTTCCATCGAACAGGTATGTTTGGCACAGCAGGATGTTTCTTCTGGAGCTGTCAGCATGTTTGCTGCCATGGAAAGGGCTGGGGTATACGAATATTCAGCTTGCAGTAGGAATGAGCGTGTTAATTTTGTTTTTAAGCCACCGAATGTTGCTTGCCCTTCCAGGTCTAGAGTTTTTTTCTTGTATTTTGGTTCACATTTCATTTCCTTACGTTTTTGTGATTTTTTTTCAGTATTCTGGATTTTTTTTCCCGCAGTGGGTTGTTAATTTATGAATTGCCTCATTGCTTTATAATGTAGTCATACTGGTTTGTTACGATGTCTGCAATAAAAACTGATTGGGTGCATGATTATCTGAGGTTAAATATACATTTGCTTTGTAAACTGAAGCTTGTAAGCAAGCAAAATATTGCTTGTTTTCGTTTTCCTTGTGATCTCAGGAAGCTTTCTTCTCTCATAAAGGAGTATAGTTATACAACTGCTAGATATGCTGATGGGGATATTATTGACATGATTGCTTAGAATGCCCATTACTCATAGCTAGAGGTAGTTCATTGTGCTGCATGTCTTGGATTAGTGCTGGTAGCACTTTATTGCTGAAATGACTGCTCTAAACGATCTTTCTACTCTAAGATACAAAAAGCAGAAGGTGATGAAAGAAGCTGACCCCTGAACCTCCAGCCCCAATGCTGCAGGGCTTGACCTTTACGAAATAGGAAGCTGGAGGTTGTTTGGGAGGTGCATTTCTCAGCGTAGGCCCCTAAGAAAGCTGCAGTTTTCTGACAGGTTAATCTGAACAGCATTGCTCTAAGCAGAGTTCCTCCATCTTTTAAGTACAGATATGGAGAGGGCTGGGATATTTAGTAGTGGAGCATATTTAGAGGAAACTCCATAAAAGCGGAGAGTAAGCCTAGCAGTGTGTAACGACATACATTTCTTGTTATGTGGATGACCAGACATAGAAATCCTTCTGAATCCTGTGTAAATACGAGGGATGAAATCATTCATGCCTGGTATAATGGCACCTGAAAAATACATTTGCTTTTCCAGCTACTATAAAACATGAGAGTATTGAAGGAAAGATGACTGTATTAACCAAGGTCAGGTACTTGTGTGTTTGGGTGGGTGAGTAAGGCTAAGGAAATATTTACTACAGTCTCTCACTCAATTTCAATCCCAAGTTATTTCTCTGAAGCACTTTCTGTTAGGGTTTCAGTGGCTGATGCCACAGCCAGCAGCTTGCTTTCCTCTCTGCTGTTAGTGGTGGCTGCCTTGTTTGCTTTGGACCTGCAGAAGCGTATCTGAACCACCTGTGGGAGGGAGGTGGCCAAGGCTTATTCATGAAATGTTTGGACAGTATTTAATACGTGCAGAAGTTTTAATGGATTTGAGTTCAGAGCATGACCACCAGCTGGCATTTATGCACTCTACCCAAATCCGTTTGGGCAGAAGTCAATGTGATATTTTTGCCTTAAGCTGTGCTTTATTTGTTTCCCTGCTGATGTTGTAGTCTCTCCGGCAACCTGTCCTGTCTGAGTCAGGAGTTCCTGCTGCGGGGCTGCAGTTTGCCTAACGCCAGGACTGCAGTCCGGTTATGTGGGTGGGTGGTTGGTTAAACATGGTCCAACGCACCAACCTTGGGGAGATGTCCAGACGGAAGTTAACAATTCTGGGATCAGCTATTAATATTAATGTAATCCCACACGTATCCAGTTAATTTGCACTTACATAGTTAGGTGAAAAGAAAAATTAGCTCTTTATGCTAGACTGTTACAGTGTTCAATTCGTTGATCTGTCCAGATGCTTTGAAGACACTTAGCTCTTACAGAGATTATTGGACTATTAAAACTGAAAAGTTCCTAAGGGAAAATGAGTATTTCATATAAATCTGCTTTGTGACTGATAGTTTTATTCATTTTCTGGAAGCCCTGGTAAATGCCAGACACTGGCAGTGATGCTTTCTAGAGTCAACGATTTAGGCTGGAAGGGAGCTCTGGAGGTCTCCTTGGCCAACCTCCCACTCAAGGTGAGGCCTTGAAACTTGGATTGGGTTGCTCAGGTGGGGCCTTGCTTGGTCACGGTATGCTGTCGCTGAGGATGGAGATGACGCGGTCTCTTTGGGCAACCTGTTGTACTTGTTCCTGCTCAGCCACTCCCTCAAATCCAGTAGGAATTTTCCTTGTTGCAACTTGTGGCTGTTGCCTCTTGTGTTTTCACCATATGCCTCTGAGAGGAGACGAGCTCCATTTTTTTGCTGTAATTCCTCATTGGGTATTATTCAATTATTCAGAAGCTTCTGCTTGCTATCTGTATTGCGCTGAGAACCGTTCATTTGGTTACTGGTATTACAGAAGATGCACATCACAGACTATCTGCTGTGATGAGGGATAACTTAATAACTGTAGGTTGCCCAGGACGACTTAGTTTGAACACAGCTCTGAAAAGAGCTGTTCAGAAGTGAAATGTAGTCATCCATAATGTTTTAGGATTCACAAATACAACCAATGCAAATTATCAGCATTTCAGGTACTTCAGCCCTGTAAGTGCACATTTATGCCCAGCATAGCATGAGCATATAAGACTGATCTTTTTTTCCTTGTGAAATCCAAATGTAGCAAAATGGAAAGGAATAATTTATGGGCTTAATAGGTAGGCTTGTCATTATCCATGATGAATAATTCTATGTGCAGAAGGAGAACTGCTTAGTTGTCGTTCTCAAAGCAGATCCAAAGCTGACTACTGCACCTTCTGAAATGCTAGTTGGACCCGTAATGACTGAGCTGGGCTCTGATACATCTTGGAAAACAAGCAACCTTTGAAAACACTAAAGATAAAATATAACTCCAGTTTTTTGAAATGATCTAATTTTAACTATACTCCCCAAATAATTGAGACATTTATTTGGCAGGAGCTTTTTTGAAGCATATTATTATTATTGATTTTATTTTATTTGCATATATGGCTTTGTTGTTCACTAGGACAAAGTCTGTGTGAGCATCCCTCTGCCTTTATACATGGGTGGTTGTGGTAGCCTGATTTTTATGATGATCCCCAATATTATACATCGCTAGAATGCAGTTTAGGGTTCAGTTATCTGCAATGTTGAATAGTAGAAGTACTGGTAATACTGTTTAGGTTTCAGTGTGGCTTTATGTACTAATCAGGTTAATCTAAACAGCTGCAAGTTATAGTCACTTATTTTTTACAGACGAAACTGTAAGCACACAACAGAAAATGCTGTTCCTTTTCTTTTACTGGATTCCATGATTTTTGTGGGCATCTTAGTCTTGCATGATTGTATACTGCATTTGGAAGCAAAAGCATTTTCAGAGGTAGCTGTCCTGATTTCAGTTCTTAGGAAGTAGTCTGTCTTAATTGGTCTGCTGTAAATATTTCTCAAGGAAAAAAAAAAAGAGAAGCAAACAAAAAACAACAGAAGAATTGCTATAGAGAGAAAGCAGAGGATTGCAGCTTTTTCAGGAAATAATTTATTTTAGCTGTCTGTGTTACTCTGACTTGCAGCTTCGTAGCTCCCAACAGACTGGTATAGCTTCAGAAATACGGGAATTCTCCAGAATGCATTTTTGCTTCCAAATGCATTGTTATAATAGCAACATGCATGCTCCATTCATTAGCTGGAGCTTTTACCTTTGCATTACATTCAAAGAAACTTTCTTACTGGTCTCTTAAAATATGCTTAAATGTCCAAATAATGGCAATTAGCATTTTCAGAGTTATTACTTTGAAATACCTGAGATTATTTTCAAAATGAATGCCAGCACAGTTCTCCCTTTAATAAAAATAAAAAACCAAAAACCAAAACAAAAACAAAAACACGGCCATCCTGTTTGTGGGTGGTTTTGCTTTTTCTAGTACCTGGAGGCTTCTTCTGGCTTGCTTAAGGCCACAGACTTCTCTCTAACTTGAGGCAGGGGGTACTGCTGGAAGCAGTTCCACTTGGGGTCTTGGAGAGGAGCGGTGTGCTTACTAACTACTTGTTGGTTATTCCAGCAGAGTGGAAGGAGATATAATCTGTTCCTGAAGCGACGTCTCAGGGTAAAACAGTGATGAATGATATTGCAAGTGGCTTGGATGGCTGCAGTAATAACATGCTTCACTGTGTGATGTCTTCTGTTAACTGGGAGTTCACGGTCGCAAATATTTTGTGCTTTTTCAGAGAACTTTTTCACATGCATCTTGATATGGTTTAAGAGGGAACAGACAGAGACATATCTCCCTGAATTACTCTTTTTGGTTCCTACTTGAATAAAATGAAAACCCAATTTGGTCCTTTATTACTAAATGTCAATTTGTTGATGGATGTGATCTAACAACCAAAAACCAAAGCTTCCTTAGCATGAAGTCAAATTTAGTCCAGGGTTCTAACTTCTAGAGCGAGCACTTTGCTATATGAGCTTCTAATCTTTTAAACAATTTTCTAGAGCTAAATACGAATAAAATAATAAACAATATTACCTAATATTAACTTTTTTAGCAGAGTGAGACGGTAGTCTTTATTTGCTTAATATTAATTGTTGTAGCTTACTCACCAGAAAAGATCATCGTATTAAACCAATATTCTGGCATGCCGATATGGATGAAAACATGAAGTTTAATTGATCTGTTAGAATATTAATTTTCCTGTTGCATTGATGCATTTTGTTATTTTTTTCCTCAGTTTTGAAATGTAACCCCTGTATTGTTTATGTGCTCATTTTGTATGTGATCCTTGCTGGGACATATTTCTCTGTGGCGGTTGACTTTTTGAATTTTCTTATGTAGAAGAAAATGCATGGAGCTTACTTCTTGCCACCTGCTTCAAGTTGATGAACTGTGCCCTAGATTGCTTTGGTGTAGAGTGGCGTTCCTACTAACAGCAGAAGAAATCACTTGTGTTGATCATTTGTGACACATTCTAAGAACTGTGAAAGAATAAACGATAGCAGTTCACAGGCGTTGCTACACTAACATATATATTATTTATTCTTCAAACCAGTTATTTACATGTAGTGTTTGTGGATATAGGCAGTTAATTCGGAAATAATTTTAGCTGCATATAGCCCTTGTTAAAACTTGCCCGAGTGTACCTTGAGCTATGAAGAAACGGAAAAATTGAGACAATTAGAGTAAACTACATTGTCTTCTGTTATTTTAGAGCAAAAGCAATACTTGATTTTTAATTATATGCCTGTATCTTCCACAGATTGATAAAAGACATCAAAGCAAAGATTCAATTTTCTTCAGGGATGGAGTCAGGAGAATTGATTTTGTTCTCTCCTATGTGGATGATCTTAATAAAGAATGGGAAAAAAAGCTGGTAAGTTCGCTTTTCTGAGTTGTTCCTGATTCTTATCTATCCTAACCTGAGTATCAAATTGCGAAGGCTTTCACATCAGTACACTCAGCTGGAATTGAACTTTGTAAAAACACTTTACAGAAGCCTAAAAAGCTGTTCTGTGTACAGAAATATGTGCAACTTGGTGTTGTGCTTTGAGACTCAATTTTACTAGATTTTCGGAGGCTTTATTTCCTGAATTGATCACTCACCATTGATTAAGGCTGCTCAGTATATCATAGAATCAGCTTAATGCCAAGTAATGCAAATGATTTTGCTTTCTTGAATTAACAGTCTAATAAAAACTGAGGCTTTGGTGAAACTGTATCTGTAAACAGTGTTAAATGAAGGGAAGTGTCTTCTAAATAAACAAAGCATTATCCAAATGAGAAGTAACGATAACATTGTTTATATATTTTATACAAATGGGCTGTGTGTTGATTATTCACCCTTGCCTTCAGTTAGAAGAGAACTAGATCCATGCAAATATCCATGTAATTTTCCTTTTAATACTTGAAAACTTTTTTTGTTGTTACTCTGAGTAAAACAAGTGCAGCATCTCCTCTCTGAGCTTTTGCCTGTGTTTGATTTGCTCTCTACATATATCCTTGTTGTTCTAGTAAAATATTTAAAGTGTCTTTGACAAGAGACCTCCTGTGGAACAAAGCACAGCATAACCACCTCCTCCTATGTAACAAGCAAGTTTGGGCTCCCCTCTAAAGTTCCAATTAGTGATCATCCTTGAACTTGTCAGCAAGACCCAGTTACCTGAATGGTAACAAGAGGGTGGACGGAATCAATAAATGACATGTTGGTTCCTTGCTCTCACTGACATTTGAGCAATACTTGAATTCAAGCTACTTAAAAATCCAGTACTAAAAGATGCAGTCAGGACAAATAATAAACTTACATACAGCATAACATTAAAAATAATGCAGGGTTTTTAATTAGTTTGTTTCCTAGTTATTTGATGCTGTTTTTCTGAGCCAGTAGAGGTTATGTTTGCACACTGCTCTCTCTAATAGGTATTTCCAAAGTTTGCTCTTGAAAAGAAAGGGGGAGGGAAACAAACCACGACCAAAAAGCCATTCTCACATAATTGCATTATTCTGAAAGATAGGGCTTCCTGAAGAAAAAAAAATCATAGTAAAGCTTAGGACAGAATCACAAACAAAACTGGAGGTCTGTGAAGTAAAGAATGTTTTTCATCTACATCTTGTTGTATTAAAGTGTTTCATAATTAAAAATGATAATTTCCTTTGAACAAAACCTGCAAGATCGGGCTGGTAAAAAAATAAATAAATAAATGCTTACTGCTTCCTTTATGAAAGAAATACTGCTTTCGTTAAAGACTTAGGCTGCCTATATTTGCATGCAAATATGATCTAGTGTAGAACACAGCCCCTGCCTCTTACTCTTGTTACCATGAAAAAGCAAGAATCTGTGCCATCAGCTGTTTGATGCCTTTCCCTGCTTGGGCATCTCTCAGTTGCCATCTTTGGTTACTCATGCTGGGAGACTTGCTTGGGAGACCAGTGTTACATTATAGCTGTGGCATCATAGGTTTATACAAAGGCATGCTTTTTCAAACTCACCCTGCTGCTTTATCGGGCTTTGTCCGGCTGTAATCCTAGCTATCTTTTTTTCTACCATAAACAAAAATGCATTTTAAAAAGAAGGTAGAGGAGGCCAGTCAGCGTAGAGAGAGGAAAAAGATATTCATGCAAAATATGTGAGAACAACTCTTAAAATAAATATTTTCCATTAGTCATACCCCAATAACACGTGGGAAGAAATGGAGGCTATTTAGGTAATATTTCAAGTTGGAAGGAAAATGGGATCTTAGCCAGACGAGAGACCATGTACCTGGGTGTCATTATTTACTGAAGGATTGACGTGGAGGGTAGGAAAACCAAGATAACGCTGTGGTTCCTCTTGGAGGTAAAAATGCTTTTAGTTAGGAAGAAGCATCTGTCTTGCAGGAGAGTAGAACACCTACATGAAGTTCTGTGAGATTTCATTCTGTATATGTCTCTTACCAGCAAGAGTTGACAACACCATGGAAGAAGGCCTTGGTTTTGTGGCTCTGCAGGTTAGCTCTGTGCTCCCAGACTGGGCAGGGGTGGAGATGTCAGTGTTACGGCACATCACTTCTCACGTAGTTCTTGGGAATCTGCAGAGAAAGTGACATTTACTCTATATTTATGCTCAGCATAGGCCTTGATACAATGAATATGCCAGTAACTTAATATAGACTTGTCAGCTCAGAAGTACTGTGCTGTTGTATTTGTTGGAACAAAATCCAAATATTGACGCAGTGCAGCCTTTGGAATTTGCTTGAGATACTGGACTTATGGTTGTACAGTTGTTGCTGGAAAGAAACGTGCTTTTCTTCTACTGTAGTGCAATGATACAGCAAAATCTAATAGCTAAGAATAGAAATGTTTACAAGAAGAGAATAACAGTTGTGACAAAGGGTTTTGTTTCCTTGTCTCGAGGAAACAGCTTTATTCTGCATTTCTAAGAGAGGCATGAAAAACTTCTTTGTGTGCTTCCCCATGGCTCTGATACAGATGTAAGAGGCGGTCTGTTCATCTTCTCCCTTAGCTTCATGCAGAACAAATGCATTAACTTCTTTGATGTTCCCCAGAACCTCTCCAGCTTAAACTCTGTTTTGAATTTGCCTTCTATAAGCTACAGGAATAAATCCTAAACACAAGGTCTCTGTAAACAAAAATGAAGATTACATTTTTGTGAGACAGAAGTTTTATTTTTCCTTAAAGCCTCTAGGAGACAGCAGTATAGTATTTTATCTGTATATGAAATATATGAGGATATGGAAAAATAAATAAATTTTAAAAAACACTTCTAAGAAATTATTCAGGTAGTGCCAGGCATGATCTTTATTGCCCATACGTGCATTTCTTCACAAAAAAGAAAAACAAAAAAAAAAAACACAAAGCACTGGGACTCTGGGATCTCTGTGCAGAGTAATTGTTGATTTCTGTGTTTACTGGAAGCAAACTCCACCTGTCCTCCGTGAGACCTGGAGACACAAAGAGACTTTATCTAGACCTCTCCCGCTTTTCAGCATCTCTGGGAGAAAGCAGGAGTTGCTCTGACACCAGGTAGCCCAAAGCCAGGGAGCCAGTAGCCGCAGCAGGCTCAGGTGCTGGCTGCTCCCCCTGCAGCCCGTTGGGTGCCAGCTGGCACCCAGTGCCCAGTGCAGCTGGGTGCAGAATTCACGGGTGCTTTACAGCATGTGGCAATTCCTACAGGTTGTAGTTGTTTCCCAGTGCCCTACACAAGGCTGTGGTCAGAAGGAGGCTGAGCATCCTGACATGCAAGAGGCATTTGTAAGGCTGGTGTTGCCTGCCTGAAGGGAGGGGAGGAGTATGGAGGGAGTCAGGGGTTTGACTAACCAATGTGTTGAATACCTAAAATGGCTTATTTTTCTGTTTAGTGATTGTTTTTACTCGCAATAGCAGCATTGTTACCAAGGAACAGATCTGTAACAGTTGTCTGTGTATCTTGGGTAGCTAATTATCCAGCGATGCATCTGCACTGGGCATATTAGTGCTGGTGGACTTTGGATCCTGCTTTGTTAATCTTATCAGGAGGGTTCATTCTGCTGAAGCATGCATTAAGGTAAAGTCATCCTGTAGCAGCCTGGCGGTTAGCCACAGCGTGCTGGGAGAGGTGAAGGCTGTATCCCCCACTATCCTTTGTGGGCCACAGTAGTCTCAGAAAATGTGGTTTCTGCCTTTTGCATATGCTTCTGAGAGGTTTAAGAACTGTATTTAAACAAAATGTGGGGAGGGGAATGAGCCCACTATCACTGGCCTAATCACGGGATTATCTTCCATCACCCCCCTGTGACAGCAGGGCAGGGTCTGTAGTGGAATCCCAAGTATGTGCCCCGAGTGTGGCTTTTTAGGGTTGAGGGAGTGAGCTTAAAATTGTTATGTGTATATATTAAAAACACAAAAAGTGGCACTGGGCCAAGAGTACACTTTGTCCAATGTAAGCCTTTCATAGCAATATGAAGAAATTCAGTATTTGACAAGAAAGGGGACTAATGTTTTAGTTCTGTTTGTTTTTCTGGCAGATTGATTTCCTTTTAATGGTGGTTGTTTCAAGTGGCTGCAAAGTACAGTACATTCACATGTCTTTCAGAGAAGGTGGCTTACGAGAAGAGAGCACGGTGATAAAAAGAGTAATTTCTATTAGAGCACTTCAATTTATCATGCTAAATATATAGTAAGAAGAGCTCAGTAATCAGGGTTGTACGCTTTGGCTCTGTCTATTGCTGAGCTGCACAGATCAAGGAGGAGCTGTCTGCTGAGCATCTGGTGGCAGAGAACCTCTGGGCTGACTCGCTTGGATCTCCTCCAGTGTTTGCCAGGGCAAGAACGCATGGCAGTGTGCTTTGTTTGGAGAAAATGTAAGCCAGGATGGCACATAGCTTTGGATGCGAGTCTTGAATATCAGCTTTTATATACCACTTCTGAATGTAATTGTAAATCACTTCTTAGTTGTATTGTTTTCTCTTAGATCAGTAGGTAAACAAACAAGTTCTCTGGTGTTGATACAGGTGCACGTAGGCAGGTTTGTGGGATAGATTAATTAAAAGAAATGCGCAGAATTGCGTTTGCCTCAGTACGCCTCAGGATTCACCATGATTCCTGAGTTCATCTAGGTTAGTGTCTAATTTAATAACTAATGATATTTGGCAAAATCAGCTGTTAGAGGTTAAAATGCAATGTCAGTAACACAGCAGATAGCGCAACACATTTTAGCATAGATCTGAGGGCCATTAAACCTATTCTTCGGTCTATTCATTAATCTGAGTAGTTCGTGCAAACTCCGATGTAACTAGGTCACCTTGCTTCTCACAGAAACACGGCAACATAAAATTGGCTGAAGACTTTCTTTTTTTTTCCTTCTTGATGTGTGTTGTATAAGGCTATGGTAGAGAACACGTCACACGTCATTGCAGGTTTTAGCTAGAAATCAATTGGTTGTCTAGCTAGTGCTTTCTAATGAGGCTACAGCTCAATATTTAGCAGAACTTGTGGTTATTCTGGCAGTTCTTCAGCAAATGTTATGTAATTAAAAGGAAATTAATTCAGTCTCCCAATAGGAGCAAAAATTCTGCAGAGAAGGAGGGGAAGCAGATCTTGCCTAAAGACACTGCCTAGGGATTACTTGGCAAAGAAGCAGAATTGAAGCAGGATACCTTGCCATCAGACTCACGGAGGTCACGCACCCATCACGCACTGCCACAGGCAGGTTTCCTTATCTCTGCCTCAAGTCCATGCCAATTTTATACAGGCTAAGCACATGTGGGCTTACATGTGGTGATTTCGTACTCTTATCTAGTTTTACAGCTAAGTAGTTGATGAAGCATACTGTCTGAATGGTCTGTGATGGGTACCTGAACATCCACATCAGGCAGGGTTATTAAACTGGTGACAAGATGTCACTGTAAACAATAACAGAGCAGTCTTCTCAAATGCTTCCAGGATTTTTCTTTTTATCCAGTTTTTCCCATTCTCTTAGAAGTACTGCCGAATTGTCATCATAACCCTCCTAACAAGTCAGAAATGCTCAAGGCTCCAGAGTTGAATTGTCAGTTTACCAGGGTGGCACAGTTTATGAGCCTATTTCTAAGTAACATGTAAGTTTGGTGTTGTGGGTCAGCACAATTCCCTTTGTGCTGCTGAGAGTCTGCTGGTGTGCTGCAGCTGGCTTGTGTCTGTTGGGCTGGTTGCTTTTACAAAGGTCATGTAGCGTAAAGGGGTCTTTATCAGGATCCCTGGAAGGAGATAAAGTCAGCAGTCACTGATCAGTTAGTTACTAACTTCATGGGTGAGTAACGTGTCTTTATTTCTCTTCAGGAAAGAAGAAAAGAATTTGAGAGCAATCTGCAGAAGGCTGGTTTAGAACTAGAAACAGAAGACAAGAAGGTAAAAAAAAAAAAAAGTAAATAAAAAAAGGCATCTGAAGAAAAATTTGTACTAAAGAAACCTGCAAATGACTAAACATAAAGCACTTGGCCCTGTTAGAAAAATGATGAGATTCTAGCAGATTTCATGGAGCATGACTAACTTAAGTGAAAAAAGGTACACGTCTATTTGAGTTATTTTTCCAGGCAGGCTCCTAAGGATTGTCTAAAGAAAGGTATTTTGTTTCAGGAAGAACTAAATGCTTTTGATTTCATAACAAAAAGAAAACAGTTTCAAAATAGCTGTGAATTCACTTAAACCATGTAAATAGGAAGTATGTTCATAGCTAGGTTTAATCTCATCTAACAACTTGCAAGATGTTTGGAATTCGGTGACTAGATTAACACATGCTCACTGGCTGTTGGAATTACACTGAGGATGCACCCTGGTGTAACAACGTCAGGATGGTTGATTAGTGTCACTGTTTTACTTTGTCAGTGGAGACCAGAGTATGCTGACAGTCAGCACTTTTTTCCTGCCAGAGATGGAGCAGAGCAAAACAACTTCTTGATGAAGTTTAGGCTCTGTAACATCCACAGATGGAGATTCATTGAGCAATATGTTAAAATATGATTGCTGTTATCTCCTCTGTGTGTGTTTGTGACATGCTGAGCAATGCTACAAGGACATGCGCTGTGGGGTGAGGCCCGCAATAAGATTATTCCTTATCGTAGGTGTAAGGCTGTAACAGATCTTGCAGCTCTTGGTAGGATGTTGTTGCAAGTAGTCTTGTTTGATCTAGTCCACTCTATGAAAACTGCCCCCTCCAGGAAACAGAGCAGCTTTAAAATCTATCACAGTGGCCTGAAGGACAGCTGGATTGCCAAGCGGCCAGCCCTGCACAGCAAACCCTTGCATTTTGAATGCACTCAGAATGTAATGAGTGTGTTCAAGCCTCAGAGTACAAGATAAATGTAGTCTGAAAAGCCTTTGTGAGCATTTAGGAGTGCACAGATTATTTGTGTCTTCAGTCAACCACCCAGATAGGCTATTCAGTGTTTAAAAAAAAAAAAAAGTCCTTAAAAAAGAAAATCTTTTTTTGAAAGCTTAGAGAAATATTTAAAAGGAAATAAATTGTGTATAACAAGTGTTCTGATAAATCTTTCAATAAAGCACAGTGTAGTCTGATGTCAGATTTAACTCTTCCGGGGCAGGAATCTGAAGATGGCAAGATTTATTTTGTCAAGATCCATGCCCCATGGGAGGTTCTGATCACATACGCAGAAGTGCTGAACATTAAAGTTCCCATCAAGGAAAATGATATTCCCTCGATGGTGGAGAACCCCTTGGACTGTATGCTTACACCATTCAGGCTTCCCGAGAAGGTGATGCACCCTGAGCCGGATTATTTCACTGCACCGTTCAGCAAGGAGAAGCAGGAGCTGTACCTCATTAACGATGAGAGCACTTTCTTCTCACCATCCATGAGAAACAGAATAGTACGTACATGAGTTTGTCTACTTCCATTTACAAGTTGATTTGCACTGACCGTAGGAATATACATGCAAGGAAGGAGTATATAAAGTGTTATATCTGGGGGTAAATATGAGGAAGCCTAAATATCTGCTCATCTTTCTTAGAATGCTGAAATAATGTTTGTGAGAGTGGGTCTTCTGGACTTCACAGGACAGGCTTGCCCTTCACAGTCTCACAGGGTCAGGCCTTGTGAAGAAATACTTCTTCCTTTGTATATTCTTGCAGATTATACACAGTGCACAGCCACTGTAGGGTTCTGTTAAGTGGCCTTAAAGCAGGAGAGGATTGAATTTCATGTGTTTGAATCTCAGGTTAATTACATTCTTACACGTTGTCCATATGGAACAGAAGAAGGAAAGAAAAAGTTTGGGATTAAAAGACTGCTAAATAATGGCACATATTCAGCTGCATATCCTCTTCATGATGTAAGTATTTTAGCTTTCTGCTCCCTCGAGCATTTCCCAATGTTTTAATGTTTTACCTACTGTAACATTGCTGTTTCCAGCAGAAATGAAAATGTACTCAAACCCTTCAGTTTGTCCTGATAATTGATTCTGTTTTACAATTCACAAGAAATATGTGCCAGCCTCACTGTTTGGCTCTTATGTGCTGAAATGTTTCTTCCTACAGATGAGTTTCTGGGGTGTAACTTAGAAAGTCAGTCACATAATTTGTAGCAAACTTAATGCACAGGAATATACTATAATGTTCATGATACAGATTATGTGGTAAAATATTAGGAAGATCCCTTTAAAAAAAAAAAAAGGATAAATGGATGTTCTGTAGGTTTACAGGGGATAAGTTGAGCTGATGAGAGTCTAGGCTGTACTGCTGCTGGAAGGTACGTCATAGTGTTGAGAGTACCAAAAAACAGGTAATAAAGAGTAGTCGTACAATTATCTTTTCTATACACATACAATCAACCTTAAATTGTAAGACAAACTTCCCAAATCATGAGATAGCCTTACAAATCATTGACAAATTATTTAATACTTTAAAATAGTTTGAGAATTTATGTTATGAAAATTTATGTTACTTATACTTCTTGATTTCTACTTAGAAACCAATTTGCATGCTTTTCTTGGTGATTAAGAAGCATTCAGAAAAAAAAGGAAAAATAAGATCACAAACTGAACTGCCAAATGTTTCTAAACAGCTGAGTTCTACGGCATAAAATTAAAAGAGCTATGAGAAACTATGGTAATTTTATGCCATTTAATTTCTAGGAAACTGACCAAATTCCTATGTTTCCTTGGTATTTGATGGGTAGATGTATGATAGTGATGACCATTACTGAAGTCAATTAGTGTCAGAATTTCATTTCGCTCCTTCTTGCATTACAACTTCAAAAAACACAGCACTGAGTGCATTATAGTGCAATGTCTAGGGGCTGGAACCAACTTTGATTTATATCCCCCTAGTTTACAACCCTCCGTGAAATGCTACTGCCTGTGGAATTTATATTGAAAGCCTGATTCTGAACTACAGAGAACAGGATTTAAATTTACATCATTTTTACTGCAGCAGGAGTAAAACAGTGGTTTTCTATTTCAGAGAAACTTGAGTTTCTGCTGCTCCATATGCTACACCAGTGTAAAGGAACAAACCATTTATTGCAGTAATCTACTGGAGCAAATGAGTACACACTGCCTGTGTTGTACTAGTGCAACATTGGTGTAACATAACACGAAGTGGCTACATGCAGTACAGATCGACTTCATGTTGAAAATGCATATTATCTTAAAACATTACATATGTGAAGAGGTTGCTACTACAAGTACTGAAGCAGAGTGTGTGATTGAGTGAATATCAGATTATTTTAACTGGCACTGAGTTAAGAGGTGTACATCATTATTAATGCTCACTTCTTTCAATTTAGTGTTTGAATCTGTCGATGAGCTGTTTTGCCTTTCCTCTGATTTGCTCACAGTGTCAGTACTGGAAAAAGGCAAGTGATCCAAACTGTGACAATGAGAGGTACACACTGTATATGGAGTGGGCCCGTTTCTTACGGTTCTACAAAGAGCAGCCTTTGGATCTCATCAGGTAAAATATCATATGTGTTTTATCATATTCATTTGGTTTTCACTGTAATACAAGCTTATATTGATTTGTAGATGTTTCCAGCTGGGAAATTTTTACCGCTTGTAAGATGAAGATCTGATGAGAATTGGACATTTAATTGGGCTGTAGGGCTTTGGAGGACACAGCATATTTTTTTTACTAGCAATTGGAAATGTGCTGTGCTGCAAATTAAGCCTCATAAGATCTAGCCAGCACTCCTGATAGATACCTTATAGATAATTAATCTGTAGATGAACACCTATAAAGAATATCTTGAATTTTATCATAAATACCTGCCACAATTTTTTTAAATGGATTTGAGATTTGGAAATCTCAACATAGTTCTGAAAACATGTAGATAAAATCAGTTTCTGAAGCTTGACTCTTAATTCAGTATTAAACCAAAACTGAAACTAACCTTACCCAACATTTCTTGGATTCAGTTCACATTATATAACAACTGCATTGCTTTATTCATGGGTTACAGTTAGCACTTCCGTTACACAACCAGTTTTGTTTCTGTGGTAAATTACTCTTTAATTCTAACTATGTGATCAGTAAAAAATAAAAACAAAAGTAAATCTTGATTTGGAAAGGATTTAAAGATGGAGTTTCCCGCTGGGATGGAGAAAGGGGTTTCAAAGGAAACCATATGTTTTGTTCTTTCAACTTGTATAACTTGCAACAGCTGGTTTTACGTATCATATTTATGAGAGTACATCCATGGATTTTCTTACTTTACATGAGAATTTTGCCAACTGATTCATATTGAGTCTGGATAGTTTGTTCTACCGCAGTTTTAAACTGTGCTTTGTATCCCCTATTCAGTTGTGATGGTTATGTTTTTGTTTGTTTGTTGTATTCAGGAAATACTATGGTGAGAAGATAGGAATCTATTTTGCCTGGCTAGGATTTTACACTGAGATGCTATTCCTTGCAGCAGTTGTCGGTGTAATCTGCTTTCTTTATGGCTTGTTTACAATGGATGAAAATATGAGCAGGTAAGTTTAGTGTTGAAATCTCCTGGGCTTATAATGGTAAAAGTTAAGCAGTATGAAAACATTGCTCATGTAGAAAAATAACAAACTTTTAAACTCAAAGCAGACGAGTTTATTCTTTGGCTATCTCTATTGACCTAAACGGTGGTGGACGGCCTGTGTAGAACTGGTAACTATTAACTAGCAAGACTCAACTTGCAGGTGAAAAGCAATATTTTATTGCCATTTGGCAACAACTTTATGTATAGGATTCCGTGCAACACGTAAGGTCTACAGAATACCACTGATATATCTCCAATTTTTTTTTCAAGTGTTAATGGTTGCCTTATGCTTTTATATTTTAATCTATCTTGCAGAGTAGTCTATTGGCCTTTATATGTACGTTGTCATTTTTACTGACTAGCAAAAACATGAGTGTGGTACAGATCAGCAGTATTCTACTGGCAGAGATGGCTCAATTATCTCAGGAGCCAGTTTGCTTCTTTTTAAATAAACATTGTATTTGTTTCTTCAAGGATCCCAAGATTTACTA
Organism: Anser anser; assembly: GCF_964211835.1. Taxonomy (NCBI): domain Eukaryota; kingdom Metazoa; phylum Chordata; class Aves; order Anseriformes; family Anatidae; genus Anser; species Anser anser. The sequence continues at coordinate 11,330,642 of NC_139725.1, read as the reverse complement.
GATTCAGGGATGTGGGGTGATACTTCATAGCTTACTGTTTTTTATAAGGATTTGAGAAAATGTTGAGTTTTAACTGTAAAGGATATTTTCATAAATTAAAGCTCAGCAACAGGCATTTTACCTACGTTTCTACACAATATCACTGCACCCATTCTATTGTATCACGCCATTTTGAGACTTACATGTCTCAAACATAACTTATGTTCAGAATTGACCTGGGAATATTGCTATACATGTTGAAGTATACACAGGGTAGTAAAATTCACTCAATGTAGTCGTTAAATTGAAATAACAAGTCGCACTAAAGGTATCCAAGTTGAATTAACACCTCTCCTTTTAGGAAAGGTGTTACGAGCACATTACTAACTTGATGCAAAATAACATGGCTTGCTATCTCACCTGAAAGCAGTGCAAGTGCTGTACAGCTCCTTACAGACCTCCGATTCATTACTGGAAAAAAAATCAGAAAGCCCATACCAAGTGCGAGCTCATTCTCTTTCTTGCAGCAGCTGCCTTTACATGGCTTGCCCTGACTGACTACAGGTTAACGCCAGTGATAATGACAAGGCTTGGCATATTCTCTGTGAAGCTGCAAATACTGAGCTTTGAACAAATCAAACTTCGACATTTTTCTTTTCTGGTGAATGACTTTTATGTAGCAGCTCTTAAGATGCTACAAAAACAGACACAGTGCAACTTTTTTGTCCTCAGCAAAGAAATCTGTGACCCTGCAATTGGAGGAGAAATCATTATGTGTCCTCTTTGTGACCGGGAGTGTGAGTACTGGAGACTAAACACCACCTGCGAGTCCTCAGAGGTCTGTATCTGGTTCTTCAGCCATTTCTCGTTTTTGATTGGGCTGAGCATTGTTTTGTTACAGAACTGTTCCTATGTGTTCTGTTGCAGTATTCCCATTTGTTTGACAATGTGGCGACTCTTTTTTTTGCAATTTTCATGGGCATATGGGGTGAGTACGTTTGCTAACAAGTTTTAAGTTAAGCAATAAAGAGATCTTGGCCAAACTGCTTAGGGACACTGGAGGTGTGAAGGAGGAGGGTGAATGGCTTTGCTTTAATATTCTGCCTCAGATGCAAAAGTGAAAAAGGGACACAAATATAACCAACAAATATATAAGTGTGTGTGTGTGTATATATGTATATGCACATACATTCACAAATACATAAATATGAAATATAATGAAATCTTCAGTTGGGATACGGAGCTTCCAGTAATACACACAGACATCTGTGCTAATGGAAGGCCAGTTCATGTATTTGTTATCAAAGGATGTAACTACTAACCTTTTTCAAAGATTTCTCAAAACAATTATGAATAAGCTGATTTTGTATGGCTGTTTTCCTCAGCTTTTCTTGGTTTTAAGCATGGATTACTCATTCAGGAAGTACCATCAAAAGACTTCAGAATTGCACAAGATAAGGTTTCCTGTGATTGTATGAACCATAAAGTCTCTCCAGCTCAAATAAGAGCAATCAGATTACCCAAGGTTTACATTTTAAAGTAGTTTATAAAAGGCCTTTTGAGCATCATATAATAGTATAACTTTTATAGTTGTTTATGTATGAAATCAGTTCTCTCCGATATTTAAAAACAAACTTAAGCTAAACTAATTCTTGACCATGTAAAGCATCAGACATTCCCTGTCTCTATAATGATCACAATATCAATCATCAAAAAGAAAAACAAATCCTTCAAATGTACAACTCGAAAACAATTCTGCTGATTTGTAGTAGCTGTTCATGTGTTACACATCTATGTACATGTTGAATTATCACAGTTCCTTTGTTAGTTCTGTATTGCTATTTGCATATGAGAATTAAAACTACTTGAACATGGTTGTCATAACCATGGAAATAGCCTTTTTCTGTCTTGGCACCTTCCTTTTCATCCATTTCTGGAATTAGATTAATTAATATACTTAATCTGTATTATGCTCTTAGCTTTGAAATGTAATAGTCATTAAAAATAGATGGGTCACGTAGTGAGAGTAAATAATAGACTGCAGAATAGGAGCCAATGCAGAAACAAGTTTAACTTGGTTCATAAAATTGTTTGCTTTTCTTTTATAACTATACTTCAACACTTCCAAATTGCAGTTACGCTTTTCTTGGAGTTTTGGAAGAGACGGCAAGCTAGACTGAAATATGAGTGGGATTTGGTTGATTTTGAAGAGGAACAGCAACAACTCCAGCTGAGGCCAGAGTACGAGGCCAAATGTACACAAAAGAAGAAGAATCCTGTAACTCAGGTAATGTAGATTACTGGGTAGTGTACATTATCTGAATGGACAAGAATGCAAATTCAGTTATGTACCAAAAGATAATTTTGATAGTGCTTGAGTTCTGTATCTAATTGCTAGGTAAAAATTTGTGTGATATATAAGCAGTGCTACTTTCATACTGGAGTAGGGCACGCCCTCAGCTATTAGATCTCCGCACATTTGTGATGGCAATCAGCATGGCTTACATTTGTAGAACATGATCCCAACTACACCCTCTGCAGCCTCACTGAATGCACTGAATACCAAAGCAGCATTTGGTAACCCACTGTTTTCTCACTGAAGGCATTCACTTGGTGAGTACTGAGCTTTGCACACCTTGACTAGGGTGAGAGAAAAGTGTGTTAGGTGCTGAAAGCAGCATAGCCTTGTTATTGTCAGTGAGTCCTGCAGCTAACAGCCCTGTGTTTCAGGGCACATAGTGGTGCAGCTGCACTGATTTCCAGTCTGAGGTTACCGGTAACTGAGGGCTCTCAGCACATCAGCCTCTCACACATGAGAGGCACATCCCGTCTCAGACTGTTGCTGTCTTCCTGCAGATGTCTTTGTTGTCTAGGTTTTTGGCAGAGAATAAATGAGAACTTTTTTTTTTTTTGCCTCTGGGGTGTGTTTGTAATTTTCATTAATTATTCTCTAATGATATTAATTTCCACAGGAAATAGGTATATGAAATCAGGAATACAGAGGTGGAGTTTACATCTTTCAGCATCTGTATGGTGTTCTTTACACTTCAAGATATCAGTCTGAAATCTTCACCCATTTAAAAGCATCCTTTCTCACCCCTTTGCAAGAGCAGTCTTCTTGATCTAAAGATATGCAAGCGTGGCTAGTTGTGTTTTTTTCTTTTGACACACAAACACGTTATTTGGGAAACACTAGAGAGATGGAAGTTGCTGAAGCTTTTTGTCTGAAATCTAATAGAGATATAATTAACCACACTATTGAACTCTTCTTCATTTACATTTAATTTAGGTAAGGAGTTATTTGACAAATTTAGGGAACAGATTGTTGTATTCCAATACAATATCTACCACCTTAATTTGAAGTATTTTGAAATCAACCTTGCTTTTCCTTGAACTGTCTATAAACAATTGATTTTCACTAGTCTTAAGTATAATAAGGTGACACAGTCTTCAGAAAAGAAACAGAAGCTTAGCCAGAGCATTGTTATGTAAACAGTAGGCCTGTCTTTCAAGGCTGTCTACTTAATTATTAGGAGATATGAGAAATAAAATTAGCATATATAAGTTTTTTCCTCTCTCTCCTTCTTTTGCACATGCAGTATTAATGCTGGTGTTCTTATACCAGCAACTTGTACGCCGTAGTCACACAGAGATCTTTGAGGAGAAGCACTATGATTTTGAGCGCATCTCTGCCAAGGTGTTGCTTTCTGCATACTCAGGAAAATGTCTTCAGGCAAATCCTAATTTTTGATGAGCTAGTTCAGCTAATTGCAAACAGATTTACTAGTTTACTTGCTAGTTTGCCTCCCTGTGTATGCTTAGGTTGAAAACCTCCGCTTTCTTACATAACTGCACAGTAACAAAAACCAACTGAACCACAGCGGTTCTGCTGCAGTTGAAGGAAAGAGCAGGGGGAATCACAGAGGCAGTTCATGGCCCTCATGTGCTCTGAGGTAACATACTGCAGCGATTGTGTGAGGGCAAGGAAGTACTGGACTGGCTCATGGGCAGTGGTTACATATGGCAGGGTCCAAAACCTGTAGTCTGATGAGGTGAACTGGCCACAGCCGATGACAGCCCAGGGTGGCATGGGTTAGGTGCATTTGTGTAACTGTCTTGAGGGAAGAGACTGCTCTCTCTCTAAATTCATGCAGATCTTGTAGATGGCTTATTTGGAATTGATTTAGGAAAGAAATAGAAATTGGACCTTGATATATTTTTCTTATCTAAGACTGAGATAGTGCACAGTTCTGTGCTTTATAACTATGCATTAACAGCTGCCATAAAAATTCAATGACTGCATAATCCTCTATTTTATGACACATACATTTATTACCTTGGTGGATTTTCAGAAGCTTTTGTGCAGCAGGGCTTAGCAGTGATCCTTATCAATGCCCAGGTACAGCAGGTCATACAGGTTAGCCACACCTTAGCATAATTCCGTTTCATTAGATAATATGTAATACTGAACAGTAATTGAAAAAAAAATTAATTCTGCAGACTGGGTAAGATGATATGGACACAGGTCACTGAGTTTCTTGCGTCCCAAGGCTAGCTTTGCTTCTACTAGAAAACTATTTCTTCATTACTCCTAGCCATGATTCAAGGTTCAAGGTGCACGGAAATAAAAATTTGCCATCTTCAGGATTGAATTAACGTCTCATTTGCTATTAAAATTGTATTGGTATCATCCTTATGGTGCTGAACTATTTAGCTAGATCATAACTAAAAGCTGCTTTTGTTGATTAAGTTGAATCTCTATCTAAATAAATAACAAAACATTCCATTCAAAATTACTCAGTCATTGCATATTATTGTCTGTATTTTGTTCCAAAGTAGAAAACTGTTCAAGAAGCCTAGAATGCAAGACATTTGTTCCTTAGTATAGAACATAAATATTTATTAATGCATAATAAATATAAAACGTTATGAGCCTACGTAAAGTCACCTGATATCTGTGCTCATATCTTCTCTTCAGTTGTTTTTATAGTTCTATTGATATAGTGTCAAACTGTTGCCATCATCAAAAAAAACTTGTAATAATCAGAGGCTAAAGTATTTATTGATAAGTGTGCTTAGTAAGTATATTCTAGGCAGATATAGGCACTATATTTTACTTTCTCATGAGAGTGCAGCAAATTACACCTATAACAGTGACATCTGTATCAACCTGCTCATTGGTTAAATAATACTGCTATCAAAAAGCAACAGTAGAACGATTGATATTGCGTTGGCCTGTAGCAATCAAAGTTCCTTCCTCCAAGAGGAAAAGAAGTATACTACAGTACCCTGGCCCAAAGATTTATTAAATTCAGATTACTTGCCACGAATTTTTTTCTATTGGTGTGGATTTTGAAACAGTCATTTCTTAACACATGTGATCTGGTATTTTAGGAATTAGAATTGGTTGCTAAAGAGAAAACTTTACACGAACATGGAAAACTGTTCTTGTGCTATGTGGGAATACTCTTTTGGGTAAGACCTAGCTGCCTGATGCTGCAGCAGCAATTGGCAACTAATGAATGCAGCCATTTCTTCAATACAAAAATAAGTATATTGAAGGAGTGGAAGAAAATGCTTTCTGGCTGTGTGGAAAAACATGGTACATCCAATTACATGATCATTAAGAAACCCTGACACAAATGATTTGTTAAAAACCAGTCCAGTTTTGAACTCAGTGCTGTATGACAGCTGACCTAGCATTACAGTTCTGCCCTGTTCATGCAATGAAGCAGTAGGTCTTTTTCCTTCAGCTACTAATTGATTTTCACAAAGGTTTAACCATTCTTTCCAGGTACTGTTTTGACTTTTAGCATTGTTATGGCCGCTTTGGTCCTGATCTTTTTGGAATTTTTTTTGTTCAGCACATTCAAAATGATGTCATACCTGCCCTTGTAGAGAGAGGGAGTGTGAGTGGTTTTCCTTGGATGTGGTCACTTTCCCACAGCTGTTGAGAGCTCTGTGTGCTGCTTGATGTTGGAATAAGTTTATGGATTTGTGAACTATGCTGTGCTTGCTTGACTGTTTCAGGAGATGGAGCCTTACTTGCCTCTAACTAGCCAGGCTGTGCGGTTCTGCATCTCAGGAACTACAGTGTTGTTCTGGGTGAGCATCTTCTTTGAATTATCCCATTAACATTTATCACAGTTACTGATCATCACTAATTATGGCATTAACACATACACTAGTGTGTTAGCTTCCCTTGGATTATTGTCCTGCTGATTTCCTGCGGTCATGCAAAATGCAGTTCAATTCAGTGGACAAAGATAAGAAACCTTGGAAATCTGTCATTAACTAGTAATTTGATGGGACATTTTAGCATAGGGCTAACTTGTTCTCTGGCTTACATGCCATTAGCAAGCAACAGTGAAAAAATGTGCAGTAAAGGTGAAAAAAATTTAATATTATTCACTACAATGAAGTAACAACATATTTCTTTATAGAAATAACTGTAGAGTGAATTTCAGAGTGGACAATATAATCTAACATGTCTTTTCCATCTCCATTTTTGAGTTTGTATCCTTCTGCACAATTTTTTTGAATGTCTGCTTTACTTCTGTTAACAAAAGAATTTTTGTGGCTTTAATGTGTCTAATATAACCAAGTGTTTTACCTGTGGTGTATTTTGCATTCCAGTGCTGCTAAACTCATACCCTTAAGAATAAAATTTAGAGTATAAAGCATGATGATGAACTTATTTCAAAAGATGCATGAGTTTATATCTATACTGAGGTGTGTGTCTGACATCTCTGTCCTTTCCTTAGGTTTCTCTGATCATAGCTAGCATGATAGCTGTGATTGTGTATCGTCTTGCAGTGTATGCCGCCTTTGCCAGCCTCATGGAAAACACTCAAACTCTGCAGCCCATCAGCGGATTACTGACCCCTCAGCTGGCAACTTCGGTCACAGCCTCTTGCCTGAACTTTGTCATCATCATGATACTGAATTTCATATATGAGAGAATAGCTATCTGGATTACTGATATGGGTAAGCAGTGTAAACGAAGACAGAACTCTGAAGGAATGGCTAGACGTTGGAGCTATCTAGAAGAGAATAGCTGCAGTTGAAAGGGACCTGCAGAGATCACCATGTCCAACTGTCTAGGGGTTATCAGTAATTTTGGACATAAATTTGTGGTTAGCAACAATGACTCAGTTGTATCCATGACCATGCTAAACATTTTCCTTGCATTTGAATAGTTACCATAAACTGCTTTATCATATTACAATGTTTGCATATATTAAAACTAGTCTAACAGAGGTGATCACAGTTCAGAACATAATTAAAAATTCGTTATGTTAGAGTCACCAAACAGAATTAAAAACATCTTGACTTCCCAGTATTTCAATTAGAAATCCTGAGGATGTATTCTTAAGAGATGGCAGCTTTTCAACAGACATTGTTTTTAAACAAAACATGAAATAATCATGTTTGTTACTTTGGAGGGAGAAGGGTGGGTAGGAGAATGGGGATAGGATGGTGTACTTGTTTCAGGTTTGTTTTTTTTTTTTACTTAATACACCTTCTCTTAGGTATGGATTTACAGATTTGGAGTTAGATTCAAGGCAGAGATTGAGTAGGTTGAGAAGCAGTTGGGCCGAGGATGTGTCATTGTGGGTACGGCCATTGGCAGCATTATTTTCAGTAGACTCGCTCCAGAGCTGGAGGAGCTTGCTGGAAGGCAGATGCAGAAAGATCTCCTAGTTTTGTGGCAGGTTTTCTTCGACTGCTGCTTGCTTGGTGGATCTGTCCTTCCCTAGGGACCTTGCTATGTATTTTTTTGTTTTCCCATAATGATTTATACATACAATTCCTTGTAGGTGCTTCACAAGAAGAAGCAACGTTCACAGACTACGCAGCAGGAATAGGGCATGTAGAGAGCTGAAAATTATTGGGTATTCGTAGTATGTACAGCTGTCATAAATGCAGTTGGATGATCTTTTCTAATGACATTTTACAAGTGGAATTAAGAGTTGGAAAGCATGTGTTGCAGAAACTTACTGGGATGTTGCATTGGCTTCATTTTGATTAATTCTGGCCCATCTCATTTCAGATGTGTATTGCTTACTTCACTTGGCCTAATTAGACCAAGGAAAAACAGAACAAGTAATAAGTAAAATTGCCTCTAGCAAAAATAACAGAAATCTTTAGTTTTTATTTCTTGAAAGGCACGATTTACGAGCATGAAGGCTCTCATGTTGTTTTCCTGCTTCGAAGCGTGGAGGATTGATTTCCCAGCTGTCAGCACTGCCAGCAGTTAGCAGATGCAGAGGGAAAGTAATTTATTTACGTCTGTGGGACTGCCGCCCTCCTACGGCAGCTTTAGGAGCTGCAGTTAAGGCTTAGAGAAGTGCCTGAGGATGGGAATATGAAACGTTGACTACATCTGTCAGGAGCGTCTGTTGTAGCTCCCTTAACTCTTAAATTTTTGAAAAAAAGGCTAGGCCAGATTATGCTTCTGGACAAATGTACAACCTATCTCTTCTGTACCAGACATTGAGTATCTGATATAAGCATTTGAACAACCCAATGACAATGTGAATATCTTTATGAGCTGCATCCTAGGAAGACCTCCTCACCTTTCTGAGTACGGCTTCCTCTACAGTGGCCTGTTTTCAGTTCCTAGTAAATACCGCCTGTTCCTCAGTCATGCAAACTTACACCAAACTTGAAAACATTACTCAGATGTGAGATAACTGTACCATAGGGCAGGTGAGGTCGTGTCTGCCAGATTCTGACCAATTCAGAGAAATTAGAATTTTTATGGTTTATTTTCTTCCCCTTTCTTCCAGCTTGAATTGGTTGCATGTTACCATTTTATAAATACTGTGCTTAGGGCTCCCTGATACCTTAAAAAGGTAAATATGATGGAAAATGTGATTATGGAGGCAGCCAAATCTTAAGCCAAGGCTTTGTGACGTTAACTGCCGCCAAGATGACAGAATCATTAGGTTTGAAAAGACCTTCAAGATGACCAAGTCCAACCATCATCCTGACCTATCGAGTCCCATCAACTAAACCACATCCCTTACTGCCACCTCCACACATCTCTTAAATACCTCTAAGGAAAGGGACTCCACCACTTTCCTGGGCAGCCTGTATCCTCACGTGTTCTTCCCCCCACTGTGAGCTTCATAATTCGGAGGCCTGATGTCAATTTAAGTTGCATACATACTGCACATTGAAGAAGCAGTACCATAACATACTCCTCTGCCACAATGCAAAAATATTCCTTGTCTTATGCATTGCCAACATTAGAATTATCATACTCTAGGAGCCCCTGCTAGTTGATGTTTGAGATGTGCCTGTTTCTGAGATGAAATATTTGGGGATGCTACAAGTGATAACAGATACTATCAAGAAGCCAATAAACATTTCAAGAAGGAATTCCACCTGCCTGTCTACTCAGAACATTGCACTGTAATTAAGGGTAGGGTGTCTGAGGACAGGTGCTCCATCTGCTGAACTGAATTTGGAGGGCTGTTTTTGTTTTCATTTCTTTTGGGATGTAAAGTCACTGTGGGTGATAAGTATTTATGAAACTGTACCCCTTTTAAGGGAATAACGGAAAATAAAATTACTGTTTTCTGGTTTCACAGAGATTCCCAGAACTCATATGGAGTATGAGAACAGGCTCACTATGAAAATGTTCCTGTTCCAGTTTGTCAACTACTATTCATCCTGCTTCTATGTGGCATTCTTCAAAGGGAAGTTTGTTGGTTACCCAGGTGCATACACATACATGTTCAATCGCTGGCGAAATGAAGAGGTAGGAATTTTTGATCATGACGTTTTAGCATGCACTTTATCAAGCATGTTGAGCATTTAACGTCCTTCTCTAACAGCCTTGGTGAAAAGGATATTTTAACTGGCAGTCCAGGTGAAAATTAAGCATTGTCTTAATAACCTTTAAGAACTGCTCTCCTTTCTTTCACTTATAGAGCAGTAAGATGTATTTTATCTAGTTAATGTCAGTTATTCATGTCCATTAATCCCCCAATCTGTCTCTATTAGTGTGATCCTGCAGGCTGCTTGATAGAATTGACGACACAGCTCACCATAGTCATGGCTGGCAAGCAGATCTGGGGAAATATCCAAGAGGCCATTGTACCGTAAGTTCTCTTACAATGAGATGCCTGTGTTGTGGACAGAGGAAATTATTGGAAACAAGAGTTGACTAGTGAGCATTGCCATATGATGTATATGACAATAAAAACATAAGACATATGACAATAAAAAATACTGTATGCAAATTAACTGCATAGGAAGTAGACAGTTTTATAAAGGTTTTTGCATCTTTTTTTTGAAAGCCATGTTTGTAAAAGCATATTGCAACAAGGAGTTTGTTTAGAAAATGGGATCCTTGATCTGTTTGTCTCATTATTAACTTTTTCTGCATGTGCAGTTGGATTTGTAACTGGTGGGGACGACGGAAAGCCAGAAATAATCCAGAAAATTTGTATAGTCGCTGGGAGCAGGACCATGATCTGCAGACATTTGGAGCCTTGGGCCTATTCTATGAATATCTAGAAATGGGTAAGTTTAAAAATATACATTTGGAATGAGGACAAGGCACTTTGTGTTGACACTTAGCAGAAAAGTTGTTGAAGGCTGATGGCACCATTTTCATATGGTAAACAGTAAAGGATTAATAGCTGGAAATGATTAAATAGGCCAGCCCAATTTGGAGGAGGAAAAAAAAAAAAAGCTGTCTTTGCATCTTCAAATGCAGGGGATAGAATTTCATAGAAACACTGTGAACACTGTTTCACTCATTCAAATGGTGAACATTATTCTTAGTGCAGCCAGCTGTCTTAGTCTGTATCCCGTTCTTGTTCCCAAGCACATTATCAGCTGATGTCAGTGGAAATTCAAAGCATGGGATGAATGCCAAATATGCTGTGGGGTCTAAGCTGCGGATGTGAGATCTATGAACCAGATCAGAGAGAATCCATTTAGTTTTGGTTTGCGCTGTGCTGTGATACTGTCCAGTAGACCAGCAGAGGGAGCTCAAGTAACAGAAAAAGTTTTTTTCAGGGGTAATGCAAACAGGATCAGCATATGAAATTAGTTTACAAAACCCGAGAAATTAGAAAAAGAAATTCAGAAAACTAAATCTAAAGGATACTTAAAATATATTTATATATTTATATACATACATATATATTTGTCTATTAGAAGGACAAAATTGGTTAAAAAGGGGTCCCTTGTAATTTTAAGTATTCTAGATTGACTGCAATACTAGTGAAGCTATATTATTGTCATTTCGTACACTTGGTGATGTTTCATGAAGGGCTGTGATCTTGTGAAATTCATACTCAAAGAAAAATCAATTTTGTTAGTCATGCCTGTTAATTGATTTCTTTCATTTTGGTAACGACTAAAGTGATCATTTATGTATTTTATTTACAATTCTTAAACTAAGTTAAGACTCCCCAGTGGAAAATTGGCATTAATATTTTGTGTAAAGCATTAACAATAGGTGGAGGTAAGGTTGTGATAAAAATAGAAGTATTTCCTCATTCTTACTGAGGAGTCTAACTGATAGGAAACCCTTTGGGTTTTTACTTAATCTGCACAAACTGCAGGAAAAGAAAAAGAGAAAAAACAGCTTTTTTTTTTTATCTTTAACTCCTCTCATGATTCAGAAATTTGATGTGTGAGTATGTTCCCCTTCCCCTACAGCTACTTGCCATTCATGAGAACAGAACTGCAGCACCATAAAAGCATTAGTATCCAGCACTGCTGGCAGCATCATTTTTCAGGACCTGAATTTCCCTTCCTTTTTGCTGCTGCAGCCTGAAGAGACCAGGCCTGGGACTGGGGCAGTTTGTCACTTTGCTTTGGGCAGAGCTGGAGGAGACTTGTTGTGCTGACAGAAGCTTGCCATTTGTCTGTAAGGGCCAAGTTGAATGTTTCGTTGTCATCCCGAAGGTGCTTTACTAGAGGCAGGTGTCAGCAATTGTCTTTTCTGCCTTGTAGTCATTCAGTTTGGATTCATTACGCTCTTTGTGGCATCCTTTCCTCTGGCTCCGCTTCTTGCTCTGATGAATAATATCTTGGAGATTCGAGTAGACTCCTGGAAATTAACCACTCAGTACAGAAGACCGGTGGCTGCAAAAGCACATAGCATAGGAGTTTGGCAAGAAATTCTGAATGGAATGGCCATCTTGTCTGTTGTCACTAACGTAAGTAAGCTAACTGCGCTAAGTCAGCTTTGACTCTTTTATGGACTCAGAGTTTGCAGATTTAAAAATCAGCTAATGCTTTTTCTCCTTCATCAACAGTATTAATTTTATCATGTGCTACCCTGTGGAGATAGGGTACAACTGTTTGTCTGATTCGGCTTGTCTGTGTGCTGATGATGTGCATCCATATTTCATTGGACTATAATCTTTCATTCACGTGAAAATTTTTTTCAGCATTTTGTAATGGTATAATCCAGTCTGAATCTTAGTCTGATGAAGCATGCTGATCATCCAGAGGGGACCATAAGGGACAAGAGAGGTGGATTAGGTCTGCTTACCAGATGACATTTCTCTCTCGTCATTGTAAAGCCTGTTCTGTGGGAATGCTGCTAGTTCAGCTGCTTTTGGAAGCCCCTGTAGGGGTGGTGGTTTAGGGTACTTCTTACACACTGGAAACAAAATGGGATTTCAGTATTTCATCTTGAATGTAATGTAAAGCAGACCACTGGGCAAAAGAGTTGCTTCTTTTTAATGTAGTGTATTCAGCAGTATCAGATCTGCAAATGTCTTAGGCAACAAAACCACCTGCAGCTGTTGCCGAAGTATAGAATCAGAATCGCTCGGGTTGGAAGGGACCTTAAGGATCATCCAGCTCCAACCCCCAAGTAGCAAGGTACCTGAGCATTTCAAATATCTCATGCTTCCAGGCAAAACGTGCCAGTAGTCATTGTTAACTCTTTCAATACAGCTGGAGAAAATGGCTCCCCTTTTTTCATAAAATAACTTGGCTGGTTCACACACTTAATTCAAGTTTGTCTGTTCTTAGAAGAATTCTAGCCTGCATCTCTTTTTTCACCAAGGAGTGTGGTAAATGCTGACAGAAGATGATTCGGTTTAGGGCTGAGAAGGTACGGGAATGTGTCCTGCGTTGCATAAAACAGTTGATAACTTAGTAAATGAGAGGAAAGGGAAGAATGACTTTGAAGTCAGAATACTCTTCCAGAGAAAAAGATATTTGGGATTTGGTGCCTCTTAAGTGTCACCCTTGCTCAGTGGATCCTGGTTTATGCCACAGTCGGTACCAAAAAGTCTTTATGAATCTGCTCACTATATTTGTGTAGAACTTGCTTAATTTCTTGTCAAATTCTTTTTCAGGCTTTTATTGTTGCATTCACATCAGACATGATTCCTCGTTTAGTTTACTACTACGCTTATTCTGAAAGTGACGACTCACCGATGTCCGGATACATAAACAACAGTTTGTCAGTGTTTCTAATCTCTGATTTTCCTGAGAGAAATAAGCCTAAAACGAACCCAGAAAATTTTGTCATATGCAGGTTGGTGTTGTTATAATGATAAATATTTTGTGCCTTTATTTAGAATACAGTAAAAAAAAAAAAAAAGTTACTGCAGATCTAATTAGTTTACTAGAAATTAAATCATGTCCTTTCATCATTCTGAAATGTAAGACATAGCATTTAAGCTATTAAAAAGGCGGTGTTTGAGATGGTAAGAGATCATGCCCATAATTAAAAAGAAATTTTTTTTTAAGAGACTCTTATGGCAAATGTGGTTTGCTTTTGTTTTTTTAGTCAATTAAGCTATTGGTATTTTTTTTGTTTGTTATTTTTTTGAGTGATGGAGGAGATTGATGTCCCTAAGATTGCAACACCAAACTGAATTTTCAAGCTATTTAGGCTGCAATGCCTCAGTGGCCAAGGAAGCATCATTAAGGGGCAGTTCAGACTCCAAAGCTGAAAATGAGATGCGGTCTTTGAAGTCAATTGGTGCCATACTAAATATCTCTGGAATTGTGGTCCATCCTACTTTTGTTTAAAAAAAATAAAAAGAGAAAACAGTCCTTTCTTACCACAAGAATTATCAGAAGCTTCTGGAAGAACTGGGAAAGAATTTCAGAGAAGTCCGTGGTAAAAGAGAAGCATTTTGATTTGATTTGGTGAAGAAAAAAAAAAATCAAGTTGTTGCTACAGCTTTATGATGCTTTAGTTTTAAAGACATGGGAGATTTTATCCTACTTATACATATGAGCAGTGTTAGAACACAAATTCCAGACAGTGCTTCCATTAAGCCCTGCATTATTTCAGTATGTAATCTGCCAACATCAGTTGGATTTATTTAATATTTGTTAATTTTTGTGTGATAAATCTCATCACTCCTGCATTATTTGATTATTGCTTGAAAAAAAGAGTAAGCTATGTATAAAAATTTCACACATACTCATCTATATTCTGTTGCTGTGAGTGTGGATGTTTAAGCAAACATAAGACAGAAACAAATGGAGAGGCAACCTTTTTCTGCAGAAGGAAACAGACCATTTAAAACAAGATGAAAAGGTTCCTTAAGAGACAGCTGTATTTGCCTGTAAGTGTCACTGAGCTTGTAGTCTGTCTAAGACCGAATGACATTTCACCTTCGCATGCCTTTCTGTTCAACAGGTACAGAGACTATCGATATCCTCCAGATCATGAGAGGAGATATTTACACACTATGCAGTTTTGGCACATTCTTGCTGCAAAACTGGCTTTTATAATTATTATGGAGGTACGTTACCTATGTTACTCCTTTCTGAAATTAATACCTTTATACATTTGCTAGGTAGCTACTAATGTTACAGAAAACAGAATTGCTGAGAGTACAAAAGAGTTTCTTCCTTAAGTAATCCCAAATGCACGTCTTAAATGAATAGTCTAAGTAGGGCTTTTGACATCAGTAAGTCAACCTCAGAGTAAGAGCAGTAAAAACAACTGATAAGGACACTACTAGATTTGATCTGTATTGAAAATCCTAAAAGTGTTTTGTGGTGATTTATGTAGGATAAAAAACAGCTAAAGAAGCACACATGGGTATTAGAAAGTGATGCTACGAATTCAGAACCTGACACTTTGCTGTTGGCTTTGCTAATTCATAAATGGTTTGGAAGTAAATTTTCTGTATAACAGGAAATGTTTTAATCTTTGTGCACATCTCATATACACAATATTATTTTTTGCAGCATGTTGTATTCATCGTCAAATTCTTTGTAGCATGGATGATTCCTGATGTCCCTGCAGATGTGAAAGCCAAAATAAAACGTGAAAAGTATTTAACACAGAAAATCCTACATGAGTATGAGCTTGAAAAACTGAAGGAGAGGCTGTGTCAAGGTGATAAAAGAGCCACAGAAAAAGAGTTCATTGCTACAGAAGGGAAAATGGAGTTATCCAGAGCAATGTAGTTGAAAATACAACTGTTTGGGATTTAGCTCATTTTAGCTTCTTTATCTGTGATTTGCTCAGTATGCATCAACTTGAAAGCTATAGGACAGGTTCAACCCTTTGCTTTCAGTCCAAAGATTTTAGACTTCTCTTTAAAAGTTGTACTGAGCATCCTAGGTTTAGTAAATCTATTTAACTGTAAGACTTGGGCACTGTTCTCTATTTACCCATCACTTCAAATAATCACGTAATCCTAGAATCTAGGTTCCCAGTACAGGGAATGTTATGCTAAAAGGGCTCACAGGATATCATATGGTCATTACCATCAAGCCCTTCCCGTACTGCTAAATGCAAACTTTGAGGTTGTATCCCAGCTGAATGAACAGGATATCATAGAGGATTCCTGCTGTGGAAAAGGCTGAGAAGGATGACTTTGTGACATGATCATTTAAAATCAGACAGCTGATAAGTCCTGATAAAAGATTTGGGTTGGGGTTTGGGGCTTTTTTGTATCAACTAGGTCTTACAAAACATTTGTTCCTGGCTTTGAACTTCTATATGCTTTTTAGAAGGATTTTTGTTATTGTTGTTTTTAAGATATACTGGCTTAATTCCACTTGGAATTATTTTAGGGCACAGAATTCAGTTAATATCTATTAGTGAAGGAAAAAAACCACCATAATTTATATTAATTAAGATAATATCTGCCAAAGAGTTTGCTCTTTAAATGCAGATTTTGTGGAACCCTCTATTTAAAGTGTTTTCTAAAAGATGTGTACAATTTGGAGAAATGCGGCTAACTTATTTCTCCATCTCAAAAATTGCCATTGGAAGAATTTGCTTGGCATAAGTGTTGGCCAAAACTGCTCCTTTGTTTACATTCTTCCCATTTTTGTGAATGTTAACAAAAGGTGTGGTTTTAAAACCATACGTCTGTGCTTGATCCATGCCACAGAGTATGACTTCAGAGTGCAGTGGACTGGGGGCTGGGCTGCCGCACTAACTGATCAAGCTACATGATTGTTCAGAGGTTAGGATTCATATTCAAAAGATTTTAAGAATGCCATGTACTTTGTTTACATTGTTCCTGTCCTTATACATAGGAATCTTTCTTTTTAATCTTCAGGAAGGAATTGTTTTCTGTTTTGTCATGGGATTTTTCTACAAAGTTATTAAGGTTATAAATAGATAAATACTTGTGCAAAGTAGCTACAATTTGTATATGAATGTGCCCTCGGTTTATTCTTTTAAGCAGTTATGCATTTTGATGATTTTGCTGTATATTTAAAACATATCAACGCCTCCACGCTTAGTGCCTTGTTTATTTGCATTTGGCAAAAGATGTGAAGATGATCACTATGTGGAAATGTGCATTTCCTAAGTGTGCTTGCAGGCATCATGATACTGTGAACCTGCACACGTAACTATAGCGTTAGCCAAACAATGCCTGCCTTGGCACACTTCTGTGTGTTAGTGCCACGCAGACTGTTCACAGGAAACAGTTCATACCTAGACTGCTTAGATAAACTAGCACCAGACTGTTGAGCTCTCTCATGCTGAAATACACTAGCTAGAGAGATCAAAGATGTTAATATTTGCACTTTGAAAGTTATATTTCCTTGCAAGTGTACAAGAAAAAAAAAATCAGATTTGTATTTGATATCAGCTAAATTATGTACTGTTTACTAGATCCACAACCTACGGTTCCCATATTTCATTTTAGGAGACCTAGCCTGTGTCTTGAAATATTTTGGCTAGTAATCTTAATGTTGTAAGAGAGTTTTAAATTAGTGTCTTCAGTGGAACTGTTATAACTAGCAAAAGTTCTAACATTGAAGTGCCTACCTCGAACAAACATCACCTGGTTTGGCTGCCGGTCAAGGAGTTGAAGCAGATGTACATTTCTCTACTTTTCTGTAAGTTATTCAGCTTTGTTCTGTAAGTTTGCTTGATAAATCACACATATTGGCAATTCATGTTTATGATGAACTGACCATGTTCTTGAATATTCATATACATTTAAAGAAATGGATATACTGCAGGAATGCATGTTTAAATAAGCTATCTCTGCTGCTTAATGTGTAAGCCAAAGAAGAGTATCATTCACCATAATTACGTATGTGACACGTGGATTTATATGATGTTAGCACTTTCCTGCTTCTTACATCTATACAGTTAACTAAACTGCTTAATTTAGACTTTTTTTTTTACTGTTAGCAATGCAAACAATTGTTTCAAATAGGTGATGAGATGCAAAATGACAGTTCTATGCAAAATGTACAGATCTGATTGAAGCTGAAAGCAGATCTGAAACAATTAGCATTAGATGCACTATTCCTGCATACGGAACATGAGTTTCTTCAGATCCTGTAATAAAGTGTCCTCATGTACAACACTTGAAAAGTTGTCAGCAAAATAGCTGCATTGTGAATGATTCTTGCTATTTAAAAGCAAGATGGAGGAAAACAAGGAAGCAACGTAGTTTGGGATACATATAGCAGAGATATGCAGAAGCCCCATGTGCAGACCTTGAATTTGATTTCGTGTTTGGGCCCCCACTTCTTGCTTCTTTCAAATTTGTTTTTTGACATCACTTCCTATTTGATGCTATTGAAACATGTTCTGTTTGTATGTTTGTTTGTATGTATGTTGTATCATGCAATAAGAAGTAAAAAAATATCTGGGATCTACTTATTTAAAATATATGTATCTGAAAATGTATCATGACACTTCATAACGTTATTTGTTGGTATAACAGAAACCGTTAAAGAGAAAATGTGTTGTCATATTAAGAGATAATGTCAGAAAATCTAACACCTATTTATGTCATCATTTGCCTTTACTTGTCATTAAGCAGTATTTTGACAAAAGATTATTAGCACGATTAGGATTATAATGGTCCATGTATACATATTTCCTGAAGTATTCTTGAAAAGTGACAAAATAAGAAAAAATGGTCTGGGCAGTTTGGGAATGTGCTTGTTCTTACTGTTAGAATATTTGATTTTGATGTGTTTAAAATATGTATCTAAAAGTGTCCTTTAACCAAAGCAAAGCTACTTCTGTGTTGGAACTACTGTAGTTAAAGCTACAGTAGATTGCTTCATTAGAGTTAGCTAGAAAATAAAATTAGCCTTTCAAGTGTAATACAATCAGGGAATTTTTTCTTCCAGTTGAAATTTAGTATTTATACATTAGATTGTATAGTATGATCTAAGCAAATGACTGCAAAATGAGTGCTACTACAAAACACTATACTGTTTATTTCTAGAAGATTTTCTTATGTTTTTACTTTTTTATGTAAGACTATCAGTTCGAGGCAATGGAAAGAGTGAAAATACATGGACTTCAGTACTGTTCTGTGTGTACTGCTTGTTTTGACTTGTACCGTCATGTAATCAGAGTGGCATTTCTGTTGAAGTATGTTGCTGATATATGATACACTAATGTTGGGATAATTTTTTAAACATTGCATTCAGCTAACTTATATATGTACATTTAATAAGATTTAAACCTTGCGAATAAAGCAGTGTTTATTTTTAATATGCTGTCAACTTGTTTTTTTTTTTTTTTTTAAATAATCAAGAATTCAGCAAGTTAAATGCCCTGAGAGCCTCATGGAGAAAAGTATTCATAAAGATTTGTTCAACTCATTGCAGGATATTTGGATGCTGCATACAGGTTTCCTGCAGTGGTCTGAGTAAAAAAAAAAAAATGGTAAGAAAGCCTACATCTGGTTGTCATCTTCCAACTGAATGTTTTGTTAAGAAACTAGTTACTGAGGGAAATGTGTACTAAGTTCTGCATATATTGTAAGAAATGCACATCAGCTGAGATAGCATGTGTATATGATAGCTACCTCATGAGTGATTGTAGCTTCCCAAATTCCTTATGTTAGAAGGCCACAATTCAGTGAACAAGATGGAGTACTTGCATCTTCCTCAAGGTATGGTACAAACAGCATGGTAACCTACATTCATTTTTCATACAGGCTGCTTTTTCCTTCATTCTTTGGATACAGTGTTTATTTTCCTGATGTCAGGATGTGAGGTGGCTTCTCAAGCTCTCAGTCACGCACACATTTTTCACACGCAGCGTGAGCGGTTCACACGTGTGCTTAGATAGCCTGGAGGATGCATACTGGAGAATACAATAGAGCTCAAGATTTTTTCAAGGTATTGGTCAAATCTTAATGTTCATAGATACCTCTACACAGTTTAACCTTCTTTTTAAAACTTAAGTGTGGCACTGGTGTGGGACTTGGGGTTAAATCACAATGAATCACTTGCCATCACTAGTTAGCACTGGAACTTGTTAACCACATTATCAAAACTCTGGCAACACCACCAACTTCCAGACATAGTAAGTTGCTTTCTTTTGAACTTTAAAAAAATAATTTAAGACAATCACATGAAAGAAATGCGTGAGATGAACAAAACAGTTTCATCTGCTCTAAAAAAAAAAAAAAAAGTAGGCAAGGTGTAATTATGTATTATGTTATCACCATTGTTTGTTACTGAAGTGTGATAGGTTACTTAATTAGGTATCAATAAGAATAATTAAGAAAGATGGGAAAAGAAAACAGTGATTAGGAAAAAAAAAAAGACAAAGGGAGGTGCTGTTGCTCTGCAGGACACGGGATATTTGTGCTTTATAGAAATGTTAAAAGCTCTCAGGCAAATTCAAGATTTGCTCTCGGAGGCGGGCTCATTGCCCACACTGAAACCTGTGGCAAATGGGTAAGGACATTTAATTGAGGCTATGATTTTCATCCAAAACCAATTATATTTTATAAGAATGGCATGATAATTTGTCAGATATCCACAAATCCTGGAACATACCTGTTTGTCCCCATGATCAAAAATTGTAGTTACCCTTATGAAGTCTTATCTTCATTCCTTTTGTACTATAAATGAACGGCAGCGTTTGGTGGTTGGTGGCATTTAATTTGCTCAGTATTGTCAGCTACACATATTAAAGGGTCTTTTCTAAAAATAAGCTCCTATTTATGCTATGCAAAATGGTAGAGAGTACTGAAATGGAAGAAAGGTTTTGAACACGTGCATTTCTGTCTATCTTGTACACTGCATATTTCTGTTTTTGTAGGACTATATAAGTAACCCCATTCACCAGTAGATTATTAGAAAAACAAACAGCAAGCCTTGAAAGAAATGGTATCCCAAAATTTGAAATCTGCACATTTCATGCCTGTTTCAGAAGCATGGGCTCTGCAACAATTAAAATGTCTTGTCTAACATTCCTCAAATTGTTCAAAAATTAAAGAAAACCTACATTTCTGGAAATAATCTCTTAGACGTGACGGTGAAAATACCTTCAGGTCAGCACAACTCTACCACTGCCAACTCCTGCAAGTCCCAGATGTAACTAAAGCTAGAGTAACAGGGTACTGTTAGAGTAACAGACTACTATATGAAGCTGGGGCAGGGGGTGGGGGGTCCCAAACCTCTGGTATAGCAAAGAGATGGGATTAAGAGGGCTAATGCAGCCCAAACAAAGGACTAACACATCAAAATGCTTCCTTCCCTATACAGAGGGGAAGCAGTGAAGGGAGAAAAAAATGACCATTACTGTATCAACGATTCAAATATTCTGGAAATAACTTTGTAATGTAACGTCATTCAGTCACAGCTACTGTTTCTTCTCTGTCCTCCTGCCTACTCGGGGTTGTCACAATTCTGCAGCATAGTCTTGGTGTCCTTAAAAAGAAAGAGCTAAATTAAATCTTGTTCTGGTTTTAAATAATTACTTGTCCCTACCCAACACTTACATCATTCAGATGCAGCTCAGGAAGTGTTTTTTTTTTTTTCTTTTTTTTTCTTTTTTTTTCTTTTTTTTTTTCTTTTTTTTTACATAAGCATGTGTACTGAGAAATCTGCTGGGAGCTGAGTAGGATGTGAAATTCAGCAGCCATATCAATTTTTGGAAGGCACATATGCACATTCCCCTGCAGCAACCAGTGACTATGCTTTCTCAGTCAGAAATGAGTCAACCTAAAACATTTAGTAAGTGTATGACTCTTCCTTAACTCCTCAGCAATACTGTTAACTATTCAGAAACACATTTGTATTCGAACTGCTGCCTGACTGAGCTTCCTCATTTGATGGTCCAAAGGCCCACAGCTATTACTTAGCAATCCTGTGCATTAGCTGAATGGTTGCTGCCAGAAATGAATAGAAACCTCAGTAATTCTGTGGTCAAATGTTACATATCTATCTAGCCTAAGGAGAAATAAAGAGAGAGATTTAAACTCAGGTGGCGTTTTAATATATTATGTAATTTAATCTGAAGATGTAGGCAGTAATGAAGGTATTAAACTAAAAGCACTGGTGCTCTTGCTTAAATGGTAATGTTTGTCTGCATGATGGCTCTTTTCAGGATGATCATTGTTCTCTTGGTATCAGGCTCTGATATAAATGTGTGCAGCCCAAAGACAGGGCAATGGCTGTAAAAGACCATGGAGTTACTTGAAATATACACTCCTCTGAATGACACCTTTAGCCAGCCATGTTTAAATTGCTGTGTTTAAAGGCCAAACAACAAAAGGTGGGACAGTCAAGCAATAAAGCTGGTTTGCTATAGAAGTAGAGCAGCTAAAGAATTAATTAGATCTACAAGTCCCATGATTACAAATTGAGCTGCAAATACATACAAGACCTCTTTCTACTTACATATGTGCTACTGTAAGAATGGATGAAGTCTATGAGTTATCACAGTGTACAGTTTTTTCAGCTGTCTGTATTGAGCTGTGTATACCCTAATGCCTACAAAGCCGATGCTCCAGCAGTGTGCTGTGAGCCCTCACTTCCCACAACGCGGGCACTCCCCTCACACACCATAAGCAAACCCCTGCCTTCTGGTGCTCTTCACAGGGGTGCACATCTGAAGCAGCCTCGGTGAAACACCACTGTGGGTCGCTCAGCTGATTGTAACGCTGAAGCATCGCCCCTCACCAGAGCTTTCCTTCTCCCAGAGCTCATTTACACAGCCTCAGTGTGATGGACGGACAGACAAAAGGAAGAGGGAAAAAAACAAGCACAGTATTATCTTGCTGTGATTTCCAAATGTCCCTGCTCTGTTCCAGGTATTCCTTCCAGGCACACACCGTAACTGTCTGTAGGCATTGCAGCAGGAGCACTGTTTGCTACAACAAAGAAATGCAAGCACCTGGTGTTCCCAGTGGCCCGCCATTTTACAGCCAGACATAAAGGGAATTCAGCAGTGTATTTTCACCCTGAATGATGTACGGGACAGCAGAACTATTTCTCTAGTCAAGAGACATTACATAAATGAGTCTTTTAAACACTACCACCGTGTTCTTTCTATGCCAGAGTGCATTTGAAATGCTTGATGTGGCTAGGTATCTGGACCATACCATCTGCAGCAATGAAAAGTGACACTGGAAAAGTTCTGTATCAGATTGCCCCTGGCCACATGCATCTCTTGTGCTGATGGCTTTTACTAATTTGTCTCAAATAGTTCTTGCAGCAGTGTAACAGGAGGCCTATGTTCAAGAAGCATGGGCTGCATGCTAGGTGGCTCTTTTAATGTTTTCAGAGGAGGAATAGAAATACTCCAAAGAGAACATTTTAGTATGAAAAACTGAAGGCTGGATTCTCTGCCTTGCTAGAGCCTCATCACAACAGATGTTCTTGCTCTTGGGTTCTCTCGAATAAACATTTCTGTTGACATTATCATATTAGCAGAGTGACAGCAAACAATCATGGTACGGTTGAGCCTGTTTTTTGGTTGTAGTCTCTATATTATTCTTCAGCTAAAATCCTGGGTCCATCTATACTGATGAAAATTTTGCTACCATTTTCCAATGTGGCCAAAAATTCAAAATTTCACTGTGAAATCCAGATTTAAAAAAGTTGCTGCAGTAGGTGGGCCAAGAGGTTTACAAAAATACAGCTCACCGTATATATGATGGCAATTGTTATTTTTGCGACCGCTAGCAGTACCAGCAATTCTGTGCTGCAAGGTGTCTAGACATCATGCTGCTGTAAGCAAGCTATGAGTGTATTACAATCAGGAAGGATTCCCTGCTTTTTCCCCTTTCACATAGCATTGCTTCTGTATCATGACAGCTTTTTTGGCTTCCTCAGAAGTGGCAGTACTAGCAAACACTGAATCCTAGGTGCCAGGTCACGCTTCCGTTCATCTGCTAACAGTCTTCCTTGCATGGGCTTCTGGTTCCCAAATAGAAATGCAATTTGTGTGCCTCCAGAGCATCCTCCCAAGATGCTGCAGAGTGTGAGGTGCACGTGTCCGGATCCCAAACTGCATGAACATTGCAAGAAATATTCTTTGTATCTCGGCCAAGAACTCAAAGCACCCTTTGTTAATGATGTTTCCTGCCACTTCAATGCCACTGAAGCTGGCATGTGTAGGTTCATGCCAAAGGAACAATGACAGATGATCCTGTGGGGTGTGTCTGGGGTGTTCTCTTAGGAAAAAGCAAACCTTCCAGCACTCTTTTTTTTTTTTTCTTTTTTTTCCTTTCTTCCATTTTTTAATGGAACAGTCTGTTATACCATCATAAAGGGATTTTCACAAAGATTTATAAATAGAAAAATCTCCCGCTCTGAGAGAGGGAACAACGAGATCCTGTGTGTTTCACGGTTCAGCAATAAGCTGCTCAATGCTTTTTCATTACATTGTTGTTGGGCACTCGTCAAAATATCAAATTGTTCTGTGGCTACAACGAGCCTGTCATGATGACTCATGTTTTAATTAGAGGATGCCATAATGTGCCAGGCTGCCATGTATCAATGAACAACATTCAACTTCTTCATCAAATGAACGTACTCTCCCTGGTAAAATGATACAGTTAATGGGGTCACTACTGTGACTGGAGTTCAAGGAGGTGACACGCATAGAGGGTCAACACAGAAAGAAACCTGCTTTGTACTTTTTCTGTAAGTTCCAAGTGCTAAAGTTATCTGCTGAACTTTACAGGGAACTGATTTTAGCAAGGAACTATGAAGTCCTTATTAACAACCTTATTTTCAAAAGGGGGAGGGTGAATAAATGGCGGTGTAATGGCTCAGGAACTGGAGAAGACAGAAAAACTGAGGCAAGAGACAGGCTTGAAGCCAGGCCATGTAAAGAAACATGGACACTTGTTAATACTCAGATGTGTATAAGCCTTTAAATGTAAGTGCTAGTCTGTCAGCAAGTCTCCCCTGCCTAGGAGAGAGGAGCCAATTTTATTAGCAGTTAAGACAGGAACTGAAATGGGGCATCCAAGAGGTTGATTCTGAGGGGGAGGGAAAAGCAGGCTTCCTTCTACTTTTGCAGCTGGAAGAAATTAAATGCAAAGAAAGCGTTTGGAGCATTTGCTTCACTTCCAGTGCAAGGGTAAATTCTGCTTCAGACGTCCATCCAGCGTAACCCCACACCTCCCTGTGCACAGAGCAGCCCCCCTTCTCCTGCACACACCACCAGTGATTTACTCATGCATCCCTTGTTTCCAGGGACCTGACTCATTCCTGGGCACAAGGACAGTCGCAGGAGTAAGCACTTTTGTGAAAGAGCTTAGTGTGTATGATGAGGCTGGGGCAAATGCTGAGCTAGGTACTGTTGGTTTCATTTGTGGAAGGAACAATTACAACTTCCTAGAAAACTATCGTGGTGAGTTTCTTAATTCCAAAATAAATGCCAGTTGTTTGTGCACAACTGCACAAAATTCTCAGTCATTCAGAAGCTTTATAATTAAGCCTGTATCCTGGAAAAGGGTTGACATTATTTAGCACAGGAAAAGTAAATGCTACACGATCGATGTCTTCAAAGAACACATTCTTTGTTGCTTTTTAAAGAGTGCTGAAGTGGTCCCAGAGTTGCTGTTGCAGGGCCAATCCAAAGGGAAGGCCAATCCAAAGAAGCAGATA
This sequence comes from Anser anser, assembly GCF_964211835.1. Taxonomy (NCBI): domain Eukaryota; kingdom Metazoa; phylum Chordata; class Aves; order Anseriformes; family Anatidae; genus Anser; species Anser anser. Next base: position 11,305,349 of record NC_139725.1, on the reverse strand, counting down.
GGAATTTTTCTGTTAACTTTAATGCCTTTGATCAGAAAATCGTGATTTGCCAGTGAAATGTCAAAAACCTAAAAAAAAAATGAAGCCAGTCCTACCATAAGTCTCTTCTCAAAACTGGCAATACAGATACAACCAGCCATAGGATGTTCATGCTAGCTGCAATGCAGAGAGCAGACTTCTGTCAGGTGAAGTGGAATCAGCATGCTTTATGTCTCTGCATTTGGACAGAAAAAGAGACCGGTTTTGTTGAAATGTAGATGCCACCTTGGATACTGTTCACAGGACTTATCTCCATAGGGTTTGCCTCTCCATATGGACAACGGCTAGCCATGCCGACCAGTGCACTAGTCGCTCAGACATCTCCGAACAGCAGAAATATTTGCTCCATCTACACAGTTTCCAGCTTCTCCTCTCTCACGCTCCTCCTTTCCTGCGCAGTTTCTGGCTGCCTACTGCTCTTTGTTGGCATTTGCTACTGTTAACTGCAGCAGCATCAGTACCCTGACAAACGGAGCCCTCCTTTCCTTTTCTTAAGAGGAAAAACTCACCAGGCTCCAGTTCTCCACTCTGATCATTTTTGTCTTCCCTTATTTCCTTTAACACTTGTGCAGAAAGACGTGCTTCCATTTGAGAGCATGGTGGCACTCACTGAGGGGGTGGATGTTTTCCGGGGATGGCAGCGTGCAGCCTAAATGCTTGCATCAATCCTTCCTTCTGCTCCTTAGCTGGGGGGGAATTTGGAGAATATGTTGCCATCAGAGTAGCCTCCTCTTTCTGGAAGAGCACAATTCAGAAAAGCCAGATACTGAGGACATACGTAGATTCATTATAACTCCATCCTCCTGCAGCATTAGCTGAAGAGAGAAGAACTTTTCTGCCATTGAAATCAATGGCAAAACCTGATTGCCTTTCCGAGATGGGATTACACCATATACTGACACCAATGCTTGTATTCTAAAGTCTATTGATTCAGACAATCCGAAGGATCATACAAAATGACTGCAGGTGATGAAACCGTCCATCTCCAACCCTGAATATTCTTTAATGTTGAATAATGTGAAATAGGCAATGAACAGAGCTAGCAGAAAAATTAAACCCTTGAAAAATATCATGCTTTCACAGTTTTCTTTTGAAGACTCTCAACTGATTTCTTCATCAAGATTTGTTCATTTATTTTCTGTTACTGTTTTCATATATCACATGTACTATTTAAAATGACAGTGAAATGAATTAGCACATTTTGAACCCTTCATTTTTGACAAATGAAATGATTCCTTTGGCTTTCTTTCCAGATTATTAACCCATTTTTTCTAAAATAGGATATTTCAAAAAAAAAAAAACAAAACAAACAAAAAAAAACTTCTATGTTGACAGTTTTTAAGCTAAAAAAGCTTTAAATCATACAAGATTTTCTATATGCATGATTAAGTGTGCTTTGGGGAGTATTTTAAAATAATAAGAACAGAAGTTTTCACTATTTTTGATATCATCAAAGGCAAAAAGTTTTCTGCTTCTTGAGATTCTCAATCTTCTGTCTTGTTCTGCAAGACTGAGTCACCAGTCCCAACACTCAGGTTGTGCATGCTCATTTTACTCAGCCCTCCCTCCTGATGCACAGGGAACAAAGAACTTCCGAGCCTGATTCCTCTTGGAGTAGTGAATAGCAGCAAAACCGATAAAGTTAAACTTTGTTTAAGCATTTGTTACAAATATCAGAGTTGGGCCTAAATGTTTAGCAATGTGATCAAGTGTTCATAATTATTTCAATTTTGAAAGTGATCTTTTTCTATTTATGTCCCTCTGGTCTTTGGCAAAATAACGACGATTAAATTAATAAAAAGCTTGGAGAAGAAGGTGATTCAGCTGTCCTGCTCATCAGCCATCCCACTCCTCCTGCTGAACAAACATTCATGCATATTCTGGGAACCCCCGGGTCTGTAAACTGCTCATCACCCTACTACAGGGAAATGGGGACTAGATGGGAAAATGAGGCATAGAGCATTTTGGAAAAAGAGGAAATATATGTGAAAAGGACACCCCCTTTGCCCCCCACAACAGACCTAGTCACAGTATGTTTTCAGGCTGATAACCAGCCTGTGATGTGGGAAAGCAATTCCAGAACTTGCATCATTGTAGAGATTTCCTGCAAATATGCTAGAACTCGTGAGAAAGTCCTACTGTATTGAAGATCATGTTCCTTGAAAGTGAGTTTTAGTAGAGAAACCTGGTCTCTTTTTTACGCTGTCTGACCTTCTCTGTACCCCACATGGGCTCAGGAGAGAATCCTGCCCTCTCTTTCCCTCACTGGTCATATTTTCCCATTTCCTTCAGGCTGTATAAGTGGTCACCCAACCTTTTAGTGAAGCCGGATTAATGAGAATCATTTTGAAGTCTATTAAAAGTGCTGCAGAGTATAGGGCAGGTTTTGAAAGACAAGCAATTGATTTATGAAGCCTTTTGGAAAACACTACTCAAGGTAGAAGATGTGAGTGAAGGAAAGATGCCCAGGTAGACTGGGACAGCAATATGCTGCGTGAAGCCCTTAGGTGTAATGTTAACCAGATGCAAAAGTACCTCTCAGTGATTTATGATGTGCACTGATGATGAAGCACGCACCAGTCGGAAGGTGATTAATATGCTTGTCATAAATGGAAAGAAGGTGGCAGCTAGCCAAGAAAATTTGTCTGTGCAAGCAGACCAGCTCGATTGGCTGAGAGTGATGCAGTAATATGAGACTGATTGAACTCATGGATTCAGTGGAGATTTTTATTAAAGATAAGCACCTCCAGGGAAAGGTGTTTCCATGAGCCATGGGGCCTCACAGCAAACAGGAATGTGGAAGAGAAAAAGATGTGACTGACAGAATGGATTTCAGAGACTACTCATTTCCCAGCCATTCTGTTTGGGGATCTGTAGTTATTTTAGAGCTTTGATGATTATATTATTATTTCTAATAGAAAGTCCAAAACCCATGAACCCTGTCATTCCGTAGGCCACAAAAGGTAGACACTGTAATGATTCTGATGCATCCAGCCCTTCAGAAAGCAGAAAACACTGAAAAAGAAAGGAGTACCTACCAACATATAGCTGTGAATGAATTGGCAGTCTCAGACCAACTTTGAATGATATATACATCACACCAAAATAAATAAACGCATAAAACAAAACAAAACCAAACTAAAATTAAACCACCAGCATTCTGCACAAAGGAAATCATCAACTACTCTAGCTGATACTCCTGATTCCAGTTTGGGAAGCTGAATCTGCAATAGAGAAGCTGAAAACTGGAGGTACACAAAACCTTGCCAAAATCTAGTCCTAAAGGTGACTTTTTGCATTGGACCTGAAGATGGTGGGGAGATGGGGTGGGAGAAACATTGTCCTGAGCATGGTACTGCTGACTGTCAGGTCCCTTTCATTTGTATCTACAGAAAGATAGACATAATAGATGGAGCCTCCAGTTCTGTACAGCTTGCACCTTCCTTACCAAAAGAGTTAGAAGTCTATCATGATAAGGAGAAAAAATTCATCTGTGTAGAAAACATATGCCATGATTCAGATCAGTGCAAGAGAATTTAGATATTTTTTTTTCCTTTTTTTTTTTTTTTTTCCTGGAAATAGCCCTGGTTATTTTATTGGAGTTTGTATATAAAGCAAGACCTACAGTTTGGAACTGGAGGAAAATATTAAGTGAGAGAGAACATGAAAACAAACAGCTAAATTTAACAAGTTATGTGTTGCAGAAATTAATTACCTAGCTGCAGCCCCCAGGGTGTGATCTCAGGACATCTGGCAAACAGCAATAGAACTGTGCTCATATTCTTTCATATTTATACACAACTCAGTCTTGATCTTTGCTTGGCTGTAGTGTAATGCACATTTTTCATTAGCAAAGCAGGCTTAGTATCTAAGAAATACGCATTCCTCGGCAGGGCTTTAGAACAACCAAATGGTGAGAGGACTTTTGAGGAACTAGCATCACTTCTGCAAGGAAACTGTAGAGGATGTGAAAGTGTCTGGGGGGGTTGTTAGCTAAAGATAGCCTGCTGGTAAAATGCAACATGCACTTTAAAGATAGTTCCATGCAGAAAGCCAAATCCTGCATTCCCTTCTTGATACTCCACAGAGACATGCCTCCTGCTGACTTACGGAGGGGTATAGCCCAAGCAGAGACTTTGACATTTGTCTTTTCTCCTTTCAATTGTTATTTTCTAATGTATTGAGAAGTATCTGTAGCACTAAAACAAAATAGCTAGCACTGTCTCATAAGATCTTTCTATCTACACTCCAGTATCGGCTTTGACAAACAGAGTGGGGTTCATAGCTCATACACCATAGCATAGAAAGGCAGCATTAATGGTAAAACCGATCGCTTCTCCAGCTGTGAGAAAATAGGCCATTTAAAAACTGCCTATTGGACGGTGCCCTTTAGGTAAAAAAGGAAAGCAGCCAGAAAGTCTTTGTCACAGGAGTAGCCACGAAGCTCCTCAGCTACAGAACGTGAGTCGTAATAATCAGATGTGATGCAGCAAAAGTCCATGGTGATGGGCCCATATGTGTCAGCTGCTCAGGCGAGGACTGCTGGGCTGAAAACCAAATGGCAGAGAAGTGTGTTCTGGCTTTCAGAATTAAAACGCCAACTTAAGAGACAGATAAGCAAATCTTGGGCCTGCAAAGGGCAGAAGGTTTATATATATATAAAGTAAGATGTAAAATAAGGGTCCAGAAGCACAACGCTCATTTCAGCTTGCACCTGTAGAGCCTCCTCCTGCCAGAGCTATGCCACTGTAATATAGCTGTCAAAGCTAGAATCATCCCATGGCATTATGCAGCACACTTGGAGCCACAGCTTCCTCCAGTGGCATCAAGTAGTTAATCCATCAGACGTGTGATGACTTATTTATAACAAACAATAAGAAAAAGATAGATATGAAATATTTCCACTGAAATGGCAGATTATAAAATGAAATTAAATGAAATGAAATGCATATGAAGTCTAAACTTGAAGGTGTTCCCTCTGACATTTAGAAAAGGGATCTGAATTGAGAAATTGATATTTTAGTTACATTTAGAGATCACAGATGTTTTGAAATGGATTGGTAGAGTGCTTTGGCATAAAGCTAGCTATGTGATACCCTGATCTTCCCCGCATCCCGTGGAACGCAGTGTAATCACCATTGAACTCATTAGCAGTGCCCTAAAATAAAGCAGAGGTTTTCCTGTCATCTTGAATTATGTACTGTTCTAATGTTTTGGAGGGAGGAGGAACATCTTGGGTACTCAGTACAGCAACAGGAATAGCCTCTCTGTGCTCACATTACCTCAACAGTTTTTACAGTCTTTGGTTTTCCTTTGTATCTTGTGGTAAGAAGAAGAACACTTGGACTTTTATGCTTTCAGATGCATGGGCATATTGTCCTAAGAAGGTATCTAGTATTTAGTATATTTATATATTTATATATTTATATTTATATTTATATATTTATATTTATATATTTATATTTATATTTAGAAGGTATCTAGTATCTAGTATTTATCTTTTAAAATATTTATTGTATAAAACAGGTGAGACCTTTGTGATTTATACAAAGCAAAGGATCTGTTTCTCGAAAGTATTATCAGGGACACCTTCCACTCTCAATGAGACCTGAGATCAACAAAAGCAACAACATCAAGAGCGGATTGTTTATGTTTAGCTTTCTAATGAAATCAGACTTGCACAATTCATTATGTCAGTTTCCCTTTGTCAACACTTTGAACCTATTTCAGTCAAATTGGCCAGAAACATTGAAGCCCCAGAGTTAAGAGTTCCCTACAAGTGCCAGAAAAAAATAGTTTACCCAAAGCATTTTTTTATGGAAAAATAAATGAAACACAATAAGGGAGAGAAAAAGGGCATGCCGATGACATGACAGGAACTAAGGGTGCTGACAGGAAAGCATTAAGGAACATGCAGGGGAGAACTGGAGTTCACATATGTCCTGAATAGGTCCTGCTGTGAGGAGGAAGTAGGATAAAGCTAGGATTGCTGAAGACAGGTAAATGGTGCCTCAGAAAGTCAGACACGTTCACTCTGATGTTCATATTTGATTTTCTATTATAAATAAAATTATGAGAGTCCTTTGACTAAAATACTAGTTATTTGAGGATATGCTGGCATTGCTATCTTGGATTAGTGTGATTTGATGCAGATGTGAATGTAAGACATAAGAACCCCATCAGATTCCTTATTTTCCTATTTTGGATCCAGATTAGAGATGACTATACGGGGCTGATTCCACGGAAACTAAAGAGATGAAATATGATCACATTCAGTCTTGAATTCATGTGATGGTTGTCAGCTTGTCAAGAAAAGAAACATGAAGGAAATACAGGACAAATGGAAGTCTCTCTATGTGAAAAACCTGGTTCCTGAGAAGACAAGAAAATCATTGATACCTTTCCACAAGACTCCACTGACCCCAAATATCAACTAAAAACATATGCTTCCTCCTTATTATTATTGCTACAGTTATGCACTGTTTCAATATCCTTCTACATAGAAAAGCGATGACATAGCAGCTGAAAATACACAAGTGAACCTCTTCTGGCAGAGTCTAGTGGTGATGATGAAATGTGTTGCCTGTCTGTATCACCAGCAAATTATGCTTTGTGGATGTAGTTTACTAATTACAGTTTTACATATGAGTTTCTCCATGGAGAAACATCTTTACATGTAATAGAAATTCCATACATTTTTCTCATGCAGCATTTCATATACATTGGTTTAATTAAGTCTATGGATAAATCAATATTTGTCCCAAAGAGGGATTGTTCACCATCCTTCACATGCAAGAAATTGAGGCATGGAAAAACTGACTGGCAAATTCAGGCAGTGAAATCAGTCCCTGACCCAGCACTTTAGTCCATGAGTCCGACCACAAACTCAGATGTCAGTTCCCTGTTATACTAACCACAACTCTTTTTCAAATATCCACTAAGAGTTGTTTTGTTTGTTTGTTTGTTTGTTTGTTTGTTTTGTCTGTTTGTTTGTTCTTCCACCAGGAATAGTTTCCTGATCAAATGATGTATGTGAAGTTCTTTTTGGTATCTCTTTAAATGGTTAGCCTATTGAATGACTGTCTGTAACAGATTTGAGCCCTGTTCACATTTGTGTACCCTGTGATCTGAATCAACGGCAATTCCTCCCCAAACTTCTCTTAATACATTTTAAAATAATGTTAAGAGACAAGTCAACAGAAAAGAGAGGACTACTGCAGCCTTAGAAAAGATGGTTCTGATTTTCTAGTTCTAGCAATAAAAGGCCCCATAATCCATTCTTCAGTTTGTACATTTGCCCCACGGTTTTAAAACAGTGAAAACAGACCTGACTATAACTCCTGTGTAAAAGCCTTGCCTATGCTGTTAAACAGTCCAATGGTGGACAAGACAGAACAATAAAATAATGATAGATTAATGATATAAAAGATCATTAAGCATCATATTAATAAAAGATAGGATAATATGCTTCAATGCTTGGCTTGGTTTCATTGTGGGTAATTGCATCCCACTCACCAAGTGTTGCATAGCTTTCCTGAGTACTGAGAGAATTGTTACTCCGTTTCACCCCCTGAGGTAGGTGCCTTTCTGTCTGCGTAACATGACAGATGGCTTGATGTCCTTAGGGATCCTTTGCATTTAACTCATGGAGCAGTACAGGAATTCAAAGGAACAGATGTTCCTGTAATATCAGGTAAAAAGATAAGCATCTACATCTACTTTTAAGATTAGTTATATCCTACACTGTCAAATTTCTCCACAGATGTATCAAAAATAAATAAATAAATAAACACTAAAAAAATAATACCAATACCATTGCTTTGGCAATTTAAAGGGGATTTACTATCGGATGAATGCTTATTAGATTTTTTATTTTAAATCTCGTTGCTATATTAAAAAACAAATGAGGTTTTAAACAGGAATAGGAGAAGAGAGGAAATAAATAAATCTTGATGCAAAGTAACCAGAAAATTTCCTACCATGCAATAGTTATACATGAGGATTTAGTATCACCCAGTGCTTTAGAGGCTTTTACCACTAGAGGGCTGAAGCAACAGCCTCAATATGACAATGAAAGCTGCCTTTGCTACACACGAGCCGAACACACCCTGGATTATGTGAAATGCAGGTATTGCCATTAGAGTTAACACTAATATTTTATATGCTTAAAACAATGAATATCTTGACTGAATATTTATTTTCAAGAAACAGTTTATGGAAAAAAAGTTTCATGGGAAAAAGAAAAAGAAAAAAAAAAGAAACAAACAAACACCACCACCACCAACAACAACAAACGAAGAAGCTGTTCCTTGTGGCCTGACAAGCAAGATCGTTATTTTAGCATTGCTTTGGGCTTTTGCGGTTCCATGGTCCCAAAGAAAGTAACAAATTTATTTGAAGGTGACATCAAATTCCATCAGATTCAATGGACAACTGCCATAAACAGAAGCAGGAGTTAAATCATGACTTTTGAGGCATGTTTATGCTACCTCAGTCCCAAGTGACTCAACATTACAGACATACATTTAACGACATAACTAAGGTTTCTCAATCATAATTTATTTCCAAAGTCAAGACTGTATCAGTAAGAAAAGTACTGTGTCGCCTTTTAATAGATAGGGAAGACAAAATCTCTTAGCTTGAATGTATGTGATCATAAGAGTTTAAAGTGATGAGCATACGATTATTTTAAAAAATGGATCACAAAATATATATTCATTTGGAACCTCTGTGTGCCTGACACCTAGGAAAGAGCAAATCCATACTGTAGTGTATCAGCAGCAAAGGTAAGGTCAAAAATGAAATTGAAAATTGCATTTTTAAAGTACTGGAATATATAACCAATGAAAATATTAGCTTTGGGTGTAGTTTGCTTCAGCAAAACTAAATCTTAGGGAAGATAAATGTATATTGCTGTGTAGATTTTGTAGTCTTCTAAATGGATTATGCTATATTTAGAACCTATTCAGAGGGTTATTATAGAAAAAAATGAGATTAGATATGGAGTAACATAAAAAACTTAGCAAACAACCACAGTTATGATTTTTCATCTCTTTTTGCTTAATTTGTTGAAATAGCCCAGTCAGAAACTTGTATAAAGGGACTATTTCTAGAAACAAAAGGACAGGTAAAGACTCAGTCCTTTAGCCTTCAAACAAGCAAAAGAAAAAGAAAATCTTATCACACAAAGAGAGTTTTATCTAATTACAAGATTTCGCGATTAAACAATCAGCTTTCTGCCCCCATGTGAAAAACTGCAGGCATCTGCTGCATTCTGCTGGATCTACTAATGTTATGTTATGTTATGTTATGTTATGTTATGTTATGTTATGTTATGTTATGCTATGCTATGCTATGTTATGTTATGTTATGTTATGTTATGTTATGTTATGTTATGTTACGTTACAGATTCACAGATTCACAGATTTCTCTAGGTTGGAAGAGACCTCAAGATCATCGAGTCCAACCTCCGACCTAACACTAAGTACTCCACTAAACCATATCCCTAAGCTCTACATCTAAACGTCTTTTAAAGACCTCCAGGGATGGTGACTCCACCACCTCCCTGGGCAGCCCGTTCCAATGCTTAATAACCCTTTCGGTAAAGAAGTACTTCCTAACATCCAACCTAAAACTCCCCTGTCGCAACTTTAGCCCATTCCCCCTCGTCCTGTCACTAGGCACGTGGGAGAATAGACCAACCCCCACCTCTCTACAGCCTCCTTTCAGGTAACTGTAGAGAGCGATGAGGTCGCCCCTGAGCCTCCTCTTCTCCAGGCTGAACAAGCCCAGCTCCCTCAGCCGCTCCTCGTAAGACTTGTTCTCCAGACCCCTCACCAGTTTGGTCGCCCTTCTCTGGACTCGCTCGAGCACGTCCATGTCCTTCCTGTAGCGAGGGGCCCAAAACTGAACACAGTACTCGAGGTGCGGCCTCACCAGAGCCGAGTACAGGGGCACAATCACTTCCCTCAACCTGCTGGCCACACTGCTTCTTATACAGGCCAGGATGCCGTTGGCCTTCTTGGCCACCTGAGCACACTGCTGGCTCATATTCAGCCGACTATCCACCAATACTCCCAGGTCCTTCTCGGCCAGGCAGCTTTCCAGCCACTCATCTCCCAGCCTGTAGCTCTGCTTGGGGTTGTTGCAGCCCAGGTGCAGGACCCGGCACTTGGCCTTGTTGAACTTCATGCAGTTGACCTCAGCCCATCGCTCCAGCCTATCCAGATCCTCCTGCAGAGCCTTCCTGCCCTCGAGCAGATCGACACACGCACTTAGCTTGATGTCGTCTGCAAACTTACTGAGGGTGCACTGGACGCCCTCATCCAGATCATCAATAAAGATATTAAAGAGGACCGGCCCCAGTACCGAGCCCTGGGGGACTCCACTAGTGACCGGCCTCCAACCAGATTTGACTCCATTCACCACAACTCTCTGGGCCCGGCCATCCAGCCAGTTTCTAACCCAGCGAAGCGTACGCCAGTCCAAGCCCCGAGCAGCCAGTTTCTTGAGGAGAATGTTGTGGGGAACGGTGTCAAAAGCCTTACTGAGGTCAAGGTAGACCACGTCCACAGCCTTTCCCTCATCCACCAAGCGCGTCACTTGGTCATAGAAGGAGATCAGGTTCGTCAAGCAGGACCTGCCTTTCATAAACCCATGCTGACTGGGCCTGATCGCCTGCTTGCCCTGCAAGTGCCGCGTGATGACCCTCAAGATAATCTGCTCCATGAGCTTCCCCGGCACTGAGGTCAAACTGACAGGCCTATAGTTCCCCGGGTCTGCCCTGCGGCCCTTCTTATAGATGGGCGTCACATTGGCTAGCCGCCAGTCAACCGGGACCTCCCCCGATAGCCAGGACTGCCGATAAATGATGGAAAGCGGCTCGGCCAGCTCCTCCGCCAGTTCTCTCAGTACCCTTGGGTGGATCCCATCCGGCCCCATCGACTTGCGGACATCCAAGCTCCGTAGCAGGTTGCCAACCATTTCCTCATGGATAGCGAAGGCCACATCCTGCTCCCCATCCCCTTCCACCAGCTCAGGGCACTGGGTGTCCGGAGAACAACCGGTATCGCCGCTAAAGACTGAGGCAAAGGCGGCATTAAGCACCTCAGCCTTTTCCTCATCCTTAGTAACTAGGTTTCCCCTCGCATCCAGTAAAGGATGGAGATTCTCCCTAGTCCTCCGTTTCGCGTTGATGTATTTGTAAAAGGATTTTTTGTTGTCTTTAACGGCAGTAGCCAGATTGAGCTCCAGATGAGCTTTGGCCTTTCTAATTTTCTCCCTGCACAGCCTCGCTACATCCTTGTAGTCCTCCTCAGTGGCCCGCCCTTTTTTCCAAAGATTATAAACCCTCTTTTTTCTGCTAAGCTCCAGCCGCAACTCTCTGTTGAGCCAGGCCGGTCTTCTTCCACGCCGGCTCATCTTTGGGCACGTGGGGACGGACCGCTCCTGTGCCATCACGATTTCCTTCTTGAGGAGCGCCCAGCCTTCCTGGACTCCTCTGCCCTTCAGAACCGCCTCCCAAGGGACTCGGCCAACCAGCGTCCTGAGCAGCTCAAAGTCAGCCCTCCGGAAGTCCAAGACAGCAGTTTTACTGGTCCCCTTCCTGGCCTCGCCAAGAATAGAGAACTCTACCATTTCGTGGTCACTCTGCCCCAGACAGCTTCCGACCACCACATCTCCCACCAGTCCTTCTCTGTTTGTGAAGAGAAGGTCTAGCGGGGCACCACCCCTGGTAGGTTCACTGACCAGCTGCGTCAGGAAGCTATCTCCCACGCTCTCCAGAAACCTCCTAGACTGCTTTCTCTGTGCCGTGTTGTGTTTCCAGGATATGTCCGGGAAGTTGAAGTCCCCCACGAGGACAAGCGCCGACGATTTTGCAACTTCTGTCAGTTGCCTATAAAACTCCTCATCCGTCTCCTCATCCTGGTTCGGCGGTCTATAGCAGACCCCCACCAGGATGCTAGCCTTGCCGGCCTTCCCACGGATCCTAACCCACAGGGATTCAACCTTATCATTCCCAGCCTGGAGTTCCACAACATCAAAAGATTCTCTAATGTAGAGAGCCACGCCACCACCCCTTCTGTGCTGCCTGTCCCTCCTGAAGAGCCGATAGCCAGGCATTGCAGCACTCCAGTCGTGGGAGCGGTCCCACCACGTCTCCGTGATGGCAACCAAGTCGTAGCCTGCCTGCTGCACAATGGCTTCCAGCTCCTCCTGTTTGTTACCCATGCTGCGTGCATTAGTGTAGATGCACTTCAGCTGGGCCATCGCCTTCTTCCCCGGCCTAGCCATTGTTTCCCCCGGCACAGCTCCAACAAGCCTTGTTTGAGCCCCGTCCCCCTTCTTACCTAGTTACGTTACGTTATGTTATGTTATGTTATGTTATATGTTATGTTAATATCCCTCAGACAGTCTTAGTGCTTTCTCAGGAAAGTGTGTTTTTTTTAGTGGGTGGCTTTTGACTGAATTTCTTTGCTTATGGGCAATAGGTCACCATTTAGCAGTGACAGCGAGACTAGAATTTTCTCCATGATGAATTTTCTTCCATTTTACCTGCCCCTGATGCCAGTGGAAAGAACTCACAATGATTTCAATTGAGTTTGAATTAGGCCTTTTGTGAGAGGAGTGTGTATGTGACAGTTATTCATTATAGAAATAATTATTGCTAACAATATTGATAACATATTGTTATGTGTTGTTTCATCTAGAAATAGCTTACTCTACCAAAATTAAATAATTAATAAATAATGATTAAAAAGTTGACATGTCTGGACATCTTTTACAACACTACTGACATTCACTTTCTACTGTTCTTTATTAGTTCCTCATCTGAAACCACAACAGCTGACTTGGATCAGGATGTGACTCAGTAATACCTGGATATAGTATGTAATAGTCATAAAATTCCTGCTTCGAATGGCTACAGCAGCAGCCTATTCACTATAGCATTTTACTATCCCAAGGTTATTTGCTATTCTGCATGTTTCATACAATTAAAGACTCATTCTCCTCTGCTAAGCGTCTGTAACCAGGAATGTCTTATCTGGCCTTTAAATCCATTTGCAGTTGGTATGATAGATTATTTCTCTTTTCCAAATCAGTCATAATTCACCTATTAAATGTTATTATTTTAATTATAATTACTGCTGCTACATTGAGCCATGGCACCAATGTCAGAGCTGAGCTTTCTAAAAGAGCGCCAGAGCTCCTTCTTGGATGTAGTGTGTAAAGAAATGAAACACCCTTGCTCTGCAGACTTTACAATCTCAAATTCCAGCTGAAAAAAGGTGCTCAGTAGTTTTCTGAAAGGCTTGCTTTATGGAATCCAAACCCGTCTCACCTCTACTAAATTATCTCTTGTTCTTTGTGCCCCTCAGAAAAAAAAAAAAAAAAACTATGTACACAGGTTTCCTTTGAGCATCTGCAATGGCACACTGGAGCCACAAACACTGGGAAGACTTGCTTATATAACTGTCCAGGTTTGCATTTACTGGGAAAAAAAATCCTTCCAACAGTGCAATGGTAATAACGATTCCATACGGAAAACTATGCTGAAAACCACATTCAGTAACTACCATGGTGTAGAAAATAGCACTATGTTATGATGCTAATTAGCAGCGTTTCAATTACATATAGTTTTAATATATTTGCTGCTGTACTATTTTGTTGTTCTTTTACAACTCTGAAATACTGAAATTCTACAGAGATTAGTCATTATGGAAATTTCAGTATTAAAATAATTGGCCTTTTATGTATAAACGTGCATTGCTGCTGTAAAATTTCATTAACCCTCCACCAGAGGGCAACATTAGAAAAAAATATTTATATAAATCCAAAGAGCAGTTGCTTTTAGGATACTGCAGCTACAACATGCATTTTCCTCGGGGAGTCTTACTTTTAATATACACTGTTTACAATTTGTCACCAACTAGGCAAGTGAAGGAGCTTAATAATTTTAGGAAAAAAATTGTTTAGAACACAAGTTACACTTTTTTTTTTTTTGTAATTAACAAATGTACAGAAACCTTAAGATTAGTATGAAATATAATGGATATGACTTAGAAAGAAATAACATGCTTTGCTTCTACAATCTAGTGCAAAATGATTAAAGTCAGAAAATTACTGCTAGATTCTGGGAAGAAAACTAACTGTGTTATCAGAATATGCCACGCTCATACCAGTGCTGAAAATACCGCATATCAAGTCTAGATGTTGCACTGGCCTATTGCAATGCAGGAACGCAGAGGACACAAAAGATGTGAAAATAGTAAGTGCTTAAGAGAAAGCAGTCGCTAAGAAATGCCTAATGTGATATAAAATAAGCTGCGCAAGCGAATATGGATATAGAGATAAATACACCTTCCAAATGGACGTTACCCACTTATAGCAAGAGCAGTACTACTTGCAGCTAACGCCCTGCTCCCCAGAAGCGCGGCGGACTGCACCAAGGCCATGTCCTTCGCGCGCCCGGCGGAGCATCGATGCTCGCCCTGTCTCGCCCCAAGTCCCGGGGCGAACGGGGGGGTCCCCACAAGGCCCGTCCGGGGCCCCCCGTTCTCGGGGGCCGGACGGAGGAGGCGGGGGCGCGGCCCCGGGGCGCCCGCGGCGCGGAGTGGGCGCGGCGCTGTCCGCGGTGCTGAAGGGGCGCGGCGCTGTCCGCGGTGCTGAAGGACGGGGCGCAGCGCCCTGCGGGTGCCGCTCGGCGCCGCCGCCGCCTCGGGGCGCGAACCGCGGGTGGGCGGTGGGGCGGTGGGGCGGGAGCAGCGCACAGGCCGGCGCTCCGCGCCTTCCGGCGGCTGTAGCCAAGGGGGAATTTCGGGCTGCCTGCCTACCGCGGCCAACAGCACCCCTCCCCCTCTGGCTTTACAGCCGGGGAAAGCGCCAGCGCCAAACGGAGATTTCTTGGAAACGCTCCCGCGAGGGGGGCTCCGTCCCCTCCCAGCCGGGCATGGCACGCCGCGAGCCCGCCACCTCTGAAGCCCGCGGGGCCGAGGAGACTTTCTGACCGTGCCTCGCAACTCCGCGCTGCCCGGAGAGCCGGGGACTGCCTGTGGCGCTCTCAGCCTCCCGCTCGCTGCCGCACACACGCGCGCTCCCTCGCCCTCGCCCTCTCCCCCCCCGGCTCCGCACGCCGTCTCTCCCTCTCCCTCTCTCTCTCACACACGCGCGCACGCTTTCTCTCCCTCTCCCTTTACCCGGAGGTGCACTGATAGCCATTTCATGAGGGGGGGAAAGTTACGAGATTAAACCAATATGAACCACCGTTGCTCGTAGCGGTGCCCTATCCAGAGCAGAGCAGAATCCAGCGAGCACCCCTGCAGGAATGGAGTCGGTAAAACAAAGGATTTTGACCCCTGGCAAGGAGGGATTGAAGAATTTTGCTGGAAAATCTCTTGGTCAACTCTACAGGTAAGACTGAGATCTATTATAGGAGCCTATTTGCTAGAAATAATCGGAAGCTTTTCTTAACCGTCAGCTGCTGAAGGAGGACGAAGAGGTATGCTTTGGGGAGGTTAGTGGCGGAGGGGCTGGGAGCTGTTTAGATATCGCTGATATAATCTGGATCCTGGAAACTAGTGCTGAAGCTTCTCAATATGGCACCCTCGTAACTTGTCTATCTGATTCGTAGATGGTGTCAGTAAATATGTAGCCAAAGATTACCCCATCTTTCTCGCACAAAAGCAGGACCCTATTTCAAATCATGATCAGCAGACAGCGGCTCCCTGTATTTTTGCTTTGTGTTAATTTTGAAATGTAGTCGCAGGATCTTTATCGCTGCCCTTACGAATCATTAAAAAATAATAATAATAATCTTTCCGAGTTTCGATTAGTCTTGTCCCTTGTGTAATGTGTCGTCAGAGGAAGATAAACACGGAGATGTATAAATAATTGATACCCGAACGATTTTTTTCTTCTGAAGCTGAAACATATAGATGGATGTGTTTAATTATTTATCCATCTGCATTGAGAAGCATCCACTTGTCTTACAAAAGTAATGCACAACTGCAATTGCTAAACTCATCGGCATCACAGTATGTTTCTCTGTGTACAGGTTTCTACCATCTTTAAGCTCTGTACGCACAGATAAACAGACACAAATCCGCGCATCCATAAAAGGGGTATGTACTAAAGTTGACACATCGTACCCCATCCAATCTAGTGACTTCAGTGACCTCCAGGACGTTTGAGAATAGCCTGTGAAAATCCAATGTATTTTCGATCGCCCCCTGTGCCAGAAATTAGCCCTAAGTTTCCCCGAATTACAGATTAAAGCTAACTGCGGATTTATCTGCCTATTGTAGGTCACGTAAAAGTCTTTTTTCCATACCTATGCGGCAGTATTGGGCACAAGCACAAGGCTGGTCCACAGCATGAGTCACAACTTCTGCTGCCATTTTCGGGGAAGGGGAAATATCAGCAAAGTGATAAGACAAAATTACAATTTTCATTTTAGCAGGAAAGGTACAATTTTGAAAAGCCGAAAGAACAACTAAACCCAACTACAACATAGTGAAAACCCTACATTTCATCATCCTATTTAAACCATCTTCAGTAATCAGAAAAATAAAAAGGAATAACAGGTAATCAGAGAAGCTGCTTAAAAATATCATTAAGGAAACAAACTCTTTTTTTTTTTTCCCTAAAAGACTCTTCAAAATATAAATGAAACAAACGAACATGGGTACTGTTTTTTATATTGTACAGTGAGTAATGGAGAAAGGGTTTGTATTTTGCAGCAAAATTCCGTTTGAACTCCCCCGTTAATAAACAAATACACCATTTACTATTTTTTTTTTCCAAGGCACAGGACTGAACTATTTTTTTTTCCTATTCTAAGAATTAAAATAGTTTTCACGTCCCTTACACCTTAGCGTCTTACCGCAGATAAGTCCATTCGGTGAGAAGACACTTCTACATCATTCTTTATTCACACAAACGAATTTTTTAACTTAAGAACACTGTGCTGCATTTTATTTACAACTTTAAGACAGTAAAAAAAGTATGCGGTCTTAAAGCATGGAAATAATTCTCCCAGCAAAGAAAAAATCGTCACGATGTTAAATGAGTAACTATTAGCGAAAATCTCTGCATTTGCTCCAAAACACAGAGAACATTTTGAGCCTGATTCTGCTAATTCTTGCTGCCCCATTAGCCAGATGAGTTAACCTCAAAAAGAAGCTCCTCGGAGGAGAACTTCTGAGGTGAGAAAACACTCCTACAGTGGGGTTAGGGCAGTGCCAGGAGAGTGCCGAGTGTTGGGAAATGATCACGTACTCGCTTCTCAAGAGGATGGAGCTGGGATGGAAGCGGTTAGTGTTTCTGTCCTTTAAACATCTCAGTGACTGCAAAAGAAGGTTAAGAGATTCAGCATGGGGCACCTGCTTGATAAACCCGATCTTTCGTATTATCCACACGATGTTTTTAAAGCTTTTCCACCAAAGAAGAGATGCAATGTTCTAAGTCACCTTTCTTGAATGACAGGGTTGGTGCTTTATTTAATTTCTTTTTTTTCGGCATTTTTCTGTTGATCGGAAATGGCTGCAAACAACCGGTTCCCTTCAGATTCCTGTACACTGGTTTCTCGGAGATAGGATTCCGTGTAAAAACAAGGAAGTGGGAGCGATGAGGTCGAGGTTAGAGCTGAGCGGGAAAGGTGAAACCTGCCCAGAGATCACGCACCGCAACATGTCGCTGAGCAGATGCGATCTTTTGCAAAGACTTCTCCGGAGATGTCAGTTCTCCAAAGACAGTCATGTTTTCTTTCACTGCATGTGACAGCCATTTTGCAAATCTAAAATAAGGAGCAATATCGCCCCCCCTACCCCTTCTGTTACTATATCTTTTGTTCCGAGACCAGAAGCAAAATGCACACCAAGCCCGGTCCCCTTGGTGTTTCTGGTACAGCAACGAGAGAATAAAACCTTCTCCAGAAGACTGCTTTAGTTTCCAGCCTATGCCTCTTGGGCTACCCAACATGGCGCCTCTGCAGTGGTTACAGATGATGTCTTCTTAATGCGCCCTACATATTTAAGCAGAAGCCTTTAATGATAGATGAGCAATTCTCAGCTAGAGCTCCTCCCTGGGTTTCTGCGGCGGGGCGGCGGGGGGAGCTGGGGATGACTAATCGTGACTCCCACAGGTCACAGCTGAAGAACGGCTGAAGGTGAACGGAAAACAAGGAGTAAACACTCAAATCGAGCCAAGGCCAGCCAAAGGGGCGGGGGGAGCGGTGAACTTAAGCCTCCGGCTGCCCGAGGTAGCCGTGCATTCAGCCAGGGCGGCAGGGCTGGCTCCGGAGTTTGACTTTCCCTTCTTGTGTCGGGCAGAGTCCTAGAGAAGCGGCAGAAGCCCGGGGACACCATCGAGCTGACAGAAGATGGGAAGCCCATGGAAATGCCCGAGAAGAAAGCCCCGCTCTGCGACTGTACCTGCTTCGGGCTGCCCCGGAGGTACATCATTGCCATCATGAGTGGACTGGGATTCTGCATTTCCTTCGGGATCCGATGTAACTTGGGAGTGGCCATCGTGGACATGGTCAATAACAGCACCATACACCGAGGAGGAAAAATTATTAAAGAGGTGGGAACCCTTCCCCCGTAACTCCTCTGGCCTCTCGGTACAATTCCCAGCCCCAGGTCAGGCACTCGAGCGCAGCCGAGCCAGGCTCCGCCGCTCTCGGGGCGCTTTCCCCGCCTCGGGCCCGGCCCCGCGGCGCTCCCCGGCCCCCCCCGCGGCTCTGCCCGGCCCCGCCGCCGCCCTTCGCATCCCGCTGCAGTAGGGGATGTGCTTTTCACCGACTGTTCCTATTTTTCCCTTTCATTTCCCAGCCCAAAGCCCTTTTGCGGTACAATTTACGGGCAGATATTTTTATTTTTTTCCTTTGTCGCACACAACCTCGAAAAACGCAGATATCTCGTAAAATAACTGTAGGGAAGGGGGAAGGAGGACAGCGAACAACCGACCGCAAGCGGATGTAACGGAGCCGGGGAGGTTGTGAAGGAATGTTTGAAAACACCGGGATGGAAGGATTTGCGTGGAAAAGGCGTCAAATGCCGAGGCTCGCTTTGAAGCGGCTCGGAGCAAGGGGGACAGGAGGAGGCGCTGGGAGCCTGGGGGGCAGGAGGAGGCGCAGGGAATTTGGGGGGCAGGAGGAGTGTTTGCGATGGGGAGAGGGTCGCACCCCGGGCCGAAGCTGCCGCGGGTGCGCGCGTTATCCCGGCCCGATGACAGCCTTCCTCTGCTGTTTCTCTTCTTCTCTCCCGGTCCCTTGCGCTGGAAGAAAGCGAAGTTCAATTGGGATCCCGAAACAGTTGGCATGATCCACGGCTCTTTTTTCTGGGGATACATAATCACCCAAATCCCCGGCGGGTATATCTCGTCCCGACTGGCAGCGAACAGGTAACGGCGGCCCCAAACCTCCCCGCGTTTGCCCCCGCGGGCAGCCGGCCCCGTCCCAGTGACAGGCGCTGTGCAGGAGCAGGGGGGCCCGAGGGGGGGGGGGGGGGGGGGGGGAAGCTGGCGGGGTGCTCTGCTCGGGCATGGGGGGCCTCTGAGCTACCTGCCGGAGAGGGCCGGGGGGGCGCGGAGTTCCCTCTCCCCGTAAAAAAAGTTGGCTGGGGAGGTTGTGGCGACGCCAGTCGAAGACCCGCATTCAGAGGCAAGCCCGGAGGTTCGTTATTGCTTCAAAGCTTGAAAGATATTTTTTTTTCCATTACCGAACGAAAGAATTTTATGATTTTTTTTTTTTTTCCTATGAAAAGGAAAAGCATCGGCAGGAATTTTCCATTAACACAAATGAATTTCGAATGGTCGAAAAACATGTTTCAATGAGACCTACACAATGAAAGGAAAGTGCAGATGGTGGGGGGACTTAAGGACTCGTTTCTATGGTGTCTGGCAATTTTTCAAGCACCCAGGGTGCGATTCTACCTGTTAATTAAATCCGCTGAGTATTCAAGACACATGAGGCTTTCACATCCACACTTAATGCCATAGGCTCCTCGTTCGGAGAAACAGCAAAGGTCCTAGTGCCACTCTTCAAAACAATTACAAACTAAGTGCAAATGGATACTAAGATCAGCAATATATACCTTTAACTCTTCTCAGGAGTGTGCAACATCAAAGGTAGGATAGATTGCCTGGGGAGAAAGCTGGCTTGTATTTGCTGGAGAAAGAGGGGAGCTATGGCAAAAGACTCTCCAAAGGAAATACCTTTTAGACAGATGCCTACATTAACAATAACGAGCATTTACTAATGGGCAGGTCCTCCAGAACTGGGATAACTCTAACGTCCCTCCCTTGGCAAATAAAACCAGAACACATTTATTAGACTGGTGTGTCCATTGTCTGTCAGTTTACGAGTGCCAGCTTTTTGACAATGGTTCGCAAACGTAAAAGGCTACTGCAAACAACAATTAACAGCTCGCTAGAGGGCTCCTCCTTTGACCGTTTTTGCATCTTTGCACAGTCTGTAACTCTTGAAGATTAACAGGAATTTTGCTTAAAACTGCAGGATTTTACTTAGAGAAACAAAAGTCTGTCCTCATTTGCCCTAGCAATGTCCTTAATTTACATCAATCCAAATGTAAAATGGTGTAACTAGAACGATTTGCAAGACAATGGCTTGGACATCCCCAGGAAAACTCGGTAGTACAAACACACTACCTGGCACAGGTGTGAATCAAACTTCTCTTCATGAACATTTACACCAGTGAAAGCAGACCAGATCCAGTTGTTAACTTGGATGTACTTTAACTCAGCAATTTTATAGATGAGTGATTAGTTATTAGCACTGTGAAAGCCTAAGAGACAACTCCCACACAAGGCAAATGACCATGTAAACCACAGATTTAAACATGGAACTACCTGTTACATGCCAGCCAGTAGATGCAAATAGTCAAATACGGATAGCGGTTGTGATTTATATTTAGTCTGCAGATAAAACAATGGCATAGAATGGAGAGCTGAGTTGTGGTTGGAATAACAGGGCACTGAGGCCAAACCCCAAGTTAGTTCCTGAATGCTACAAACAGATTTTGACATCTACATGGTCAGCTCGAAATAAACAGAATGACAGGAAGGTTAAGCGGCACACAAAATAGGGTGGAAAGCTTGATGTCCATACCTTTCCCAAGAAATCCTGCATCAGAACAAGTCCGAGCAGTGGGTACATAGGTTTAGAAGCCTACAGTACCATTAGAATATGAGCTACTATAAAAGCCTCTGTTGTTTTACACATGCTCCAGCCTCAGGTGGTCCCTTCACCCTGTGATGGACAACAGCCAAGTAACATTTTGTTTGTTTGTTTTAATCCTCACTGAATATCTTTGTGCTATCAGTGCTTTCCTTTACATTCACAGCAAGTCTGAATTCATACAGAAAAACTAATTTCAGGTGTCCTTCACATAAAAAAAAAAAAATAATAGTCTCTAGACTAGCATAACCAGATTCAAGGCAATCCATGAGAAACAGCCTTGAGCTGAAGAAAAATGGAGATTTTCAACAGGGAGAATGATTCATTCCCTGGGAGTGAAGGAGATAATGATTACATTGGAAAGATAGCATGAATGAAAGAAAAATTGCCTCCCGACTGCCAAGAGTGTCATGGAAGGAAACTGGGAAGAGGGTCAAGGTCTGTTTTGTGAGTTTAATTTGCTGTTGACAGGGAGTTGTAGAATGTACAGGACAGAGTTTGCTTGACATAAAGATTCAGTCTAGCAACCAGTTATAGAGATTGGGTTGACATAGCTTGAATGTGTCACTAAGGTATAACACGTGGAAGAAATGACCCTCCTGTGGTATCAAGTAAACCTTTCTACACACAATGCATTAATTCCAAGCTGGGCAGGATCCCTTTATCTTGATCCTGCCCCTGTCCTAAAACGTTTATTGCCTATAAAGAATTAGCAACACTGCGTTGCTGGGAACTCTCTAACATTTTATTTTTTTTCCCCAATAATTGAGTCTCTCAATGGGTAGCATTTTACTGACATCCTTTGCTAATTGTACAACTCAAGGCTTCTGCTGCATAGTTATTCTGCTCTGCCTTGACCCACTACTCTTGTCACACACAGCTCTCCATTACTTCTAGCAGATCAGATTTAGTGATTTACAGATTTACAAGTAGTAAATGGACTTTCTCAGGAATTTGTGCTTGCTAGCTTGGGTCTCACTTTATCTCATTTTGTGTAACTGATAATTTTGTTATAGTCTTTTCAGCCCAACTCTAGGAAAAATGCTTTATTTAAAAGAGATATATTTACACTGCTATAGTTCCAACAAGATCAAACAAAAATGTCTTTCAAAATTGCAGAGAACATTCAGAAATACCTCTCCTGTACTCTTACCTCTCAGGTGATCAGGAGAAGTTGGGCTAGTGCATTGCAAAGGCTGGTGCTCCTGAACAGTTTCAACCTCTGTTAACTTCTGTAGCAGTAGGGGACATTCAGAACATTGCAAGACAACATAATTTTTCAAAAGATATGGGTTGGGCCTCAGGTGTCCCCTCATTTGCAATCAGTGAAACTTTAAACTTGCATCCTTTGAGCAGTGTGTGAAAATAGCAGAGAATTTCCTGTTGCTACAAGGCTGGAGACCTCTCCTCCCAGAGGAGGACCTGCCTCTGGAAGGTGCTGGTACAAAATCACTACACAGGCAACCACAGTAGGCTGGAGGAACAAAGGAAGCCCAATGTGGCGTCCCATGGGTAGGGTTTATCACAGCTATACCATTTCTCAGGGCTAAGTTCTCAATGAACAATCAATTTTGTCAACGATAAAACATTATACAATGAGCAGAGTACTGAGGCATTTTCTAGTAGTTTAGAGAAGGCATTTTGTCACATGGACATCCAAGTTTGCAACTGATCTAGGTTATTTCTCATACCTGAACTTTTGTAGGACTTTATACTAAAAACAATGTCCTTCTCTCCTGTGCAGGGAGCAGCAATACATTGGGAGTGGAATTAATGGCTCCTGCAGAGATGTTTCTCTAAATATCTTTATCAGGAGAAAATTAGCCATGATTCAGAGGTTTTGAGACCATAGGGGCAAGAACACATGGGCAGATTCCAGATACAAGTCCAAAATTATATAAATGTTTATTGGTTACAACCCATTCTGGTTAGTAATAGTAAAGCTTTCTCACAGAAGAGTGAATAAATAGTGAGACTATTTTTTTGAGATTTCTGGGGATTCAGTGTAATGTTTTTCACTAGTTACAATGGATTTTCACTACTGTGAGTGGGATTTTCATGAAGAGGGAACTGAGTTGCTTTTGCATTTTTTATAAGTATTTTTCCTTGAAAAAAAATCAAGAAAACTTGAAAACTCAAGTGTGATGTACTAATATCATGTATCCACGACTATTTAATCAGCTGAGCTATTACTCATAATGGCAGTTAATGCCATTTAAGAGCACAAAGAACATCCCATTTGAATGCTTTTAAACTATAGGTTTGAATGTCAGCCTTAGAGTGGCTCCCACCAGAGGGGCTATCATTATACAATTACCATGAGATGTGAACAGAAACAGTATGAAATGCTGACAGTCTTCTAACCCCACTGAGTCTTAATTTCTACTTAGGTCATGAAAAGAACTTTAGCTGGAGCTAATCGGACATCACCTTATCATGACAAATTCAGAACAAACATACAAACTAAACACTAACAACAATCATTCTCATATGCTGAAATTCCTTTAAAAAAAGAAAAAGAAATTTGTGGTTTGGCAGTTCAACTGTCTTTCCAAATTTGATTTAAGTGGAATGTGAAGGCCAAGATATTCAAATGTTTTAAAACAGTTCAAGGAATGCAAAATTATGATATGAAATTCAGAAACAACATTTAAAAAATACATTATTTTGTAGTCTCTTAATGATTATATTGTAAGCAGGTTTGGATGTTTTGATGCTTTGAAATCACTGTCAGCATACAGTCTGGAAACTGGTGCAGATTTTCTTGCCTTTGAGCTCCTCCAAGAGGATCTATACTGTTTAACAAAGCAAGTGAGTTAGGAAGCACTTAAAACCTCAGGTGTATTTTATCACTCCCAAAACATGCTTTTCTCTGCCTGTATACTGTATGGGGACCCCAGATTACTTGGGATGTTTGCCTAAGTCATCATGTGGTGTGATGGAGCCCCTTCTCTTTGTGTTTTGCACAACCAAGTGGGTGCCTGTAATTGGAAAAGTGATATATTTCATGCTGGTAGACTATAAAGATTAACGTGCTAGTGTTTATGAACACTTCAAAGATTTAGACACTATTATGATAGTGCTGAGTAGTCCTTAAGCAAGATCTACGGAGATGTTGACATTTCTTCAGCCATTTCAGAAATACGTATAAATGCTGATAAACTTATGGGTGCAAAATGGACCAGGCAATCAGTAGATATATTAAAGATCACTTGGTAAGCTGGGTTATGTTAAAAATAATACACATGAGGCTTAAGTGCAAGTAACATCGGGGAATGGGAAACTACCCTGGGAAGCTATGACACTGGGTGGGTTCCTAAGCCATTCAGTTCCAGAAACCTGTCATGAGCTTCCAACAAGATGCTCTATTAGGGAAGCTGATATAATCCTGGGATATGTATATTGCTGTATTTAGGGCAGTCAGTGTATTTAGGTCAATGGAAATGACCATGGATTGTTGCAGGTAATTTGAGTACATGCATATTAAGATTAAAAATCAGAGATGGGATGTGGAAGGGTCACAAAATTACATGAAAGATTGAATATAATGTCATATAGTGAAAGAAATAGCAAGAACTATGTATTCAGTATATCAGTATATCAAAAAGAATACTTGGAGGTAATTTGATTTTAAAATATACAATTAACTCCTCTGGAAAAAAATCCTAGGCATAAATGTGTGTTTTAGAAAGACATAGAATGTAGAAAGATATAACAAGAATCAGTAAGCAAAAGCCAGATTGAAAAAAAAAACCATAAATGTTAGTAATAACGGCTAGCACTGGAAAATTACATGCTGAATTCTTCTCTTTTGGGTGTTAGATTACTTTTTTGAAAATTGTATTTTAGCTGCTACAAATAAATGCTTTCAGTACAGGGATAATTAGGTGAAATATAAGAGATAATTAAGCAAAATATAAGGTCTAATGTCACAGAGAATGTCAGGCTAGATGAACTAATATTTTCTTGGGCTTAGCATTATTCATTTGTTCTGTCATTAACCTAGAAAAACAACAATTTTATTTAAATTAATATTTCCTATTCCACATTTGTCCAATGAAAAGCTGCAACTGTCTGAATAAACCTCCTGCTGTGCTGTCACATGCATATGGAAAGGTACCAGGCTATACTGTTTTTCACCACCTCACCTCAGGATAATTTAAATACAGTTATATTTTAACTTTTGACTCATCCTTTTTAAAATTCTTTAAAAAACACACTGGAGATCTGTAATAAAACCATTGTCCTATCAAAAGCAATACCAAAATGCCATGGCAGGATTTCCTCACTGATCACAGTTAGGAAGTTAACAGGTTAAATACTTACCATAAATCAGCAAAGATTCTCTGAAATTAATGGGTCACTGTTAATGGGTCATACAGGCTAGGGAATTCATTCCCAAGAAAACATATTTAAAATACGAATGCAGTTTTTGACTGTACATGCCAAACACTGTTTCAAAAATAGATCTGTAATAATCACAGACTCTTTTTGGTAAAACAAAACTGGCTATTTTAGCTCATCTGTGTATCCTTAAGCATTAGAACTCTCATACATAAAGACCTACGGAAAACAGAATAGAATGAAAATTTTTAAAAAATGTAAGTCACATTCTAATTCTATGATAATGACTTATATTTCTCATTATCTATTAAACCACAAATCCTTGTACTATTCACATTAAGGATCATCCTTACAGAATTACTCTGAATTTCTCTGCAACCTAATTATCTCGCATCTCTGTTAACTCTTCATCATTGTCACATTCTAACCTGAATGAAAATATATAAATCAACCTTTCACTTCAAATTCTTTTTTGTTTTTAAAGTGCCATTCATCTTGTTATTAAGGGCTAAATCCTTGTGCCCAGCAAGTAATCTGATAGGATTATTTCCATGAATAACCTGAATGATATTTCAGACAACTATATGTCAGAGCATTTCATCTCAGAGTCCCAAAGATTTTCACAGAAAGTGTGTCATTTGTGTATCAGTGAAATTATAATACCTTTCTCCTTAATTCACTCAGTCCTAATGACAGCAAGCATGAAATACATAAGCTAAGTATTGGTTTAGAAATAGAAGTACAAAGATTTCCTGGATCTTTACATCTTCACATTTTCCTGTAGGTAGAGATACTGTGTGAGGTTTGTTTCTTTTGCAAACTATATATAGCTCACAGCATAACCAGGGAATGATTAGACAAGAGCCAGCTTCTGAACCTCTGATGATAGAAGCTGACCTTGCACTGTATGAAAGAACCCTTGCTGTTGTACTTGCCAGTTCCACCTTTCACATCCAGTTCAAAACCCTGCAGATTAAACTGGGCTATGAACCCAGGCACTGCTATTTGGTTCGTCTGTTTCCAGCCAAAGGAGCCAATATTGAGCAAAAAAGCAAGACGATTTTGTCACCTTGCTGTATTGCAGGGTGTTGTAAGCACCAGCCACTGCAAGGAGGGGACTGGGGAGACATCTATGGGCGGCTGGTCCTGCTGCTCCCTCTGCCATATGGCTTGGGGTCTTTCCATTTTTCTGTCATGAATGATGAAGCTGTTTTCACAATTTAATGATGCAACAAGGGATTTGGATGGGGGTTTTGGTTGATAAAAGGGGGCCTCAGATGTGTGACAAAAATTAATAATGTATCCAAGCCCTTATTATACTAGATTAGATGGCGGGAGGTCAGCTTTTACATATTAATGCTTCATGAAGGGCTTATAATAGGATTTAGTATGAAGGGCACATAGACACATTCCCCTCCTCCCTTGTACACATATGAATGAAAATAACCTGTTTTATCACATTTCTAAATAGACAAATAAAGCTGCTATACTATGGCTTCTGGCCACAGACTATTATGAAAGAGGATTGGTTTTAAGCGATTCTCTCACAAAGCACATTCAGTCTAAGACTGGCACTTGGGAATAAGTGTACCTCTCTAATGTCAAAGGTATCTTATTCTATCTGTTTTGCTGGGCAGCTGAGTTCATCAACCACTCTAATATTCATGGCATAGTCCCAGCTTTGTTAGCCCTGTGCCATTTTATGCAAATTGAGGGCCCAATTCAGAAAACAAAACAAAACAAAACACTACATCCTGTCTATCATTCAAGAAGCCATAAGCTGTCAGGATGGGCATTTCAGATGAATATGTCTACTGTATGGGGGTCAACAGAGTCATCAGAAAATTAGTCTATACTATAGAAAAGTTAGAGTGATGATATAATGTCACAGAATAGCTAAATATTGTCTCCTCATAGTGGGTTCAATTTCTCCTAATCCATTTCAAATAAGCAAACAGAAACAGAAAATATCCCAAGAAGGGTAATCAGCATGATAACAAAGTGAAAAGACAACAAGAGTAACAGAAACATTATCAGGATTATTTAGCTCACAAAGAACACGAATGAGTGACATGAAAGGGACATACTTAATAAACATGAGTTTAAGTAATGTAAATATTCCAAATGAGTGGCTACTTACAGTTTGCAGTCAAGAAGGTAACCACTGAAGCATGGGGAAACAGCTGGAAAAATATAAACAGTTGTCACAATATATTACAGAGGAAAAATGATCTTTTCAGAAGTCAGTAAGAGCATTGTTTACATTTGCATAAATTGAAAGCAAGTAAACCACCATTAATGATGTTAACTATGGAGGGTCCAAGCAAAACTCAAGCAGTAACATTGTAGGCTAAAATACTACGTTCTCTGGTGCTGAGAAGCACCTGTGTTACACGAGGTGGATTTTTGGAACTATTAGGATATAGGATAGTAGTGATCATAGATGATAATATCCTCAAGATACTAAATCCAGGAGTAATTTCAGGACTAAATATAACAATTTCAGAATTTGACTCTGCTTATTCAGATACAGCTAACAAGAGAAAGGTTACATCTGAAATTGGGACTTATTTTTGCATTCCCTCCTCCATTGATCTAAATCCTTTGATCTCATGTTTCTGATGAAATCTGAAAATTTGCCGTCTGTAGGAAAGTTGCCACACAGTTTAGATACAATTACAACAGATGAATTCAGAACAAGCTTATAAAGAAAGCTTATTTATCGAGATAATATCATCCAGATATATCAATACTGTTAAAGAACTTTGCTCCCAGTTCCCTCCCACGTCTTGGGCCTCCAGAATCCCTACTGCACTTATGATACCTCAAAATCAGGGTCCTGTTCACTGGGGAATATCTAATCCCCTCTGAAACAAAATCCATGTGCGTTCCTGACAGAGTTAATTCCAGACACTTATTGCAACAGACATCCTTAATCACCTCTACCTGCTTTGGTACTCCACCCCAATACACTACATACACTGGATTTCACGCTACAAAATGTTATTTAGGTTGTCTGCATAAAAAATATTAATGTCACCATCCCTTTGCTCTGAAGGAATCCACATTTAACCTGAGCAGTAGGGATGCAGATATCCGTAACGTGTAGTCTCTATGTCACAAAACACTTCACAAAGCAATACAGATAAAGCCTCTGCGTCTAGTACATAGCAATTATCATCCCAGCCAGATCCACAAAATATTTTAAAGCTGATTTATTTTATAGGTGTATTATATGTCTCAAAATCAACAGAGACAGTTATGAATCACAGCCTAAGACCTGGAACACGGTTAGGTAATTTGAATGAGATGGTCTTGGTTTGAAACACGATCTAGCAGATTACATATTTAAAGAGCAAGCCAACCCAAAGCTAATGAGCTAGAAGGAATGAGTCTGTGTTTTATCCAGACATCTATGGATATAATGAGCTGTAAAATGAAACCACAGGTTTGAGAGATTCCCCAGTAGAATTCAAACAGGAGAGAGAGAGGGTTAGTAGGGTGATCAAATGAATGAAGAATAAGGAAGATGAGATGGAGAGGGCCCAGCTTGCCTAGTGATGCAAAAGAAAGAAGACGGGATTGCTGCTGGGGTAAAATGCAAATATTAAAACTGTTAAAATAGACAGCATGAGAGCAATATATCTACTGGATGTAGGAAGTCATAAGCTGGAAAGGCTTCCAAAATAAGTAGGGCAAATGCTAATTACTTCTGAGATGGAACCAGGTCTGCTTATGAAAGGATGATGTAATGCACTTGCTGGTAAGAGCAATGATCAGAATTTAATGACCCAGGAGTCTTTTACATTCAGCATCATTTGCTGTGATGCTGTCACCTAACAATGCCAAAGTTCTTCAAAAAACACACACTGTATCAAAAATAAGTCTGTGAACAGCAAATGGAAGGCACAGCCTGAGAACAGTTTGGGGCTTGGTTTGACCTGTATAAGTCAGTGGTATTAATGGGGCTCAGAGAAGGCAGAAGGTGAAAGGGACTTTGTTACTGGTACACATTGACTTAACCTCTCCATGGCATTTTGCTCTGGTGCTTGGACCCATCCTAGAAAGGTCTATTCTACTAAAAGGCTTGGGAATATTTGGGGATTTATTTGTCTTCAAAGCTGGCAGATCAAAACTCAGGTCCTCAAAATGTTCATGTTCTCTATCAAAGACAAAATTTGTAAGAAGGAAAGCAGCTAACATCCTGAAATTTCTATACATTCAGACATTGCACAGATAAAAGAAAAAAATGAAGTTAAAAAAAAAAATGGTCACAAATTGGCATTGCTAGCAACATCTGCAGAAGAAAGGATTCTGAAAAAACTCTGCATGCCTACAGGCATTCAAGCTAGCTTCTGTCCTGTTTCTGCTTAGACATTACGCTTTACTCAAAAAAAATAAGCATTTAATCCAGCATTCAGCTTTGCAGTTCCTCTCAGACAAGAAATTCTTTGCGTTGTGGAAAAAAAAGCAGCATCATTGATTCTACGTTGTGTTGCTGGCCTTTTGGAGGAGGAGGTGTGTCAAAGATAAATGATAGGCAGTGGAGTCAGAGCAGAAGATATCAAATTTTAGCAATCTTGAGCTGATAGAAGTCCACAAAGTCACTCTGCATGACACCCCTGCAGCTGCCCAGAGCTGCTCCTGCTCTGGGACTCTCCCAAACAGGCATGGTTCAAGAAAGAATATCTAAGGCTAGTCAAGACCTAGTTTATTTTTACGTATGTTTCATAAAATAAGTCTTTGTTCTTTAACATATTTTATGTATTTTCTCTAAGGAAGAGAAATGTCAATAACATGCCAGCTGTTTCTCCTGCTTGCCAACTTGAATCCAAATAATTTATTTTTATTTTTTTTTAGAATTTTCATCTTCAGACTAGGTTGGGAAAGCTTTGCAAGGAAAATTCATGTTTTCGCTCCTCTTTAATTTGTACCCTTACTTAACAAAAGAATCTCATGTAAGACTAGAAAAAATGTTTTACATTTGTTTATGGCAAAATATTCCCTATTTATTTTGTATGAAGAACTTCCTATAAGCAAGACTTATGCTCAGTTACCATTAGCTTAGATGAAGTAGGACTGTGGGAAAAAATGTGGGAAAGCATTCACATCAGTGAAGAGTCATTAAATATTTGTGTTCAAACTAGCTCGTGCACAAGGATGGCACCATCCTCTGAACACCTATGCAGAAAAACATTCACAAGGTGGCAAAAGCAATCAACTGAATGGTTAAAAAAAATGTAGACAGTTCATTAAAAGAGAGAATATAGTATTTTATATAAAATGTGCAATATGAATACATTAGCCAATGCAAATAAAGCCTTTATAATGTGATCAGTATTCCTGTAAAACTGTCAAGTACGGAGGTTGTATGTCCCAGAAATTACTATGGGCTACATTTTCCATAGGTTCCTGTTTACAGTCAGAATAATACTCCCATTAGTATTTTGATTTAATTTGCTATAACAGTGTGGAATGCTGTGCTTTTTCCTCATGATTCCCGTGGAAATCATGACAAAACAAAATTATGAAGCTTTCTTATTCCACAGATAGGTCTTCAATGAAATGACAATAGGTGGCTTTTTGGAGGTGAAAAATATTCAGTTACAGTCCTGAATGAATTTCCTGCTGAAGTAACTTAAAACTTGTTTAGGTTATCATGAAAAGTGATATGAACCCTTTTATGCCTTCATAGCTCTCAATGTAATTCCATTAAAACATACATAGTCTTGTTTTGTAGTTGTCAGTGAACAACATTTACTATTTTTAAATCATTTTGGATTTTAATGAAGTGGCATTCATAGTTCATTAATAAAGCATTTTTTCTTTGAAATAAATAGTTAAAATTGCCATTTTCAACATAAAAGTTACCTTTTTTTTAAGGACAAACTTCAATTAAGGTAATTCATATGCTTTTGGTTTGACATATTATTTAATTTCCATAACAGTTTTTTTAATAAAAATGGACCGCAATTATCAGACAGTAAAGAAACACATAATTGTGGACATTGCCAATGATATTAAAGAATGACATCAATAAAAATGCACTGAATTCTGACAACTGGGGAATTGAATCCTACCATGCACATATGAAAGGAGTTTTAGCTTTATGCAGTCATTTTAGCAATTTTCATTCCCAGTCCTTGGGGTAAGAGGATGCTTCCAAGCAGGACTTCTTATTTTCAGATATCATATGTGTAACCCAATATGTCACCCATCTGGCATTCAGCATTTGGCACGCATCTGTATTCCCACTGTTCTCAGTTCACTTTTGAGCTGGCACTTTTTCCAACAAAGTAACAAAATCTGTAATGCACTTCCAGGCAGAATGCTCATGTAATACGAATTGCCTGGAAAAGGTAGATGAGAATGGTGGGGATGCACAGATATGTAGAAATTAGAAATCCAGAGATGAAAATAAATACATTTCTTTCTCTTTAGTTGGTCCCCAAAGAGAAGAATGAGCCAACTAGCTTGAAAACCAAAAAGATTAATTCTTCCTGCAACTTCATTCCATTCTAAGCATTTTTCCTGACATGTCAGAGTCATTTCCTTCCTCTGTTCCCATCCCAAATGTCTCTTAGTCAAATATGATTTTGCTATTATTACTATTTGTATTACAGGAGGACTAAGGCACAACTCATGACCTTCATATAATGCCAATGTCAGTAAAACACCAAGGATCAATGTTAGATTCTGTCTTCTGGGACTGAGTCTACTGAGTCTAGAAATAGAAATAGATAAGCAAAGCATAATTCTTTGTTTCAGGGCTTCTGGTCACTTCTGAGGGTTAGGATTTACCTTTTTTTTTTCTTCCTCCTTGACAAACTACGACTGTTGTTATTCATTTGTCTTCTTCTGTATATGGTTATTTTCTATATATGAGTATATAGAAAATACATCTATATATCTATATACCCATACATGTCATATATGTCTATATATGGGTACACCGGTTGCTGTTTTGGGGTCAGAAAGGAATTTTCCCCCACATCTAGGGACTACTTAAGGTATATCATGGCATTTAAATTCCCTCCTTATGCAAAGGCTGAGAATGATGGCATTGTCATTGGCTTCTCCTCTTCTGTCTCTGTGGCATACTGTATTTTTCCCAGAATCTACCTTCAGTCTGCTAAAGCCCTTCAGTTTGTACCATGGAATTAAGATGTTTTGTGGTGTTTGGAATGCACCCACTGTGAAATAAATGTCCAGTTAATGTTGTAGCCAAATTGGGCAAATAAGAACTGAAACTCAAGAGTACAATGGATCATAAAATCAGTAGCTTAATACATGTAACAAAATGCTAAGCACTAAAAAAAATACAACATAATTTTGGGGTTTGATATGTGGGTCAGTAAAATACCTCAGAAATGCACTGTATTTAGATATAAATCATTATAAATGTAGTTAGCTGAGATATTTCAAACAAGAGAACAGGAATTTTCTACAAAAACCAGAACTATACCACAATAATTCATTAGGAACAAGACTTTAGTGATAGTGGGGATGGAATAAATATACCAAGATAAAAGAACATGAAAAAGAAATACCAATTATATTTATCAATATGTCTTGAGAAATGCAAAGCAAATGTAAGAAGCTGTATTTGCTCTTGACTGAGAGTTATAGAGGAAACTAGGTCACTACAGTAGCCATACACTAAAATCATGGCACTGCATTTAATTTGGATTCCAGAAAAAAAAAAAAAGAACAGAAAGGACATTTCTGACGTGAATCATATTCTACTCTTAAATCCATAGATATTTGGAAAAAAAATGAGTTTTTTTTTGAGAAAGCTGCTTTGATAAAGCATAGCCCTGAGAACTCTGACTTACAAGTGACATTGTGGAACTGTTTCATCACACGGTCCTCAACATAACTGAACATTCACTAGCAGTTGTGTGTCTGAATACAGGCAAGATTTTCATTTCAAAGATGCATGTCTTGGATCATTCTCTAAAATGAATTTTACTTTCTTTTCTAGAAAGAACAAATTCAAAAAAACAGCTTCTCTTTAGTGAACATGAGAACAAGGTAATTCTGGGAAACACAGCCTTCAATTGTGGCAAACAGAAGCTGATTTCAGATGCAGAATTGAAAAATCAGATTAAATTTCCTTGATGAAATAGCTATATACCACAACTATTTTGTAGATCTCATCCCTATAAAGAGATGGCAAATTCCTAATATCTCTGCAGGACTTGAACAGGAACTGTAATTTAGAAAGTGTTGTGCTGATTCACACTAGCTAAGAATCTGCTCCAGCAAGTCTACGCACTGATCCACAAACTTAAAAATATATTGCTGCATTAGAAACCTAGTTAAATATCTATTCAGAAAAGAAATAGAAAAAGCTACAAACCAAGCAGTGCTTTCTTCTTGCTCACAAAGAAACGATATTCTCAATGAATCTTTAAAACAGTTACAGTCCATTTTTCTTCAGAAATTGGTAACAGGAGCATCTTACTTTTGAAAAGAATTCATGAAAATCATAAGCAAAGCTCCCCTGAGTCCCACACTATTCTCATTAATAAATATAGAAAAAAATCAAATGAAAACCAAGACACCATAATATTTTATGTGAACATATCAGGGATATTAAAATGTAAGGAAATGAACTTCACTCACTTTTGATGTGATTCACAAAGCTATGAAAGAGAAACTTACACATATAGAAATTAGGAGTAAAGACAGAATTCAGGCCAAGACAGTTCACTCAATGAGACACAAACACACGCACCAGTCAGTCCCGGTGAACGTACTGGACATGCTGCCAAGCAACGGCAGAATCGTGCTGCACAGCGAGCCAGATGTTCTCTGACACAAGATGGGGACACCAGGAGTACAGTGAAGAGACCAGGGTTAGAGCTATTTTTTTTTTATTTTTTTTTTCTGTACAGCTGCCACTTAAAATTTGTCAAACTTTAGCAGTGGAATATGTTTAATTTGCTATTTAAGTATTTTTATCAGGATGTAACTCTAAATAGATGATCTGAAAAATAGATGTATTCAGGAAGAAATTTCCTCTTGAAATTTATCACAGCTTCTTCCTTCCTTAGCCTAAGGTCTGTTTCTCACTAACTTATGGCACCGTATCAATTTCTAAAGAACACATGCTAAGGTTAAAGGTTTCTGTCAAATCAGTTCCACATCAGATACCATGATGTCATATGTTAAGATATCTCCAGGATTTATTTTAGCATTACATAATTTTGTATAAAGAAAGAGGCCAATCAATGCCACTGGGTACATCACTTTGCATAGTTGAATGAACAGAAAAAAAAATAATACCAGAGAAAAGGCTTGCTACCACAAAGAGTTCACATTCATTAAATTAAATTAAAATTTAGTCAAAACAGTGTAATTTTGAATATGAATTATTATTTCACACATGTATTTAGACATTGTAATGTACTTGATTTAAAGCAATTGCTAGGATGTTGTTGGAGGCAAAATTATCAATAGTCAATGAGCAGCCCCTGAAAAAAAAACAGCAGAAAGAATGATCTCTTTGCTTTGGGTGTGTGCTTGACTTGACACACATTGACTTGTTTTTGTAGCTAAGAAAATGCTGTCTCTGTTTGAAATTCTTCCTTCTGCTTTGGCATTTATAAATGTGGATTGTCTTCTGCTTTAAAAGTAGTGAATGTACGTTGCCACTTTTTTACGATGAAAGCATTAATACAAATTTCTCTTTTGCCCAGCCGCCCGGTTTAGCAAAATATTTGGAGATTTAATTTCTAACTTCTCTAGATGTTGGAGAATAGAATCAGAGTTGGTTGAAATAAAGGCGAAAATTAAGGAAAGGAAAGAGTGGGGATATATAAAGAGAGTAAGATATAGACATGTGATTGCACAAGATGTATTTCCTTAGGAAACAATGCTAAATAGATGTATATGTCCATGTGGGTCTTATCACACAGGTTATTACACTAGATGAAAGCAGACACTAACCCAGTCCAGCAGCTAGTAAATCCCCTACATAAATATCATACACTGAAATTTATTGATATGGGTATGTGAACATATGTGGAATATGTCCACTGGAACAATACTGAAGTTGCTTCCTTTACTTGTTTTTTCCACCCTTGCAGAGTGTTTGGTGCTGCTATCCTGCTGACATCCTCCCTCAACATGCTAATACCATCTGCAGCCAGGGTGCATTACGGGTGTGTCATCTTTGTTAGGATCTTGCAGGGCCTTGTGGAGGTATGGAAAAATCATAACACAACCAGTAAAACTGATACGTTTATTAGCTTTTAAGCAGCAACTGCCACTTTTTTGATAAAAAATAAAAATTGCTTTTAATTTACTCCTGATTTTTAGTGCAATGGGTTACACTGTAAGAACTATGGATTTTCTTTCACCTATGAAATTATGTAGTGAAGTTTTCCCTTGCTGAGAAGCCAGTAATATAAACATTTAACAGTGCAGTTTTACTGAAATCCTGTCCTGCACAGGGCTTATATTGGTGCTGTTCTCAACGGTTATTTGCTGTCCAGTATCACAGACTAAATCTATAATAATGAATTAAGCTTCTCTTAATGAATTAAGCTTCTCTCACAGCTTCCCCGGCCATATGAATGAATGAGAGGTTTACGGTGACTGAAGAGAGAAAAATACTGAGCCTGCCTTCTAAAATTGTTTGTTTCAGATTTTAGACGTGATCACTGCTCCTTCTTCCCAAGCGCTGTGCACTTCTGTTGTGTGAACTGAATTTATTTCATGCACTTAATTATTTACAAAGGCTCAAAAAGAAGATGTAGAAAGTTAGGTAACTGGCAATTAAGTACTTGAAGTATACATGTGTAAACATAGATCCACTCCTGAAGAGTGCTTTGCATGGACACAGGTGTGCATGACCACAAAGAGGAGAGGAACAGAAGCAAGTGGTTAATTACAAAATAAAATAGCTCTTTCATCACTCATTTCTGTGATACTGTTTTAAGGGATGGCAAATACAAAATATCTCAAGCAGTACTGTTTGAAGAAGGTTTACAATAAATCATGGCAATCTTAGGATTGCATCAGATTATTTGCGGGGGGGAAGTTAATAAAGTTAACAAAAAAGACTAAAATGAACATTAAATTGGTTATAAAATCTCTTTGAATACAAAACAATGTATTTTACAAGCTTTTTGTGTATTCAGAGGGATAATCACAACATTTGCAAGAAGCTATTCATTCTACTTTTTGCAGAGGAAATATCAAATTAAGGGAAAAGTGGCTATATATAAATACACATACATCATAGCAATTCTTACACTAATTTTGTGAAAAAGTACAGTATATTTCATATTAAATTTTCTAAAATTTCAACACTACAAGATGTTGTGATTTATTTGTGGTATTTCTATCATGAGTTAAGGCTGGTTTTGAAGAGAGACTCAACCTAAAATGTAACTGGTTTAAAATCAGACCAACTAAGATCATCCAATTCTTTGCTTAAGTGCTCAAAAAGGTTCATTAAAGGCTAAGATATAAGATAATATTTTATTTATTTATTTATTTATTTATTTATAGATTATATAAGATTATATTTTTAAGCTCTTATTGATCTTGTTTTATAGTTTTAGCAATGGAAAAGGAAACTGTATTTGCTAAATTATATTTGAAATGCTAGAAGGTCATCAAAAATGTTAGAAGGCCACCAAAACTGTGGGTTGCAGAAATGAGCCCAGCATTAGAAAGACCCTGAAGGATCCATGTTTTCATCCCTCCTTTGACTCCGATACTCGTGCATTAAGATTCTTTCTTTTTAATTCTTCACTGTTCTCTCCTGGAAGGAGGGAGGCAGAGCAAAAAGGAATAATCATGTTTTGTGTCTGCTCTGTAAGTCCTCTGAAAAGATTGGTAGTGATGAACAAAACCCAAACTTTTACCAGACCGATTTACCAGAAATAGAAGTTTTTCTACGGCTGTGCTCAGACTTTGCTATAGAAATGTAAAGTGTTCTCAGCTTCCTGTTTGTAGCAGTGTTAAAACAGAAATTCATGCACAATGACCTGACCAACTGCTCAGCATTAGCTGACCTGTGGCACACTCGTTCCCCAGGGAGTCACCTACCCTGCCTGTCATGGCATCTGGAGCAAGTGGGCCCCCCCATTAGAGAGAAGTAGGTTAGCAACCACTTCCTTTTGTGGTAAGTAAATTTCCATTTTGTTCTTTCTTTCGTTTGTAATATAAAAGCATTCTGAGACTGAATTTTTCTCCTTTTTTCATCTACACACGTCTTGTTTTGCAGGTTCTTATGCAGGAGCAGTTATTGCAATGCCTTTAGCTGGGATCCTAGTGCAATATACAGGGTGGTCTTCGGTGTTCTATGTGTACGGTACGTGCTTCTGCTCATCTCACTCCATTATCGTATCACCTTAATCTACCCCATCTAAAGATGTAAAAACTGTGCCTGCCTCCCCCTCCCCCCACCCCCCCCCCAAAAAAAAAATATGTTTCCATAAAGCCAAACATACGGTCTTGAGAAATAGAAAATAAAATAAAAGAACAGAATTTAAAGGAAAGCAACATTATTAAACAATAATGGCAAAACCTTCATCACTTTCAGTATAAGCAGTGCAACCTGCTTTGCAAATCCGTAGAATCTCAGATTCTCAGAGGTAACATTATTGCTCTTTCATTTATACAACTGTAAGTTAAAAGTACCTCTCCTGAATAAGACGTCTTGATTTTTGTCTGAAGAGCTACATAACTGTATTCACACTAGTTGCGTGAATACACTGCTGGAAGAAAAATGGCCCAAAGGCCCAAAGGCAAATTTTACATATTCTGCAGTGTAAAATTGATGTGAATCAAGGGGAACCCTTTCAGAAACTTAATAAACTACTCAAGAATTCTGTTGTTATGTTGAAAACAGAGCTGCAATCTTGTGTTTTGCAGGTAAAAAATTTAGTGCAGTAATCAAACAACAATGGCTTAAAGCAGAATGGAACATCATTTACAACCTGGTAGAACAAAATGGGAG
Organism: Anser anser; assembly: GCF_964211835.1. NCBI lineage: Eukaryota > Metazoa > Chordata > Aves > Anseriformes > Anatidae > Anser > Anser anser. Next base: position 11,266,791 of record NC_139725.1, on the reverse strand, counting down.
CTATTTCATTGCACTGCATTGTACAAATTGATGTTGAATATCAGTGACCATTCACCTAGAGTGAAGGCACTCTGTAAATGAAACCAAGACTTGACGGTGGTACAGCTCTTCGTGTATTCTGCACAAATATTGTTTGCAGGATCAGGCTCTCAGTAACAACATTTGCCATTTAAACTGATTACAATTATCCACACATTTTTTTCTTGTTTGCTCCTTTACTGTGCATTTCTTTTTAAAGTTTTTCTTTCCGTTCCAAAGGGAGCTTTGGTATAGTCTGGTATATGTTCTGGCTTTTGGTTTCATATGAGAGCCCTGCAAAGCATCCTACGATCACAGATGAAGAAAGAAGATACATAGAAGAAAGCATTGGAGAGAGTGCCAACCTCCTAGGTGCAATGGAAGTAAGAATATTACTCATACACTTATTTCCTATGAGATAGGAACAATGAAAATAAAAAACAAACAAAAAGCCAAAAAGAAACAAAACAAAAATAAAATCCAATGTGCTACTTCTTTTAGACAGAACAGCACATGTTGAACAATTGAACTTTTTTGTGGCGGGGAGAGGGGGAGATCTAAAATATGCTGATGGATTTCTGGGTGGATATTGCTTCCTTGTGAAGAGAATACAGGTTTCAGAGGATTGCTCATAGAATTTATGCCTGGTCTTTCTCTCTTTCTACTCCAAAATATAAAAAAGAGCTAGAGCTAAAGCTAGAACTACAACTGGAATTGCAGGTTTATTGAGACTTTTATACTACCCTGAGTTCAAAAGGTTCATTTCCTTCCTATTTATCCCTTCTGAAGCGTTTTCATCTTCCTAAAAGTGAACTAGAGGACTAGCAGTACTTGGTGTCTTCAGCCGAGGTCTTCAGAACACCAGAAAAAACAAACCCTTTGCAGAAAGACTGCAAGTTGCATTAGAGCATGCCAGTAGAGCCATAAATACACCCCCCATTACACTGCTGGAAGCATGCTGTCAAGCTGCAGGAATATACCTCCATCCTCTTAGTCAAAACCTTTGATCCAGATTGAATAGGGAACTGGACATATTACAGTCTTTTCTTTTTCTTGATAGCTGGATTCAACAGTCTTCACGGTTTCATATACCCATAAATGCTTTTGAAAATCTTATGTGAAACAAGGTATTTCAATGAATGTTGGTGTAATTTTAGCAGGGCTTGGATATTTCTGTTTATTTTTTATCCTTGCTTTTAATTAAACGTTTCTGGAAGTGATTAGTTTGTGTCAGTAGTTGCTTCTAAAATACATAAACTGAAATTCTTCCCCAGCTTTCACTTGAGTGCAATTTGATAGGCATACAAAGTGTGGCACATATCTATCTACCAGGTCAGACTTCTTTGAATAAAAAGCAGTATTCAAGCAGTTTTCAGACACTCATCAGTGTCTGGATTCTGCATTTGTATCAACACAGATGGACAGAACCACCGGCTCACAGAGAGGTGCTGGGACTCAGCAGGATTGTAGTTCTGCCCATCTGTCATCTTTCATTACCCAATTCATTTAAGCATATAATAAAACATAGCAAAAATATATTGACCAAACAGCTTCAGCTAAGACCTGCCAAAAAAAACATAATCAAAAAAATCAGAATTTTGGAATTAAGATCTAGATGCTAAAATACATGCTTAAAATAAATGTGGATGAAATTGTGTACCGACAGTGTAAAGCTGACTGTTGACTTATATTCAGCAACATTCTCTTTTAGAGACAATTTTGGACTTCATATCTTTATATTACATGACTGATCTAACAGCATTTGTACATTCATTTTATGATAGAGCTAAGTATCACTGAGTTTCTTCACTTGTGTATTTCATAGTAATTTTTCCTTGTTTATGTTTTTATATTAATAACGTGGATGCATGTACTTTAAGACAAAGTCACTGGAATTCAATGAGTACATGAAATCATGCATATATTAACTTGTTGGAGTATAGGGAAAAATAACAAAGAGGAAAAGGGAAGATAGACATTTGGTAATGATCAAAATGCTGACTGGATCCCCTTTTTATGTTTCAGAAATACAAAACACCTTGGAGAAAATTTTTTACATCTATGCCAGTCTATGCAATAATTGTTGCAAACTTCTGTAGGAGCTGGACTTTTTACTTGCTGCTTATTAGTCAGCCTGCCTACTTTGAGGAAGTGTTTGGATTTGAAATAAGCAAGGTATGTAAGAATAATGTAAAAAAATAATAATGTTTTATCTTAGCTAAGCAAGTATCTGAGCAATATTTGTGCTATTTTTTGGAAGATGGAAAAATAAGTGTTCTGCATCTTTACCACACGTTTATAGGCCTCAAAAATGATCACTCCAAGTTACTGTTCCCCCTACCAGCACCTATGAGTGAAGTAACAGCAATGGCAAAGGACTGGATATCAGCAGCTGAAGGCAGGATGGTGTTATTTAGTGACAGCCTCCTTGGGGTCCTTATCCTTGCAATAAGCCCTTCAGTTCGGTTCTTGCAGCCAGATCACGCAAGGTGTTCGAATGTATAGTAAGACCCAGTGCACTTCTGTCTTTGACACCCCAGGGTTTGCAGGAAAGCTGTACAGAAATCTGTCCAAGTGTTTACATTTTTCCAAGTACACTTTGCAAAGCAGGGCCACTTAGTTTTAGGAAGAACAATGCACTCTATCACTGTTCAACGTCCCCCTTTAATGTGTGAGACCCACACCTGTGTTTTGTTTTTGTTTTTGTTTTTTTCTAATTAAGAAGAGAAATAGATGATGCCAAATATGAGACCTAAATATGGTGCAACGTTCCCCATAATTCATATGAATTTTCAATCAGCCCCTTACCATAAATATGGACACACGCAAGCAAGCCTCAGAGGATCCAGTAAGCTTTCTGCAAATGCTGATTTCCCTCTTCTGAAAGTGATGGCAGCTTGTACTTTTGAGACATCCATATTCTTTTCATACTGTTCTAGGAGGTATTGAGCCACTCTAAATTGTGATATGAGTGACAATTAGAGCATTCTAGTAGCAACCAAAATGTTGCAGTAATACGGGTCATTGTCAAAATTATGTAATGCCATCCTGCATTTAAAGATGGGCTACAGATACAAAATTAATTTTTGGAAATCCAGCTCTCAGAGCTAAGTGTATGAGCCCATTCTAGCATATTAAAACACACAAACAAAAACAAAAACAAAAATCAAACAAAAAACCCAACCCTTTAAAATGAGGCTCAGATTTGGTAATACCCCATCTTCAAAAACCAGAGCTGGACTGAACAGGTGTGCTGCTTTAAGACCATTTTCTATATATAGCATGGCACCTGAACATCAAAAAGAGAGTGTAAATGATTCATGATAATTCCATTATGATGGGCAATAAAGTATTTGGATTTTCAGTCTAAAATTGTTATGTTCTTATGTTCAATGATAAACATAACTTTATCTGTTATGCATGCAGTAAGAATGGTCACATGTTTAATTAATCTGGTCATTTTGTTTCAGAAGATTTTTCTTAGAGTGTATTCAAAGAAATGTGGAGCTTTGTAAACAACAGCAGCAAAGCCAATTTTCATCTTTCCATCTGCTGTGGACATGGATGCTGATAAATGAACAATTATAATTTAAGGAACACCCCACTGCAGTAACTGCAATACCATAGTTGCCTTGTAGTTATTATTTGGCTTATTGGGGGAAACACCTATTAACATGAAGCTAGCTACCACCACACAGTCGCCACGTATGTAAACTGCACTGAAATACGCTATTTCACCACTTCAGTGGGAAAGCAAAGACCAATTGTACTCTCCGTGTTCTCGTGAAGTCTGTCTGCTCTGCACACTGACGTAACTCAAGTCAGCCATCGGGCCTGACTGACACACTGTTCAGAAAGGAAATACGCAAAAGCACTGGGTGTAAGCACATTTCCAGATATAGACAGTAATCAGAATTCACCAGTAGAACAAAATGTCACGCCTCCAGAAGCAAACCATCTGCAAGGCAGTTCTGTTGGCAGGAGATAGCAGGTGGCAGCTTGAGCTAGGCACTACTTGGAAAGAACGGTCTTCGAATATATTCTTACAGCTTGGGACAGTCATCGCAGAATTACTGTGTCTTAATTTGCTAATAAGCATAGCATTTTGTATATTGCCAATGGATATTTAGTGTATTATCGTTTGCTATATACAGAGTTTCTCAGACATGTCCTGTGCTTGTGTGGAATTTGCAGCTTGTGGGTTGCTCAGAAATCAAAGGCAAATGGGCACTGCATGTGTGAGGGTGATCCACAGGGAATCTTTTTCAGACCTCACACGTCTGGATGTGTTAGATTTGCTGGGCAATTGCTGTGCCAAACCCATCACCAACAGAAACGTAGCAATTCAGCGAGACACATTTGATCATAAATTTCCTGAAAAGGGAGGTCAGATGAGCTATAAGTTAGGGGAAAAAATAAATAAAGCTATTCGTTTAAAACTGAACTATGAAAACAATCTATAAACGTGAAGTGTCATGGCACCGGAGATTCTTAAAAAGTCCGACTGCCCTTCAGAAAATACAGAGGCAACGTAAGATCAACAGTTTTATTCACTTCATAAACCAAGTCAAGATTCTTAGTTTGAATACATTGTGTGAAATTGAAGAGAAACAATTAGCTAATTGCTGAGTGTTTCCGAAAATGAAAAATCAGTATTTTCTTGCAGTTTTTACTCTGCTATTTCCAATTATTATTTTAGGTGGGTATCTTATCTGCTGTGCCGCATTTAGTGATGACAATTATTGTTCCCATTGGGGGACAAATTGCAGACTTTTTAAGAAGCAAACAGATTCTTTCAACCACTACTGTGAGAAAGATAATGAACTGTGGAGGTAAGCTTTCCTATTTTATTAGAAAAGTTTCTTGTACAGATGTAATATCCATACAGAACGCTGTATACAGTAAACAGACTGCATGGTTTTATGTACATACGACATAGTCCTTTGTACAGTTTTTGTGTGTTGTAGACAGGGTTACTAAATAGAAACAAACACGTTTGTTCCTCTGTCTAATTTCAAAAGAGATGTTTGATACTTAAAAAAGCATTCCGACTCTTAAAGGAGCAGATGAGCTCTTTTGGGGTAATTTGCTTACAAGCAGCTTCTTACAGTGTCTTAACTCCTCATCTGGACACCCTCTGACAATGAGCTGGGATCACCCATCTGACTTCTCAGAGGTTAACCTTACAGGAGATGAATTGTGCCTCTGATGAGAACTTAAACGTTCATAAGCAGGTTGAGTGTATACTCCCATCAGTGCCAACCCAATTATGGTATTTGATTTGAGCTTAAAACTGGCAGGAAGCAATGATAAGCAAACAAACAATAAAATATGGATTACCTGACATAGCAAGAACACGTGTCTTTTAGGGAGGAAAGAAATGCCTGATTATATTGCACTCTAGGGTAACGTTTTGCCTCTGTCTTCCTCTGAAATATTATGATATCCTAAAGTCTGCAATACTTGAGGGGGAATTAAAACTGATGCCTAGTTTTCTTTACAATTTCTCAAGGTTTTGGCATGGAAGCAACTCTTCTTCTTGTGGTGGGATATTCTCACAGTAAAGGAGTGGCTATTTCATTCTTAGTACTTGCCGTAGGCTTTAGTGGATTTGCCATATCTGGTAAGATTATACTACTGCTATTAATGAATTAGATTATTTTAAGATATAAAACACCTCATTTGTTTTTTATTCACTGACAATAATTTAAAACAAACCTCAGAATTCCAGATGTTACTTATGAACATTACAAAGAAAAGTAAGATCAATATCACATCTTTTAGATTGGTTATTTTTGTTCAAATACTCAATCTTTTTCATATTCAGTGCAGAAAATTAAACTTCCTTTTCAGTGAGGTGCTAATGTACACCACAGGTTTTTCTTAAAATTAAATGTGTACCACAAATGGATTGATATTGTATGCCAATACCTAAATATATGTCTTTGTTTAGATATAGACCTTTACCATTTTTTCACTGTGTATTATTTAATGCTTTGTTAGTACTGTATTTTTTTTTACTACTTTGGGGCCTAATTATTCACAATTTTTTTTCTGATGTTAAAATCAGTTACTCCCATTTCCTGCTGCTATCTCACCCTTTTGCCTTTGCCTTTCCCAAATGCAAGTGAGCTGGCCTTCCTGTGTTTTCCTGCTGTGATCTTAGTATCCTCTCCCATGCTGGTTCCTTATGTCTAAAGCAGACTCTCTTTTCTTTTGTGCCAAACATCTAAACTCTCCTTAACCAAATCTGTCCCTAATACCACATACCAGATCTGCAAGGTATCATGACTTTTTTGTAGAACTTTACAAGTGTGGTATTTTCTAACAGCTATCCTTGTCTAAGCACTTGCCTTTTCTCTTTTAATTATGTTCTGATATCCAAAGATCTGGCTTCTGCTTTCACTTACTTAAGTGCTTATTTGGGAGATAATCAGTTCGGACACTTCATATAGAACCAGATACTTTTCCTAAGATAATTTAAATCATTACTGCATAAATCCGAAGGGAATTAAGCTGTTGGAAATGCAAGGAAACAAATATTATAAGAATAATTAATAAACCATTTATAGATAATCCCTTTTCTCCTCCTCTCATCTTACCACTCAAGAACAGAAGGGAACTAACTCCCTTCTGCTAGTCTGTGAAAGAAAAATGTGGGCAACAGGAAATGAAAGTGGCACAAGCTAGAAGAAGAAATAACGTGTTATTTACACCATGAAAAGGTCATGAATGACACTGTGACAATACGAACCGTACCCTTGTCTAAATATATTCTGGGTTCTCTAAACAATCACTACTAGGATATTTTTAAAAACTCCAGTTTGGGGAACAAAATACATTTAGTATCCTTCTGTAATATATTATTTTCAAAGAAAAAAAATAGATGTTTAAGCATTGTAAAGCTTTTAGAGAAAAAATAAATGCAATTAAAGAGCTCAAATGTGTCATATTAAAATTTTCATGTGATAGCATTACTTTTCAGAACCAAAGTATAGCTCTGGTTATAGTACGAATGTTTGCTGACTTGCTTTGCAGGATTCAATGTCAACCATTTAGACATTGCCCCAAGGTATGCCAGCATATTAATGGGGATTTCTAATGGAGTCGGGACCTTATCTGGAATGGTATGCCCTATAATTGTTGGAGCAATGACAAAGAACAAGGTAAGTGGCAATACGGTTTTCAAATCTTCCAGTTCAATACTGTTAGCTTCAATAAAAAGACCTTTCCATAATACAACTTGCCAGAATATCTGAATTGCAGTCTGGGACCTCTAGGGGATAGCATCCTGGAACTTGCAAATCTGAAACATGCTGCACTCACTATATGCTCACAAGGTCAGTGCTTTTGTAGGCTGATGAATAGTGATTTTCAGAGGGAGACGGATGTAAGTAATTGGAAATTGTACACTTAAATGTTTTAGTTTTGCTGACAATCACAACCTCAATCCCTAATTTAAGTCTCTCAGCTCAGAAGAGTTGGGTAAGCATAGGCAGTGGTCTGATTTAGCAACTTTCTTCTTTGCAGACACGTGAAGAGTGGCAGTATGTCTTCCTCATTGCTGCTTTAGTTCATTATGGAGGTGTTATATTCTATGGCATATTTGCTTCAGGAGAGAAACAACCCTGGGCAGACCCCGAACAGACAAGTGAAGAGAAATGTGGATTTATTCATGAAGATGAACTAGCTGAAGAGACAGGGGACATTACTCAGAATTATGTAAATTATGGTACCACCAAGTCCTATGGTGCTACAACCCAGGTCAACAGTGGCTGGCCTAATGGTTGGGAGAAAAAAGAGGAATTTGTACAACAGGAAGTACAAGACTCATACAACTACAAGGAAGGAGATTATTCATAACAACCCTAAATATTGGGTATATTTTGTAGTGTTTGTGATTAAATTCATTGTGATTGTTTGCACACAGAAATAAAATGTGGTATAAACATGTAAACACATATCAAACAGGAAGGTCTTACTGTAAAAAAAAAAATCCATTAAAGTGCAATCTGTATGAGTTGTGACATGTCATCACTTTCATTAGGTTATATTTGTTCGATAAACATTAGAGTTTTAAGGGTTTACTGGTCAAAACTATAGGGGCAATTAGATACTTACAGTATACAAGAGCTAAAACTCATAACTAAGGATTAAAGCACAACTAAGCAACCAAGTTGGCACATCTAATGCTCTTTTTAGAAAGCCAAAATTACTTGATCGTTAAAAATGCACTTATATATTTGTTACACTGTATTGAAAGAGATTGTGTTAAATACACGTTTACTAAGTGCAATGTAGGAATTGTGTGTTTAGTCTAAGACAAGAGCTTTCTTAAAGGAGAAAGGCTGAGTCCTAGGCGTTTACAGAGGCTTGATCCAGTTCCTTTAAGTGTAATTGTATCAAGCCTAACAGAACAAATAGGGCATATTGTATGTTTATTGTGATTACATGCTGCAGGCTACTCTGTGATGAATAATGGAATTATTTAGGAGTTTTATACTGAATGTTTGGGCACAAGTTCTTATTTCTATTCTGCACAGATTCTTATGAAATTATAGGTCTTGTCATGTTCTTCCCTGCATTTATCAACTAATAAAAAAAAATGCAACGTTAAGTCTGAATTTTCATGCAGACTGTCAAATCCCTTTATCAAAAATAAGCTTTATTATTCTTTTCTTTGCAGTATATTCCAACTTTGTACTGGTGTCTTTAGAGAGAGAAAAAATAACACAATATAAACTAGAAAAAGATATAGTCTTATAGAAAATTCCAAAGAGAAGTTTACTATGAGCAAGTAGCCCTATGAAAAAGGATGTATTTGTTTTGCAGAATATTTTGAAGCCAATAGAAGAAACAGAGAATAATTTAACCCTTATTCTTCCCTTAATAGCATTCATATTTTTACACATCGTGCCACAGTTATATACATAGATATAAGTTTATTGAAGATACTGTAATTATAGAAAATGTTGCTATTTTAGAAATCCCTGAAATAAATAAAAAATGTATTTGTCTTTCAATTAAACCTAATAATAATGGACACTGAATATAAACTCACAAACCAAAGTGGCAAATAACTAGTGTTGGGTTGAAAGAAGCCAACAAGCATCACGCTTGTCTTTTTAGCATAACTCAACGGTGACTGCAACATTAGTGTACCAAGCAATAAGTGCAATGCATTATGAAGTGCATAATCTTCTAGTCTATATATTAACCTTCATTTAGCTTGTTGTATATATTTGGGGTTGTTGGGATTAAACCAAACCAAACCAAACTGAAATTAGCAACACCAGACCACTTCTTAATACTCTAAAATGACAACGATGATCCATTTCTTAATTCAATCAAATGATTATTATTGTATGTAATAATCCATTCTGAATTCTTGGTCTGTTCATTGTATCGTGCTAGTGATTGGAAACCCTGCTACCGCAATATACAACTTGAGGATTGTTTCTTCTCTTTTTTTTTTTTTTTTAATGCAAATCATACCTTGACCTTAAGAAAAAAATATTTTGCTTTGTGCCTCAAAGTGATGTAAAATGTGATCATAGCTTTTGCTGTGTTTAATGAAAAAGATGTGGACTGTGTCACTTTTGTTGCTGCAAAAAGTGTTAATAAAATGCTCTATTTATCCTTTTATATAAAAAGGACCATTGTAGTTCCTTGTGATTTTTTTAGAGGTTCTCTAACACCAATGACTAAAACTATACTCCCTGCAGAACAAATTCTGCTATCAACACGGAGACACTACCTTACACCTCAGCTAGGCATGATGCAGGATACCCAGCGTCCTGCACTGCCTGCTCTTTCCTCCACCTGTGCACAGATACATGGTGGGAGAGGCACCTGCTGCTGGCTCCCGTTCCTCCTCCCCTAAGGATGGCTGCAGCAAGCGTGAAGGAGAAAGGAGCAGGAGGATCAGTGAGCCAGCCAATGCCACGCAACTGGGAAAAACAGACAGCTCCATGTTAGTTGGAGGGCTGCCATGGGTCAGCACTCTCTGAAGCAAATGGGGGGCTAACACGGACTGCTGATTTGGAATTTGCTTCCTCTCCTGCTCCTGCAACAAGGCTCCTTAACTGAAACGTAACGTTGCTTTCTGTCCACCTCACAGAACTCGGTGAAATTCAACAAATGCTACCTTAAAAACAAATCTTCTTCTAACAACATTTTCACTGTTCAGTAATTCTCCTGCACCCAGCAGAAGAATGTAGAAGCATCAATCTGCACAGAAGCCTGCAAACACCAGCTAGAGCAGCGGTGGGCCCAGTGCTCTGCACCAGTAGGCTAGTTGTCATGAGACACAGACCAGGTAATCCCAACGTTACTGCTAATTGTTTGGATGGACTGCTGTGACGTTGTCGTGGCAACATCCTGAAAGAGTCCAAAGTAGGATAAATAGGGGCTGCAGAAGTACTCTTGTGCTTATCGCACCAAGCGGACAGTTCAGAAAATGAAAATTAATTAACAAAATTAAAATAAATTTGTTTTAATTTTTGGTCTAATCTTACAGGTTCTCTATCTTTTGGAACTGTCTCAACAGTTTCTTTTCATTAAGGACAGGCAATTTTTCTTCTTATTAGCTTGACACCTTTTAATTACCTCAAGCCAAGGAAAGACTTTAGTCAGGCACTACACCCTGCACAGTTCTGCCATGCACACTTCTGTGGGAACTCAACAACTGCTTTACCAAGAACAATACAATCAAACAACTTACAATAGAACCGAGAGGGTGAGGACAAATATTGATTGAAATGCTCAGAATTTTTTTATATTAATGACAGAAAGTGTTTTGTAATCTTTTTTAGCAAGTTTTCATGAAAAATATTTGTGATGCTACTTGAAGTGTAGCTACTTGGCTCTTCTGTCTTCTGAAAATGCGTCCTTTCTCATGGTTTTTCTTCTTCTTCCCTTTATTTTAAATGCCACACCACTTCTAAGATTCTCCACTCTCTTTCTAGCTCTCTGCTTCTGCTCTGATTCCTTTACTTCCTCTATAAAGGGAAGAAAGGATGAGGAGCATGCCAGATTTTAAGGTTTTTACTTCACAGATTTCCACTCACAGAATAATACAGGAATCAATCATCAGGAACACAACTGAGAAAGAAAGAGGGAAATGGAGAAACTATTTTATTTCTCACAAAGGATGATTACACGAAGACAAGGAGCAACAGTTGGAGCTGGGTTAGGGAAAAGGAGAATTGAGTAGACATGATCCTTCATCTAACTCCTGTATTTCTTCTCAGTAAATACACCTATGCGTCTCCTTTACTACTTTCTATTTATAGAGTAGCATTGCTAAAAAATAACTCTTAAGCCTCTTCTTATCTGTGCCCTTTCTGCCCAGATGCTTCTCTTCTGCACTCAGGTTCAAAGACTAGCTCTACAGATGCACTGCACTTGTATGAGGCAGTGTTCCTCTTTTGGAACTCTTTCTAGGTCAAATCACCCATGTTTATCAATCGGGCTGTAGGATCAGGGTTCACAGTGACTTTTTTGTCTCATCCTGTCATCTGTTTCTGTTCTGTTCTGCTCTCTGGTACCCTGTATTCATTATGTTGAAAAAAAAAAAAAGGCAAAGTAATCTTTACTCACATTTTTATTTATCAGTTAGTTGTCTTCTCTAAGTGAAGAACCGTAACTTAAAGGAAGGGCAGAATCCTAGCTCCATTAAAATCATTAGAAAATCTGAGTTTAGATGGGTTAGAATATCACCTCAAATGTTCACCTTTATGTCCTCAAAACATTTCAAGTAGATATTATCACTTAACTAGTGACAATATTTTAAATATCTGAATCCACATTGGTCAGATGCCTTCTGTTAACATATACTCTCTCTCGCAGAGATAAAGCTATCATAAAGTGCTCTTTGCTTTCAGAAGTGATCATGAAATTCAATGGACCCAATTTCATAAAAACACTTTTCTATGGGGAAAAAGAAAGCCTCAAGGTAAAGGCTGAATAACAGTGACAAAAGAATATCTGCAAATTTGAATGAAGTCCTCTTTCAGCATGAAGCTAGGAATAGGAATGAATGTGGAAGTCAGAATAAATGTCACAGTTCAAAGCTGTACTGTTCGAAAGATAACATCACAGTCTTAGTTGCTGTCTGTGAAAGATAAAATGTTTTGTTCCTTTTAGGATAAGCTGTGAAAGAATTTGAAGGCCAGTCTAAGTCTTAACTACTTAACAGCAGATGCTTTTGTTCTTATTTTGATTTTGTCTACATTTTTTGATTGAATAATTTTCATTGCACCGGGGTGTTTAAGAGTAGATAATCAAAGGACCTAGAACTAAAATGAGACATTTTAATTTTAGTTGGATATCTATGTATATCTCCACTGTTCTAATTAAAGTGTCTGATTTTGATATTCTAGCTTTGCTTAACACTTTTTCACGCTGTAACCCAAAGCATGGCAAAGAATGAAATGTGTTATATGGGTGCATATGTACAACTGCTGAAGCCTATGCAATCAGTTGTATTGAGGTCTAGCCCTTCGACAGGATCTTCTGTGTTTGAGAACTGATGTTACAAAATGGTTGTTGAGAAATGCATCTTTGGTAAGGCTTTTAACATTAGAAACACATAATTCCCACAATTTTTGCTTTAGATGAAGCTGCATTCTCTCAATTGCTGTGAGTGAGACATTAGAGAACAACAAAAAAAATAAGATTTCAAGCAACAGTCCAACCTCTTGCAGGCTTTTGTCTATAAGAAAGTAAGTAGAAGGCAAGTACGAAAGAGACACCACATGTCTCTATTTTTCAATGAGAGAAACATTAAGAAAGGCAAATGTGGTATCAGACATGAAATTTAAAGATAAGTTAAAAATTAAAGGAAATAAAGTGTTCTAGGAACTTAAAGGAAGGCTTATAGAAGAGCTTCCAGAATTCCTAGCTTTTGCTTATGACAATAGTAAGAAGAAAAACCTGAAGTCCTAAATATCTAGGTAAGTCCACACTAACCTTCATCACAAATATGATCAAAATTTGGCTCAGAAGCTGATTACCATGTCCTGGCTGCACCTTACTTTGTCCTAATATTGTTTCTAACACATGGCAGGACCTTGAGGGCACTTACAGGCCTTTATTGCCTTCAGCGAACACCTCTGGGACCCCCACCTGCACCCAAGAGCTCAGGCCTGGACTTCCCTGTCACTAGTCTGTCTCCTCAATAGGAGCTGGATCTCTGCTGTGCTTCTGTCTCCAGTCCTGCCTCTGGTCCCCCCTCCTACTGCTGTTGAGAGAGCCCTGTAGAGGGACCCTGGGCCTGACTCATTCCTTGCTGCCTCTGGGACTGTCAGTGGCCACCCTGCTCAGGTCCTGTGGGACTGCACCCTAGTCAGTGAGGGCACAGCCAGCACCTGGCTCACTGCCCTCCTGAGCTCCCTTCCTGCTCCCCGGGCTCCCTGTTGGACACCTTCCACGCCGTGCCAGCCCTATGCCGAGGAGACCTGCTAAGCCTCACCTTAGGAAAGTGCGTGTGGTCAGTTCACTAATTAAGCACCTTTGCCAGTCCCTGAAGAGGTAGAATTGTGGATAACGATCCCATTATTTTCCTAAAATACATCAAATGTACTGATGTGTCAGGCAGGAGATGTAACTTGTTGGATACCACAGCATACTGCCTCAGAAGTAGAGGGTTTGGCATTCCTACTTAAAATCTCTCTCGCAGATGTACTTTCCCATCATGGATATACTCGTGGTATTAGATTCCTTGTCCAGGAGGAGCTGTGTTTCATTTGGCAGTGAGTCTTTAGGGGACTGAATCAAGTTATCATCCTCGAACCCACTGCAGGCTTCCTTAGCTGCGTACAGGAAGCTGCTATTACTATCCTCAGTCCTTCTGCTAGAGAGGATCAGCATTTACTTGTACCAAACTAACTTTTCAAAACTGGTATGCCTTTACACTGCTTCTGGCTGGGCATCATTGCACAAGGGCATAGGGTCTGTTCACAAATCTATGGAAGCAAATGATGTTCTTGATCTTTGCGCTACCAGGGTCAGCAGCTAAAACTGGTGGTTTGCAAAACTGGCAATTGAGGCATTACAAAGAGTAACTGCTGCCTTGTACTACTGACAAGGAGTTGATGACGAGGTGTTGTTTGTACCCTGAAGATCAAATGGCAGGTTCTGTGCACAAGGAATAGCGAATGAGATGAGTATTTGACATGGGCAAGCAGTACAGATATATTTGGCTTAGCAAGATCCCACTTCATAGTAAGTAGTATGAATTCACTCACATCTGCTCTGACTCTGACACTGTGAACTCTCAATATATAATTCATATACATGCAAATTTATTTCCTATACCACTTTTCTTTCAGAAAATACAGAGATTACCTATCTCGTTTACAATCCTAATCAGCAACAGAAAGAAATTTACTTCAAACAGTAAATATTTTATAAGAGAAAGATAGCAGCAATCAATAAAATAAAATAAATTGTGATTGTAAAACTTCAATTAAAATATAAAGTGAACCACCTTAGAATATTCTTCTAGGTTTATATACACATGCATATACATATGTGTACATATGTATATATATATATAAGTACACACAAAGATTTTAGTTCTCTTTTGACTTGATCAAAATCCTAATATATCATCAGCAAATTCAAACAGCACTGAGTAAGGCTCCACTCAGCCCCCCTATAATTTGCCATGAATGAGGACATCAGCAACAAGTGGCAAGAAATTGAGTCATACATAAGAAGCTTAGTTGTATTTGTTCTCTCTGAGAAGACTTTCAAGTCTGTTAGCTTGTGGGAAATTCAGAACAACAATCTAACTGTTGGGGGTCTGTATAACTGGATGGGGGCATTAGCAGGAACCAGTTTGTGTTGTATTGCTTATCTTGAACCTCCTTGAACCTTGAACCCTCCACTGCTACATTTTCCAGGTCACAAATGCAGAAGAAAAAGTTATTTATTTACCCCATAACAGGAACATGGTCCTTGGTATTTTCTTAAGTTGATATAATTAAGGCTCATAACATTTATAGAGGTATGAATAGCCTAAAACTATTCCCTAATTTCAGGGATGTCCTTGAACTAACATACTTTTTCAGAGGTTATATAATTGTTCTTTGTTGAAACAGAAATGTTAAGAAGAGCTTTCCCTGAAAAATGGAATTTCTTTTACTTATCCAAATGGTTGCAACCATCCTGCCAGGGTTTTCAAGCTTCCTGAACATTAGAATAGAATAGAATAGAATAGAATAGAATAGAATAGAATAGAATAGAACAGAACAGAACAGAACAGAACAGAACAGAACAGAGTTCAGCTGGAAGGGCCCTACAAAGATCACCATTCCAACTGCCTGAGCACTTCAGGGCTAAACAGAAGTTCAAGCATATTACTGAGGGCGTTATCCAAATGCCTCCTGAACCCTGACAGGACTGGGGCATCAGCTACCTCTCTAGGAAGCCTGTTCCAGTGTTTGAGTCAGCATTTCCATGATATGAGGATAAATAGCATATGCACTGTAAAAATGTGGTAAGGTCCACACAAACTGTGTCTGGTTTAAATTGATGTTCAGAAAATCCAAGTGGGTGGTTGGATATCCAAGGATCAAGAGGAACACAAAAAGTCCTCATATCTTGAAAACTACTTCTTTGTGATACAAGAAGGCACATCTAGAAGAATCCAGATACATGCACAATGGTCCTACTTATTTATTTCTCTCTACCCTTCTGTAGCATCTGGGGTGGCCAGCAAATTAAAGAGAAAGGTCACTATAGTGCCAAAAACAGATGGAAATAAAAGCAAAAATGATGTTTGCAAGGAGGAAACGAACCACATAAGAAAGCATTCCAACAATAAAGGATAGCATTGTTAAAACTGGAAGGCTGCCATTTAATTACAGTTTGTCTTGTATAATCAATTTAATGTGTCAACAATGTATAATTGCTGTAGATGGCCATGAACTAAATAAATTTATGAGGAGGGCATGATAATTTTCTTCAAGGTAAGCATCGGTACAAACAACAGAACAGCTTTCAGTTTTCACCTGGAAAGTGACAATGCTATTTTCTTTTTTGTAGATGTTGTTTTGTGGAATTAAAATTGTATCAAATACTGACAAGGTCAAACAAACCTCAACGTCTTCCTCTGCTGCGTTTTCCTATACAGTTATGTCTGACCATGGGATCAATAAAGCACAAAAACAAAGGGAATGTCTTGGAAAAAAAACACACCATTTTCTAATTCATGTATTTTAATGTCTTAGAATATCTTTATTAGTCTAGAAACTTATTCATATAATGACAGCTTTATTGCAACCATCATTAGCTGTTTATATTGCTAAATGTAATTACTCCATGTTTTATTTAGAATAAAATCCTCTGGGCCATGAGTGGTTTATTTGTTCTTGTGCATTCATTTGATGTGAGAGGACACAAAAAGTGCTTAGCAGAAAACTTACAGTCTAAAATAATTGCTGCGAAGTTGGAATACCAGTGATATTCACCAAATCCCATTAACATTTAACAATCAGCACTTACTTAAGATCTATTCCCTAACTGACGCCTTGATGCACAGAACGTGAAACTTCAGAGAACTTGGATCTACTGTCTGTCAAAATAGCCAGTTGGGCTCCCTACAGAGGCAATGGGATTTGAAGACACTGACTTTGGCACAAGGAAGAGAAACCAGGTTTCCTAAGATGTCAACTCTGCTACCCACTGAGCACTGATGTTCTGTTCTGGAAGCGCCATCTCCAGACAGGAGGTTATCTCCAGTGCTTGCTTGCACTAGATTTTAGCGTATATCCCCGTTTAACAGAGTGGAAGAACTGAAACACAGAAAAAACTCTATGTGTATTTCCCTCAGAATCCAAGTTTCTGGCATCTCTTAGTTCTCTATCAGAATGAAAGCTTTATCTTCACAGGACTTCACAAGAAAAGCAGAGCAGCTCTAGAGCAGTTCTTGGCAATGGCTGCTGTTGAACCAGTGTCAAATGTAAGCCTCTTGTATCCTAGGCAAATGTTCAAATCCTTCACTCACTGAACTGATCTTATGCAGTCTCCTGATCTCTGCTGTTTGCTTAGCGTGAGTTGGGTAGAGTATCTGAAGCACAGAGAAATGACATCTTTATGACACAGAGCAGAACTTGGAAAGGGAAGGGCCCCGATCACAGTGTACCTGTAGCTGCGAGGCAGTGTGTCTGGACAATGGATGTTCCGGATATTCTGCTTCTAGTATCAGGTAGGCAATACATCTCGAAACACTCCTCAATTTCTGTCGCCAGTGATAACGGTGTCACACACAAAAGACAATCCCATAAAATAATAAATGAAACATGACCTAAAGACATTAACTCATCAGAAAAAACATCTGATTAATAGGTGAACCTGGAGGCACCGCTTGGAAATGCTTTTTTTTTTTTTGGTTTTGTTTTGTTATTGATTCCTTTAATTTCATCAATCTATCACTTTCAATTGTGTTATAAAAATGAAGTAATGAATCATATGTAAGTTGATTAATGCCAACATCTTGGTAGTACGACTTAATCATTCTCTGTGGGATTACTATCTCTTTTCTTGTGTCTTTCGATTCAAGTAACATTGGCTTTCTCTTTCTGCAATGAAATCACAAATTCATGAGATTCCTCCTGGAAGAATCCCATTAAAATAATCAAAAAGGCAAAGAAAAAAAAAGAAAATGAAAATGTGAGAGACAGAAAAGGATCCTCCAACTGAATGATGGGGATTTAAAGGTTACCATCAAAACATGCAAACCAAACATCAATAAAATCAATTTGCAAAATTGTCTCTTAACAACAGGGTATAGAAATGTTATGTATTCAAACACTGCTGGGAAATCTAAATCACTTCCAAAATAAAAAACTCTAGGTAATTTTTATTAGGAGTTAAAGTTTCTTTTAAAAACTTTTTTGATGTGCAAATGCCAGAGTTTATATGGACAAAAAGTGTTTATGGATTTGCTTGAAACCTGACATCCCATTAAGCACGATTTTGTTTCTGTTGCCTGAATAAACAGTGTAGCACCCACTGAGACTCTGTCATCTGTAGTGAAATGGTGTTGATCTCCCAGGGAAAAATGCTGGAGTCAGTCTTTTCATTTGTTGTGTGTGGCCATTAATTTAATTTGTGATTACTAGCAAAGTACAGGAAGATATATATAGATGAATTATTGATCTGCTCTGGGGCACTAATTAGAACAAGTTTACAGTTCATCTCTGCAGCACTCTTTATCTTGTATGCAATAAAAATAAAAACAAATTTAATTTGTCCTCTGTTGTTCTTGTGATTAATTGAATGTATGAAAACAAATCAACGTTATGTGCCTAACAAGCCATTTGCAAATGCACATTCAGTTTGTGGACACTGTTCTCCACATATACATGTAGAAACAACAGAGATTGTCTGTACCAGCTCTGACAGAAAGCAGGACTTGTGGTAAGTTTTGCTACATGCTAATACACGATTTGCAGCAGATAAAATTCTTCCCAAAGAAAATAGAGCAAAAATTAAACACTTTATAACACTTTATAAAGTGGTCATTTATTACGGGGTTACATACTGACAATGCCTGTCTCCTTTTCCTTTCTTCTCCCTCCCTTCTCTGAGCCCAGACAAACATGAAACTCCATGGGAAGCTGCCCCTGCGCCGGGGCTGGGCTCAGGGCACTGCTGCCGTGGGGCTCCCTTCTCCGGCTTCGTAGGCAGCAGCTTCAAACAACAGCTTGGGGATGATGCACCTTCAAGTAAGGGGTCTGTTCGCCCCTGCTGCCAGCACAAATTTCACATCATGCTTGATCATTAGGATTTGATCTCAGGTTTTGAGTAGCCCATAGTGGTGCCACACCGCCAGGTTAGCAAAAGCATGCTGATTTCTGTATTGCCTTTCAAGTCAATGTTTTTAGCTGATCCTACACTCTGACATGGCACAAAAAGTGATGTAATTTATGTGTTGATTGGGAGAAATGAAGAAGTCTGCATGAAATAACAATTCTAATTCATTCATCTTCGTTACTTTTAAAACTCTATTAATGTTAATTAAATTCATGTTATGACTTTTGCATTAGCAGTTTACAATTGCCTCACTAATAAGTATTATTGGATTTATTATACCTTAAAGAACAGAAAATCAGAAAATCATCTCTCTGTTTTCTCTTGAGGCTTAATAGCAGGTTTAAGGCCACAGACAGAAGAAGATACAGTCCTTGCATTTCCTCCCATCTTCTGTCCCTTCCAAGTGATACTCAGACATCACCCCCAGCATGGGCAACAGACACTCACTACAAATTCTGGTTGCTACACTGCATGTATATGTGCCTATATTTATCTATGTGTGTGTATAAAGATTTAAGATTGCAAAGACAAGTGTTCACTGTTAGGAGGCATTAGAATTAAATTTGCATGTACAACCCAAATAATCTCTTTTTCCACATCTATTCTGAAGCAATGCATGATAACTAATGCATTTTTCTACAAGACCCCTGTGTCACTCAGCACACAAATGAATAGCACACTAATGAGTAGCTATCGGGTGCGTTGTTTTATCTTCCTTGTTCAATGCTATCGCCCCATTTAAATCCTGATGTGAAGACAGAATGATTAATTTCCTTATTTACTCTCCAATAATACTCATCACTACAATGTCCTTGTGCTTCAGACGTTTATTTACATTTCTTCAGCACACATGTAATAAGAGGGCATTGACTGCATACTTAGGTAAAGAACTGTCAAAAAATGAAAATAACTATTTTAGGGTACTGATTTGAGACATTTTCATCCTGATTTTGCAGAACAATTGGCAATAAATAAAACTATCTAGGTTTATAACATAGTCTCGTATATCAGCTGCACTTAAAGTGCTCGAATGTTAGCAGATCAGACTGCATCATCATGCACTCTCCCCCCCAAAATAAGAAATTGAATATCTAGGAGAAGTTTTGTTTGTTTTGTTTAATAACCTGTTTAGCAACAATCTAGGACTTTTGGAATAATAATAATAAAAAAAAGAAATCAGTTTATTGGGATGGCATTCAGCAGTCTTGAATAAAACATCATCCTCTTTTGCTCGCAGTCCTCTGACTCAGTCACCACACATTTTTCAACTTAAGCAAGTCGCTTTTCTTCATCTATGGAAACTGTTTTCTGTGCAATGAGTTAGCTGATCATATGAGATGATGGTTCTTATGTGCAATCCCCTGCCTCTGTTCCTTGCCTCATTCTCCATCGGTCCAAATCTGCAAACTGCAGTTCCCAGCCCCTTTCTATAATCTCAATTTCTTGTCCCCTCTCCAGCCCCCAGGTTTGTCCTCCTCATCTGCTGTCCTTCCCCAGCCCGGCCTCCAGATCTCTCCTGGCTCCAACTCCCATTCTGCCTTGCTTCCCAATATTCTTTGCCAAACCAGCTCTCTCACGCCCAGGATGAATCAATCTTGGTGAGAAAGCAAAGAAGAGAAGAGACAGACCTTCTGGTTCTAAAATAGGCACTAGTTACTGATCCTGAATACCTCTTGTAATACTGAAGAGAAACTTGGCATGAGTGGCTATTGTACAAGCCTCTTCACCAGTCACAGGGAAAAGAAGGAAAGTAACCAAAATGCAGGAGTCAGAAAATTCAAACAGATAAGTAATTTAAATCCATGACATATTGCTGTTGTCTCTGCTTCTTTTTTCTTAGTTCTCCCTTAAATTAGTGGTATTTTCACGGTCACCACAGAAAATAGCTCACTCCTTCAGTAGTATTTCTGGGATTCACAGTTTCACTACCCAGATATTGGCTGCATCTATGTATTTAAGATAGCTTAGTGGGATGGGAGCAAAGGCAGTTTCATTTGCATAGCAAAGATCTCATCTATCCATATTCAAACCTTTCACGCGGCTGTAAGAGCAGCCATAACAGACTGCATCACCCAAAGAACCTTTTTCATGGGGACTTCTCCACTGGCTGGAGCTGGATGAGTCCGTCTCAGTGCAAGCTGATAAACATTTGCGCACTTGAGCGCAACGAGGTGGTGCATCTTTTGCTAAATTTCAGTGGACAAACATGATAACCGTAAATGCCACTCTAGAGCTGAAAGCAGTGCTTTTACTTTAATTTTCTAAATAATTACCTGTTTCTGGAAGGTTTGCTTCTTGCTGTGTGAAACTTCTTCTTATTTATTTATTTTTTTTCACATGTATTGCAGAAATGGACAGAAGTGGATTGGCTATGTAAAGTAAAAAAGTGATATGCTTGCAGAGAGACAGTCATTCAACTTTGCTAGCAGAGCTCTCCTCTCTTCAGACGACTCAGGCCAGTTTGAGAAGGATAAGGATGTGTCCCATCCATCTGCCATTTAAATTTTGGAGGAATTCAGTATGTGCATTTTTGTATGAGTTAACACACACTGAAAAAAGTCAGGCAAAATTCCAAGAAACAAATCAGTTCGAAATTGAAAATGAATATAACAAAACTCTGAACTCCACTACAAAGGAATCCTGTCTTCAGATATCTGGGTTATTTTTCATAGTTATTTACTTGAGAATCAAAAACTGTATGCAGATTTGCAAAAACCATATGTAGAAAAAAAAAAGTTCAGCAACCAGTGAAACATGTGCAGGCATTCAGTCTAAAAAAGGCAACTCCACAAGGAGCCACTAGAGTATAAGAAATTTCACTTATTTGTAAATTCATGAGAAATATAGTTAGTAAAATCCAGGCAATGAATTATGAATGGTTCTCAGCAAAGGGGAGAAATTGTACATACTGTACAGCTGACAAAGAATATTTTGGCATCCAAATACTGAGCAAAATACTGAATATAAAATAAACAGTAACTGGCAATATGAAAACATTTGTCTATCTCAAAGCTGCCAATCTAGTGGTAAAATATACATTTTGAGGATGTTGTCCTTTTTTTTTACATAAAGAATGAAATGCTGGCAGCAGGAATTATGTCATCTATCCGTATCTGGTATTTTTCAGTTGTCTCACCGTGTTTTAGTTATTATTATCTGTTTTTCTAAACTGCTATTTTGAAAGAGAAAAACCTGCCGTCAGCTACACGTTTTGAGTAGATAAAAAAGCAGTGTGGCTATTATACTACATAACATAGCACAAAAGAGCTGGCAATTCGATGTGCCAGAGGTCAAAGCCTAAGCATTGTTTTGTATTTCTAGCTACTCCTACTTTAGCAAGTCCTAGAGCTGAGATAGGGATCTGGGTCTTGTACCATTCAGCTCTGATCCCTGGGCACTGCTGGGCCACTCCCTCTTTGAGTCAATTAGATCCAGCGTCATATACAATACAGACAGGAGTTTGACGTGACAACTGAATTCCTTTCAGCAACACTTTCAGATAGACTGATAGTTGTGAAGAGAAATAATGCTTCAACTAAAATTTTTACACAGTTTAACACCAGATATGGCAAATGTCTTGAATTTAACTTGCATTCTCTCAGCAGCACACTTTTCCCTATATCCAAAAAAGCTTATTAAACCAAACCTTTTTGCCTTTTCTGTGTTTCAAAATGCTACTGTCAGAACTCTGGCATAAAGGATCTCGCAAATCCATGGCAACCTGATTTTTGCTATGCATCACCAAAAATAAATGCGCATACGTGGCATCCTCCCCCTCCCCAGTCATATGCTCTGCTGACAAATTCGGCAGGTGGACGGGAAGGGGTTAGTCACTGGAGCAGCGAGGGAGAGCAAAGGATTCCTCACAAAGGAATGTGCCTTAAATCCATGTGTCTGTTACTCATCACTCTCTCCACATGAGAATTCCAAACTACGTGGTGTGTTTCATGGCAAGCGGCCTTTTTAAGAGTAAAATGATGATAATGGGACCTCTCTGACAGCTGCTCTGTGGGGTGGAATATGAACCTCGCCCCAGTGGAGGCAGAACAGGGGGCAGCATGCAGATGAGATGGGGAGAGGTAGAGGGCTGTTAGCCCGAGACATGTGTCTCCAAAACATATCCTTCAGAGCTTTGCCATGTAGCTATGTCGCTGCATTTACATCATCTTGTTAGTTTTGAATGCGTGATCTTTAAAACAGAACATATGTAAAAATATAGATTACATAGCCATTATATACATAATAGATCCAAAATAGCACTGAGGAATCTAGAAAACTTTATGAATATTCTGTATTTTAATTGGGCAGTGTGTTAATTACATGCAGAGGAAAACCCTTCGATCATTTTTTTTTTTTCTTTTGTAGGTAAATTATCCTCACATTTACCCAAATCATGCACCGTTACCAAATCCTCCCATTTTTGTTGTAAAGCTTGCTATTCAGGAACAAATACTGCCAGCTAACAGTAATAATCAGCCAACTCATTTCTCTACATGGACAGCCTAGGAATGGATACACTCTGTAGTCCCAGCAGCATCAGCAATTGTACAAAGAACATGTGGAAACTGCTGGCGGTAGCTAAAAAGACTGGGAAACAGGATATGCTATGAGATCAGTAAGAAACATTTCTATTGTGTCAGCCCCTGATGCAGCACACCTGCAGCGCAGCCCAAGTTTCACCTGGCCTAGCAGAACACCCTCAGCTCCTTTGCTAAGAGGAGAGCTGAGCACTGCTTTGTTGCGGCCGAGTGCCTTTCAGGATGGTGACAGACAACATGGGCTACCGTGGAATTTTTAGTGGCACCTACGTCCTGCCTAAGGGCTCACACCCCAGTGACATGATAGGATAAGAGGTCTGATAAAACCTTTCATGATAGAAATCAGCTTCACTTTTTCCTGTTCAAGTTAGTTGATACTGAGTAAATATATACAAAATGCTTCTTAAAAGAATATCTTAACTAAGCACTGACATCTAGGACACACAAGAGTTATAGCTGCTTCTGAAATGTCCATTTATCTATCTTCATGTACATGCACGATACCATTCTTCAAGGAGCATGTGATAAATATTGCACTTATTCTGCACACACAATGTGCAGATGGAGAATTTCAGGAAGAGCTCTAAAGCTATTTTAAACTTTCATCTTTCAAATATTTGAAGTCCTAAATTATTTGCAACTTAAAAAGTATTTTGTAATGTGCTTTTGCATACATTTTTGCAATATTTTATATTGATATTCAATAAAAGCTTTTCCATCCAGAGAAGCATGCAACATGAGGATGGTCAATGAATGATCAGTAGAAAACATCAAACACACTTAAGTCCCTTTTTCTTCTTAAAGCACATACCACATGTAACTTGATGCTCAAAAACTTCCCATCGTGCCATGACCCCTGCCAATCCAGTGTCGTACTTGGCAGCTTTCAAAAGTTACACGAAAAGCCACGTGAGCAGGACGAGAAGGTAACTATTAGTAGATTAATAGTAATACCTTTTTCTCTAAGTAAAATGCAATTCAAGTTTGGAAAAAGAAATATATGCTGGTAACTAATAGAGACACGTGAGTGGAGCCGGTTAGAGTGTACAGCAGGCACTGTCGATGTAACTAATTTAATCACTGGAACTAACTGAAGAAAAAACTCAGTTAATTGTGATCTTATATAAGGAGTGATGCCAGCCCATGTCTCTGTGCTGGGAACTAATGTAGCCTTGTGGGGGTTTTAAATCTGGCAGCTGGCAGACTGTGATGTTGACAAGGAGAAAGACTAGAAGCAAGAGCTATTTTAATTTTAAGTCAGAACTCCCTGTTCAAAGTAGGGAGAGATTTAATATTTATTCCTTTACCTTTTCTTTGCCCTCTGTCAAGTTGGAATTTACACTGAGGCAACTGTTGTAGGTTAAAGTGTGGCAACTTAACAGACTGGAGCCTGGGCCATTTAATTTTTCCTATTATCATTTATCTCGTTCAAGTTGCATCGTGATTATCCCGATAGAAAACACTAACAGAAGCACAAATCACTGTTCCTTGGGGATCTTTCCCATTATGCAGGTTGTGTCAGTATGTGAACTGGCCACCGCGTGGCACACCCTATGGAGACGTGGCTCAGAGTACGCCAGGCTGATGGTCCAGCAGAGGTGTTGGTCGAGCATTTCATCGTGCTGTCTCACTTCTGTGGCCAACTCACTTGTCTGGGCCCAGCATCGTGGGAAAGGAGCAGCCAGCAAAGGAGAAAGGTGCGGACACTCTACGACCAAACTAATATTTTGGTTTGTGAAGAGGGTAACAAAGCTCCTGATTGTTTAAATGCTACCTGAGTGATCTCAAAGAGATCTTCACAGAGAAACGAAGGCATTATGCTCTCTTACAGGTAGGAAAATCCAAGTACAGCAAACTGAAAGAACCAGGACACACCTGGCCAGTAGGCTACTGGCAGAGCTAGGGACAGCACCAAGTTTCCAGCTCTAATGTACCATTGAAGTCAGCTACCTTTCTGGTGAAAGAGAAAAAACTATATGCATAACTGGATTAATTGGATTAGACTTGGATTAATTAAGCACAATATCATTCTTGATCCCAGCAGAGCACTGACTCATCGGAGTTTGAACACTGTGGCTGAATGGCTGGGAATGTCACCTAATGTTTCTTCTTTCATTTGCATAAACAGGACTTGGTAACATCAGGCTGTGGGCACTGAAGACATTCAGCATCCCACAGAACTGAGAACTAAGCCATCACACCAAGATCTAAATAATTTGATGGGGAAAAATATTGCTCTGTCTCCTTTTGGAAGCTGCCTTCAAGGGCACAGGCATGTTTTTCCTCTTATAAAAATTATATTGTTCTCCTTTAAGTGATGAATTACTAGAAACAAAATATTACTGGGCACTCCAATAAACCTGTTTGAGCTGCTTGGCTTTACTGACATGCAGTGAATGAGTAAAAAGTGCTCCTTGAAGAATCAGAGCAATTGCCAGTGAATGAGATTACATGCCACATCCTGCTGCTGCTGGCCTGAACTCCACTCACACATAGGAGCTCTAGAGAAAGATATCAGAAATATTGTAAACGTTGGAGGAATATTACTGGGGCATAAACAATTCTAAATACAACTATGATCTGCTAATAAACAACATGTGCGTTTCAGGCTCTATACCGCTTGATATGTAACACCACAAAGAAAAATGCATGAGCAAGCACGGTAATCCTATGAGAGGAAATGACATTTTACTGCATCTTCTTCATTCATATTTCTGAAGAAGCTTAAACGCTGTTTATGATTTTTTTCAAGGAATATCATTCTGTGAATTCCTTTCCTTGAGAAATACGTCCCGTTTCTGCACAAATTTTACAGATGAATACAGAATGCCTAATAGTTTATCACTGAGATAAATGAGCAGAAGAGCTCTCTTCCTTCTCATTCCTAAGTGTCAGCAACTATATTTCTCCGTGCCATAAATCACAAATATGTAAGAAGTGCAGCCAATTAGTTAATAAACTATGCCTCCTTTGGATCTAATGTCTACCATATAAGTATTCTATCTAAGGCACTGACCATGCCTTTATCACAGTGAGTGATGGAGCTACGCAAATCAAGGGGAGCTGCAACTTGCCTTGCAAACACCCTGTGCAGCTTTTCTTACCCTCTCGTTGTGCTGCTCAGAAAGATGCAGACAGGTAGTTACCATGGTAATTCCCTCATCACATGGTAATCTTAGGCTGCTGTAGAGATATAGAGCATCTTCTTAAGGAAGCATGTGCAAATGCAGAGAGATTACAGCTGATATGTTTTAGACAAACTTCCTTGTTGAGTACATTTTAAATTAGATCAGGTTTGACAACATTAGTACAGAAAAGACCATGTCTAGATCTCCCCAGCTGGGCAACTGTAACAGTGAAAACACATTTGCTTGTAACTAGCTCAGTGGGCACAAATGATTGATCAGATTTTAAAGCTCTGAGACAGAAGTTGTATTAATTTCTTGTACAGTGCAAACACTACCACATATACTTTGCAACTAGCCGTAACAACAATAACTGATTGTCTCCTCTGTAACAGGGCCCTGGAAGCACTTGTTAGATAGGCTAAGAAGGTGCCTGTCTGCATTAAGTAAACTCATACAGTCACAAGTAAACAACAGAATTATTCTGATATTGAAATTCTGGGGCTTTTTCAAAAATGGAAATAACAACTTCCATTGGCAAGGCATGGGTTTTAGTCCCTTTTGGTCACAACCTAAACACAATGCCTGAAGAGAGTATCCCAGTTTGCTCAAACAGAAAAAAAGCATTTCAAGCTTAGGAGTATGACCTTGGCTTAGCTTCTGCATTTGAGAATCTGAGAACAAACAGAGCTTTTTTATTTTTATTTTTTTTTTCTTTTCTTTTGGTTTTGAAGCAGCTTGTCTCTAACTGCAAAGCAATCTCTCAGCAGAAAACTCTTCACTAAAGTTCTCATTTAGGTTGATCTAAAACAATGGCTGGTATGTGACTAGGGAAGGACATGGAAGAATGGAAGAAATATAAAAACACTTCAGTAAAGCATGTTTGCTAACATATGTGGGTTAGAAAAAAGAGGAGGTAGTGTACCTATCCCATCACTTTTCCTGTTCCTCTGATGAAACCACCAAGTTTTTATGTGGCTTGCAACACAAAGCCCATAAGGCAGCCTTGCTGCTCTTCTCTGCACAATAAGGCAAACAAGAATTTTTCTTTTCCAATTTCACATCACTTACAAACATCGCTTACAAACTGCCACACTGATTTTTCACAGAATCTTTCTGCACATTGGGCCAGGCACACTAAAAAGAGTAGAAAGACTTGTTGCTACAAACACCTGGCCTTTTTTCCCTTACCAACAAAATGGAAACAATTCAGCACAAAAAAGGGAGGTGATATTGCCTGTCTGCCATCAGGATTTGTCACAAATTTGAAAGTACTAAAAATCAGATTAATCTGGTGGACTTCTCCTGGTGATCCAGTGGCTGCCTTTTAATCCCCCAAACACTGTCTCCTCAGCCAAATTAACTAAACATACCTCATGTCTCTATATCGGATGCTTCAATCCATCTCTGAAATCTCCATCTTAGACCTCTTTAGGTCTACCAGAAATTTTGAATGTGTTTTAAAAGGTAAAATCATTACAATATTAAAACAGATACTACACTTCTGCAGTCAGTTACATGCCATACACTGCATTCGTGCATCCTAAGTGGATCTAGTGCTATTGGCTGTACTTATCCCACACCACCTCGTGAAGAGCAATAGTGATGACACTCTATCACCATAAAAGCTTACAAAAACTTTATTTTTTTGCTCCAAGTGGAACCTGTATTACGTAAGTGGCCTATTAGATACCCTGCTTTTGACTGTTTGTGGCCACGTAAATGAAAACTAGTGTCTGGATTTAAGCCAGTGTGCGTGATGACCACAGGTGTAACAGATTTAGTGTGAAAACATTGCTGAGTTTTCAAAAAAATGACACTTTTTTCAGTTTTCTCCATTTTCTAGTGATTTTTAAGGAAAAAAAAAACCACACACACACATGCAAAATGCATTGTAGAGAGAGTGCTGAAGTTCAGCTGAGAAAGGGTAATTTTACCTTGAAAGCCAAGCCTGGCTTTCTTTCTCAAGTGAAGGTAGAGAGAGGAAAAATGAAACATAGCTCTAATCAGGGACAGAAACTAGTAACCTTCAATTCTGTGTATAAGGAACTCTGGAAGAAATTGAGTAGTTCAGCTTCTACCAGCATGCAAAGAGAAGGAGGGGTTATAAGCACTTAGAAATGATTTTTGCAACTTTAGAAAGCTTGTTTTTTTCCCCCTATGTTTTCTTTGTCTATTTTCCATATCAGAGCAGATTCCATATCAGAGCAGATCCCATTTCCCCTGTTCATTACCATAAGCTACTTACAGTTAACAAAACTCAGTCTCAGGAAAATGTCAAATATAATGAAAAAGAAAGAGGAAAAGTTATAAAAGAGAGAGAAAGTTGGCAACAAGTTCTCCTGTGGGTCACATTCTCACAGGTTCTGCAAGTTCTGTTTCATTCACTAAAAAACCTGCTACCACCTCAGCTGTTCTGCTGCTGCCATTGCTGCTCTGGCTTTTGTCACCAGGGTATTATCCATAAAAAGAACACCTCCTAAAGCACTGCATAATGTCAGTGGTGGTTGACAAGGTGGAAAAACAGCTTTACTCTTTAAAAACACCAAAAATGAACCACTGGGAGTTTGCCTCTTTTCTTTCTTTACCATGAAGCAGACTCTGAAAGAAACAAAGGAGTATAAAGACGCAGATGAAGAAAGAATAAACTATTTATTACTGTAATGTGACATTCAAGGATAATTTTGAGAATTATTAGAACATACGATGGATCCAAAACCTCAGCAGAATCTAGAAAAGAAGGTTTTGAGGTCCTGTACTGGGAAATCCAACACTGGGAACCACGAAGAAAGAGGAAATGGCACTGGTTTGTCAGTCTGATATAATCAGCACAATGGTCTTTGTTCTAGCTCTTGGAAAGATAAAGACATGCACAATTTACAAGAACAAGAATGAAGATTGAGATTAAACTAGGAGCTAGTGAGCAAGTGATAAAAAATAAACAACAAAAACAAAAAAAAACAGAAGGTATGTCAGAATATTTACAATATTTTTTGTTAAGTTTCCTGTTGATTCTTTATGTTGACAGCATATATATTTATACCTATATATTTATATATATTTATACCTAAAGTGAAACTCATTCTTAGAAGAATGGAAAAATCACCTATCAACCAGACTCCTACACAGATATCTGAAAATCCCCATAGAGAATCCAAAGACACCTTAGATAATAACTATTTTACTAAGACCTTAAAATGTTCCACAGTGAACATGAAGAACATACTCATACACAACATAACCTAAGTGAACATACTAATAACTGTGGGGAGAAAGTGATGAAAGACTTCTGTTAAAAACAAGAGTCCATCACTTACTGGTGTTTATGAATATATTCTATAGTTGTAGAAATCTGCAAATCTGAGCTATCTCAGTATCCCTCAGCTGGAACAGGAATAGGAGGAGTGGTGAAATGCGGAACAATGTTGCTCCCCATGTTACTGACCAAGTGGTTATTATAACACTATTAACTGTACCTACTATTACTTTGGAGGTAACGTGTGTCTCTATTTGGCTTTTAGGTTTACACCTCCCAAGTGCGGCTGTACCACTCAGTTTTCCATAACTGCTGCTTCAGACTGGTAGGTACAACATTATCTGTTCTCTTCTTTTTTGATATGTTTTCTGGTTGTGAAAAATAAATAAATAAATAAATAAATTGTTCTCTGAATAACCAAATACATCCTCTAACTTTCAAGAATATCAGAAAGTCTGTGAGGATCAAGATGAATCACTTGACACATGCATATTTCAGTGAGCATGTGGGTGGATGCCAAAATGTTTTACCCTTATTGCTATTAAATTTCAGGCTACACTCCTGTATCAAATTTATGTCATTGATTCCACAGATCCTTCACTAACAAAATTTGTCAGGTGATGACTAAAGAATTAGCCTGAGCTTTGGAAGATTTAGATTCAGCTCCGTGTAGGATGTAGGTTTCCTGTGTGGTCTGGTGCATGCTCCTAAGGTCATTCAAACAGGATGCAGAAAATCTATGTTCTCTCCCTTGTACAAGGGGATTTGTTTCCAGTTCTCTCTGAACAGTTGTCCAGTAATCAAGGAATAATGGTTTGGGTTGGCAACAATCTTTTGACCCATCTTTGCTGCTGAATCACTTCCATATTGCAAGGAAGGATTAAAGAAGCCAAGAACAGCCATACTTGTTCAGCCCCCATAGCCTACTGCTTTGACTCCCACATTAAACAAAAGCGTGCACCTATGGAGGAGTACAAACAAGGCAGGCATATGTGATATCTCCCCTGTTAATACTCTCTCAGCCTCCAGCTGGAAAATTTCCAAAGCCCACTGCTATGTGTCCACTTAGTAATCCTCTTTGAATCTCTCTTCCACATTGTTATCTCGTCTCCTCTTCACAAAATGTATTTTGTCATCCAATATGTCCTAAAGCAGGTCTAATACAATTACCTTCTTGATTTATTTCTTTTCCTTGGCCATCACTTCCCTAAAGTGATGTTCCTGATTTTTGTTCCTGATTTTTTGTTGTTGTTGTTGAAAATGACAAGGGAAACCTCACGGTGCTACTCATGACTTTAAAGACTTCTGCCTCGATTGAGTTGTCTCCATTTCCACGTTGAAGATTGCTAGCCTATGCAGTCATTCTCTGTGTGGAAGCCATTCCATTCTTTTGAATTCCCTCTCATAAACTTCTCCAGTTCTAGTATATTCTGAGGTCAGAAGACCAAAACTGTCCACAGTATTTATGGTGTCAACAAGCCATGGATTTGTTCAATAGCTTACTGCATTCTCTTTTCCTACTGTAGCCATTCCTAGTGTTTGATTTTCTTTCTGACCTTTGCTAAGCACTGAGCACAGCATGGCTCTCTATATTATCACTCCAACGTTTTATTCTTAAATGCTAATGGTCATCTCAGAGCCAACATATCACTTAGGATATGTATTATATGAAGGTAGGACAAATTTTCTGATGTACAAAACTTTACAGACAAATACACCCAAATCCTAATACATAGTTTATATATAAATAATTTAGTCCAGAAATGAGAACCAGGAGTAGTAACACAATCAGCGTCACATGGAAAATGGAGATCAGATTCCTAATACCTACTCAGATAAATAATTAATTTTTTATATTACTTATTGATTGGAAATCAGAAGTATGTCTCACCCTTCCTAATTTATTGCTAGCACTAGGCTGCAGGCTCTCTCCTGTGTTTCAAACATGCATTCTCTCTCTTGCAGACCTCCATAAATATTTAATTGCTTAACTCAGTGTGGATCAGCTTCAGGCAGAAGGGACAGACACCACATTATTCCACTGACTAAAACCAATAAGAAGGGAGGAAGGGAGAAACAGAAGATAGAGGGGAGAATAAAAGGGTAAGGAGGGAGAGAGGGAAGAGCAAGAGAAAGGAGAGGGAGAGGAGGAAAGAAAGAAGTTAATGTTTGTTAGACAATATAGGGAGCTGAACTCATAGGCTACCTTAGTCCTTGTACTACTGAGGTAGTGGATAACTTGTGGGGTACCAGTTACTGCTACCTCTTGAAAGAAGATTGGCCTCACCTCAGGAAAAACAAACAAACAAACAAACAAAAAAACTGAACTGCTTTATTCCAAGGGAGACTTCAGGATCAAACTGAGAAAAGTAACTCTGATCAGAACATAGATGCCTTTTAATTCCTGGAGATGAGGATAGGAAATGAGCACAAGCTATGGCTTTCTCAGTGGCTTCCTGTTGGCATTTTGTGGTTCCTCAGCCCATATTCTCATTTTTGCAGAGCACATTATTACTAAGTCTGACTCTTCACAGGTTGAGCCGGGCCTGAGGGATTTTGCCAGAGGATTCCATGTGGTGGCAAAGCCGCCCCCTTGCTGCTGGAGTCTCTAAGTCTGACTGAAAACCAAATGGATTTCGGATCAACAGAGTCTGAAGTGTGATCTTGAAAGTCATTAGACTTCTGTTAAATAAAAATAAAACTGCTAATTATATCTGAAGATTTCGGTGTAAGTAATTCTTTAAATGACAATTAAATTGCTAAAAGAACTAGATACTGAAACAAAGGATGAAGCCATAATAAGGTATTGCTGACAGACAGGATCTTTAGAGCCTCTTCATCAGTTCATTCAGTTTCCCACAAATAAGGCTATTATGGCAATGTTTTCATTCATGCCTCATTTCTATGTGGATTCTATGCTTTTGGGGGGATATGGATTATTTTATACTGTACGTACAGCAACTAGTCTAGTGGGGTCCTAATCACTGTTATGGGCTCTGGGAACTGGCAATATAGTGATCATCTATTTCAGTTATATATGACCCATTTTTGTCACCACTATCTACTTTTATGATGTCTCTCTTATGGAAAGAAAAAAAAAAACTTTTAAAGCAATGGTATTTGTGGACACCACTGCCAGCATACTCATTTAAAATATTTCGTTCCCAATATGTGAAGAAGAAACCTGAATAAAATCAGCAGTCCTTTAAAGTCCTTTGAAAATCCAGGCCTATGGGATTTATGTGTTCATTTCCCATTGAAATAAAAAGTAAATAGTCAAATACCCTGTGCAGCTCTGAAAACCGTATCTTAAGATTTATGGCAATGTCTAAAAAGCTAAAAAGACAATTCTTTCTTCAGCAAGCAAATATATTATTGATGTCCATATTTAGTTGTATTTTCATTCTCCAGTAAAGAAGAAAACATTGGTAAGCCTACCAATTTTATTTTTTAATACAATATATATAATTGTTTTCATTAGTAGCAAAATTACTTGTGTTCAGCTATGTACTATGCATTCTCTGCTAAGTTATAATACAAGCCAAATGCTTTTATTGGGTATGTAAATAGTTTATTATTACTAACAGTTACACACAGCCAAGTTTAGCTAAAAAAACATGGCTGGATTTAAAGGGCACAAACCCTCCAAATAATCAATTCTTTAGGGGGTTCTGCAGCTTTTAAGTATGTTTCTGCAGAGCAGAAATCTGATGTGGATTATAAAAAGAAAACAGTACCCTAATAGCTTACAGTATTATTTTACACCACAAAATTGTACAATTCCATGTGTACGCTGCATAACACAGGGCCAAAATATGCCCTTGCATGTGTCCCTGTTGGATTTAACATGACTTAAAATGTTCAAAACAGAAAGAAAGTTATTGTAAAAAAATTTCGGCTGTAACATTACTGTATTGGGATGCATGGTATTAGCATATTCTGTGCAATACAGCAGAGTTTTCACTTGGACCAAGTCTACCTCTGCCTCCAAAGGTGGAGAGGCCTCCTGACAGTGCCCCAGGCAGTTCTGCTAACTGAGGAATTACTACATGGGAGCACATTCCCCACCAAATTAAGGGATCGCTACATTTTAGTCCATCAACTGAGCATATGGAATCTGAGGATCCAGAACTTAATACCTGATCTTTAGTCAGGCCGTAAAACATAAGGGTTTAGGGGGAAAAAAATGGAATTTTAATGAGTTAAAATTTAGTTCCTTAGCTGTTCTCTGGTGCTGTGTTTTTTTTTTTGTTTGTTTGTTTTGTTTTTTTTTTTTTGCTTTTAGCTCTCTGTATAATAACAATGTCATCACACTGCACTGCACTGCCCGGTTTTCTTCCATATGTAGGAGGACTAGGAATTGGCTTTTTCAAGAAAATGGAAGGAGGACTAGGAATTGGCTTTTTCAAGAAAATGGAAGCTTGTGGTTCTCATGAAAATGGCTGAATTGGAAGTCAGTTCTTGAACAAAACCTCTAAGCGTGGTTACACTTCTGCTAAAACGATGACAGTTGAATTAAATGTAGTTATCTCAATAGTGCCTTCTACAGTTTCCCAGAGGGGATGTGCTCAGGCCGTGCTGGCTACATACATCAGGGTTCCTCCCCTTCTCAGCCACCCTGAGAACAGAAGTGAACCCCATCCGCTTTAGTTGCTCACAGAGCTGAGTCTAAAGCCAATTATTATTATTACCCTGTCTTTGCCACCAGTGTGGATGTCTGACACACTGTAATCCTGCAGAGATGCTAGGATTGGGAAAATATTTTTACACAGAAGTTCAATATTTGCAAAGAATTATGCACAGACCCTGCAGGGCTATAGCTTTGTATATGCAGAGAGGCAGAAGCAATACAGAGAAATTAATACTGCCCATCCAAGACACCTGCCGTGGAGTCGGAGCCAAAGTTTTTTCAGTGCGCTTCCAATAGCCGAGTCCTAATGTTAAAGAGAAGTGAGTTTCTGGCAAGCACAACACAACTACACAAAAATGAAGCTGTTGTTTAGGAAATATTTAATTGAAGGATTTTGCATAACAATGCACTCCTCTGTCAAAAGCTGAAATGTTCTGATTTCACTGAAATAATATTTATCTGAAAAAATTAAAAGAGTTTTCAAGAAAAAGAGTATTTTGTTTTGTCACTTCTGAACTGAAAGTCTGTAGTTTTTCTTATACACAGAGTAGAAGCAAAATAAAATGTTTCACTCTTTTTTTTTTTAAGAATTCTCATGTTAGAAATCCAAAATTTAGATGGTTTTCACCTAAATGGAATAGGATCAACTACTGAAACCTCAGGTTTTCCACAGGCCGAATTTGTCTTCTATGTAGCATTTTCCACCCTCTCAGAAAAGAATGATCAGCTCTTGTGTGTCTTCAGCTTGTTCCCGTAATTACAGGCAGGTGGCATAAGGTCAGGAAAGAAAATCTTTTTCCTCAATGTGCAGAGAAAATCCTGATTATATACACATTTATTAAATCAGCTTGTTTGACCACACCTCTGAGTTCACACTACTTGCTACAGGTGGCAAGTGTACCTAATGAGAATAAAGATGTGTAGATGCACACACACCACACAGTCATACAGTAAATAAAAAGAAATCTGTGGTTAAACACGATTGCCGCATGTTTTAAAAAAATAATGCAAACTATTCTACAACCGGGTTCCACAAATCCATAACTAACTGCAGATTTGCCACCAATCATATATCCCTTCTAGGTAAGCTGTTTCCTAACTGTGATAATGCTAGCATATGATGGCAAATGAGTATTAAACAACATTTTTGTGGAAAATTAAAAAAGTAGTTTTTTTTTTTCCCCTCATTAGGTAGAGAGATTTTAGCAACAATTACTCTTTCTGTAGGGGCAGGGTAGGCACAACGTACTGACGTCCTTAGCTTTTGCCCATCTAACTCAATTCAGGGATGCTGGCAAGGTTTGCTCATTTATCAGGGCACTCTTTGCTTGGCTTGGTTTCACAGTAGCTGTGAAACTGGGCTCCAAAGCTGATGCACACCACAGATATTTATGCATATAAAGGGATGGAAGGAAGAGAAAGCTTTCAAAGAGAGGGCTGGCTGCTCCCATCTGGAGCTGTAAATGAGAAGCTTTAGCCTCACGCTGCCCCACAGGGGACATGCACACCAATGCAATAAGGTTTCCTATACATCTTGTTAAGCCAGCATTAGATTGAAAAATGCCAGTTTTCATCCACACGCCACCATCTCCTGAGCCCTCAAGCTTGTCCTCAGGTCTCATAAAATACTTGCTTCCACCTGTTTCCACCAGTATCCCCTAGAGTTTACCATGAATTTAATTGCCTGCCAGTTTTTATGTCTGCTTAAACTACAAGACCTTTAAATAATTTATGTCCTAATTACTGTTCATCATTTTTTAACTAGAAGGCTCAATTCCATTCACACAAAAGAAAATTCATGGGATTCATTCTGAGGAAATACTTTCAAGGAGCCATATAAAAATAGCAAGTGTGATCGTGGTTTTGAAGAATGAACTTAAACTTACTTTAATAAAACATCATAGAAATATTAATCATTCCCTCCTGATATGGATCATAGTCATTTTAGCACAGTTTCTATTAAATAGGTTCATAGTTCACGTGATATGTAATACCTCAGATTTCTGGTAGAGCTTATTTATTGATCATCTCACTCAGGGTTACCATTCTGCTTGCAATTTCTATTCCTCTCTCCCAACAAGCAGGATTAAACCCAACTGATGTTTCAATCAATCTCAGCTAACACAACCTCAGGCTATCAAATTCATCTGTGATAATTTGGAGCAGAAGCCAGCAATGCCTCTGAGCCACAGTTCAGAATTAAACTCTTTTTTTTTTTTAATCACTCTCCTTTAAAAAAAACCACTTTTTTTTTTTTTTTTTTTCAGGACTACAGTATTTCCAGGTACAAGCCAGTAATGCCTAAATTTGCTCTATGATTTGTGGCAGGGCATCTTAAGGAGAGGGGAAATCGTTCTAATGGAGTGTTATAAGTTTCTTGAGTTCAACAAGTTAATAGAAGACATATGTCTGGAATGATTTTGCTGTTAGCATTTTGTCTGAGAAATATACACAAAGGAAAAACAGAAGATGAAATTATAGGACAAGGGCAGAGTAAAAGCTTTTGAAGTTTTACTGTCGCTACCAGGAATAGCTGTAACTTTTTTACAGGTTTATGGCATTTCTGTTAAGTATATCCTGGCCAATACTTTAAAAATCTGATTGCGAATCCATGCATGATTGCTTCTCTGCTTTTGCCCAATTGGGCCTATTTAAGAGAGTAGGGGCCAAAAATTCAAACGTTCAAAGCATCCAGAAGCTCCAAAAATGAATTCATTGTGAATTTGAAACATACGCGATTTTGTAGACAGAATTAGGAGTTACAGGAGACATTGGTCATTAAAAGGTTTACTTGAGAAAATAAAACTGTTAGGTATTGAGCACTGTAGAAAATGAGAACAAAAATAATCTGGCCATGCAAACATATTTTTGCATAACTTCACTTAAATGAGTGGTGTTACATTTACGAGGAAATGTTTTCAGAAGCTGGCTCTTAGTTTGTCAATAAAGGGCCGTTCAGCCTCTGCTCTGGCTCACCGATGCAATACAATGCCTGCTCTCTGATTCCCTCTCCTCAGGAAGCCCTCCAGGCACGACCTACCAGACAAGCTACCTGGCCTTTAGGGCTCAGAAAGGCAACGCCCGTGATCAGAACAGGTGCTTGGCATCGTCACATGAGAACGTTTTCACACATGCATTCAGGAACAGGATGTGGTGGTTGCTACATGCCCCAGTGTACATGCACTGACTGCTGGTGACTGTGCATTTGGTCACATACCAGGTGCGCTGGCAGCCATGTAACTGGGGGAAGGAGAACATAGGGCTCTCCATTAGTTTCAGAACAGACTATCAGCATTTACCTTTCCCCAAAAGATTGGGCAGAACTGCAACAGTTGGCAAAAAGACAAAAACTTCAAATGCCTACTCAGTTCTGATCATAAGTTATATAGGAGATGAGACATTCCAGATAGTTTTCTGTACACATTCTGGAGTAAAGGTGCTACACACATAAACCTACTAAAACCAAACTGAAACAACAACAACAAAAACCCACCAGTACATTCAATGATTTACAGAAGTCACTTCTCAGTTGCCAACATTTATCTTGTTTGCTTGAATACCTCACCACGTTTGAGCTTTGCCTATCTTAGACTCTGGAAGTGCGATTAAATATTTCACCTAACACTGAGAGAGGTGGTAAAGATCTCTGAGCTGATTTTGCTCCCCAGCTTTCTCCAAAGGTCTAGCAGATACTCTGTTTTTTCCCTTCAGGAAAGGCAACATATGGAAATAATATGGGGCAGATCTCTCTCCAAGACACTTTTATGGTCTTTGAAACCTGACTGTTCAGGCGGTAAAAGTATTTCTTGACATAAGTGCTCTCGGCTACTATGTCCTTGTTAAAGCAGTTGATTGTGTTCAGTCCAGCCTGCACAGACACAGTGACCCACATGCTCTTCGTCATGACAGATCTCTCCTCCTACCTCCAGTCAAGGCATATCATGCCTGTCCTGGTGTCTGTCAAGAAACCAGCACACAGCCACTGACAGCAACCTACCTCAGTGCCAATTCTCAGCACTGGGTGATGCCGAGGTCTCTTAAAGATAGCTCAATATTTTCCACTTATTTCCAGAGAAACGCATGTTTGTGTGCCAAAGATACAATGAGAATCCCACTTCCACATCTTCTGCCCAGGCTTGGAAGTATCCTGCCCGCAAAGACTGTTTTGCATGGTTTCAAACACACCAGGGGATTACTGGGCCACTCTTTAAAGCACAGTATGGGATTTCATACCTACTTCAGGTATATGCTTTTGACATTTTATTGTTAAAATTAAAAGAAAGATTTTTATAGTCAAATTGCATCAGATACAACCCTTGCTTTCATTGTATCTCTGATTTAAAATCTGATAGCTGTATTCTGTGAAAGGTTTCATTAATGAGAGTATTGATGTGAACTCATAAAAGGAAAGGGACTATATGCAATCTGCTTAGCAATGCTAATATTGCTTTGCCAAATGTTTCATCCCAATAACTTTAGTATTAATAAGGGAATTTCAGAGGATGTTGCTGTAATAAATTACTTTTCCTGAGAGGGATTAGAGTCCTCTGATGGTGCCCCATGTGTTGTAATAACCCTGGGCTACAACAGTTTCATCACATTGAGGTATCCTTTGTTGATTTATTGCTTAGCTAATAGTCTTCCAAG
The DNA here is from genome assembly GCF_964211835.1 of Anser anser. NCBI lineage: Eukaryota > Metazoa > Chordata > Aves > Anseriformes > Anatidae > Anser > Anser anser. The sequence goes on along the minus strand of NC_139725.1, from coordinate 11,227,752 downwards.
GAGAAACTTGCTAATATTTCATAATTCATTCCACATACATGTGAAAACACAGAATATTATAGGCACCATCACACTATGAATTTCTTATTGTCCCAAAGACTGGCCCAACAGCAGGCGTCATTCCAAGGGCTCATCAGTATCTAAGCTAAGGGTCCTGTTCAGACAGTGAGATGCATTAGGAAATGTGACTTCTGTCTTTCAAAGAGACAAAGACTTTGAAAATCCTGTAGCAGTTCCTTTACAAGATGTACGACCATAACCCATTCCTCACACAGTAGCAACTAAAGAAAAAAAACTAGCCAGCTAGCTAAAAACACAGTTAATTATAGCTTTAAAAAGATGTGGTACGTCTGCAGTACATGATGGGAAAAAAATCAGTTACTTACTTTGTGGTGTACATTGTATCTTTTTCTTTTAATCAAAGTTCTTCATGGAATATGAGCCAGAGAATCCAGATTTCTGTGGATATAGGAAAAAAAAATCAGGTGTGTGCTTTATATTTACATTAGAAATATTGTTCCTTGAAAAAGGCAAAAAACAAACAACAACAACAAAAACAAACAAACATACAAAAAAAAAAAAACACTTAATTTGTGCAATATATCCATGGAAGATATAAGGGGTTTTAATTTTCTTTAGGTAAATTGTATTTAATCACTGAGTAAAAATTAGACCATTCACTAGGAAAAGGACTCCATACATTTTACAGGAGCCAATTTGTCGTTCAATTTTGCAGGCAAAACTCTATTTAAGTTTTTAAAGCCAGAATAAAGAATGCTGAATAGAAACTCATATGAATTCTCATTAAAGAGAGATTGCTGACAGCATTGGTCTGCTTGTGCCTTGAAAACTCATTCTCTCAACGTCCACTTCCTTTGGTGACAGACTCGTCGTCTCTCTAATGAGTCCAATAACAAGCAAGCAGTTTGGGCATTTGTTTATTTGTTGTAGATGATTGCCTTAAAAGAACAGGACCAAAATAGCTAGTTTGTCCCTGTTTCATAATTACTTCTTTCTTGTTAAAACTCTATTTTTTTTTCCCCAGTGAGTTCTTTGTGGGGCTCTAATGTGAAGTGTTTTGAAAGGCATAGGGACAATATTATTAACTACTATTCATAGCTGGTTTGGTAACGTAGAACAGCAACAAAGCCTTTCCATCTACCCAAGTGTTGTGCTTTAGGATTACATATGTCTTTTCTCTCCTTGTCTTTCTCAACTCACTCATGTGCCAGCTACCCAAAATTGCTATGTATGAGGTTCATTGGTAGAATATATCCATGCTCTGAATACTTTCTGCTCATGCAATAAAAATAGTATTCTAGGAGCTACACTAATGCAAGACGTATGATAAATGCACAGAAGGACGAAGTAGCAAGACTCCTTTCTTCCCTCCCTGATGTTAAAGGATAGCATGGCAGGACAATAGAAAATTAAACAGTGGCTACTGAACTGTCATAAGGTAGGATCAAGGCTACAAGTCTTACGTTTAAAGAGTATGTCCCAAAAATTCAGGCAGAAAAAGGAGATATGGTCTGTGCTCATTCACTACTGGTTTTCTAAAGAAAATCTTATATTTTTTTTTGCTTCAAACCCCATTTCTTCTCTCTCCACAACGTACCAATGATAGACATACTAAATCTTGCAGGCAGAAGAGCAGCAGGAGCTATAGGAATACCTATTTCATTTTTTTTTGAGAAACACACACCATTTTCCATAGCCACTTTCTAGAGACTTTGTAGAGACTGTCACCTTCTCTAGTCTATATTTCTCCATCGCTTCTACAAGCTGCTATCCAGCAAGCAGCTGCTACACCAAATCTGAAAGTAAATTCTCTTTTGATTTTGGTAGTGTATTCTAGTAAGTTGCTGTACACTTGCTAGATATGTTTACTAGATTCTTATAAAGAATAATGTGGAGCAAGCAAAAGTAGTTTGTAACATTTTGCAGAGGATTGGCAGAGACCAACCATCCACATAGCAGGTGAATATTAACTTTCCCTTGCTAGGAAATAAAACCATTTTCATCTCAACCTTTTTTGTCATGCGGGATCGTGCAGGTGCGCAAACAGTACAGGCAGTTGTTGATGGCCGTGAAATTTCAGGAGCACAAGAAATCAGAATGGTAGCAGCCCACAGTCGTGGCGGCCCACAGTCAATGGCAGCAGAATTTAAGAGCTGGCCCAAGATAAACTAAGTAACATTGAGGTCATCCTTCTACACCCACCAGCAGCTCCATAAGGGAATGGCAGTGTGCCACACAGACTGGCACCTTCTTTCAGGATAAGGATCCTGAACTGATTCTGCTGAAGGAAAAACTGTGTAACACTGTTCAATGTGTCTTTTACTTAATCGGCCCCATTTTAAGAAAGAATGTACCCCTAAGAACCTGTTAAAATTCCACCTGGAACATCACCATCATCCCACTGCTTCCTTAACACTGCATATTCTCCATGAATGCCCACAGCACAAGAACAGATCTTAGAGTTTTTGTGCTTTCATCAGTGAATACAGTGTGATTCAAAAGTAGCAAGGGAAGGAACAGCAAACTTCAGAGCTGTCTTTTGTGTGCACAATAGCAACTTGGTATAGTAAATGCTAGTGCTGTACAAAGCCTAGTAGCTTTCTCTTGATATATCCTAATTTGTGCCCTAAATGTGAAAATATATGGCAAGCTTACATGTGTTTTTATTTTTAAAAGCAACCTTTCACTACTCAGAGAGAAATTCTTAGAGAGAACATCTAGAGAGAAAATCTTCTTAGAGAAATTCTCAGAGAGAAATCCTTCACTACTCAGAGAGAAATTCGAGAAATTCGAGAAATTCAAGAAATTCATGATTTCATTGATCCAGTTGTTATAAGAAACTACTAACAACCTTGGTGATGTGGAAAGAAGAAAAACAAATATATATATTTGTAATGGCGTAGATTTCAGGTTCAACTTCTCAAAAAGTTGTTTTTGGGGATGTGCCTGTCCGCTGACTTCAATGGGCACCCAAAACCAATAAGCATACAAATTCAGCCTGAATAAATACACCACATTATACTGTAAGCTTCAAAATGAATTCCTGCGTTTTATCTAGCCACATAGGATTTTAAAGAATATGCTAAGAAATCCTAAGCCAAGTGTAGTGGGGGTTTGCAGGGGGCACAAGTCTGTAATAGACTTGAGCACTCTCATTTAAATTGCTGAGTGTTATTAAGATAGTCAGTCATGAGGATCTAAACTTTTTTTCCCTGTTATCATCCACTCCCCTCCATTGAAAGAAAGGCAGCATTATACCATGAATACGCTCCAATTTCCTCGGCAGGATAAGCCACCCAGGTACTATATGTAGGTCAGTGAGGTAGACACCTTTATTCCATCCAATCCAAGTAAAGTGTACAAAAGACAAAAATGACTATTGGGACTCTTCAGCATGATCAAAGTGGTGTTAGTGTTACAGATTTGTTCTCATTCTGGTCACATAACTGTTACTGCCTGTGGCACATATAAAAAATACATGGCACTTTTAGTAAAAGAATGACAGGAAGAATGCTGAGAGAAAAATGCAAGGCTGTGTCCTTTCTAGTTATAAAGAAAACACAACAGAGTTAAAAGGCAGAACTAAAACATAAAGATCAAATAATGATCCTTTTCCACTGGCAATCAGATTTACATCTTTTTCTACAAAAAATCAGCAAGCACAGAATAATTCAGCCTGCACATCTTGCTGTAAAAGTAGGTGCAGACCCAAAGATTAGGCACATACCCAAGATCCAAAATACCCATCTAATAATAGTTTCCAATTGTGTTTTGTTGTTGTTGTTGTTGTTGTTTTGTTTTTGGCAATCAAACAGATCTAGTGAATTTGTAGACCAGATTTGCTCACTGATACATAAAGAATATTTTGCCTTTAAACAGATGAAACCAAGTGAAGCAAAGGACAAAGAAGTAGAACACGTTATTACTGAAGAGGTATTTCATAATTGTCTGACACATTTCAGTTTAATCAAATCCCCTGCATGTTACTGGTAGCCCAGTGCAGTGTTCATTTAATCAAGCTGATACAGAGCAGCTGAAATCAGGGCCTGGTTTGACCAGCTTCCTCGACTTAATTTCCTTTCCTTCAAGTTGGACATATTGGCTCCACACACTTTGACACTTCTGCTAATGAAAACACCAATATCTTGGTGCAGTTGTAATGAAAACACGAATCAAAGCTTCAGGATCAGCCCCTTCATCTGTTACCGATGGTTGGCAAGAGGGACATGGGAACCTGATGCCAGTGCAGAGCTGTGCACCTCGGATGGAAGAACTCCATGCAGTGTTCCCTCCCTTCAGCACATGGGAGATGGCACCTGGAGTTGTGTGCAATTAGGGATTTCCCAGTAAGAAAGACATTGACATGTTAGGACACATTAGTGTGCCTCAAAAATGAAAAACAAAACAAGGAAGAAGTAAGACAATTGGTGAAACGAGCAAGAGATTGAGGACAATTTCTCAATGTGTAATTCACAGTTAATGTCAACTGCATTTAGTCTCTTTATTTTTAAGGACTATGTTCAGGCAGGTTGTGATTTCCTAAAAATGATTCCTTCCTTACTTGATCTAAGGCAATGCACTGAACTTAACGGAAAGACTTTCATTAATAAGGACATCATGATTGTTTTGGCTCTGGGGATTGGCCCTCAAAAAAATCTCTGCAATTAATAGCATTTATAGAAAAGGACGGAAGGGTTATTTTCTAAGGGTCATTTATTACTGCTGTGTCCTTGCACTGCAAGTCATAATAAATATTATTTTCTATTAATATGCAGTATTATTGGAGATGAGTGGTTCCTTGAGTGGTTCCTGCTGTATGTCGCGCTGCTTTCCATGCTTGCTATAGTATCTCTGTTTTTAAAGGTGACTTAGATGCTTCCTTGTACAATTTTAAACTTTGGTTTCTGCTAAATCATGTTAAGAGTCTGCAAAACCTTGTGTCAATAAAGCCCAGCTCTACAAAGTGCCTACAAAAGGAGTATGAGCTTTGTTAAATGCAATCGCTTACAGAGAGGATATTTAAGTGCAGAGTTCTTACACTGTTAGTGCCATACCCATTCCCATTCAGATCTCTGTTATAGGATCATGAAGCGCAAAGTAAAGCTCTACAGTGTTAACTGCTTTCGTGACCATGCATTCATCCCAAGTGTTTCTTCAATCTGAAATAGAACTTTCAGGAAGATGTTTTCAGTGACAGCTCCTGTGGTAAAATTAACCTTCAGGAAGCACTGATGTGAACATGAAGGCCAGCTATCTATTCTTCAAATTTTGGCAAACCCCGGGGCTTCTCCCTGCACCTTTTGCTCCACTTTGCTGCTGCTACCAGGCTCTTGATAGATCTGCACTCAAAGAACAGCACAGGATAAATCACTAGTGTAACATTGCTTGAGATGTTTACTTGCTAGCACTCTCCCTGACATAGTTTTGTCCGTGGCCAGCCAGAATTCTCAAAATGCCCGGGCATGGTATGAGACATGGCACTGGGTGAGGATTATCCTCACCAGGCAGCACAAGCCAAAGCCGCCTCAAAAGGGAGGAGCACAACCTGGTCCTACAGACACGAATCCTGCTGTGCCAGGGAAAGGGGCTTGGTCAATTTTGCTTGCTTTGACAAAGTCAAAAGGATGAGGGCTTCCTTTTTTGTGAACCTTCCAAAGGTTCAAGGCTTATTTTCCCAGAATCTTCTCCATCTCCTAAATAATGCTGCTACACAGTAATTTCTGTACAAATGAAAACAATCATTTTCCATGCCTTTACTAATGAAGTAAAGTGCTAATTCTTCTAGTGAGTTACAGATGAGTTCTGCCGTAGAGTTTCCAAATGAAATATTCATCAGAATTCAACATTATATCAAAATTAGACTGATAATATTGACTAGCCACAATCAGACATTAATTGCTTGTTGTGTTGTGATGAATGTTTTTCTCTATCTGTATGATTGTATGTATACACTATGCTGAAGTACTATTGGTCTGTAAGAAGAGTCTGATTTTCTGGGGTAATATGTTCATCCCTTAACTGTATGAAAAAGCTCTGTATTGATTATTTTAAATTCACAGCAGGCTTCTCCCCTGTGACTAATTGTGCATTCTGTTGTGCTTCCAGCCTCCCATCCCTCTGCACAGCTCCCATGAATCTTTAATTCCCTTCTAACTCAGAGATGCCAGAGTCACTTTTCATCATCACGTCCACTCAGCTGAATTCCAATGATCGCCACAAAACAGAGGACCAAAATATATTTTTGAGATTGATCGTTTCATGAGCTCTATTGTTTCACCAGCTGTACTAAGAGAACATTAATTTTCATTCCACCACGCATTCTTCCTAGCAGGTTTTCAAACAGCATTTTCTCTGATAATTTTAAATACGTAGGAGCAGGGTGGGAAAATAAAAGACCTTTCAATATCAAGAGATCCCTTGGAAAAAATCTCTCCATGAAATGGATCATTTTTCAGTAAGTTCTTTCTTTTCAGGAAGTAGAAGTATTTCACTAAAACTGTAGTGAGAAAGGTTTTTACATATATAGCAAGATTTTTTTTCTCCCTCTTAGATCAGCCTTTAGTGGTTGTAACATTTCCTTTATTATTTAGTTATGCTGCTTTTTCTCCCCCAAGTTTTTGTAGATTTTTTCAACTGTATTGTATTTATATTTTCCATGAATGAATCATGTCCATTAACTTTTTTTTCTGTATTCAGATAAGGTTTGTTGTTGCTTTCCTCACAGTTGCGTTGCTTGTTCCTTTGCGATGAAGTGCAGGAGCAATGCGATTTTGACATCCATTTGCTATATCTTTGAAACCAATAATTTTTAATATGACAATTTTCTAATGCTATTATGGAACTATTGTCTCCTCAGTGCTACTTTTGAAAACAGTAAAGCTGGGAGTATGCAGCATAACTCTTTACAGAGCAATGTATACAGCTGGTGGAACCCTCACAGGAAAACCAAAGTGAGAGGGGAATGCCAAAGGGAGAGCAAACCTTCTGCAAACCCATGGCTTCATTCAGGCTGGACGGCCCGGGGTGAGACATGGCAGACAGCTTCAGCGACCCCAGGAGCATTGGTGGCAAGTCACAGGCCCCTTCCCTGAGAGGGAAACGAGTGGCTCCTGCCTCTGGTGCGAGGAGTGGACGCCTTCGCCGCTGGCTCTGGCAGCTGAGCCATAGGGGCTATGGGGGCTGATCCCCTGCGCTCAAACCCCACAGCATGTGCATCAGCGTGTGGACATGATTTAAGCAGCAGAGGGAAACTTGTAGGAGAAAAGTGCAGCGTTCTGAACATTTCTATTGCCAGGTAGCCTGCTCTCATAAACAGATGCAAAGCCTCCTTCCTTCCTTCCTTCCTTCCTTCCTTCCTTCCTTCCTTCCTGTTAACTTGTTGTTTTTTATTTGTCTACAGAAATGACCAGTTCAAGCCATTATACCTAGCTGTATCAGGAATACACACAAGAAACACACAGAACACTGTACCCACTGACTTATCCTGTACCTGAGATTAAAACCAGAAACAAATCTCATTGTTCCTTCAACATTTCCTCAGACATTTTTATTATAGCTGCAGCTAATAAACAAATTTTTAGATATGGGGCAGTGGACCCTGAAAGCATGGTCTGACCAGATGGGTACAAGCATAGAGACAAATAAGTAATTCAAGATAAATGAGGCTTCATGGCCCCTGCAGGAAACGAGTGACAGATCTCATGCTCAGAGCATTAACATGACATGAATTCAAAAGGCTGGAAATTTATGTGGACCGTTAACACTGCACACATGTGCACAAACACATGCAATTTCTTAATCAGTCCTGGCTCGATTTCCATGTACCAGCCCCAGGTCAGGAAGGGTGAATGCTTGCAATCAATATCCAGTTGTTAGAGTAACAGCCATGTCGGTTCTGGATGGCTGAGTGGGTGAAAACATGTTTGTTCTACTTAATGTGACACAGTCCCGTCAAATTAACAACCACGATGGCAGGAGCAGGCTTGCTTAATGGGCTGAAGTCAGTTCCACAGAGGATTTATTATCAACACTCGACCAATAGATCCGAAACCTCATTACTAAAGGTTTATTTGCCGATAATAACTGAAGGCACACTTTATGTACATAGGCGTTGTCTGATTTTAAAGATACAGCATGCTACACCGCTTAGCAAACAGACTGCCTCTGAACTACCATAACCTTGAGGTAACACAACACCTGTATGTCAGCTGGGTGCCACAGTTATTTAGCCACCTCCCTGCCCGGTGAAGCTACAATAGGTGCTACCCTTACACATGCAAAGAATTCCTTTTTCCTGCTGTGTGCCTGTGGGGACTGTACAGGACATGCAAGGAGCCGGACCCCAAGAAGCGAGCCCTAGGCAAGGGCTGAAGCAGCAGCTGGAGCTCCCAGTGCCCAGGCAGAGTGAGCACCCGCCCATGCCTGGCCATCACCCACGGCCTGGACCAGCTCCCTGCCTCGGAGCCACAGAGCCACTGCCAGGCACCTTCTGGAAACCAGGTGCCCACGTTCCCTTCTCCTTTCCAACCCTAAGACACCAAAGCTTGGTGGTTACAGGCAGCAGGGCTAATCGCAGACATTCAGAAAAACTCTTTCTAACCAAATATGGCTGGAATTTATCTTACTAGATAAATTTCTCTTACCAGATGCTCAACACTCAGCTTTGGGAGAAAAAACTCAGCTTCTCGGTTAATTAATTTGTACATAGGGAAGGATTTCTCTTTACCTGACTGAAGTGGTGGATAGAGAACTCTGGAAAGGGCTTTGATCCATACTACCACAGGGTCCACATTATAAACACTCCTATTAGTAGTTGGGGTAGGAATCAGGGTTTTCAGTTTCCCAAAACAAGCATTCTCCTCCATCGGGCAGGCAGCGCATGCCCTTGGCCACGGGAACAGCAAGGTGAAGCCAGTGACGGATGTTTGCAGGATGGCTTCGTTCTTCCCATGGGGCAGCCACGGCCAGCCTTTCTCTGAGGCACCCTGAGCATTTTGCTGCCCTCTGGACTTGTGCTTGGCTGTCACTTAGAGCCAGCCCCGAGCAGCCCTTGTGCACAGGGCAGTCTTACATAGCTTGTGGCCTTGCCTATTCCTGGCTGATTTCCACGGGGAAATCAAAATTCCGCAGATTGCAAGATTAATTCCCTGCCATGTTTCAAAAACATACTGTTAACTACAGAAAGGCTTAAAAATGCATAAGGGAAGCCTTAATATTAGTGAACCCCCACCTGACACTGCTCCCAATAGTTTTCATTTCTGCTTCTAAAAATTGTAGATTGAATTAGTAATACAACACTAAAAAATCAAGCAAAATTAAGTTTTAATGAAACAATTAGTTTATGAGAAGATGTAATAAAGGAAAATGTTAGTCCCACATATTACTTTCTCCTATAAGTAGGCTTGAAGGAAGTGTTTCACTGAAAGTATTCAACAGAAATCTATCCAAATTGTTCCACAGAAAAAAATATTTTCAGTTCTTTTAAATTGTTTTTATTCTAACAAGAGAGTCTGTTTTCCATAGAGCGGTCACAATTTGAGCTGAAAGCTGAGCAGCTTGAAAACGGACTTATTTTGGCTGCAGCTGAACATCCTCTGACTATGAAATGCTGCCACCAGAGAATTCCAGGCTGGGGAGTGCCAGTGCCTGTGAGGAAGATGAGACAGAAAAGTAGAGCTCACAGTCACCTCATGGCTCCATGGTTGTCCCAATTTCTTTATATATTCGTGCCAAACAGCTAAAATATTGCACTTAGGCAATGTCTGATAAAACAGGTATATTTCTGAAAGCTTAAAAAAAAATGAAAAAACCTAAGGTTTAAGAATGTTTAACCTACATGTCTCACTTGCATAGTTTGTGTTTGAAGCAAATAATTTGGTTAAAATACAATTTTGTATGATAAAAACAAAATAAAATGAATCAATCAAATTAATCAGTCAAAGACTGGCAGTATCTTGAATTCACCCCTAAGAACAATGAATTAAGAAAAGCTAATAAAGCTCTATTTAAGAAATAAATATAATTATTCTAACATTCGGCAGAACTCTCTAAGGATTTTTCCTTAAATTTTTCCTGTTAAAACTTCTTGTGTCTTCTAAATCCCAATTTAATTATCTCTCTGCTTGCCAGACCCTGGAAGACACGCTTGTCTGTTTTATTCAATTTATATTCGTCTTGGAGTTTTTCAACAACACACACACGCTATCTGTCCGCTGGGGAGCTACCAATACTGCCCACTGCATTCAAAGAAAAGTCAGACAGAAGAAAAAGAAAATGAAAAACAAACAAACAAAAAAAACCACATTAATTTCTCTGATTTGGGACTGATTGTGTGAACATAGGGGGGTGGGTATAGCTCATGCCTGCATTTTGGAGTTGGCTTTCATGGTTGAAGTGTAACCCACATCTAACAGGTTGTGGCTTTATACATCTCATGCTAAAATTCCAATTCATCAGGAATTCTTTTAGGTTAATTAAAGATTTAGGAAGGCGTACACAGAGGAACATTCCGGACCTGGGGCAACATCCTGGCCTTACGAGCTCAGTCAGATTTTGTTACTGATTTAGGTAGGAAAGGATTCCCATCTGGATGGTCTCCCATTTTCTCTTCTTGCGACCGCTGTCATGGTGGCCACATCCTTTGCCAGGCATCATAGCAACAAGAGTCTGTTATTAGAAAGTGATGAATTAAGCTGAGGCCTTCAAACAGCTTCGCCACCAGGTAAAAAAAGCACACCTTCGGATTTCATCACAAAAATGAATGATGAAGCACAAAGTGCTATGAAATGGGCCGTGAGGGTATCTGTTTTGGAGACACGGGAGCAAAACACTTGCTATTCTGTGACATGTGGTATTCAAAAAGCAGAACTTTTTTATAGAGGTGACAGATACTTGGATGCCTCTACCTGGTAGTAATAACCTCTGAATCTATCAGTGCCAATGAATCAGCCAGAAACAAGACAGAACCATACCAAAATCTCCTTAAAAAAGAGAAGACATAGGGAGAGTTGTAAGAAAAGAGTCTGTAGGATAAGAGAATAAAGAGCATAAAATTCATGTGCTTGAAAAGTCAGTAATTTTGCATATTTTCCTTTTGATATTAGCAAAATGTTTCCTTACAGTACGTCTAAAGTGGGATTGGCTGCATTATGGAAAGCACTGACAGAAGGCCAAAGGAGGTGATGATCCCTGCTCTCTGCTCAGGATGGGTGAGACACAGCTGGAGTGCCGGGTCTGATTCTGGGCTCCCACTACCACAGAGACATGGAATAACTGCAGCTAGTCCAGGGAAGGGACACAGACATGACGGAGGGACGGAGCTTCTGTCTCACAAAGAGAGCTGATGACAGCTGGGACTGTCTAGCCTGGAGAACGTGCCCGGGAGATCTCATCAATGTCTGTAAGTGCTGAGCACTGGGGGAAAAAAGAAGATTGAGCCTGATGCTTCTTGCCAGTGCCCAGTGAGAAGAGAAGAGGCAATGGAAGGAAACTGAAACACAAGAAATACCATTTACATTTAGGAAAGATCCTTTATACCGTGCGGGTGGTCCGACACTGGAAGAGGTGGTACTCCCTGGAGGGATTCACAGGCTGGCTGGACAAGTTCCTGCTGCAGCTCACCCTGCTCTGAGCGGGGCCTTGGGCTGGAGGACTTCCACACTCAGCCGTTTGGTGATTCTGGGACTTTGTAGGGTGTTTACCCTTCTGCACAAATGTTACTGCAGGAAGGAGGCCTGCACCAGACACAGGCTGCATCATGCTCAGTAAAAGTCCCAAATTTAAGTGGTCCTGGGCTCAGAATCTCCTGTTCCATGGAAGAACTTGTCTGCCCTGTAACTTGATGGAGATACAGAAACTCCCACAGTGCAGAGTATGGTAGTGCAGCACAAAAGAAAGTTGGGTTAAGGAAAATGGGTAGGGGTTATTTGTAGAAGAATGTCATTGACACATTTCTGAAAGTATCCACCTGCCTAGAACGCCCAGGAAATACATTTAATTAAATTAATTCTAATACAGAAAAGATTTGCCACTGATTGTTATTTTCAGTTTATCAGACTATAATTGTTTAGTTATTTGTTCTTTCATATATCCTTCTAAAGGCTTGCTTCCCCTCTTGGCTGTTTCAAATCAAAATGAGGTTAAAAATGTCACAGCTGTGCAGCTGTGTATTAAGAGCAGAGAGCACAGGTGCAGATCAGTTTCGGCAGTCACCCAGGACAATATTCTGGCCCGTAATCCACGGATTCATTGAATGTTGGCAGGAGATTGAAGGGGGAGCTGGAGGCTGTACACATGTAAAAGAGGGTACTCAGAACAGACAGCTGCCACCTTTAGATAGATGCACAGCATCAAAGAAAACCAAGACAATGTAATGTATCTTAGGATGTCAGTGCTTAAGAGAAGGAGCTCTTAAGAACCCCATCTTCAGCCACGAATGTAAATCATTTTCTCAAAACAAAACAAAAAACTGGCATCAGCAAAAAAAAACAAAACACTTTTTGCCTTCCCTAACATCACAACTTATACCTTGGAGAGGTGAAAAGCAAGGGCTGTAGCCAAGCAACAAGAAATAATCTTTAAGACTTCTGTTTTCAAAGCAAAACAGAGCCGCAAGCCGCACCACACCTTCATCAGCACAGGCAACTCCCAGCACAGCCTCCACACAAACAAGCACAAGCCTTTGTGGTTCTTTGTGCCTCCAAACCACCTAAATGAGATTTATGAACAGATTAAGCTCTTTTAACATATTTGGAAATTCTTAATTTCATCAGAATATAGCAAGGCTGACAAATGAGCTGTTAGGAAACACAGTCTGCTCACGCTGGAAGCACTTTAGATAAACATAGACAAAACTTTTGTGCAGATTCATGTATGCTTCCCCTGTGCAGCAAACCTCGGCCTGTACAATTAATTGGTTTGCTGGTTTCCTTGAAATGCATTTTAATAAAAATAAAAAAGGTTAATGTGTCAAAAGAGAAGAGTCCTGACACTGTGAAACTTTGAGTTTTAGATTTAAAGTCAGTTAAGTAATTGAATCAAGAAGACAAGATGGCAAGTCTTAGGAAAAGTCAGGTTTGTTCCCTCCTTACATCTTCTCTTTCTTTTTGGCTGGAAGAGCTAAACAAAAGGACACGTGAAGACACAAAGTGTTTGCAGATGTCCATTTGTCAGAAATAGATACTAACATTTTCTGCTCAGCTCTAGCGCAGTCTTGCTCTTGCCTCTCCAAGCAGGAATGCTGTGTTTTCCTATCAGGCTCTAGTCCTGGCACTGTTTTTTAAAAAATGTCCAACAGAAATAGTTTCAGAGAGGTTACGGAGCATTACCCATTAACCTCTCGGCTCACCAAACAGAAACACAAACTATTTCCCATTTAGCTGCCATCAGTCCTGCTGGCAAGATACTACTCTTCCCCTCCCCATGGGAGCAGAGGCCTTGGGAGCACACCCAGCGCTAACACTTCTGAAAAAGATGGTCACCTTCACCCACCTCAGCTTCCTTGTCTGCAACTTGGAGGGCAGTAAGGATGTGAATTGTACATGGCATTGAGACCTGTTGACAAAGAAATGGGTTTATATACAGCTCTGTCTAACAACAGCTGTCACCAGGGCAGGGGACAGCCATCTCCCCAGCCGCAGGTGAGGAGGGAAATGCTGGACACACAGAAACTGCTAGGGATGCTTCCTGGTGGCAGCATGTAAGTGCTTCTCATCGTTATCGAGGTTCTAGGTGAAAGATAAATAGCTGGAATTCTCAAATAGCAATTCTTATATTTTTCCTATACATGCAGAGCTGCTACATACTTTCCAGGTCACCTTTACTTTCAGTTGAGGAGGACAGGCAGAAAAGAAATGATCGCTTAATATTAATTTGCAAAATAACTGTCTTTATTTATAACATGCGGACTCTGAAATGGGTGCAAATTAGCAACTGCTTCCAGAGAAGCACACTGCTATAAATAAGCTAATGCACAGACAGACACAAGTGTAGCAGTGAGGTAGCTCACATACTATAAACATTTTTTTTGCCACTTTTGATGCTGAAATGTTACGTTGCTTGACTGCATTTTGGCATTTGCTGCTAATAAAGTGAATTGTTAGTTGATGCTCCGTACAGTCTGCGTTATACTTGACTCAACAGTTTGCCATAATAACTTCATCAAGTGCTGTTTGGCACGTTCCTTCTCCCACAATTTACTTGTAAGCAACTCCGTATGTCACAACACATTCAGTAGGCAATTATAAAAGGAACATCATAAAACCCACCACTACGATGAATGTGTTATTCTCAGGGCTTTAGTCAAACCAAATAAATGTCGTTAGGAGAAATCTGACATGAAAGGCATTTTTTCTTATTTAAATACTCTCCCAAAGGGCTGACACAACTTTTCACTGGAAGACGACGTGATGAATGGCAAGCCAGCAACTTAATTGAACTGGAGATATAAAATTTGTTATTGTCAGATACGCAGCTTTAGCGAAGTCACATCCAACCTCCATATTACCTCACATAATCGCTTGTAAGATGTCTCAGGTGAAACCTCTCTTAACCTTCAGAGATAAAAGAAAATTACAACTAACGGATGCTGCTGTAGATTTGTGTGTACCTCCTTGTCTTGGGTTTCAATCAATTTAAATTGATTTCATGAAAAGTGTGTGGCAAGCTCTTGGCATGTAGCAGTTCTCTTTGATTAGATATACTCTGCCCTGGCATGGCCTTTTTTTCTTTTGCAGTTGCCTTTTTGGAACATTTTGCAAATAGAAAATAATTTATGGTGAATAGTTTACTTGACAAATTTAGGCAATAGAGACAGAAACCACACAAGGACATGAGAGTCTGTCTTTCGGGAGCAAATAGGAGAACCGGGGCATAAATATATCTCTTTGCAGCAAATCTGTTCACAGACCTGTAAGCGTGCTCATCACTTGAAAGTACAGACTGTTCAATCCAATTTGCTATGATCTACCAGTACAATATTCAAAACAAAAAATAATCTTGAACTGCTAAGGGTGACTGTATGTAATCATTAAAAGAAACATTCCTGTCCCTGAAGTAGATGTGTATCACTTCAAAATCCAGGCAGGACTTAAAAAAGCTGTGAAACTTTACAGAAATATATGCTGATGTCAAGTGAGCACTTAAGGATTTTGTAGACAGACCTGTCCTACTTTTGAACTAGCTACTCCAAGTGCACGACAATGGGGCTGAAGATGCGCTGAACACAAAATAGGCTGGAGCTCTACGTAGATAGTCCATTAGCGCAAGTTTGCTTGTGTGTGTGGTCCAAAACTTTTGAAATTGTTGACTGCAGCGTGAGCATGCCCTGAGCGTTACTCAGAAGAAAGCAGCAGTTTGGGGAGAACAGAGATTTGAGAATATGAGTAACTTTTCACACTCCCTAGTGAGGTGTTTTTGGTTTTTTTTTTTGGATGGTGAAATACAACTTAGATTTGAAGAAGGCAATTTTATCTGATTGCAGTGGTTCCCCTTTCTTTATTGGCTTAAACGTGTATCTGTGGGAGCTGACATTGACTCTTTCTCTAGGCTGCAATGAGAAGACAAATTATTTAAAATTCTTTTGCATGACTAATGCAGCAGAAAAAGTCCATTAGTGCAATTAATGCCCATTAATGTACTATCCTTCCAAAAGGTTCCCTAAAATAATTAGAAAACAGTATCATAGGAGTTCTTTGACTCAAATGTTATCTTTAGTTATGCATAGGCTCCAAAATCTCTGTCTGGTAACTCCAGTGGGAGCTTTTCACCCATTTTCTGGAATCAGAAGGTATTACCTGCTTAATCTTGAGCATCAGCGGATGTGTAGGCTTTACATTTTAGTTTGCATGGTTACCAGTCAAGCCCACATTCACATACGTTGTTGTTTCTGTAAGAATAACATGCAGTGACTACAGTCTAAATAAGCTTAGAGGCTATTAAAGAGTGTTCTTCTATTACTGCTGTGTGCTGAGTTCGTGTAGGTCAGTCTGAGACCAGTTAGGGCAGCTCTCAGGCACCAGGAGAGAAAGGAGTACCACACAGACAGAGAGAAGAGGGCCTTATCACTATGGCCCTGCTTCTGGATCCAGACATGGCGACAAAAGAGTCCATGTAGAGGGCTGATGAGGAGAGGCTCTTGCAAGAAAAGAGAAAATCCCCCTCAGCTTGTTAGTATCCTATGGCATCTTTTTTGCTTTTCTTTGCTTATGGAGTTCATTTTGGAGGTGTGAAGATGACTAATATGTATCCCTTTTAAGTGTAACAGATGGTACAGATTTTCTGTAAGTTGTCTTAAAAAGATGATTTAGTCATACTGAAAATAAGATGACTAAATGTTTTAGTACTCAAATCACCAGATAATGTTCTCCACAGGAGTCAAAAAACATGAAAATTCAGAAGTGATACACGCATTTTGTCACTAGGGACTCACTTTCACACAAGATCTTATGCTTTTTTAAGGCGCTACAGACACGACAAATAACACAACTGTTTGGACCTCAGGCGGTTCTGTTCAACAAGAAGCTATGGACAGAAATGCAGTAAATCAGGGGATGCTTGTCACTGGTTATAAATGGTACCCAGATTGCTCCGAAAGCCTCTTGCCTTCTACAAAGGCTCATCCATAGTGCCTGCTGTTCTTTGCCCCTCTTGAGGTCTCCCAGAACCTTACAATAAAAATTACTAGGAAGAAGAGAAGAGCCAAGAGCACCAAGGCCAGCACTAGTTCACGTCATCCTACTCCAAACTGGACTGAGTAGCTCGGCTTAGACTTGCGGCCTTAAGGTACATTCCCAGTTTGAAGAAACACGTTGCAATTTAGGTGAAGAAAGAGCCCAGGTCTCTAGCAGAACTGGCTGCAAGCACCCTTCCACCCTCATTCATCAGCCTTGCATTGTCGTGTGGGATTGATAAACGTGCCAATCTCCTGTATTGTTTCCACGTGTATTCTCAAGTCCTATCTACAGACGAAGAGGGAATTGCTAAAAATTTTTTAGATCTACATGACTACACAATCTTAACTCATCAAGACCAATAAATCTCCACATGTAGAGTAGAAAAATACCTACAGATACTGAGAATGTAGCTCAATGTGCCAGCAGCTCTGGAAGCCAAGTGACATTGAGCAGCGCCCACTTCCCTTCAGTCCTCACTGCTCGTTTCTGCCACCCGCAGGGCTGCAGGAAGTCGGAATTAGGTCAGTGATACGAGCAAGGGTTAAAGAGAGGAAAATACAAGAGAGGGAGAACATTCAGAACAATACAGTTTTGTTGTTGATTTAGGACTCAAACATCTATCCTTTCTGGCCTTGCCAGGGGACTGTCTTCTGATTTTAGACAATTTACTTTCTCTCTGCCTCAGGTTGTCTGTACAATAGCAAAATTATTTTTATCTTTTTATAAAATACTTCCAAAGCTATATATCAAGAATGGGTTCTAAAACCCAGGCTCTCATTTTAGTGAACTTAAAATATATTCAGTGTTTCTGCTAAACTATTCCAGAGAACATTTTAAAATTTGAATCCATGTCAATGTTTAATAATTTTATTTTTAGCTGATAAAATTTCTTAGGCAGATCTTGTTTCTTTCCATAGAAGAGAAGTGGTTTTTTTTTGTTGTTTTGTGTTTGCTTTTACCTGTATCTGTCAGGTGAACAGGAAAAAAGTTGGTTATTCCCATTTTTTAAGATAATGAAACCAGCCAATCAACTACCTAAACTGATAAACTTTTTCAGATTGAAAGCCATCGTGAGCGTGTGTGTGAGAGCAGGCTAAATAGCCTGATCTCAACTGGGACCTTTTTCTGTTTTATTAAATTATACTTACATGAATGATAGTTAATTGTCCCATTTGACTATCAGTGAAAGAACATCTTATTTTTGATTAACTATTCTGTGAAGTCTTGAGATACATACCACTGAGATTATATGAGATTTTAGCAGTAGATTTTAGCATTTTACTACTTAGCATAAGTAAAATGATATTGTGTTGGAAAGAAAATGCATTTTTAATCGCCTTGAATCAAAATTCAACAACTTTTGACCAATATATTCCAACAGCATGAAACAATGCAGGGGAAAGAGAGCAAAGAAAGGCAGATCTGAAATTGGGTAAGTCCTGAAACAAATAGTAGTGTTTAAGCTGACTACAAGCCTTACACAGAAGAGTTATGAAAAGTCCCAATATTGAAAACTCTTGCACGCACATAAAACTTAGAATTTATGAATAGTTTCATTCTTTTAATACTCCGGAAACAGTGAAAACTGAAATTAGAAATGATCATCATATCTTTAAGTCAAATCCCGGCTTCACTCTGAATGCTCTATGCATTGCCACTTAGAAAAGCAGCATTATGATCAAAAGCACAGGCAATCCTTGCTGAATTTGTGATTTCATTAATGTGCCACTTGGACCTATACCGTGGATGCTACAGAGTCATTAAGTTCCCAGTGGTTAGACAAGACAGTGAGATAGCTGAACTCTAAGTACAGCATGGAACTGCTTGAAGAAGGTGAGGTATTTTCACATCAAGCAAGCAGACAGAAACAGGAAGTCATTCATAACATCAGCTACATGAAAGTTGACTTCTGTGGAATGACTGCTACACTTCTCAAAAAAGCTAACAAATGCTGCAAGAAAAGTGAAAACCCGAATCAGAAATCCCAATTCTGAGTCTCACGAGGTACTTTTTTTTTTTTCCCCAGAGATTTCCTGATCCATTATGCATAATTTCTTGGAGGATAAAGTTTCATTATTTGGTATGCTATCTTATTTCTTTCTTTTGTGGAGACAGTAAGTCAGATGACAAGAAAAAAAATCTTACATTACCACTTCTATACTAATGTGGTTAAAGAGCAAAATTTTATATGTTGTAAACCATATTTCTTCCATGTATATATCATCTCAGGATGTGTACAATTAGAATAACTTATACCAGCAAATTAGATACCTCTTGTATGCATTATGTGGTGACTACTAGCAGGTGAAAGTCCACAGGAGCTGAAATAATTTCCTAAAAGATACATATTAAAAAAAAAAAAAAAGACTAAGTGACAGTAGATATTTCCTATTAATAAATCAAACAGATATACTTGAAACTAATATTCAGAACAACAACAACAATGAAACCCATACCAGGTGCTGCATTAATTGTCCGAAATGCTCCTGTCAGTGATGGTCAGTTGAAGAGATTTAAGGAGCAATATAAGATCATAATGTGCAGAGAAAACCCATTCAGGAACTTTTCTAGCAATACAGACAAACGTTCTGAAGAGCTATTGCTATGATATATTCTTATTTACACAATTTTAGGTCCTACCCCAGTCTGAAACAATCATTTGTGAAAAGTGGAGAAATGCAGCAGTGTTATTATACGCTCATACTGCACTCCCAAATTGCATCATGTTATTTCAGTTTAAAGGCAAATAAACCAACCAACAAAAAGTCCACTTCCCCAAAGTACAAGGAGCATATAGAAAGAGCTCTGAAAGTTCCTATAGTGCCTTTACAAAGAATGGAAGAAATATTTTTTTCTTCACTGTTTAAACATACTTTAACAAAAAAGTTGCTGACTCAAAATGCCGTGTTTGTGGTGTTTTCTGGCCCTTCATGAACTTTAAAGAGAAGTGAGAGAAGGTATACTCCGTGGTTCTTGCCACCAGCGCTCATAATACTGGCCCACCAGGAGACACCATGTCTGAATGAACAAATTTCTGCAGGCTGAGCATTTTGAAAGTCAATGCCACTGGCAAACATTGCTACCAGCTCCCCTCCAGCACCTTGTAGAAGGGAATGGGAGCAGAAAAGCAACATCACCGTGCATCAGAGAAAACAGAAGTTTGGGCTGAAGCTCAGAGACAGCCGCCCAGGGTGATGGCACCGCCGCCGGGTGGTGCCCAGCCCCGCAGCAGAGAGCAGAGCAGCCGTATCCCTCTGCGAGCAGCAAGCCCGTGTTCTCGCGGCGTTCTGGTTTTTGGGTTGTCTGCCAAGACTATGAATAACCTTTAAGGCCAACACAATTAAACCTTTTCTTGGAAAGCCTTGCTGTGGTTTGCTGTGGTAAGCCAAGTTTAGGCTATATCTGCGCTGCGTTTGTGAGCACATGTGTTGTAGTAATCTTTCAGGGTAATGCATTGGCAGCAGTGGGAGACATTTTTACAATTGCTGGTGCAGTAGAAGCATATTCGTCTGCACTTAAGTACACTTTATAGTAATTCACATTAGGGGAGATTTTTCAAAGAGCTGCTAAAGTTTTTGGCCAGGTATGCCACTGCTTTTATTGGGAACTGCATGTGTTAATCTAAGCAATGTGCTTTGAAAAACATACATGCGTTTTCTTTTTCTGAACATTCAGGAATGTCTGATTTCCCCCCCATTTTTTAAAGGCAGTTGGCACAACGGCCAGTTTGAAAGATATGCTGAGAGCCCTCTGACTGCTGCGGCTGAGGATCCTCCCAGTCCCGGAGATCTCCTGGGGTGGGCTGTGGAGGCTGCTGGGCACCGCTGCAGCAGTGCAGAGCAGTGCCAAGGGTCCAGGAGTCAGGTCCAGCTGTAACAGCCAAAGGGAGAGAGATCCTCGAGGCTAACACGGCACCCTTTCCCCTTCCTCCTCCCCAGGTACGCTCTCTTCACCCAGAATAATCCTATTTTTGTTTTGGAGCATTTTTCTTTCAAATCTGTATGCCTGACTGCAGAGAGGTCTAAGCTGATATTAAAACGTCCCTTTTCCAAGCTGGATGACCCACCATCAACAAAACCAGAATATACATTTCATGCAGGCCCTTTGGTGCTCCCGCTGGCTTCGGTCCTGCAGAAACCCTGTCAACTCCAATATCCTGTCAGTTCGCAACAGGAGAGCAAGCCAGAGAAGCAGAAGGACTGGAGCGGGGACTGTGTCCTCTTGAACCACATTTGGCAGAACAGCAGCCACCACAAGTTCAGAAACCTCATTCTGCTATCCAGTGTTCAAAGATCTCCCTGATTAAGGGCACATCTTAATTGTGGAAAAGGAATATTGTTTCTTGTGACTGTTCCTTTCATAATAATCAAAGAATATTTTAATATTTTAATTTGTAACAATTTTAAAGGCAATAAAAGTGTAATGAATGTTATTGTTTCTGTCTATAATTAAATGCACATTTTGCAATTTGGAATTCAACATGGTCTCCTTAAAACATAAAAGTGCTGGCTAGAAGATGTTTAAAAAATATTTGTATTTTTTTTGAGAGAAATTGCTCGTTACTTGATGCATTAGGACGAAAGCTGGATGTGCATAGAAAGGGAGACGATCACTATACATCATCCAAGGTGCTACCTCAATGTGTTGATTACTGTTTAACATGAATGCAGATGCTGCTCTAGGCAATTTTCACCCAGCATTTGGAGGAAAAGTTCAGTTTCAATCATAATGAAATGAGGCATTATGTAAAATTGCACCCCAGCAACTGCATGCGGTACACATGCTGGTGCTGGTTTTAAAAATAGATGAGGACATGTGTAAGGCTTACAAATTTACTTTTCTTACCCAAACCTTATAGAGCAGCAGATGGTGAACTGGCTTCAAAGAAGCTGCAGAGAAAGGAGTAGCTTTTTTTCTAGGCTGGCATTTTGGTACGAATCAAGTTTATCCAGGTAAGGAGAGGGTAGATCACAGACTATGATCCCAACAAGAAAGTACCGATAGGGTCATTCAGCTCAGAAAACATGCCAGCCCGAGGGGATTCTAGAGGCCCTCTCAGAAGGTAGAACAAATTATTTGTTCTTCTCTTGAAAAAAAGGAAAAAATGAAAGCTATGAGTCGCAGGCACCTGTAAAGGCCATTGGTTCAATACCGAAAGAAGGGAGTACTTGAATTTTAAGATATTCTGGTAACGCAGTGATTCCTGGTTTTGGTACCTGTAATTGAGCTCAAGACGGGAGAGGCAGACAGAAGAGGTAGCAGAATATTTTGAAGTCTGCATTTGTAATGTGACCACACGACACTACCATTTTGGATCTTTTCACTTGGCCTGTAAAAACAGCATCAATATAACTGCTAAGCCATATGATAGGAAGCATCCATATGGACTCATCTGAAGGATTAGACTTTTTTTTTTTTGTATCTTTTAAATTACCACTTAACCATTAAGAACTAAGAATAAGGTAAGATGAGCTCTACAAGGTTATCATGAGACTAAGATAGTGGGTTTTGACAAGCCTTCTGCTATTATTCAGTTAAGAGTCTCAGACAAAGGACAGAACTTTTCTATAGCTTGAGAACACAAATTCTCTAATCTTGTAAAGCAGTTTTGCTGTTGGAAAGCCACATAATAGTGCTGAAAATATCCATAGAGAGCAGTTCGATATAGCCAGGCTGCTACAAGAAATAAATGAACATAATCCTATTTCAGAAGGGCACTGATGTAAAGAAATAACATGGATTTCAAAAAAATGGAAAGCCAAAGTCTGCTGGCACTAGATTTGATCTATGATCTAGCTTTGAGAAATCAGCAGCAGTATAAAGAAACTGCCGCAAGCTGGAAGAAAATGTTCTTCCTTCTCTCTGTCGGTGCCTTCCTCCAGCGTTCTCAACTGCAGGGAGCTGTCAGCAGCCGCCATCAGTACCTGGGCTTTATGTATCTCTCTCGTCTCCTAAACACACAGCTCGTTAGATAGAGCCATAAAACCGACACCATATCGTGTATGTTTCTGAGCAACCTAAAGCACCTTCTTACCAAACCTACCTCAGCAGGTTAAGTTCAATTAGGAGACTTATTTATGGTTCATTTATGGTGGCTGGAGATAGAGCGATGTGCTTCAGGGGAAGCTTTGAAGAAATGTGGAAAGGAGACTGAAAGTTCAATGCCTTCGAGGAATTTCTAAAATCCCAGCCTATTTAAAGAATTACTTTACCCTTGGATATATAGTAGAGGTTGGCAACACAGGTGATCTTCATGTTACTAGGCTCTATTTCAAGGAAAACTTTTTTTATTTTTCTTCCCTGAACTGTTGTTTTTTTTATGTATTTCTGTATGTCCATTGGCTTATTTTATCCTTCTGGGTTTAGTTGGAGTGCTGTCTTGATCGCTTCTATACAGTGCTGCGTGATTTGTTAATACAGGGGCTGCTTTGGTGTTGTTTTCTCCCACTCTGAATCCCCTCTGCATGCAGGCAGTGTTTGCTTGGAGCTGGGTGGCAGCATCCCGTCCCTTGCCTATGACATCTGCCTCTGCTCCCCACCTACGCCCAGCAACAAAAAGTGCTGCCTATTTCTTCACCTCGGGTCTTGGACCGAGTGCTGCAGTGCTGGAAGGGCTCGACCTCTTCTCTCTGCAGCAAAGAATGGCAAGAATCAAAGCCTGTTTTCTTCCGGGAGCAGACTATTGTTGAGATGAAGAGGCAAAGCTACGTCAGTGTCTTTCATTTGCTGCAAAGGTATTGTTGCTTACTTCAAAGCACAGAAAGGTTTTTCTAGGCAGCTGCGACTCGAGCACGCTGGCCAGGATGCAGAATATCGAAACTGCCTGCGCCAGGACTCAGGATTCCAGAATCGTCTAAGTGCGTGACTAATAGAAAAACATTTCCTTTTGGCTTTTTTGGAGAAGGAATTTTTTGTGGGTACAAAAATATATGATGTATAAAGAAAGTCAGCTCTTTGCTAAGGTAATGTATTTTCTCACATACCATTTCACAATAGCTAGATCATTTTGATTTCAACTTCCAGATATCCTCAGCACCCAAACAATGACTCAAATAGCCGATAGTTACAACATACCTACAACAATAAAGCAACTGGATGTAAATAAATAAAATGGAGGCTGTAAACAGCTTCAGGCTGCACAGTCTTGTCGTATTTCATCCCCTCGTTTTCATTCAATACTAACCAAAGCACGGAAATGTTTACCTTTGTCTGATCTTTAATTCCCTAAATTTATGTGGAATCATGCACAGATGCTCTGGAAACCAGCCTGGAAAAGCCTGGCATTTTAATTGATCCCAGAGCCTCCTTCCTTGCGGCCCCTGCTGCTCCGAAGCCTGCTCCCTGCTCCAAAGCCGCCGCGCGGTTGCCTAGCCACGGCCAGTGGTCGCACAAGGTGGAGGAGCCCAGGGAGGAAGCCACCAATCAATTTTTTAATTTCCCTGGGTAAACAGCAGCAAATCAGGGCAGGTTTTGAAATCTTGTTAGTGGAAAGTGAGACGCATCGTGTGCCTTTTAACATATGTATTAACTGTATGCAGTGGCGTGTGGCCAGAAATTAGAAGCCATTGGGTACGCTTCACAAAGCTCATTTCAGAAAACAATCTGAATATGCTGTATAAAACTCTGAATGGTTCATGAAGAAAAACAACAACAACATTTGTACTCCTTACACTATTGTTTTTTCCTTACACTCTTAGTTTATCTTGTCATAGGAAACATACTTTTCTTTATACCCCACAAGCTCTATACCGGCAGAATTAGGAGGGTGATAGGCAGAACCGAATCCTGCTGTCAGTAAGATTTAGTACAAAAGCAAGCATTGGATGCTTGTCTCCAAAGATTTTCAATTAGCGTTGTCTTGGCACATGAGTGAAAATGAGAGCAAATTTATCAGTGTCGTATCCACAAGGCGGGGGTGCTGTGACCTCTCTGCAGCTCGCTGCATATCAGGACGTGTTTGGGTTGGTTCCAGGTGTTGCCCAGGCGTCAGACACTTTTTGGGGCATGGCAGGTAAGAGATTTCTGGAGGTACTCCATACTTCCTGCCGCATCATCCCAGTGACTTCGATGAAGAAAGGATCAATGGCTTTCGAATACATTAGACCATAACTAATTTCTATAAAAGCACATGTTCTGCTGTGCCACTAGTGGCATGCCACTCCTGCCTTTGGGATCACTACTGCCTTTGTGTAGTTTAAGCAGCTCCCAATTTTAGTCTAACTAACTCAGCCTACATATGCTACACAAAATACCTGATTTTACCGTAAGATAATACCTGAAATGGCTGTACTGATATCTATGGCGTTTTAAAAACTCTGATGCATACAGGCAGCTCTTTACTCCATGCAGAATGAATTAAAAGCAAATATACATACACACATACAGCGACCCTGCAGGAAAATGGCTCTTGGACTTTTCACAGGAAAATATAAATTTGCTTCACTAGCTCCCAAAAGAACCCTGTTTGGCACAGTGAAAATATTAAATATGGGCATCCAAAACATTCAGAGATCAATTACTTTTTCGGTACTCTTGGAACAGAGAAAGACATCATAGCCACACTCAGATCCTGACCTAGCACCAGCACTTCACCCACAGGAGACAAGAGAAGGGCCCTGGAGGAGCAGCCAGGGAAGAGATACTGTGCTCTCCGTTACAGTCTTCTGAATGCTGGGAGCCAGGCTTGGGAACTTCTTGATGAACTGTCTGCCTGTAAGCATAACATGAGCAGCAGTCTTGGTCTGAAGGCTGGCAATAGGGAAAGGTGAGTGGAGAAAGGGCCACAGCAAACTGCAGGAGCACTAAGGATACCATCCCCCTCTCCTTGCCCCCAGGCAGGCTCACATGCTTATTGCAGCTTCGCTGGTGATTTCACCTCGCACTCCATCACAAGCCTGAATGCAGACGTCTCCAGATGAAAAGAAAGCACATAAAAAAAAATTACTCGTGAGCCAGCAAGAATTCAAAGAATCCCAGCAGCTGAGAGCCAAAGCAGAAGTTGAGGTGCAAGGCAAATCATCTGGTTTTGCATAACCAGAAGGTCTGTTTTATTAATAGCCAATGCCAGCCAAAACCTTGACTTTTCCAACTCCTTCAGAAGTAAGAGGGATAGATTTGATTAAAAAATGCACATGAAAGTCATTTTAAATAATGCTATTCACAGGGTATGAACTTCAACTTAAAAACAACAACAAACGTTTTCTTGACGCTGGATGTATGAAAGGCCCTAAAGTACTCATTCTTACATGTGGAGATCTGCATTTAAGTGAAAATGAAATGTGGCCCAGAATTACCAGACAGACTGAAAAGCCTACTCTGAAAATTATGCTTTTCACAGGAAGAACACTGCTTTTCCCAGACTTGGTAAATTTTCCTTGAGTATGACTGATGGACCTCATTGATCTACAAGGAGGGTTGCACGCCTGATTTTTACATCAAAATCGTGAGTGAACTGGAGAGCTCTCAGAAGTCGCATGACCCCTGTGATTACCGAGACCTCTAACACAAACTAGCATTTGCATGCCCAGATCAGAAAAAGTACACTCACAGTTTTGGCAGAGCTAATACGGGAAGACGACATTTTCTACGAGCTACAGTTGTCAGGTACCAGGTACGCAGGTTGCAGACAGTCCCACCTTTCAGCTGCCCAGGCAGGGCGGCTGTGCCCAGAAGGCAGCGCTATGTTTGACCAGGGACTGTGCACCCACTGTGCATGCTGGAAGAGCAAGTTCCCGGCGCCAGCCAGGATTCATCGGCTCTTTTCTAGACTTGAGCTTACTAACAGCCACCCCGGTCCACTCCGCTCTGTCCCACATGGGAGACACTGATGATGTTGAAAGTGATTAAATTAACTTTCTAAAATAAAAGTGGGAGGAAATCAATTTACAGAGAGTGCACTGCACTTTGCGGTGACTTACTGAAGTGAATTGCAAAGCTCAGCAAACAGCCCCATGCCAGACCAGACAGCAAAGAGCTCCTTCCATGGCCATTCCCACACGGCTCCACCATCACCCCGCTGTGTTGTGCAGGGAAGACACGTGTGTTGGTATGAGCTCCTTCAAAGACCATGTGAAGCCCCTCACAAGCCCCTGACATTCAGAGCAATATTTTGCAGGTAAAGCAAGAGTCTGAGTAAGCTAAAGTTATCAGGATAATATGATCTTCATAATGAAGAAAACTAGAGCCAAAAAGGAAAAATCATATTATTTAGAAGCTGGTAGTACTGTTATTGTCACTAATTGTCATGGGGAAAAGTGAAGCTTAGTCAGATAATACTCGATTTTGTTATAAGTAAAAGATGGATAAATAAAATTTATTTTTTTTTTAGGAAAAATTCTTTTTGCTGCCTTATGTCTTTAAAGAGGAAAATGGATATTACTTTACTTGCCTAGCAACAGTGAAAATCAATGAAAATACTGAGTAAACTTCCTTTGGAAAAAATGGAAAAAATTTACTATGCATTAGCTATAAGCAGCAAAATCCTTTTGTTTACGTGACTTCGCTTTGATTCACCCTACACAGAAACTGATTTGACTGTGAAGGTCAGCGCAACCTTTCTTTCTTATCCATGACATAAAAATGGTACTTTTACAAGCTCCCTGTCCTTCCCTCCATCACTGCTCAGCGAGAGCAGCGGCAGCACAAGAAGGGGCTCTGATGGGATGCTGCAGCCGCAGCAGCCTCTTGTGTCCTTGGCTTCTTTGTTCTGGCCTCCATTCAAATCCCCAACTTGGAGACAAAACGGTAGCAATTTCCTCTTGTAGATGAACATCCAATAGGAAAAAATAGACTGGCTTGTCTATTGTGCAGAAGACCTATGACTTCCAGAGTCTTCAATCACTCTCACCGTAAACTAATTTTCCATTGGTAAGTCAGGTGAGAACAGTTTCACAGGAACACCAGGAAAAATATTTGCTTTTTGTCAGATTCATTTTCAGAATAATGGAGGTCACTGTTAAAATGAAAATCAAAACTTTTAAGTTGAAAATGACTTCAAATAAAAGAAGTATCCATACACTAGTGCTTTTTTTTCCTTAGAAGTATTCCTCTGCAGTGAACAAAAAGGAGATAAAAATATCTTTTACTCCAAGATCACACGGATGTCACAGTTCAGGCATCTATTTTTATCACCTTTCAAATAGCATGAAAACCACTGAGATGCTTGATCAGTTCTAAAACTTACAATTCAACAACTAGGAAGAACCTTAAATAAGACTTTTCATTTTAAAATATTATTTTGACACATTCATCTCATTAGGTCTGAGGCGCTATGATGAGGAGTAATCCAAAATAATTTTCTTCAGAAGCAGAACTTTTGCAGTCATTTGAGGGACTTCATTTTAGAATTCCTCTCTTTCCTATTACAAGTCCAGCCGTTGAATATTTCTCTCCCCCGGCACTCTTCACACCAGTTTCCCAAATGGATTTTCCACTTGTTTACCTTTTTGTCTCTACTTAAACATTCATTTTCCTCCCACTCCATTGTGTGAAACCAGAGAGGTGAAATAATTGTGGATGTCCCCCTTCTTTCACTCTGGTCAATCGGAAGACTCTTTTCATGCTGACAACATACTCTCAGAAAGCTAGACTTTACTTGTTTTAGCAGACATTTGCTTTTTAAAACTCTTGGAGGGCCTGACCATATGTTCAGCTCACATTTATACAGCCTGGTTAATTTAACCCTTTGGGGTCTCATAACTGGCTTGAGAAACATTTCATAAGTATATCAGACTTGTAAAGGTAATTCTATAAAACAAATTTTCAGCGTCAGGACACTCCATTTAGGTTTTCTGTTTAAAATATTTGTTATTTTATGGAAACGGCATAAAGTCTCATGCCAGAAACAATGAAGAAATCCATTTAAATCATGTCTCAAAAAGACTGGATATCCCTTCCAGCTTTGATATGGTAACATTGGAGAATTAACTCCCAAAGTACTTTTATTGATCTTTTGGTAAATGATGCTTTTTTCATGACGATGTATTTGATTAGTATTTGCAGATGTTCCCCGTGGTAGCTTTTTTGTGCCCCCACCGTACCACTGACATGCTCTGAGAACAGCCAGACTCCCCAGGGACAGGGACAGAAAGCGGCGATTCCTCCCCATCCCTGCTAAAAGCATTCTTTCAAAGCAGGGGAAATGATGGTACTAAAGCTGACATTATTCTGCCCCTATTTTGAGGCAGGGAGAGAACTTTGCAAACGAAGGATACTGAAATATTTAGTGATTCCTGAGCCTCTTTGCTACATGAAAAACCTTTTGTGCTCCATTTAGACCCTGGAGAGACACAAGTACCTGGGCTGGGGGACGGGAAGGCTGTGCAGAACACCCCAGCCAGGTCCCACAGAGACAGCAAAAGACAGTCCAGTGACTTCCTTCTGCTTCTCTCATCCCCGCCCAAGTCACCACTTGGGAGCGTTGATGGAGACAGGCTTAATAGTGTGCTGGATCTGGCCTGTCTTGCTGAGACTGAGCTTTCACAAAATACTAAGTGTTTAGCAGTAGCTAACTCTGAATACTCTAAAAAAAACACCCTTGTGTCAGTTTAATTGTTCCTAACAGTATGACTTCACCATATGTAATGACATGATTACCTGTCACTAATTGCGGTGGCACCTGCAAGACAGCGGGCTCCCTGGGACGCTTCCCGATGAGGGTTGCTGGCTCAACCCCACGCAGGCAGCACAGAGGACGCACTGTCCCCAGCAAGAAAGTGCCTCGGGTAGTGTCAGACCTGCGCTGTACCACTCCTGGTAACGAGACAGAAGCCAGCAAAAACCTTGGGTTTGGGATTATGCTCATAGGGACTGAGTTAGAGAGAGAAAGCAGAACCTAACAGCATTTAATGAGGCTGCTTAATTAAAACACATTCCCTATTACCTTTCTCAATTAAAAGGGATAGCGAGCATATGTGGCTGCATGAAATTTTGGATAATGCCTTTACAGGCCATTTTGTTAGATATTTTTAATAAACAAACGAATAAATATTCTTAACTTTCTCAATGTCTATGATAAGTGGAAAGCTGAAAGCCTACTTGATAGGAAATTCTGCTTGTAGAAATTAAGCTTCATCGGAAACCCTCATTTTCTGAGCTAATGTTTCATCCTCTCACTATTCTAGCAACCCGGCTGTGAGCCCTAGGAACACGTGCAGGTTACCATCGCTGTTTCTTGCACATTCCTTACTTGGTGACGTAATCCTCAACGTAGCTAGGTAATCCAGAAAGCATAATGTCTCCCCAGCTTATTTTCTCAGTGACGGTCAAAAAGCACAACAAGGATCTGATCCCAGCCCCTCATAAATCACAGTCCAAATGTTTTAATTACAAGGTGTTGGGATTTTTTTCCCAGCCACAGGAGAAGTGAGATGAGATGGCATTTAGGTAGCTCTTCATACCACCTAATTTTGGGAGCTTTGACCCCCTCTCCTCCTATATTAGGGGGAGTACATGTATGCATTTTGGAACCAAATCAAGTCAGAAGCTCATTTCCTCACTGGTAACATCCAGGGCCACCGAAGGCTAGGTTCCTACCGAAGATACTGCATACAGCTTCTTAAAATTTGGTAGCAGGAATACAGCCCAGATTTTGATTCAGGTCAGGAACTGCCTGGAGTGCTTTGCTCCCAGCCACAGACCGGAGGCACAACATGAAGGCAAAGCACAGGAAGACAAAATGCAAGAAAATGATTCACCACTCAAAAACACTTCTGCATGAATTTCTTGATACATGAAAATAACGGAAAAGAGATGTTGCCTCCTATTTGGAGGAAACAGCCAATAAGGACAGCAACTCAGAAAAAACTCCTGATCCAGAAGTAATTCAGCTATTTTCATTTTCACTCATTTCAAGGTGTCTTTGTTATTTAATGCATTTTAGACTAGTAAAGACTGCATTGGAAATCTAATTCAAACAGCATTAAAATATTCCCAGCATTGCAGTAGCATTATATTTAATAATCGTGGATCATGACTGCCATGTTTATATCTGCCATTGCCTATGAAAAATTTCAGACAATATTACAAGCAAAATTATATTTAACTGAAACATATCTATACTGCACACCTGCATCACTTTCCTTCCTACAACTCCCCACATCCCTCTTCCTCTTCTGCAAGTGAGTTACGATATGAAGTTAAATTCTGATCATGAAGTCATATTTTAGTTTTACTCCACAAAAATAAAACAGCAACAAAACCTGCTAACTCAGACTGATTTTGGTGCACATATCAGTACAGACTTTGGGACAGATACAAATTGTTGTCATAAAATGTACTCGAAAGACCAGCGTTTCTGCATGTTAGTGCAAAAGTCAAACTATGGCATCATTAACATTGTGAAGTGTCCAATAATTCTGTTCTCCCTATGGACAAGGACTGTGCAGAAATAATTACTTGGCAATCACACGCACTTCATCACTTCCAAATTAGATTCTAGTAATCCACCGCTTTATTTTCAGAGTAATCAAATTACCACAATGGAGTTTCCTTCACTTTTTTTTTCTTTCATTCGATATTTCTTGCCACAGATGCAAACCGTGAGGTAGGCAGTCAAGAGATAAACATGATTTGCTGAGAAACAGCTGCATAATGTGTTTTAAAACAAATTTAAATCAAGAAAATCCTCCAAATCTTCTCTATTCTAATGTAAACACATTCAGTAAATCAATGGTATAAAAACATGAACCAAAAAGTATTTCTACAGAATACTCTGAAGAGACTGAAATTTTGAAAATATTATATCTTCCAATCACTTAGGAATTCCTCTTTTACTCTTAGCTGTACTCCTACAGTGGAATCTTATTTAAAATTTCGTTTAGTCACCTTGGAAAACTGTGGGTGACTTCAATTTTGTTGCTTTGATATCACCAAAAAAAAAAAAAGATAATTTTATTTTAATTTAAAAAATTAACCAGCATGTGAGAATTTGAGGTCTTTCTGGACAGCTCTGGATCAGACAGTTGGCCCACATTTATCAGGTCATGTCTAGTCATCACAGTGTTTAATCGATTGCTTCAATTTAAGCACAAGCCTCCCTGTTATTGAACAAGACCTAAGGAGTTGCTTACATTAAAAAAAAATCTATTTAAATCTGCTTTAGAAAATCCCTCATTGAACTATATTTCACATGCTCAGATGTTTTTTGTTCTTTATTTTCTTGGCTGGGGACTTAGTGTTGAATAAAACCTATTAAAATTAATATCAGGTCTCGCAGACCCTCATGGTCCATGCAGCAAGTTGATGATTATTTTTTAATTTTTTTCCTCTTTTCATTGATCCTAAGCCAGACATATCTATATAGAGAAGTGTAGGTAGATCTAAAGTCCATCAGGTTTGTATATCAGTTATTTCTTAGATCATCACTGATTATACTGGTATAATCTGAGAGCACCAGCATCCATGTGGTGAGGACCTGGAGAACCCTTCAGACGAGCTCCTTTTGAGGCCTAAGCTCCCCATCTGCAGCATTAGGTTCATGCTTAGGATGTTTCATCTCCCCTACACCAAGGATAAAAACTTGGCTTCGCTAAAATCAATGCAAGTTGTGCTATTGCTTTAAATGGGGACACAATTTCATGCTGCCGTGTGTTTTTCACTTCCTAGCACAGTTAAGTCAGCACTTCCACACAAATTTAGCTTGCAGTTTTACCACTGTGAAACAAGGAAAAAAGCAAGCAAAGAAGTCCCAACCTGAAATCCTCTCTGATCTTTGCATCCTTTTAATGAACGTTTCTTGCTATTGGTAGCGATAGTCATGATCAGATTTTCATCTCTGAACTCAAATACGGGTACAATCACATTAATTACAATTCTGAGAAGAACTGTCGGGATTGTCTCTGATCATACTTGGATTTCCACTTGACATTTGTTAAACAAATTTTAGTGCGACAACCACAAGGGCTCAAATCGTCTGTTGGCAAAGTGAGCAATCACATGTAGCTTTTGGGGAAGAAGGGGGAAAAGAACTGTTTTTAGCTATTAGTAGCCTAGGCTTTTAACTATATCTTCAGATTGATATACCTAGAAGCAGAGCTTTCCTTTTTAGACGCTGATATTAAAACTGGGTTAAAACCATGTGGACATTTTAGCAGAATTCGTACCGCATGAAATTACTCTATTGAGGCAAGGGAAGCTACTGCAATCAGTTGGCTCCAACCAAACCTTCTGGTGCACTCTAGCGGCCGAACACTGCGATGTACAATAATTCTGCTATCTGCTTGTAAAAATCCTGGAAAAGAGATTGATTTATTTATTTAAGTCTGGATGCACAGATAAGGAAAGGTTCCTGCATTGTACTAACACGTCCCCACACGTAGGAAGTGAAGCGCCCTTCAGTAGCACTAAGAGACAAAACCCTGCTACCCCATCTCCTGCAGAGCCCAAAGACATCAGACTCGAGGCTCATCCCAGCGCGAGCAAGGAATCACCTGCATCCAAACCCAACTGACCCAGATTCTAGATCTCTCTCCGCAACTTGGAGTTTGCTGTCTTTCAGTTTCACTTTTATGACCCGCTCTGTTACTAACACATGGTGAATGTCACAGGCGCGTGTGGACATGAGCGTGATCACATGCACACGTGCAGTTACCAGTCAGTGCACACAGAGTGGAAGCATCGTCTCATCCAAAGAGGAAAAGAAACCACGTATGCAAGCTGACCAATTAGTTCCCATTCAGAATTTAAACAAGCCAAAAATGTGGGAAAGAGAGAGGAAGCCAAACAAGGGACTTAGTGTACATCCATTTTGCACCTGCCCCAAAAGCAGCAAAACAAATGCCAGTATGATATTCTGAAGCTTCACAAATGAATGGGCAGTGCCAAAGCTGCACTGATGTATGTGCAAGACTGCCACTGTTGTTAACAAAATAGTTTTTAATTATTTTTAAAAGCATTTATTTTCAATGACAACATACGGAGCCATGAAGAAGAAATCTCAACTGTCCTTAAGAGAAGGGAGATTCCACACTTCCAAGGAAAATTAAACAAGATTTCTTAGCTAAGACCGCCTCACATAACACTACTCCAGGAGTTCCCGCATGCAGAAACCGAGATGCAAGATGATGAAGTGTCTTGCCCAAATTCATTTCACTGGGTAATGGCAAAGGTGAATTAGGTCTTAGGTCTCTTGAGCTCCTCTCCAGCTCTTATCCAATAAAGAACTCACCTTAGTATCTTAGTATCACCACGTATCTTAGATTGAAAACCTAATGGAAAGGTGCTTCCCTTTGTGGAAGCTGTATTAACCGCAATCACTCCAGATCAGGTGCTCCATGCAAACAGCTCTGAGACGGGCTCTTGTTTAGAAATCGCTGTGCAGCACAAGGCAGATGCCGGTGACTAAGGATATGATATGACTAGGCATTAACATCTTTACCCAGAACACACTTACATTAGGACAAAATAAATAGCGCTGCCCATCCTGAGCCTTCAAGAGTCATTGAGAACGGGTCTTTTTTTTCCTCAGATACATAGGTTTGCTCTTCTTTTCACTTGCTTGCTAGTCTCTGAACTGCTAGGTAGCATTCTTCTTCAGAGGCTACAGGTTTTTCCCTGAAGCTTAAGAACAAAGTCTGAAACTTCTAAGAAATGAAAAAATGCATCTAGCTAAAGATGAAAAGAAATAGGCTGGAACAAAGGATAAAAACTCAAAGATTCAATGCACGAAGGACTGCAGAACAAAATAGTACTTGTATAAGCAGACACCAGACTGATAGCAGTAAGTTTTATAGCAGCAAAAACGAGTATTGCCACTTCTAGACCACTACTTCCCAAGATAACATCTACTTGATATTACAGAATTGTGATCAGAGCTTCTGATGTGCGTAGACTACCCTGAAACTAGTTAACCTATACAGACAATAAAGATAACAAGGATTGCTCCTGCCTTGGACCTGAGCTCTGTATTCCAGAACAGAAGGCCATGCCGCAGCATCTGCAGTGTCACCTCCAGCCAAACCACACGTAAGAGTCTACCCAAGGAGTGCTCAAATTTATGTATATTAAGGTCCTCTCAAATTTCAAATGCCAACTTGCATTTACCCAGCAGACGTTAATTTGTGGTATCCCTAAACATTGTGGATGCTATTCTGTATCATGAATAAACCCACTGATATCAATGGGATTCCTCAAGAGGAAGATATTATTTAAACTGAAGGAAAGAACCGAAGTCCCCAAACCCCTAATTGTATGCACTAGTTATTTCTACTGGTTCTTTTTTGAAATGCTTACACACAATAATAAATAGACTTTCTAATGTAGAAACAATATTGAGATTATTCATCAGATGCTGAGAAGCTAAGCGTCATTGCTAGTGCTCAAACATTCACAGCTTCATTTTTAATATGCCATTCTGCGTGATTTTCCAGCAGCCACTTCACTAGCCCCAGCAGAAGCAGATTTTTCAGTTTCTCAACCAACAGAAGTCTCCTCTTTCAGACCATGCAAGAATTATGGCACTGCAGATCCCACTGAAGTCTGCGGATTTTGCTCCAATAAAAGCCTTATTAGGGCATCTCATAATTGGGGCCAATATAAGTTCTCCTAATGACAGTGTTTAATTTTCAAAGCCACTTACTAAGACTTGTTTAAAGAAAAAGTAAAACTAAACAAAAAGCTTCAAGGAGCAGAAATCCCACATGAAAAAAAAAAAAGAGAAGGAAGCTCCTCAAACCCCAGAAATACCAACCCAGTAGTGTTCCTCACCCATTCTCATGGGGAACAGAACCACCAGACCCCCAGAGAAGAAGGTCAGACTTCTTAATTCTTGGGGCCTGGGGTCAAAATACTCCACTTTTCATTTTCTAATGGTCAGGGTGTCTCTTATGACAAATAAAATCAAATGAACCAAAAAATAATCCACTGTGACTTGAACCCCCAGGAAGGTGTGCTGTATTTTAGGCCAAAGGAACTTCATTTCTTTCCTTAGTGAAGCCAAGACACAAGATTCATGCTGTAAGCTCTTTCAGAGCATCATCACCTAACATGTTAACATAAAGCCTGAAAAGGGAAAGGTCTTCATCAGTGAGTATTGCTTCTTATTTGTCAGTCAGATGAAAGCTCAAGCATGCATTAGTCTACTTAACTTCAGTTGTCTGCAATTACTTGCCTCTCCCAGGTTCTCAGAACCTATACAGGGATAAAAGTTCCAAGGCAGTTTATTTTAGATGACTCTTGAACATAAAAAAATAATCTGTAATGAGTATCCCTAAGCCTTCTGAATATAAATTGATATTTTTTACTGGCACAAAACCTCATCATGAAACCTGTTGTGCTTCTTGTCGTGTAAATAGAGGAACAAGTTTTCATTTAGGAGTCGCACTTAGTTCTATACCAATGTGTTGTCTTCCAGCTTCCACTTAGCTTTTAACCGGGGAGCAGAAAGCTGTTTGTGGCGCCTGCTTTCCATACCGATTCAGGCACAGCTTTTGGTGCCATCTGGATGCTGCCCACAGGTTGGTAGCTCTCCAGACTGCTGGGACAAAGTCAGTTGCTGGCGTTGTACTAGCAGCAGTCTGAGAGGAGCAGCAAGTGCTCCACACACAGAGAATGAGTAACTAATACGCCTGAAATCTGTGGCTTTTAGAGACTGGGTTTCCCAAGCCGCATTGCAGTCTCTGAGAGCATTCTCATGCCAATAACTTGCCAGCCAAAGGACACAGGACTATATGCTGCTCACAGAGGACACATCTTCAGCCTGGCACACTGATGAGCAAGTGGTTCACAAAGGTACCAGGAAAGCTTGTAACCCCAGAGAAATAATGGGCTTTGCAGGTGGATCTGAGAAAATGAAGAATTCTCCTTGCTTGGTTGAGCAGAGTGCGTGTGCTCAGGGCAGTCACTTCAAACTACAGCAAACCATGCTCAGCCTGGTTTCAGGGGTTAGGATGAAGAAAGGAGCTATGGCAGTCAGCCTGAGGTCTGTTTTCATAAGGGGTTTTTATCACCATTTGAGGCCAGGGAATGCCCACAGGATGCTGTCTGCAAGCCATGACAGAGCAGGCTTGTACTCCAGCAACGCAAAGGAAATTTGTCATTGCATGGTGATAGAAGAGTGCCAATGAGAAATTGGAAACTGCACGGACAACCTTTGGATGTCTCAATGATTGCCTTGAGTTTCTCCTATACAGAAAACGTCTCACCATCCAGGCATGCCAGAAGACGCAAGAAAATACTAAAGAAAGGGTTCCCTTTGCTTGGCTGACTTCAGCCTTTGAGGTGTGGGAAGGAAAATCTGAAGACAACTGCATTCCAATTTTTATAGTTAAATGATTTTAAAAAGGAAATGGATGCCAAGAATCAGTATATTTACTACAGCAATGAATAAACAAAGGTTTGTTGTTTTTTTTCCTCCCCCTGAAAGCACACAAATATTTTCATTAAAATAAACTTTGTGCAGGTCAGGCCTTGGCAACAGACTCAATGCCTCAGATGCAAATTGATTGAATCTATCAAATATGAAATACAATTTAGGAAAAATATAGACAAACTTTTAACGAGCAATCACATCCATAAAGAACATGTGCCAGACGGCTACACTTGTCTGGGAATATTGAAGCAGAATAAAGAAAACCAACTCTTTTTTCCCAACAGCACACACACACACAAAAAATTATAAAAACGTCACCCCAGACTGGTAAGGATTGGATAAAATGGGCTGTGTAATTCCAAAATAAGGCAGCATGGTTTGTGAGTAGTGAGAAACAAACACTGAAAGGTTTTCTCTCGAGCTCTGCCAAATGCCACCATGCTTGATCTAGATCAAGTAAGTACATTGGACCATATCATTGGCCTTTGCAGGAAATTCATCCAGGTCCAAGCTTCATGAGTTGAGACCACCTATAACTGGCCAGTCCAGAGGTTTAGATCCAAACAGCCTTATGTTACTAGAAAATCTGGCTTTGGACCCAGACTTTTACACTGGCAGCCCTCTCATGATTATGAGAGGCTCCGAGAACCACAGAAGCACGCGAGAGATAACAACATCAGTCTCGTGAGACCCTGCAAAGTCTTCCCCACAGCTGTGCTGGGATTTCACAACTTCAGCTGAGACAGCTGTGACAGTGGATGTTCATTTTGTTGCTTTTCTTGCTTCTTAACCACAGGTTCTGGCACCTCCACCCTCCCAGGCCGGTGTTTCCCTCTGTTGACTGGCCTCACAGGATAAACAGCAGGCAGCAACCTGGGCAAGCCTGGTCCCTGAAACATACAAGTCCCTCAAAACAGGATTTTGTTCCAATTAATATTTATGACTCACAGATATGAAACCAATAGGGAATACTCTGAACACATTTATCTTCTCTGCCCTTTCGGTCTACTCCCCCTTCCTTCCCCTCGCCCCCTCCCTCCTCGACCTCAGCATCCAACTTCCACATTGGAATTTTTATCATTGTTTTCTCTGATTTATACTTATTATCAATTCCATGAACAAATTTATGTTGCACTTAACATTGCATTTCATATGATGGTAATCGTGTTTATTTCTGTTTATACTTGGTTAAACTTTCCTCCTTGTTTTTTCCGTAGTCCTATTTCTCAGATCTTTGTCTCTTCCTCTTGAATCCTGTTCAACAACACAGTACATCTATCATTATCACCCTGATATTTTGACTACTTGATGCAAAAGTTATTACAACTTTTCATCAACAGAAACATGGATTGCTTGCTAACTTCTTTCCCTCTGTGAGTTTTAACAAATGTGCCTTATGGAAAACTATTAGCTGAATTTTCTAAAATGTATTTTAGACAATGAATTCATCATTAGGGATTCCTGTTGAGAACTGTTCTATGCATTCAATAAATACCTACCTACTGAAATTACATTTGCAGATTGCAGAAGTGACATTTTCCATGACATGAGGATTGTGTTCCTAAAACAAGTTCCCTGACATTTCCAATTCAAAAATCATATCCCATATCCTGCAATATTCTCTTAATGTTTTTCGTGTTAGTTAATAGGTATGTCATTAAGCTGGTTTTCTACGATAATCACAGAAAACCAGAAGATAAGCATAACAAAATTAATTAATTTTGACAGCTATATTAATATATATTTGTAGTTTGCATTGCTTGCATTTGGTTAAGTAAAACCATTTCTGTCTTAAGCTATGAATTATGATACTGTCCTTAACATGCTAAAAAAAGCTGTGAGATTTAGAAATATGACACAGCTTGCTTAGGCGTGACAGCTTCCATGAGCAGTGTGGCTTGGACTTGTTCAGAAAATAAAGAAACTAAACTGAGTTCAAGATGTCATCTGAAGTCCTCTTTGAAATCTATGCAGAATTATAGTCGTTATTCTAAAAATTAAGTATCTAACAGCAAGGCCTTAATCGTAGGCTAAATAGAACTAATAGTTGACTGTAAGAAGGTGAAGCTGCAATAAAGTCCATATGGTATTCCCACTTCGCAAGGTAATATAATACTTGTCAAAACCAAGGAGGATAAACGCATCTTAGTTTTGTGCTCTGCAGAGACTTGCAAGTTGTCAGAAGTAAATGCAGTCTTTGTTTTCTTGCAATTCTGAAATTTTAGAGGTATTTGCAAACAGCGGTGAAAGTTCTCCCTACAAACACTAATTACCTTTTTAAATTGTACCAATTAGCACACATGTACTTCATTACCAAAAGCAAAACTGAAAAACAGTCCATCTAAAAGATTTGAAAGGTGTAACGTACAAGCTCTCAATTTAAAGAATTTACAACAGTTCCTATTGTGCCCAAAGTGGTCTATTCATATTTTAATCACAACATCATGAAGTGGTTACCAGTGATATTACGTTGTCAAGACGATAAAATGTTCTCGAGCTTACACATCTGCATGCTAAAGCCAATTTTCAAACTGAAACATCTCTGCAGTTACAAAGCTCTAAAAGCTATCTGCCGAGAGGGGTGCTCCTTGCAAAATCTAATGTTTCTTTAATAAGCAAGCAGATTTTGGCAAAACAATCGCAGAGGACTGTCTTGAAATTACCTTTCTGCACTGCTCAGTAACTACAACATAGCTTAAGATATTAAAACCATTTGGGGCTTAAAGAATGCCTTCATGTTGAAAAGCTGACTAGTAAGGTTGTAACCTCATGCAATCTGAAGCAGCTGGGGCAAGAACCTCACAAAATCAGGTGCAGTAATGGGAGAAGCATCCCCGTTTCCATTATGAGTGGCATTTTGAGGGAAACAATGGCTTTTCAAGGCACATGGTTGATTACACCAGTGACTTTCCTGAAAGCCCTGGACAGTCTTTGAAAGACTCTGCTGAACTCATACGTACACGTGCACACAAACACATGCCAGCTCTGATAGCAAACAACCCCCCTGCTCAGTATTTCCAGCAGAAATGCTGCTCCTAAATCTGTCAGTCACATACGGCAGGCCTAAATGCTAATATCAGTCTGAAATTCCTCAGATTCAGAGCTCTGCTGCTGCAGTAAGATGGAGGGCTTTGGAAAACAGTTTCCTCCACAGTGCTGCACAGCCCTGCAGGAAGGAGAAGGTGAGCTATGTGTGTGGATCACAGAGGAAGGGACTCCCAGAAAGGCAAGGCTCGCTAGCCAACACGAGGACTGGCTTATGCTGTACGCCCACGGTTCTGAATGACCAGGAAGCCATAAAACTGTCAAAAAATGTTATGATCTCTCCCAGTCCCTAGGAGCTGTGCTAAGGTGGGCTGGGAGCTCGGAACGAGCCCAGGGCCTCCCCGAAGGCTGCGGCAGCGCCGTGTCCCAGGCACGCACCTCTTGGCCTGTCAGCGCGTGGTGCAAAGCAGCACCAAGCCTCCCCGGCTGCAGGCCAGCACAAGAAACTCCCGCAGCATGAGAAACATTTGGGTCACTCAACAATGGCCACAGAGATCAGAAAGCAGCAGGACTCTGCAGTTGCCCCTGACTCTCTGACCTGCTGCCCACGGCAGGGAACAACCAAGTGAAGCACAGAGAGGCCCCAAGGCAGGTGTGGTCCTGCTACGTCGTAAGGACAGACTGAGCTAAAAGAGCCACGGATATCAGCGCGGGCACAGCAGTAGCTGGAGCCCCAGCACAGAAGTCTGGCAACTATATGATTTCACATGGCCATCTCAAGGAATCATTGCAATTTAAAATCCTACTGAAATATAGAAGCCGGAGTGCAATTAGTGGAAGGCAAGGGTAGTTCTTAAGTGGTAACAATAAACTAGTGAACCGGCTGGAGTCACAGTGCAGAATCGTTAGTGAGCCTAAAACAGATGGTATCTCATTTTTAGCTATGGGCAAAATGCCAAATGACATGACTAAATAGAAAAAAAATCCCTGTAGTATTGCATTTTTGTGCCTATTGAGCATGGAGACTGAAAGGCAGGAACATTTTTAATAACCTTTCTTTGACAAGCTTAAAGCCATTTAATGCTGAAGCCTGTCCTCGACAAAAAGCCAGGAGAATAGGCCTCCAGAGAAAGCTCACTGCTGCACAGCTTCACCTCCCAGCAAAACACATTATGCAGCAGAGCCACATAATACTTACTTTCCATTTAAAAAACAGACCCTCATCAGCTATCGCAGTAGTGACCTTTCAATCCAGGCTTCTATAGTATTTATTGGCTGAAAAGTTGTTTCTATGAATAGCAATTGTCTGCTTTAAAGACTGAAAATCTCCTTCCTGTTTCAGGGAATAGCATTTGTAAAGGCAGCGGAGTTCAGGGAAAAAGCCAAGGTACCCCAAAGCAATCCAACGCCGCGTGCTCCATGGCCTCAACTAACAACCAGTCGCGCTGAGCGGTTTTGCCGATACAGCAATTTCCATCGGAGGACCTTAAGGTAATTCCAAGCACAAAGCCCCTCCACATGAAAGCATTCCAGACGTGAAGGCTTCACAACACCTTGGAGAAATACTCCTGTGACAGACGGGTAAATTAATTAAATAGCAGGCCAGGCTCTGGACTTCATTCTGGCCTGGTTTTTGCTCCTTTGACAGCAGGAGGGACCAAAAAGCAGCTCCATCTTTCCACTTTCGGATTCACGTGGCACAGAGAAGTCTCCAGCTGGTCTACCTGGCACCTACTTAACGCTCACCTGGAGCACAGCATCAAGACCTCTGGGGACACGGGAGAGGCATTACTGCACTGCGGCACTTCCCCAGCTGGCAGCAGGCCCACCGGCGGCTCGAAGGGCGAAGGCCAGATGAGAAGAGCACCAAGCTGGCCAGGGTTTATGCCAGCACTTGGATCAGGACAGGCAGAGCTTGCCCCAAAACCTGAAAAACAGCGGGTTTGCGACTTCCCTCTCTTGTGTAAGACCAACCTAGAAGGTACCAAGGAACAATTAGAGATTGAGCCCCAAAAGAAAATTCTATGATTCTTTGCCCGGGTATCATGCCATGCTTTCCCCGTAGAGCTAATTGAGCTCAGCATTTCTCAGTCCCATAAGAAAACATGACTTCTAAAAATGCATGCAGGAAAATATGGGAAAACCACCGGTACTTGGGGTAAAAAGGCTCCAAGTACCATGGTCAAAAGACAGTAATTTTGTAGACCAAAGTCAGAATTAAATTTCTTCTAGTATATAAGCTTTTTCTAGTGTAGTTTAAAGCAGTAGCATTAAATTCCGCACTAACTTAATTTTAAGATTATCACAGGCCTTGAATTTATTGGAGATTTCTCTTTTTAAAATCCACACTCAAAAAGTCATATTACTTGAGAATCTTCCATGCTGTGTATTTGACATAGTTGATGTCTTAATAATTGTTTTGCAAATATGGAGGAGTGAATTCTCAAAAATAAAGGGTTAATTTTTTCCCAGTACAGGTTCTAGCATCACTCAGAACTCCATGAGAAATTTAGGGATCCCTTGGCTTCTATGAGCCCTGGTTATCGGCTTCTTTCATCAACAGATTTCATTTTTTTTTCAAAGAATTGAAGAAAAAGCAGTTCTACAGGTGTTGGGCATTTCCCCTTTGCATTATGGATTTCAACTTGTCTCTGGTGTTTCATTTTCATTCCAGCAACCCAGAGTGTTCCTGCTACACTATGAGCTCCAGGTTCCTTCTCGTAAGGGCAGAAGGGCACTCAGGCTACTTCCATTCAGAGCTTTCTGATCTCAGTGTTTCATTTAACCCTTGTTGTTTGAGTTAATACGAGACAAACAACTTCCTTCTGCCCCCCAAAAAGGAAAATCCTGATGAGAAGTTACCAATTTTTTTTAAAAATGTGTTTGCTTCAGCTGTACACCGTGAGTGGTCTCAGTTCTGCCATGCTGGTTTAGAAAGAGCAACACTTCTTACTTTTAGTAAGACTGAAGAGGATTAAAAATACTATCGACATAAAAGCAGCATCTGACATAGCCCAACTAATCTACATACAAAATGTGTTGTAATTGTTTTTTCCACTTACGTACGTGTTATTGATCTTTTTTTTCCACCTGCTGCTAAAATTTACTGGAAGATGCTTTGATTCAGAAGAGTGTGCTTTATTCTATTTTTACTAATTTGCTTTTTGATATGTTAAATTACATATGCATACTGCACTGCACAGGGTACTTTTCCAAAGAGCTCTTCAAAGATAACTTTAAAGGCAGAACACATCTGATAAAGAAAGGTTCAATAATAAACATTATGTTCCTTTTTTCCCAAATAATATATTATAAATATGTATGGCATAA
Source organism: Anser anser (assembly GCF_964211835.1). Classification (NCBI taxonomy): domain Eukaryota; kingdom Metazoa; phylum Chordata; class Aves; order Anseriformes; family Anatidae; genus Anser; species Anser anser. The sequence goes on along the minus strand of NC_139725.1, from coordinate 11,184,441 downwards.
TGTATATAAGAGTTTTAATAATATTCACTGTCAGCTAACACATGCATCAATGGCTGCATTGCCTTGAGATACAGCTATTGTTGCATCTTCTTTAAGGTCCCTTCCAACCCAATGACCAAATCTGTCCCCTCCCTAGCCTGATTTTGGGTACGACAGACTTCATAGGACAGAGACTAAGCAATACCCTTACTGAAGGCATGAAACACCAGACCAGGCAGTGGCAGCACACCCAGCTGCTCCCTGGACAGGACCTCCCCTGCTGCCTGTGCTACTGCCCCAAGGCACAGCCACAGGGAGGCAGGAATGGTGCTGCAGAAAGTGATGCTTTTACACGACCTTCTTGAAGGTTTCAGTTCAGTTGTCCTTCATTAAATAGAGTGAGGCATTCTGTTACACTGAACTTGCATGACAGGTGTCCCGATAGGCCCAGTAGCTCCTTGCTGGATTTATTCTGTGAATCATTCTGTGAATCACTCAGCTGGTCAGAACATCAGCCCCTCACTGCACTTCCAGGTTTAAAAGTGCCAAGCTCTTCTGTGTCTTTCTGTTTTAAGCCTGCTTCCCAGCTTCCACCAGCACTGAAGCAGAGTAAGGAAGCTCATGGTGGCCTGCCTGATACTAAACACAGGCGATTTGTCTCCAGCATTACTGATATAGAACCCTCTAAAATACATTCCCAATCATCAGGAAGTTTAAAAAATAAATAAATAAAAAAGCATATACCTGGAAGCCTTAAGGAAAAACAAAACAAAACAAAACACTAAGAATTCTTGTACCTAGTAGCACTGGCAAGAACATACCGGGAAACATAACCGTGCCAGCGAACAGTAGCTTTTAGAGCAGAAGCAAGGAGAAGTGGGATGAAGGATGGGCCAGGCTTGCATCCACCCCAGAAGCTGATGAAATGACTTGGCAAGTCAGCAGGAGCATGACACACTCTGCTAGCGCTCAGTGTTTGCATACAGAAACTAAGAAGAATTTCAGCTCACAGGGGTTGCAGTTTGTGTGAACCATTCACCCGCCCTTCTAACAGAGGGCGAGGATACAAGGGACATAATCCTGCCTCTAATGGAATTAAAATTCAAACACCACCACCCAGGATAGGTTGGCATTTTATCTGTTTTTCCACAGCCTACGCACAGAGATCAATTTTCAAATATTAAAGGCACTGCAATTACCTCTTTTTCCTATACAACATTATAGCCAATATATGTTTATCCTGCTACTTAAATGTCTCTGTTCTGCTATAATGAACTTGACCCTTGCAGTTATGAATTTACAAATGAAGCTTTTACAATAGGTGACATTTTTTTCCCCTTCCTCTTCAGTCAAAGGGACTCTTTCCAAATTTTTTTAAACTCCTTTGTTTTTGGGTTTGGTTTTGTTATTTTCTCACTCAAACATCTTGTCACTGTAATTGCACAAGCAATGCTACAGAAATGGAAAAGGTGAGTTTTTAAGGTGCTTCACCTACCCTGTTGCTTTGGAGGCTCTAAAAATTCCCATCGAAGAATGTAACAAGACTGAAGTATCTTCTGGAATAGGAATTCAAGCTAAACATCTTTATTGCTGAACACTGATAAAACACTTCTCTCTTGAATTTCTGCATTATTGGTTTTCTTTCAAAAAGAACAACAGTAGCATAAGCGTACACTCTCTGATTCACAACAGAGAAGAAATGAAATGACATGCATTCGGTCCTCTACCCCCAAAACACAAAATTAGCTTTAAAAGTTAATTTAGTCTATTCGCTTAGCGTAAGTTATATGACAAATTATTCAGCAATCTATTTGGAAATTGTATTAGATGTATCCCATCAAAATGACTTTTTTATTAATGTATCTGGCTATGAATCTTAGAGTGAAACAAAGAACTAGGTTCAGACCAAGTCTGAACGTGGTATTTATCTCAAACCCATTCTGTTTGATTATATGGCACTAAAACGCTTCAAAGATTAAGAACCTTGGGCTATAATTTTAACTTCCATCATTCTTTACAGAAAAGTACATCAGTTAGACCAGACATACCCAACATTCCCAGATTCAGCAATTTTTCCCTGAAGTTATAACCTACAGTTCCACTCTTGGTATAACCTTCCTGTTCTTTCCCCTGAAAAGTGTTGAGCTAAAGAATTTTCCAGGCCACCTGAGCATTCTCCAAGCGAAAAGAATCCATTACACATTTAACTTAATGACCAACACACGAGATAAATCAGACTAGTCAGAATGGAGACAAGTTTTTAAACTCAGAAAAGAAAGTCAGAAAAATGAATATCAATATTAGAGTAATTTTAAACTATTTTAAACTATTTCCATGCATTACTGTGAAGGTGTAATGGACCTAACAAGTTATAGATACAAATATTTGTTTCCCCTCAATACTTGAGCCAACACGATTGTTTCATTAGTATTTAATAGTATTGATATTGACAGTATTTTTGAAACATTTCAGGATTACTAAGTGTTTTTTTTCTGAAAAATTCATCTGGTTTCAGAGATGTCTAGTAAACAAGGAAAGCATTGCCATAATTTCATATGTAAAGAAACTAAAAAAGCAATGAACAACTGATTCTTACAGAAATCCTGCAAAAGCAGAAGAAAACACACTCTTCATCTGTGTTTAAAACTCAGTTACAAAAACATAATTCCACTGCTCTTAGAAATCAGCTAGTGGCTACCACTCTTGTCGATCTACGTCTTTGGTCAGCAGTTCTGCAGGTCAGAACAGGCTCATGACAGAAAGTCCTTTTTTACTTTATTTCCTTACACAGCTATGGAAGGCGGAAGTCCCATACCAAGAAAGAGTTGCTTGTATGAAAGGTCCCTGAACAATCACAGTTAATAAATTGCCCTGAAGCTATGAGGGTACCATGAGCACGAACAAAAAATTTACAGGTGTGGAACAGATCCTAACACGGGGAGAATCAAGCAAGTGGTGAGTGGAATTTTCTTTACATTTGGCAGAATGTTTATACAGAAAACACCATGGAAAGTGAGAAAAATTCAGAATACTGAATGTATTTTCCTAGTACCTGTGCCAAGAACAGTAAAATGTTGATTATTTACAGCACAAACGCTTGTCATACGTACAAGACCTATGGCACGTCTAACATTTTCATATTAGTTATGAGGATAATTATATTACAAGCATGAATCATTATTCTTTCCTGTTTACTTCAATCTAGTAGAGATATAGAATCAATTAAATTTAGTGACAGATCAATACATCTGTTAATGAGCCAATAAATTAATGAAATAAATGTATACATTTATAAACGCATTGATTGCTAAACATATGGATATGTAAATAAAGTCAATTAACTCAAGTTATTAAGATTGTTAATAAAAACTTTTAAAACCTGAAAACTCAAAATAGAAGTTAACTATGAACTTAGAAATTTAGATATTTCTTAATTTTGTTCCCAGAGTGACTATCAAGCTAAACGAGAATTGCCTACTTGTACTGTCTTTAGCCAATAGGTACCATAAGAAAAAAGAGACGTGCCTAGTGATGAAGCCAGAAGAGAACAGCGAGTGTTTGCAAAAAGGCTGGATGTCTTTAGTGAAAAGGGATGTTGCGTAGCCTTAGGTTTCCAAAGGAAAATGAGACCAATACAGTATGAACTAAATCAAATTCTGTCCCTGTCAGAAAACTGACTACCTCATAGAAGGTTTTTCATATCTACATTGTCTACAACTCATTTTTGCAATTCTGCGGATCAGCATATTATCAATATCAAGAGTTATGAAGTAGTGTTAAACCTGGAGATCAACATTATGCGAAAGAATGCTATCTGAGGGAGATGGGGAAGTGTAGTTCACTAGCAGATAGCTTGAGTCTCCCAGATGTCTGAAAAGAAAGAATACATCATCAGTCAAAACAAAAGCTGGTTCATGAACTGCTAAACCAGAAACTGAATGCTCTTGACTGCCTGCCAGAGAGGATGCAGTTCATCACAGCTCCACATAGTTAATCTCTATCATTGCGCTCAATACCGTGAAACTTTAGAACAACTCTTCTGCCCCAAGGAGTTGATCATTAAAATTAACAAAAAGCAACTCATGTAGACAACGCAGTTCAAAAATAACACACCATATTTTACATTACAGATGCACTAAAAACACTCGTTGTAATTTGATAGTCAAACCAAGCACTACATTACAAAATGACTTAAATCTGCAGAAGATGCAGATGCTAGATATGCCCAGACAAACACTTCAGCGGGCATCTCCAGGCGAGTAGTAATAGGCAACTGCTATTGACACCGGCTATACAAGGATAACAACTTCCAAGGTATCTGTGCTAAAAGTAGTTTTGCTGCGCCAAGTGTGTAAGAATTGTACAAGAAGTCACACTTTCACCATGGATAGAAGCCATAGAAATGAAATTCTCTATCCCCCAGCTAGGGTGTCACCACTGATAAGTCCATCAGACCGTCCAGGAAGAACATTTTTAGGGCATACTCTAATATGCAGCTACCCTAAAAATTTCAGTGACAAAAAAATGGCAATTACTGTGGTGTAACACAGCCTACAGCTGTTGTTTTCATGTTCCTTAGTCACTCTAAGTAGCAGCAGGGAGTATGCATTTTACACCCTGGCTTATACAAAGTGAAGTGCAGAATGACACAAGATGGTTTCAAAGGTGTCAGAGCACCAGCTACTAAAGGAGAAATATGCTACCAGTGGTGAAAAATACCAGCAGGTTCTGGTTCTCTAATAGATCATTTCAACAAATAAAAAGTCCTGATGTGATTCACATGTTTTCCTCGGGTATAAGCCATTCCTAGCTGTGCAATCACCCAGCTGCATGCATGCCAGTGAGCTCAATTTTAAGATGTTTGTACAAGCACAGTACAGCTGGGAATCTTAAGCTATTTATAATGCAGCTGAGCGACTCAGAACAGTTATTTGTAAAGCTGCAGCCTACCCAGAGCCATGCCAAACCATCCCTTGGTGACTGCATCCTAGCTCTAGCTGCAAAAGGAGTGAGTGCAATGTTGGACTTCTGGAAGGCATGAGAGATTAGTCATTTCTTAAAAACGACTCCGACTTGGAAAAAGCTGTAGAGTGATATCTAAAAGCTGAAGAACTTTGAAGACAATTTTGTTCTTCAATATTTTTCTTCGAATAGAAACCACTGAAATTGGCTCAAATATTTTATTTAAAAAAAAAAAAAGATTCAACAGGAATTAGGAAAAAATAGGAAAATAAGTTAACGGAGAAGAAGAGAAGACTGTAGTATGATGGTACATACCTTTAGTTATACGGATATAATTATGGAACTGAAAATTCTCATCCTGCCTCAGACTGGAGTCACAGAGTCTGAATCCCAGACAAGTCACTCGGGTGTAAAACGCGTCTGGAAAGCACTCCATGGAAACTGTTCTCATCCTCTCACCCTATCCTGAAGCCCACCACTTATCCCGATGCAGGTGAGCTAGTTTACCTCACAGCAGGGAAGCACAAGGCCAGCAAAGATGGTAGCACCACAGGAGACTTGTCCTTCTCTAGATTCACAGTAAGTTGTTTAAGTGCCCATAACCCAACACCTGCCTGTAGATGAGCCCTTAAACGCTGACCGACCAAGTGACATGACGTTTTAGAGCCTCTGAGGTGAAGGCAATCCTTCTTTGTTCACAGTAGCACTGCTTATATCATAATGAATTTTCAATGTTCTTCCAATGTGTCCCTGTCATTGGTGTCAACTAAAGATCATTAGATAAATATAGTAACTAAATATATTAAAATTTGTTCTTATCACCAGTGTTTTTGATGCAAACAAAAGGCGTCTCTAAAGGGCCCACGGCTTCCTTTGCACTGCACTACCTGGCCATTGTGTAAGGAACTTGTTATATTCCTTAATTCAGTCAGTAGACAACATTACAGCTTAGTTCACCGCTAACAAAAATCAGACAACATACTAAAAATTATTATTATTACTACTCAAGCTGAATTAAAACACAGAGCCTGAAACCTTCACTAGGCCAGATGATCAGCTAAGGTGGCCATAGCCTACATGTATCCGTTGCAGCAAGGGCAGCTTCCCAACAGGTGCAGACCTCTTCCTGTAGCTGTAACGTCTGACCTGTCCACACAGGGTTGGTGGGGTAGGCTGGAGCTCCTGCTCGGCTCAGTTCATCTGCACTAAAGCTCCATCTGCAGAGCACAGCTCTTGTGACAATGTGCATTCTATTACCAACATGGAAAGCCCATAAAGTTCAATGCTCATTAGGTCTTTGTTTATAACACTATTATGGACACATCTCTACTCCATATTAGCTTGGAAGTCCTCCAGTCATCTCGCGCTGGTTTGTGTCCCAGCAGGATAGACCCTTCTGAAGCCCTCCAAAATTCTGATCTCAATCCTATTTAAAACAGCTGCATATTGCCAGAGCCTTCTCATCAAGGCTGCCCATAAACGGAACAGAGAAAACACTCTGGGAGTACCCAAAAGGCTTATTACATTATGGCACCCGGATACAAAGGCAGTAATGGGGAAAAGAAAAAAAAAAAAAAAGAGAGCCTCATAATCTGCCAATATCAGGAGGAAGCTGAAAGGCGCGATCAGAATTGAGGGGAGATGCTTTATTTCAGTATCGCAGACATGAAATAAATAACCATGAACACCATCCACAAATCCCACAACTCAATGGATACAATCCACAAGAACAGAGTCCAAAACGATCTGCCACTTAACAAACCTGAGAGGAATTCAAAGAAATATAAAACACCACCAAAATGTGCATTCAGAGATCTCTTCAAACACGAAAAGCAAAGACAGATGGCTCAAAAATGCAGAGGATTCCTCTGGCCTGAGTAATGGGAATTAGCCACTCTCGACTGGTTTGCACTTGGCTCAGGAATTGGCTGGAAGACCAATCCCATAAAGCTATGCAGGAGAGCAGAGGCAGTTCCTGAGGATGACCAGCAGGCACCCTGCCTTCCTCACGACCCCAGCAGAGCTGCACCTCCCAGCACAGCCCCAGAGCTCCCAGCAGCAGCTCCAGGCCCAGGGCATGCCGCAGGCACCACGGCTCGGCCCAAGCAAACCGCGGCCCCAGCACCTGGCTCTGGCACTGCCACGCTGGCCCCAAAACCCAGAGCACCCAGCCCACAGGTGGCTGGGGATACCCAGCAACTCCCAGAGGCCTAATGAGTTGCACTGGTACACTGAAGAAACTGCTTGCTCCTAAATTGTTGGCAAAGGGATTTCAAAAGGTCATCTCCATATATTTGCACTGCTAGCAGTTAAATATCCTACAGAGCTGGATTCAAAATATTTTCCAGACACTTGGAGAATTACGGACGATCTCTGAAGGTTAGTGAGCAGCACATTTCAAGCAGCACTGCTGCCTGCCCCTAAGAGGGTGGCCCCACGAGGTGTCCCAACAGCACGGCCCCCCTGTGCCTTCTCCCTTTCCCAGCAGCCTGCCACAGGCCCCCCGCTGCCTTCCTGCCTCTTCACTGCTGCTGAACACCCCTTGGGCTTCCAAGAAGAGGGCAAAAGCTTTGTTTTTAGAGAATTCAATGAGGAAATGCACCGCCAGGATCTCAAAAAGCCATAGGAATTTTTAAATCACTATTTTTAAGAACACCAAATTTTCCAATAGAGATTTTGAAGACCAGGTTTGCACATATGCTCACAGGGGACAGACTTAGAGGGCTCCTGACGGCTCAGCGGGAGGCTTTAAGACAGAGCAGCGCTCCCCACGGTGACTCTGCTGTACAGAGCACCCCACTACCACCCAGCTTCCTCTCTCCTCATCCATCACCCCCGACAGCCAAGCTGGAAGACAAACTGCAGGCTTCTCTTCCTGCCTCCCCCTCTTGTTACCTTACAGAGAGTGGCAATGTAGTGCTAAGTCTTTTTTATTTCCTTCCTTTATTTATTAGACTTGAAATAATGTGGTACTTTAGGAGCAAGACCTCACCACTGAAATTTCAGAGAATATCTTTATAAAAGCTACAACTTCAGGCCGAACCAGCAGTCCTCCAAAACATACACAAGGCAAAAGGCACTCAAGGCTCTGTGTGGTGTTAAAATAAGCAGAGAAGGAAACATTATAATTAATGAATGTGAATGTCTGAATTCATCATGGGGCTTACAGGAAGAAAACGAAAAAAGAAAGACAAATTACCATTCTCGGTAAAGACCCCACGGAAATAAAACAAACAACATTTAGCAGAGCTCAATTTTCATTTGTCACTGAAATAATGAATACTACAATAATAATTAAATGCCCTAAAGATTTCTGTGGTAGCCAGTAATAACTGTATCATGAACCACCTAGTAAATTCCTGTAAATACTAAACCAAGCATTCTGCTGACATCATTGCCCTGGCTTGATGGGACTGGCAACAATTTTGGCTTATGATAGCTACTGGGTATCCCAACCACGAGCATGCAACTTCTCTGCTGTGACACAGTGGCCTTCCAAAAAGTGCCTTGACCCCTCACTCACACGGTGTAAACAATACGCTCCTACAGGTCCCTAAAGAACAGAAACTGCTCTCATGTTCTGCCCAGCGTGACTCAAACTCACTCCAAATTTTTCTTCAGTTAAGTTTCTTCTGATGAATTGGATATTATCTTTTTCTTGCTACAGGTGTGCAAAATACATTGCTTGATCATGGTGTACAGACCTTGGATAAAGAAGTTTCATTAAAAGCAATGAAGATGCTTTATTCAATGCAGTACCTACTTTCTGTACATTAAGTGTATTTGCAAGTAATCTCACCAAATACTGAGCCAATTTCTGCTTTCTAAAAAAGAGCAGAGTAGCAAGAAACTGAAAGCATTTGAAGACTGATTTCCACATTGTTTTACTCTTTATTTAAATAGACAGAAACCCACCCCAGGAACAAAAAGGCAAAGAAAACAGAGATGGTATTGATTGTAGTCATTTTATGAGTGACAAAAAGTCAACATAAAATGAAACGAAGCTCAGCTGCAATGTTAGAGTGGGATAGATTCAAATATATGAAATAGCCTAAGTAATCTAAGTGCGAAGTGCTAAAAACATAGAAGGAAATGTGTGCATTTGTAAAATTAAAACATTTCAAAAGGCCACTTCAATACTAAGCTGCCATAAAATCTTATTTTAATTCCAACTTGAATGATTGAACTGAGAATGAGGTGTGAATAGACCTTATGCTGCCTTTTGCACAAGATTAATTTCAGCCTTATAGCAAAATGCAGAGAGAAATTGGCACTCCTTAAAATGCCATCCTGCCCCTCCTGCTAGAGCCAGTCACCAGCTTTTAAAGAATCTAAACCTAGTCTTGGTGGGTTTTCATTCATGGGAAGGGAAAGCAGACCTCATTACCATAATCAAATGGGTCAGCAAGTGAGCAAGGATGAGAATGACCAGAAGATGTTGTGTAGTTAAAGGCAGCAAAACACCAATTACAATTAAAAATGGGAAGAAAAAGTGAATTACACACACTGTCTGTAGCAGTGGCTGCATGCAGAGCTGCCCAGAGCCCACGTCCCTGCCCCTAGCAGCACAGACCTCCCACCTGCTCCCAAGAAGAGACCCCCACCCCCCCCCAACCCTCGCCCCACGCAGGCACTAAGTGGGGCTGTCACAGGGAAACCACCCCCTTGCTTCTCCAGCCAGGGGCAGGTAACCCACTTCCACCTGGCTCACCCGGTCATTCCCCGGGCCACAATTCCCAAGGCCACAGTGCCCTGACAAACTCCATGGTTCTCCCCGGCAAAGCCAAGCCGAGTACCCTGCAAGGCTCCTGCCATGTGCAAATCCTGCCTGACATCCCAAAGACAATGCAGCCTGCTTCTGAAATGGCCCCTTATCTACACACGGGTGTTCACATCTGCTCTTTACACATATCAGACCCACTAACCATTACTTTCACCAGGGGGACTGCAGAATTAATATTCTAATTTTCCACATCACTAAAACCTCTCTGGGTTGTACAAAACATAAGATTTATCCTCTCCTGCAATCCTTTGGTACTTGTACCTCTGAATTCAGCAAGCACAGCTAGTTCAAGGCAGGTATTTTGGAACAGAATCCGAGGCAGGAACATAACTTGGCTCCAGAGAAATCTGGTTTCATTGAGAAATTCTGACCCAGATACTTCCTTACTGGATGTGGCAGAAAAAGCCTGGTAATGCCCCAGAACACAGCACATGGAGAAAACACTGCCAAAGAAGTCCAATTTAGATAACCACCCTGGCAGTTCTATGCTGTAGAACAGCTTTTTGCTGTGCTTGGAGTGGGGGAAGACTTGGAACAATTAAGTCCTTTTCACAGTGCTCTATACCCAGCGATGTCAGAAGGAAAAACAGGGTTGTTACCTTATATTTATTTTCTTTCAAGCATCAGTTATTTTGAAAACTAAAGTTTCAAAACAAATATTTATTAGATCTTTCCTATAAATAAGCATCTTTTACACAAGAAGAAGCAGTGACCCCCCACCTGTTGACTTGAGAAGATTTACTAAGCGTTCAGGGGAGCACACAAACAGCCAACATTAAAACAATGAAAAACCCAAAGCTGATTTTGTGAAGAAACCTTCACAAAATCAAGGCATCAAAATCAACAAAAAGGCCATTAAGTTTCCGCAAGGATGTTCACATATATCAGTGCAATAAGTTCCTACAGCATTATTCTCCTTCCATCTCTATCAATAATAACTATTTGTATTAAAAATACTGATGATAGGAAAGTAAAGCATGTGTCATTTACATACGATGCTAACCAAGTCAATTAGCTAACAGGTCCGTAAGTTAATGTTCAAGTAAGTCAGATAATCAAGTAGTATGGCTTGTTGACAGCAATCCCATTTTAACGCATACGAGATATTTAATACTGTAAAATAATCAAATCTGCCTTTCACTCCTTTTTATTTGTGCAGAATTGATTGAACATTTGTCAGATTTCTCCCCTCAGACCCATAGTTACTGGAGAGAAACACAAAACAAAGATGCTTTTGCTGACAGCAACTACCTGCTGGTTTTACAGCATGAAAAAAGTTTCAGATTCCAGTTACTTAGGAGTGTGTGTGTGTGCTTATGTGTGAGGGAGTTTAATCAGCTGAAACTTTATCAGCAAACATCTAGTGCTATTAAATTTTGCTACCAGTTTAGGATAGTAATAAAAGTAAGACACTTACAATTTCAACAGGTTAGGACTAGCCAAATTTCAGTTACTATACTACAAATCAGGTCAGAAACCAAATTTAAAAATGTAAATGTGAAACATGAATTTCAACCAAGTATTAATGTGCCAATCCTGAAAGTATTCATCAGGTTAACACATTGGGTCCCAAGCATTTCCACTGCTCAGAGTAGAAAACAGAAGCAGGTCACATCTTTGCAAGATCGTGATCTCCTCTTTTATTTATTAGCTTTATATCCTTCAAATAATCTTGTACAGTAACAAGTATTTCTTCTAAGTAGAAGTTAGTTTTCAAATTCATAAATGGGATTTAAAAAAGGAAAAGGACTCTACTGAAATTAGTGCAATAATGTATCTTACAATAATTGTGTTTTAGCTGATTGAGCAAAACCCACAGGTTAGTCATTCAGTCCAGCACATCTGAAATGACTGCACGAGTAGTTCCTTAGGACAGCTCTGTCTGTGCACTTTTGCAGTGGAATAGTATTAAAGAAGCTCCATTCCTCTCCAATGCTTTTTTCCTAATCAAAACGTCTCCCCATTTGCTAAACCATTGGTTAGGAATACAGCAAGTACACACCAAGGAGTGTACTTGAAGAAAGCGTAAAATGCTAAGGCTGCCAGCACAAACTGTTGCACGTACTCCCTGCTCCAACCATATGCTCCCACATATGCATCTTCCGCCTTTGCTCTAGCGCACAGTCTCGAGCTATAAGGTGCACCAGAACGGGAAATGATTCAAGTCAAACCTAACATGTGCTGGACTAGCAGGGCCTCTCGCCCATGCAACACGACCACACAAACACTTGGCCCCCTCCTAAGAAGGGGAAAGCCAGGCCACCTTTTTTTTTCTTTTTTTTTTTTTTTTCCTTTTCACAGCAGTAACACTGACAAGCCTGCAGAAGCTCGGCCTGACCCAGCTGGAAGCGGAGCTGAAGGCCAGCACCGTGCCGCTCCTGGTGTGGCCAGGACAGGCAGCTCAGCGAACCCAAAACACACCAGAGCTGAGCGTACCCGTACCGGATCCTGGCCCCAGCTCTGCGGGGTTGGCAGCAGACAACCCCAGTACCACGGACACAGTCCTCTTGCCCCCTTTCACAGACCCTTGGGTGGATTTACAGGTTGTGGGAACACACTTTCCAGCAGTCAAACAGTGCCAGTGATTTTGTACCAGCAGGACACACCAAAAAAAAAGAAAAGCCCCCCCAAGAAATAAAGCATTAGCGTAATGAAATGCCCTGGTAATTGCTTTGGAAGTGAACCAGTGAAAGTATGTGGAAAAATAACACAGGCTGCCAATACAAAAATAAAAACGGATGGAATAGTAAAGTGCCCTCTCAGTAAGTGTATCCAGCAGCAGCATCTTGTCTCACTCTGAAACAGCCTGATGCTAAGCAGGTGTAACCTGCCATGGTTCTGCAGCAATCCTAAATCAGATCAGCTGAGAATCGCCCTTGATTCTCAGAAATTCACATCTGAGTACAAGACATAAAAGAATGCAGTTTCATATATGCCTGAGAGCACTGGCATTTCTGCTAGTACCAGTTGGTTTCTAATGCTGTGTTTCATTACTAAAGCTAAGGGGAAAAAAATACAAGTCAATGACTGGCCCAATGAAAAATAAGGAGAGATGTATTTTAAAAACCTTTGTTTGTTTAGCTGTTACGAAGCTATTGCATAAGTACCCCCATACTAATTTTATTGGCTCACAGCACATATAATTTGAAAGTATTATGTTACCTGCATAAACCATACATATGGCTCAGAATGTCAGAGTAATCTGTCTGTGGGAACTGTAATGTATGGTTCTGGAAGAGAGGTGGTGTACATAAATTATGCAAGGTATTTTCTAATCCCCACAATATTTCAAGGAATGGGACAGCCATTATGTAACAAGAAATGTCTCCTACACCTTCCTGACAGATGGGACATGAACCTTATTGCTTTTCCCTGTTCCTGCAGGGCAGGTCACTCTCCCAGTTCACTGCAGCAATGTGGCACTAATTCTAAAGGCTTCATCATTCAGATTTCAGCATTTCATCATGGTGGAAAAGCTACTATTTTCCATTTGCTACACATGAAGTTAATTACTTCTTATCGAAGGAGTGCCAAAGGAATAAAAAATTGGCCAAGGTGAAGTTTACAACAGTGCATGCAATGAACAGTTTTGTCAGTAACATTAAATGGCTACTTGCTTTTTTTCTAAAAAATGGCCCTAGAATCACCGTGAAACACCCAAAACTCCTTCACCCCATAATTAAACAAGGCCAGATTTGTGTTGGGACCAGGAACACTGCTAGCTGCATCAAGCAGCTGCCACAAAGCTGCCATACCCCGCTGAACAAGCCCTTTCATTTCTGTGCTTCTCCTTCTCTAGTGCTGAGGCTCACTTCGTTTGGAGAATGGAATTGCATTAAAAGATACAAGTTCTGTCTGAACTTTAAAATAAGTGCGTGTTTTTCCCCCCCCCACACATTTAAACCACAAATCCAGACACGTAATTTGGCAATTAGCGTTATGTTGTTAATTCCTAAGAAAAAATTGGCAAGTTTAGAAGTACAGGCAGGTCTACAGAGCGCAATTTAGTAGAATGGTATTCCAAATGTATCGAACAGCACAGCGATTTATATAAGAATATGAAAATACTATTTTTGCCATTACATGTCATTAAGTCCCTTCTTCAACCCACTTGCTTTAGTTGGACCAAACCACTGTGGTTCTGAATAAGCTACGTTATTGCAGACAACAGGCAGCGAAGGGGAGACAAAAAGAACCAACATTTCCTGCCTCTGCAGCGAGAATTCACTTCGCAAAATGTCATGAAGCTAAATACAAAGAAAAACGAAAACCAAAGGTCTCTTCTAATCTTGGTGGAAAACAGTTCCTTCCAGACCTTAATCAGCAACCGAACTTTTTACCTCGAGTACATGTGCAGTGTTCACCATCCCCTGAAGTCGCGATCTTCATCATAAAGCCCTAAATGACACCATGCCTGAAGCTTCTGTAGTGACAGGGATTCATCAGATGTTATGACTGCGTGTCACAGTTGCCAAGAAGATGAAAACCCTTGGCATTTTAAGAGGCTTTGTACTTGAGGTTTATTTGTGTATGCCTTCATCAAAACTAAAGGAGCAAAAAGCTTCATCCAGCATCTGCATTATTTTTCTGTGACTAGAAGACAGCAAAAAATCTTTCACCTGTGTGTTTTTTTTATCTATTATTTTTAATTGCTATTGGAAGAAAATGAAAGATTAACATAGGGACTTTGTCCCCACCAACACATGCTCGTTCTAATTAGTTGGAGAATCAAAACACTCCAAAGACCAGCTCCTCTGCTAACTCGTATGTTGTTTAAAAAAAAAAAAAGTTTCAGCTAACCCATTGGTCAGATCAACTGCATAGGATAGAGTTTTGTCCCTTCGCGTACCTTATAAAAGGACTACAGGCAGACTAATGAACGACTCAGACAGATAACATTTGTGCTCTCATTTCTTCCAAATTATAATGCAAAATCAAAACACATTGTCTTGATTTTCTCCTGCTTACAATTTCTTCAGTCTTCTCACCTACTGAGAATTAGCAATGACCACGCTACTGCTTTGTACCAAATATTTCTGGTATTTCACATTTGCTTTGCCAAGGTATAAAGGACTCAACAAAGCACATGGCAAAGGACTACTGGATTCCATGAGCTACAATGATTTAGAAGACCGTCATGTTAAACCACGGAAGGACAAAAACATGTGCAAGTGTTTAGAGGCTGCGCTTCAACACAATACACACACACAAGTCGAGGTCCAGTTCACTGAAGCGTTACAAATCAAAATGCAATCACTTCCTTGAGCTTCAAGTGCTGTATGAGGAACTGAAAGGTTAATGAGCAAGGTGGCTTTAATTGCTTTTTCCTAAATACCTGGCCAATGAACTAAACAACCACCTTTAAAAGCTCCGTATTCCAAAATTTCTACAGCAAATGTTCTTCTGTTGGAATTTTCTATTCATGGAACTGGACTATAAATAGGGATATAATATCTTTAATAGATTGCAGAGACCATACTCTTTTCAAATATCCTGCCTTTACTAGAGGCTGTAATGACAACAGCGAAATAGCTTGGATACCGCTGGGAGCAATTTGTCAGAGCAGTGCACAGGGTCTGGGGTTTTCCTGTTGTAATTAGCGCACAGTGTATGCTCACGGCCAGCTTCAGGTACTGCAGCAATTCCAGATTCAACCCTAAGTCCACCGACTAGCAGAGCATGTCCATGTATGTTTGCATAATGCACCTTCTGTAAATTGCTCATTAGTCATTTGCAATTTATTTCAGGCATCCACCTACGGTCTTCAACTGGCTATGTCAGTGACACGTGGTTTTCACATTACTGAGACTACAGACAAGAAGAGTTTGTGCCATTTTTCCTTTTCTCAGATTGAACAGGTACAAAACATGTCATACACCATATCATAGGACAAAGTTCCAGATAATTTCACTTTGATGCAATGTGTGAGGATCTGAGTTTCATGTTACCAGAGTTACAGCTTATGTAGCTTTGCTCGCTTACTGAACAGAGAAAACCACATGAACCCCTGCCCTACACATTGGTGCAGTCATTCACAGTACAGAATTTCTTCCTGCTTTGCTGGTGATTCTGCCTAGTATATTTCACACAATAATTTCTGCTCGATCTTGCTCAGTTAAATTCAGAAACAAAAATATAATTGCATTGAAAGGAAAGCTGTATTAAGCTTGATCTAGACAGAACTCATTTTCTCACTTTCACTGGGTGGACTCCAAAATTCTCAACCAACCATGTCTACAAAAATGTCACAACTGCAGCTGTAGGCACTGTGAGCCACAAGCACCGCTCTGAGAGGAGGAGCGTGACAAGGTGTGACAACCAGCAGGACGCAGAATGTCCGTGGGTGGCGGTGAGAACCAAGAACAAGCACGGTGCCTACCAGGATTTGGGCGAGACGTTCCACAGTGCAGATCAATCAGGTTTTTGTCAGGTCATAAAAAGCACAGGTTGGATAACCTTGGAGCGAGGAGCCATGAGGACAGCGATTTGCACCCAATGGTACTGCTGTTCACAGCAAATTCAATACAAAACTCAGTGATTTAACACGTGTGAACAGACCCATCTTTGCAAACCCTACTTCAGGAAGATGCAGAGGACCCAGAGTTACACCAACAACCAGTATACTCAGTTGAGGCTTTTCTTGGCCTCTCATGCAGTTTTTTTAATCCTTACATTACCCCCCCCCCCCCCCCAACAAAGGTGACAGGGTTTCACTCTGTCCTACTTTTAGTTTAGAAACTGTTGGTTCAAATAGAAAATCACCATACTTGAGGAAGAAACTGACTCCGCAAAAGATCGCAGGCAAGCAATGAAAGACAAAAGGTGTTGATAAAATATGCCAATAAATTGAGAATCTTACCATTACAGAAAACTGAACTTCACTGTTTCAAACTTTCACTTCCTGATGCTAGATCTCATCTGTGCTTTGTTAGGTTACTGAAAGTTTAGCGTATCATTTGTTTTTTTTTTTCTTGTCACATTTTGGCTCGTGCAGTAAATACTATAAATGAATTTAAAAAACAAGAGTATTTTACTTGACTACTCCAGTACCAGTAAGAAATTCTAGCCTCACATTTTAGAAACCATTTTCTTCACTATGGTCTTTTCCTTAGTGTGTATTATCTTTCAACCTGAGCAGGTTGTTGTGCACATTTATGAAGACTAAGGTGCTTTTTGCATTTCAGGGAAAGCAAAATTGTAAACAAGAAAACATAGTTCTTAAGACAGCAAGAGATAAATTCAGCGTTCACACCAACGTGAAACAGACATGATAGGTCAGATTGTTTCAGTGGTAGCATTCAGCAAAAGCATCTTACTCAAGAGCAAGCCTAAGATCTACACATTTGCGAACTCATAGCATTTTCTTACTTATTTCCAAGACCTAAAGTTTCCTGTGTAGGTTTTGAGACTCCTAGTTTGAAGAAGAAAGCATTTTCTCCAACCCCACCGAAGTTTCCAAATCAAATCAACACTATGCCTGTTCTCACGAGCACATCAACCCATCTAGGACAGAACAACTGCTTCGGTAGGAAGGACACGAGCACTGCTGCTGTATTCTGTAGGCAGGAAAAAAATCTTCACCTGCTTTCTTCTTTTTGAAAGCTTGGGCCAGACCTGGCAGCTGACTCCCTCTTACCATCAAATTCATCTTTCCTTACACCTTATTTTTATTACAAAGAAGAAATGCAAGCTTGAAGAGAGATACTCTTTACAAGGCAAATACTGAAACGATCGAACTCAGCAACTTCCACATGAAGAGTGATGAGGCTGTGAGAAGGCAGTACACAATTTACTGTCAATAGCATAACGATTCAAAGCCTTTTCCCCAGGGCATAGCATCTTTTCCTAGCTGAAAGGGCAAGCTTAGCCTATTGCAACATCAAGCAGCAGATGAATGACCATGTTGCCACGCTTGTTTTGGGGACTGATCATGTCCAATTAATTCCTAGAAGAAATCAATTGTTCTTACCTACCTCATTTACATTAATAAGAAAATATTAATGACTTTACTGCCCATACATATTGGAAGTAGAGGTCACATTTATGTTTCAGCTTGATGGTATTTCAAGACAATTCACCATCTCCTAGGAGAGAACAAATAAAACCACACAATTTTTCTGGTTATTCAGCATTAAAAATCAAGTATTTCTCTGTGCATGTTACTGACAATGGGATCTTATGCCAATTAGTCTTGGATTACTGCCTTATTTCCATGGGTGGAATTTTTATCATACACAATAGAAAGCACATAACCATTTGCTTCCATTGCTAACTTTATGTTGAGCAAAACACTACGTACAGAAATGCGACCACGGTCACCATTTCCTGTTCAGATAGCCAGAAAGTCCAACACACCGTAAGAAGAACGGTGATACATATGTGCAGGTAAAAGCAGTTCATACCATTTCATTCCTGGAAACCATCCTCAGAAAAGCATTCAGATTGAATCTTTGTGGTGGGATTTAAAACTCATAACGACTGCCAGAAACTTAAATAACGCTTTATCAGACGCTGGGATTAGCCTCTTTGCAAGCTACACACTATGAATAGTACACGTCTGAGCATTCATTCTGGACTTCCTTCTCGAGGGAGAAATATAATAGGAAGGTATTTCAAGACTAAATTCAGAACTTGATTGCATTATTCTGTTCAGCACATACTGCTATCATTTCTGGTAAAGTGTCCTAGTTAAGGGTTACGGTAAATTGATCACATAATACTAAAGGAATTTATCATGTAATAGAAAAGGAATTTAAGAGCTGAATAGCTGATATTATTAATAAAACAGGTCTGTGAACAGAGACAGTTAAGGGATACAGCTTATATCATTACCTGATCCTACATTCAATTAGAGTTGGTAAAATCAGACTTGCAAAGTCAAAATAGACTCGCAATCATTTTTTTCCAACTGGAAACTTCTGCCTGGGCAGTGCGAGGGTGGGGATTTGCTCCCTGCATATTTTCTGCCACTACAAGTGGCCCACACGCTTTGCATCTCCTTTTGGATCACAAGTACAAGCCCATCTGTGCAGAGAGGCTCTGCTGCCCCCCTCCGTGGTATCTGACAGGATTCAAAATACTAAGCAAAATGCCAGCCACTCTGAAGATCTATGGACCGAGATCTCTGGCTGTGAAAAAGAAAAGCTGACAACAAAAAGCCATTGGAATACAATTAAACCTGGAAAGCCACCTCAGTAACTCTAAGTAACGGCACACAAGGAATTCAAAGCGTGTAGGCACACGACTGACTTCAGTATTGTGGTACATATATTAACGAGCTTCAAATCCTGTGCTGCTACACTTGAAAGCAATAGAACACATCTCAACCAGGCAGTCACCTCTGCTCTAGCTCATCGCTACTAATGTTTTTGCTGACAGGTTTTAAGATATATAGGTAAGGGAGAACAACATGCAATTGTCTCTAGGTTGTTGATTATCTCTGAAGATGAACTTCGACGCAGGCACAGAACTAATTAAAACTGATGCATTTAGTCAAAATACGGTTTAATTCCTCATGAGAGGGATACAACACCAAGAACAAACAGCTAGCGCAAACGTTTTATATCATCTCACTGATAAGCTATTTTTTCAGACCACACTTGTCATTATTCAAGTCTATTTTATACCAGAGCAGATAGGAGACTGCTCTTTTGCTCCCATTTCTGAAAGAGCAAACCCCGTTTAAATAAACGCTGCCTCTGACCCTGCACGTGCATGCACTTTTTCCTCCTTCTCTACCATAATACTTGTGCCTGTTAAACGATCCGCAGCGGTCATTAGGGAAGGCAGATGCTGAGTGCTTTAGCAGAGCAGCCAACAGCAAATCAAGTGCCTTGTGACTGCATTTTTTTTTTTTTATCATGATGTTCAGACTCCATGCTGTCCCCAGTGGAGGCAAAGCCACTCCATTTTGGTCAAGGGGAAATTCACCATTGCTCCAGGGGCTTCACAAGGGAACAGTTTTCTGCCTTTCCTCCTCAGCTTCTTAAAATGTTTTAAATTTATTTTTTCTCTTGCTTTGCCCAAACTAAATAAGATCCTGAAGTGTATGATTGCCATCCTAGTGGTGCCTCTTCACTGTATTTTACATACTTAGTCACAATCTGCAATGGGTCAAACTGTTAATAAAAGATAGAATTTAACTTTACATTTCCCATTTCTCAGAAAGAGCAAAACTAAAGTTAGCCATATATTAACTTCAGCTTTCTAGTTAATATCTAAAATGACTATTACCATATAACCAAGTTACTACAGTATTTCTAATGCATCCTGACCCCCAAAATGTTCCCTTACAGGGGAAAAATCCCTTTTCCTTGTTGCTGATGAACAGGAACACTAGATCATTATTCTCATAGTCGGGGTTGTGCAAAGAGGCCTCGCACGCAAAACAAATTCATTTTACTGTATAATTGCACTTCACATTAGAACCACAGATTTGGAATTTAACACCTTATTGAGTCAATGAAACTCATATTGACGTGAATGGTACCAGTCTTCCTGTATATTTTCCTAAGTAACAATTTATTCTACACCATTAATCTATATTCTAGTAACCAGCTGTATACAATGAATTACTAGAAAAAACATGTAATTTGTTTTTCCTTGAGTTTGCTTAAGATGGTTATTACCAGATAAAATCCATTTCACAATTAAGAAAAAAAGCAGTTTAGTAACCAGTTGCATCCTATTACCTCACCCCTGGAGAGTTATGGTACTGTCTGACCAAGGGTAAAGCTTCTCCTTAAATACATTTAAAAAATATATCTGCTGTAGCAAAGTATCTGTCTTGCTCTTAAAATCCTCCTGAACCGTGATAAAAAGCAAGGTGTCACAATCCTTACCCATCTTCTAAAACAGGAGTATAAGAGAAAGAACTCCTGATACCTAGCTCATTTTCTTCAACAGTTTCTTCTCATTTTATTATAGAATATACTAGAGAGGTTTGTCTTTTAGTAGATAGTGGAAAGGACGTGTTGGGGAAAAGGTTGTTGTCTGTCATTTCTAATATCTTACCTCCCATGACAGTTCACATTGTTTAGGTGAAGAGTTTGCAAGTTTTGGGCTGCAAGCCTCAGCAGGCCAAAATGAGCTGCAAATATATGGAAGGGGAAGATCACAAACATCACGGTTTTTTCCTCTCCTGTTTATACTTTTATTAAAAAAGGAACTCCAAAACAATTGATCATGTGCCGCATGGCTACCTGGCAAATGCAGCAAGCATGCTGAAACAATAGGGGATGTGAACTGGTGTATTTATTTCAATAAGTGCCATATGTATTTTGGAATTCGGTAATCGTGGATCTGGCACCTCTTTATAATGTATTTGGGACAGATTGGAACATTTTTCTGAGATTGCTACAACGAGGTGCTTCTGCCTGCCTTTGGCTAGCCTACCTTTTACTGTTCATGTTTCCTGAAAGGACAGGAGTGGAAATAAGTTATGATCTACGACGGCCCATAGAGACACAAATCAAAGTGATACTGCCAGTTTCTGTGTTTTTATTTCTCAATTCCCTTGCCTCCCCCTCCCCAGTTAGTTATTTTCTCAATAGGATCACACTGAAGCACCCATTACCAGTACTTCCTAGCTACTGCAGTAGGTGCACTTAGCTAGGAAGAAGTGCAACGCTGAATTACTTGGAAGACATCTGCCTTTACCAATTGCATTTTGCAAAAGAAAGCTTAAGTTGTTCCAAGAGCAAGAGCTGAAATAGTGCAAGTACACACCCCCTACCAGCATCAGATTTATCCTAGTAGTTAAAAGCTGTCTTAACTCATTGCCAACATGCTGAAGAGATTAAGAAACATCTATCTTGATGAGCAAAAGCAAGATGTCAGTCTCATTGAAATCTGTCAGAGGCTCAGGTACCTGGGAACAATCTATCTTGCAATGGGTAGGACCATCTATCCTTCAATAAGAGAGGGAATTCCAGGAGCTTATACCCAACCTTTCCCATTAGATTTCCAAGCCAAAAAGAGCACTGGTAAGGTTTGTCACTGTAATGTTACATTTGTTATGTTACTGCAACATTTGATATTCATACTTCACATGTAGCAGGGCAGGAGGGAACAACTGACCAGCATCTTCGGGTATATCATTCATCAGGAACCTCTGATAGCAAGAAGTATTTTAACAGACAAAATACCCTATGCCTGTTAAAAGCGTTAAGAGTATGCTCAAGTGCAGAGTTTCCACACCAAATGCCAGAACTACATAACACAGGGACCTGTGGCTAGACAACCTAAGTTCAAACTTCATACTTTATACTCTAAGCAGTTTTAAATGCTTATAGACAGCGTTCATATTCCTTTCACAACCACAGAAACACTGACTCAGCCCTGAGATCCCCTGACACCACGCTCTTTTGAGACTGACCACCACCACAAGCACCAGAACAGCCCCAATTAAGAGCCAAATGGTGACTGCCGCACTTGCTGTATGTTCATCTGCAGATCTCCACAACCTCACTGCCTCTCTGACTTGCTGTAGCAAGGAAGCCAAAGAAAACAGTCATACATCTGATAGAAGACCAGTGTGTCCTTCTAACTTCTTGAAGTGTGTTACCATTGAGTAGCACTCATGCTTTGAGGGAGGGGGAAGGATAAGGACTTGTTATGTATGTCTTTATTTCCATGCAAGTTACAAAAGGCATTATTTACTACCTCTTCCCAACTCAACCACATTCATCTCCTTGTACTGTGTGTTTCCATTCCAAAATCACGAGATCCCTCCTTGCTCCTGTTTTGCCTTGTGACACAGAAATACCTGCCATAGTTTTACATATTATTTGTACACTCTAGCACAGAATATTACACTAATTAGTTTCAAACGATTAGTTTATTTTTCTTTTTAAAGCTTTTAAGCAGAAGCAAAGCACCTAACTCTTCCTAAAGGGACTTCAGCAACAGAAGACAGGTGTTGCAACTCATCTTGGACCTATAGGAACACTGGCTACACCAACTCTTTGTCAGGTACTCCACACAGAAGACTAGCAAAGACCTTTTTGTGGTATTTGTGTTCCCTTCCCCATCTTCATGGAGCATTCTTGTTTCACATTATTTGCGCTGGTAACACTAGCTTATAGACCTTAGTGCACAAGATTTCGTTACTTCTGCAATACTTGGTTTAAACGATGGTGATCTGGTCATTTCTTCATTATGTAACCAAGTTCTGTCCACAGAATGTGATTAAACATAAGATTTTTTTTCATCTAATTAACAAAGTTTGTTGTCCCACTCATTTTTACTGTGCAAAAGGAAACCAAAAAACATTTAATGTAACAGACTATGGAAAAGGGAAGAACAACACAGGAACAGAGCATCCTATATTTTACTGCGGTTTTCCTTGGACATGATTTGCATATTAGCACATAGTATGGTAGCTAATAAAGCTTGCTAGTTCGAGGACACTTCAACAAGCTTTCCAGTTAGCTTTCTCTCACCTTCACTTAGACCCAGAGGCTAAGTCATACACAAGACCTAGAAGCACAAAAAAAAAAAAAAAAAGCCACCAAGACAGCCTCACGAAGACCACTACTACTGAATTAACCACGAGTTTGTGGTTTTCAGGTTTTAAACTCCACCTTCCCTTTTTAACATCTGGTGAGCCTCCAGCAAGAAAAGAAACAGGACTACCCTGACCAAAACACATTTGAACTGTAATACTTGAAAAAAAATAACTCAGTTTTTTGTTAGCAAACATACATTTTATTAGCTGAGAAGTAAGCACTGAAGAGAAAACCATTTCCTGCTGGTGAGCAGGAGAATCAGCAGTGCAATTACAAAGAAGCACCAGGCCTTCCTGGCAGACTTAACATACAGTCATAATAAGTGTTATCATCAGTCCCATCAATGTTTGTTTCCAACCCAGATCAACATATAGTGCTCCTGCCTTTCGTATCAAATACAGAGTTAATCAGGATCGCCAAATTTCAAAAGTTTTTTGTGTTGCTTTTGTGTTCACGCATCAGTGCTCTGCTCATTTCCTCAAATCTTCCTCTACTTCCAACAGTAAGTCAGTCCACACACTTAGGCCACGGACTTGAAAGTCTCCATCCCGTGCCTTCAGGAGTTTGAGAGCAGCTTGGGTCTGTTCCCTGAGCGGCACAGGTCCCTTACACAGACAGCTGAAGCGCTCCCTCAGCTCCTCCCAGGACAGTTCACTCTCATCGGGGCAGCTTTTAACCCACTGCCCCTGCAAGGGGTCATACAGCAAGCAGCTTCCCCAGTCACTCAAGAGGTCCAAATAACGTTTGCTTATTTGCGAATAGTGAGCAGCTAACGAAGCAAGAAGAGAGCCCGGGAGCTGCTGACAGAAGGCAGCAAACCTCTCCGCGTCCTCCAGCAGCCAGGAAAGCAGGGGGTCAGCCCCTGCTTCCTCCTCCTGCTGGGGGCCTCCCCCCTGCCGCAACAGCAGCAGCGCTGCCGCCACCACCCGGAAGGCTCTGGGCTCGGGCAGCTGTTGCAGGACCCCTCCGAGCCAGCGGGACTCCCCCGGGGGCTCGTCCCGCAGGCGGCCCAGCAGCAGCCCCGCTTCGGCGGCCACCCGCGGCTCCGAGTCCCCGAGGGACGGCGGCGGCGTGGAGCTGCGGAGCGGCTCCAGCAGGCGGGAGGCCGCCTTCCTGCGGGCCAGCAGCGCCAGGCGGCCGGGCCGGGCGGCGGGGGGCTGCAGCAGGCGCTGGAGGAGGCGGCGGCAGGCGGCGGGCGGCAGGGCACGGTTCTCCAGCAGCGCCAGGCCCAGCAGCTCTTTGCAGCGCCCCAGCTGCCCGAAGGCGAGCGGAGCGCCCGGCCGGGCCCGCCGCAGCCGCTGCCCCACGGCGTGGCGGAGCCGGGGCCGGGCGCGGAGGCGGTCGTGGAGATGCTGGAAGTAGCGGCCCCAGTCCAGGGCCCGCTCCAGGGTCGGCGGGTCCCAGGCACGCACCAGCGCGGAGCGGCACACGGCCAGCAGCGCCGGTAGCTGCGCCACCTGCCCCAGCACCGCCTCCATACCCCCGCTGCCGCCGAGCCCGCCGCCGCGCCCCAGCACCGCCTCCCGCCGGCGACCGGAGCCGATCCGAGGCGGCGAGGGAGGGGGTTAGGGACGCCATTGGCCGAGCCGGGCGTCAATTCGCTGCCTTCCCCTTAAAGAGGAACGGGGCGGGCACCGCGGCCATTACGTGAGGAGAACCCTCAGCGCAGGGCGAGAGGGGAGCTTTGCCGCGCTCCCCGATGAGTCAATTTAGACGTTAAAAAATAAACAAAACGCATTTGTGACTCCTATACACAGCGTAAAGAAACTAAAGCTATTCACAGGCACCCTGTGTGGGGGTATTTGGCATCTCTTGGGGCGGCTGCGTACCTAAAGGGTGGCCGTGTGGCCACAGGGCAGGCATGTTGTTCCCCTTGGGGCTGGCTCCCAGCCCTGCTCTGAAGGCAGCCTACAGCCGAACCCAGCTTACCTGCACCCCACGGTGCCTCACCACTTACAGCCTACCCCCTGTCAGCCATGCCCCAACTGGCCACCCTTCCCAAATCACCATGTCTGCGCCTCAGACAGAGAGGCCTCTTGCTGCTGAGGGAGCCACGAGCTGCCATCCTGTCCTCTCAACCCCCCAAAATTCTGGAAGGTTCCCTCACAGGCATCTACCCTGGGGGCAACCTGACCAACACCTCACACAAACCATGGTGTAAATGTGCCATAACCGCTCCCCACACTCAGCGATAAGAGAAAGTCATTCCTTCCCTTCCCTTCCCTCCTGTGCCAGCAGGAGCTGAAGGCCATTTCTCCACAGCACACACAAAAAAAACTTAAAACCAGCGTAAACTGGCATACTTGTGGGATCAGCAGCTCAGAGGGACTTTCTTCATGCCCGTGTACTGAAGAGCACCTCACGGAGAACAGCGCGTTTCCTCCGTCCTCGTCCCTTTGAGAGCTGTGCACACAGCACTGCCTCACAGCGCAGCAGGGCCAGGCCCGGCCAGCTTCCAGCACCTTCCGTGGGGCCCTGGCGGCTCCTGAGGGCTGGGGAGGCTGCAGGCCTACAGTTTGGGGCGCTCCTCATGGGCACATGGAATTTGTTTGGAAACAGTAGCAGAACCCAAACCTCAAGGACAAAGAATAATGCTCTTCTTAAGCAGATGCCCTGTTTGATTTTCTGTTTTTCCCTACACCCTAGTGCTGAATATATTCCCCCTCTACTCTGCCCTTGTGAGGCCCCGCCTGAAGTACTACAACCAGGTGTGGGGCCCCCAGCACAAGAAAGATGAAGACCTGTGAGAGCAAGTCCAGAGGAGGGCCACAAAGGTGACAAGAGGGCTGAAGCACCTCTCCTATGAAGAAAGGCTGAGAGAACTGGGGCTGTTCAGCCCGGAGAAGAGAAGGCCCTGTGAAGGCCCCGTGAAGGCCCCATTGCAGTCTTTCAATACTTAAAGGGGGTTTATCAAGAAGGTGGAGAAGGAGTATTTGCTAAGGTAGATAATGATAGAACAAGGGGGAATGGTTTTAAACTAAAAGAGAATATATTTAGTCTAGACATTTAGGCAGAAATTCTTCACTGTAAGGGTAATAAGGCACTGGAAGAGGTTACCAAGAAAAGTTGTGGATGCCTTATCCCTGAAAACATTCAAGACCAAAATAGATGGGGCCTTGGTCAACCTGATCTAGTGTGTAGCATCCCCACCTCTGTCAGAAAAGTTGGAGCTAAATGATCTCAAAGATCCCTTCAAATCTAAGCCATTCTATAGCTTCCTTTGGGTTTTCTAACACAAATAAATTGTTCCCTGGTTACAAACCCCAATCCTAAAGACAACTTCTAGTCATTGAGAACCAGCTTTAATAACATAATGCTTCCAAAATAAATCAACCTAAAAATAAAAACAATCTAAACAGAAGCATGGGTACTACCCTTTGCTACTAAAACCTTTTCCTAGACTGCTCAAGGATAGTGGTTTAGGAACCTTCTGTCTTAAGTACCCTCATGAAAACACGTACCCTTTCACACCTGAGTGCCCTTATCCTATTATTTCAGTCATCTATTTAGGAAAGAACAGAGTTCACCTGTAAGTTAAGGGCCTAGTACAAGAATTACTGAGTGAAATCCTATGGCCATTGTTGTTGAAAGAGAATGGTATCTCTCAGTATCTATGAATACACTATAATTATTGCTTCTATTGTTAATAAGTTTGTACTTTCCTATCATCTACCGTGTCCATCTATTCCAAAGCATATTAGAAACTAATAAAAATTAAAGGAAAGATGGAGCGCACAAGCTCTAGTTACATACAGTAAGTAGGTCTCTGTAGAGCTGCCTGAAAAATGGAATTTCTGCTGTATGAAAAACTCTGAGTATTTCAACTCTTGGTTCTGTCTCAAATTAGGATAAAAAGTCTAAATATCAGTATTTTTTTTCAACAATGGGATACTGACTGACATCTCTATAATAAAAAGGTTGTGAAAAAAGATGTTTATGTATTTCTAGGTATTGCAGCTGCATTTGGAGTCCTGAGTCATGATGGGGCACAGTTGATGTATATAATATAAAATATAAAGACTAATCCAAAGAAGTAACAGCATTCTGCATAAGATAACATTAGGAGATGAATTTAAGGAACAAACAAAATGAACGAGGTAACACTGAGGCAGTTATGATTCATATGTTAAATGGTTACATGACAACACAACAATAGTCTCTAAAATAGTCATTCTTGTACTACACTTGCTGTTGAAGGAAATCCCTTTCTGCTTTTTTTTTTTAAAAAAAAAAAGGGAGGGAAGGGAAGGGAAGAACGGGGGGAAGAGAGGGAGAGGGAGGAAGAGGGGGAACGAGGGAAAGGGAGGGGGAGGAAGCATGCCTGGCCACTCACAAAGCGTATTTTGAGTTGTTCCACGGCAAGCATGGAGCCTATTGATCTGCTGATGCTGTTGCCATCTAGTAATCAAATGTAAATTGAATAAACTTGGTTTCTTTCTCACAGGTTAATTATTTCTTTGTATTTTTAAGTGCTAGTACCTTCACTTTTCTGTTTTAGCTCTAGTAAAGTAATAGCTTGGGTAGTCTTAGGGCTTTTCATTGTAGCAGCAGAATTATTCAGTATCAGCTCTTGTTATTTCTGTAGTTATTTTCTATCAATTTGTGTTGTCTGTTGTAACTCAATAGTATCACTGAGCAGTTTTGCAAGTATTACTTTGAATTGTTTATACAGTAGTGCTGAGTTGGGTTTTTATAAGAGGAAGAGGAGTGGAAGAGCAAGGAGGCACTTACAAAAGTAAGCAGTGTAAGACAGGATGTGCAGTGTAAGGCAAAGAGATGATGTTAATAAACTTATTGTGACTTTGGTCACAATAACCCTATGCACTACAGGCTATACACTACAACAACCCTATAACCCTGTAACACTACAGGCTTGGGGTAGAGTGGCTCAAAAGCTGTGCAGAGGAAAAAGATCTTGGGGTGCTGGTCAATGCTTGCCTGAACATGAGCTGACAGCGTGCTCAAGTGGCTAAGAAGGCCAATGGCATCCTGGCTTTTGTCAGGAATAGTGTAGCCAACAGGACCAGAGAGATGATTGCCCCCCTGTACTCTGCTCTGGTGTGGCTGCACCTCGAGTACTGTGTTCAGTTTTGGACTCCTCAGTACAAGAAGGACATGGAGGCCCTGGAGTGTGCCCAGAGAAGGGCAGCAAAGCTGGTGAAGGGCCTGGAGCACAAGTCCTGTGAGGAATGGCTGAGGGACCTGGCGTTGTTTAGTCTGGGGAAGAGTAGGCTCAGGGGAGACCTTCTTGCTCTCTACGACTACCTGAAAAGAAGTTGCGGGGAGCTGGGGGTCAGCCTCTTCTCACAGATAACTGACCCTGGCAATTACAGGGCTGTCAGTCTCATGTCAGTGCCTGGTAAAATTATGGAGAAAATTATCCTTGAAGTTATTGAAGCACACCTGGGGGACAATACAGTCATTGGTCCCAGCCAACATGGGTTCACGAGGGGTAGGTCCTGTTTGACTAACTTGATTTTTTTTTTTTTTTTCCGATAAGATCACCCATCTAGTCGATCAAGGGAAACCAGCTGATGTGATCTTTTTGGACTTCAGAAAAGCTTTTGACACAGTTTGCCATAGGATCCTACTGGACAAAATGTCCAGCATACAGCTAAACAAAAACATCATGCGATGGGTGAGCAATTGGCTGACGGGCAGGGCTCAAAGGGTTGTGGTAAATGGGGCTGCATCAGGATGGTAGATGGTCACCAGTGGGGTCCCTCAAGGCTCCATTTTAGGGCCAGTCCACTTCAATGTTTTTATAAACAATTTGGATGTAGGACTAGAAGGTGTTTTGAGCAAATTTGCCGACGACACCAAACTTGGAGGAGTTGTGGACTCAGATGAGGGTGGAAAGGCCTTGCAGAGAGATCTGGACAGATTGGAGAGCTGAGCAATCACCAACCGCATGAAGTTTAATAAGAGCAAGTGCTGGGTCCTGCACCTGGGACGGGGCAACCCTGGCTATACGTACAGACTGGGCGACGAGACGCTGGAGAGCAGCCCCACAGGGAGGGATCTGGGGGTTGTGGTTGATGACAAGCTGAATATGAGCCAGCAGTGTGCCCTGGCAGCCAGGAGGGCCAACCGTATCCTGGGGTGCATCAAGCACGGCATTGCTAGTCGGTCGAGGGAAGTGATTGTCCCGCTCTACTCTGTGCTGGTGCGGCCTCACCTCGAGTACTGTGTGCAGTTCTGAGCACCACAGTACAAAAAGGACATTAAACTGTTGAGAGTGTCCAGTGGAGGGCGACGAAGATGGTGAAGGGCCTAGAGGGAAAGACATCTGAGGAGCGGCTGAGGTCACTGGGCCTGTTCAGCCTGGAGAAGAGGAGGCTGAGGGGGGACCTCATCACAGTCTACAGCTTCCTCATGAGGGGGAGTGGAGAGGCAAGGGACCTATTCTCTGTTATCACCAGTGACAGGACCCATGGGAACGGTGTTAAGCTGAGGCAGGGGAAGTTTAGGCTAGACATCAGGAAGAGGTTCTTCACTGAGAGAGTTGTCACACACTGGAACAGGCTCCCCAGGGAAGCAGTCACTGCACCAAGCCTGTTGGAGTTTAAGAAGTGTTTGGACTGTGCACTTCATCACATGGTCTGAATTTTTGGACAGACCTATGTGGAGCCAGGAGTTGGACTCGATGATCCTTACGGGTCCCTTCCAACTCGGGATATTCTGTGATTCTAACTAGTGATAGGACTAGAGGGAACAGCCTCAAGTTGCGCCAGGGGAGGTTCTGGTTGGAAATTAGGAGACATTTCTTCTCAAAAAGAGCAGTCAGGCATTGGGATGGGTTGCCCAGGAAGGTGGTGGAGTCACCATCCCTGGGGGTGTTTAAGGAAAGGTTGGATGTGGTGCTTAGGGACAGGGTTTAGTGGGTGACATTGGTGGTAGGGTGATGGTTGGACCAGATGAGCTTGGAGGTCTTTTCCAACCATAATGATTCTATGAAAGGAATGAGAAATACTGGATTAGGATGTCAGGGGATGTAGTAGGAGCACATGAATGTGGGGATAGAGTCTTGAGTGGATTTTCAGAGAGCTTTGTGGGGTGTATTCCTGCTTAGCTTGATTACTTTTTGAAGAAAAATTGAAGGTCTACTTCTGGGCTTCACGTAAGTGTTTGTGATCACGTAAGATCAGTTTCCTTCGGCCACTGATGATTGTAGAAATCTCTTACATTGTTTTAGGATGTGTTTAGCTGTGTGTTTCATGTAGGATATACTATACAGTCTCATTATTTTGTCTGACAAGTGAAAGCCATGTGGATATTTTAAGGGAGACTGTGCAGACTACGCATGTGAGTACATGAGGCTTTCTTTTAAGGAGACTGGGGAAGCATGTAACCGGCATTTGTCACCTCATCTGAAAAATTACCACTTCATTTCTCAGGCTGAAAAGTCATGTGGCTGTTTTTTTCTGATTTAAAAAAAAAAAAAAAAGAGAGAGAAATTGGAGGAAAAAAAGCATATTTTGTATGATAGGCCAGAGGACAGACTTAAAATTGCAGCACATCAGACTGTTTAACTCTTCTGGTAGATGCTTCTTACAGGTAGCTATGATAGTGTGAACAGGGGATAGGTTGGGCACTTTTTTTTTTGCCTTTTTTTTTTTTTTATATAATGTCTATTTTTCACTTTAATGTGTAAAATTAGTGTTAAAATAAGAATAGCATCTTTGAGAATTTTTATCTACTGTTGTGTTAGGCTGTGGTAAATGTATCTGTGTTACAGCTTTTGATTGATAATATGCACAGCCAAAACGGCTGTTGAGCAAGTATGAAAAATGTCTGATGCAGAATCAGGGTAGTCATTTCCACAGCTCCTTGAACACAAACCCACTTTTCCATGAAACACTGCAAAACAGTTTCACAAGCCCTGTATTTTGTATGAATTACTGTACTGTTTTGTTGAAGCTGAGAAGTCAAGTAGAAGATTTGTATGAAATTTTTGTGAAACTAGTGAGTTTATTTATTCTGATTAAGAAGCCAACAAAATGCATTCTGGCAGGAAATACCAGTTTTGAAGCAAAATTGGTATTCTGCAGCCAGAGGTCTGCAGTCCATTGTTGTATTTACCTTCCTCTCAGAAGTCATATTGGCTATAACAAGATTATACTGTCCCTCCTAAAAATAAAAGGGAAAGGCATTCTGTTTACTCAGTATGCTTAGCAATAGAAAACTCCAAAATGGTTTTTCCTTACATATATTATTTCATAATACAAAAGCCATTGAGTAAATTGAGCAAGATGTATGATCATGTAGTATGTTTCTTGTATTAACATTTTTTCTTAAAAAAAAAAAAAAAGAAAAAAAAACCAAGAACAAAAAAAAAACTGTTGGGAGGGCAATTTATCTGCATCAAATTGCATAGTAGCCACCAGTCATTACATAGTGACTTGTGTATGCTGATGATTGTGAACTCACAGACCATTCTTGTAGAATATCTTACTATTTGTACCACACATTTTATGTAAAATTGAGGTTTTAGTTAAGCCTGTACCTGGCATAACATGTCACCCCTTTCCCAACTTCTGGTGAAATCCTTTGAAATGTTATGTCAAAATGTCATCTCTCCAATCCCGAAAAGTAGCAAAGCCGTGATGCACTTTTGAAATGAGAACAGAATGAGTGTGTGATTAAATCACATTGGAAAAGTATTGAACCTACGAATTTACAGATCAGTGTGAGCCTCAGAAGGTTTGGAAGAACTGTGTTAAGACATGCACAAGATAGAGAGGTGATTTGAGACAGCCAGCACGGCTTCACGAAAGGCAGATCTTGCCTAACCAATCCAGTGGCCTTCTGTGATGGAGTGACGGCATCGGTGGACAAAGGAAGGGCAATGGATATCATCTACCTGGATTTGAGCAAAGCCTTTGATATGGTCCCTCAGCACATTCTTCTCTCTAAATTGGAGAGGTATGGATTTGAAGGATGGACTGTTAGGTGGATAAAGAACTGGTTGGCTGGTGGCAGCCAGAGGGTTGTGGTCAACCGTTCTATGTCTGGGTGGAGGCTGGTCACAAGTGGCGTCCCTCAGGGGTCTGTCTTGGGTCCGGTGCTCTTTAACATCTTTATCAACGACATAGACGACGGAATTGAGTGCACCCTCAGCAAGTTTGCAGATGACACCAAGCTGAGCAGTGTAGTTGATACAATAGAGGGAAGGGATGCCATCCAGAGGGACCTGGACAGGCTAATAAGCTTGTGTATAGCTCTTCAGTATTCTGGAGGAAAAAAAAAAAAAAGTAGAATTACATGGCAAGCTGTGCCACGGTTTTCTAATTGTGAATAATCAGAAGTGGTGAAGCAATTGCAGACTTAAGAAGCTCCCTCTCACCAGAGGAGCCACATTAAGTAACCACTTGTGTAATCCTAAGCCAAATGCCGGAAGTGTGTATTAGTTATGACTGGTTTTGCCTAAGGTTGTTTGAGCTAAAGCATTTTAACTTGCATTTGCAGTGGGATGAGAGCATGCATGCAGTCATTTAATGTTGATTAGCTAATGAATGTTAAGGTGTTAAGCCGTGTGCTTTGATCATTTGCCATTGTTTGTGAAAACTTAAAGAGAACTTTCATTTGCTGTGTGTTGTGGTTGGGGATTTGATGTGTATTGATTAGAATGTTTTTCTACTTGCCTTTTTCCAGGCTTCTTTTCCTTGAAGCTATGAAAGATCTTAATTACTTACGTTAACTACTTTTCTTATAGGATCAGTTGTACATACTCAGCCTTTGAGGCAGTCTGAGCCCCTTCCTTCATGGTACCCCCCACTTCCCCCCAGCATCTTTTAGGGTACATTCTAAGAAGTATCTTAAGGAGGTATCTGTTTCAGAGGGCATCTTACTGGAATCCCTTGAAAATAATAGCTCTATAAAGCTTGTGGCAAACGTCACTGTCTATAGCTAAGGGTTTGTAACTTGGATATAAAATACTGTGGTGCTTGTATGAAGTCAAGCATATGAGGGCTAAGCTAAGTCGAATGTATTACTAGGCTTCACATTTAACAATGTAATGTCTTTAATAGTGTTGGAACAGAAGTCCATGCACTTAAGAATAGGATGTAAAAGAAATTCTTTCCTACCCATATATTGTGTGTTTCCACGACAGTTAAATTGCTGTCATTCACAAGAGTACGGGGAGATCTTATAAACACACTTTCACGTTGGAATTGGTTATATTTTTCACTTATATATATATATAATTCAGTGCAAGACAACTATGTGTAGAGCTATTTTTTTTATGTATACCTAGGTTCTAATAACATAAGTCACTTTGATTTTTTCACTTGCATTGCCTAATATCCTGAGAACATTGTAAATAACCAGATGCACTAATATTGCTCCTTCATAGCTCTGTACAGTATCTTTAAGAATAGTACCTGCCTCTGTGTACACGGAGGTGGATACATTAACACACACACATGCACGTGCTGGATAGACATTTCTTTTTTTGAGCAGTATGGCTTTTAAGTATCTGTTGTTTCCATTTTCATGTCTCCAAAGCTTTTATGTGAATTCTTCCAGCACATTTCTCATTATTCTCTCAACCTTTCCTCTGCTGGATGGCTGGGGTTTCCAGACATATAACCTGAAATGTCCTGGGAGAATTTACATAAAAACAATAAAGCCAAGGAAATGGAAACCACAGAACATATACATTTTTTTCAGTCTTTGCTAAGTTCGTTGGTTAATATTTACAGAGGAATTCAATTTTCCATATTAACATCCTTTTCACTGTTAAGCAAATGTGGGAGAGTGGGATAGTAAGAATCATTACTTAAGTGAATGTTCTGGGTTGGGGGGCTATATGTTAATCTCATTAATGATTCAAAGATTTTACTTTTCTCCATTTCAGTATGTCAAGAAGAACATACCATGACCAAAGGGAAAAAAAAAAAAAAGTAGGTGTTAATGCAAAACTTTGAAAGGCCTTTTCTTTCTATTTAAGAAAAGTATAAAGGTTGGTTGTTTATTTGAAGAAATAGAATGGAATACTGGTTTCTGTTATCTTTATATCTAGCATACTCCGAATGCAAATCATTAAAACCAATACAGCTTCTTATAGGTTCAGTTATACAGTAAAACAATTCCAGTTTCTCTTGAGGGGCACTTCTTAATAATGAGTTATGTACCTCTCTGTGAAATGCTTCTGGCTGGTTTAGTCCAGACCTTCCTGATGGTAAGCCTGTAGGATCACAGAAACCACTACCATAAATGCCCTATTGTCCTGATGTCAATATCTTCTGCGGAAAAGGCAGACTTCGTTCCTGTCTCCAGAGTTTTTAACCTAAAGGTCTTCTTGTAAGACCAAGTTTTTCCCACACGTTGCAGAAAATGGATGTGCAGAAACGGGATCAGGAAAGCCAAGGCACAGATGGAGCTGAACTTGGCCAAGGATGTGAAGAATAACAAGAAGGGGTTCTACGGATACATACGCAGGAGAAGACAGGCCAAGGAGAGTGTTCTCCATCTCATAAACAAGACGGGAGAACTGGCTTCCTCAGACATGGAAAAAGCTGAGGTACTCAATAAGTGCTTGCCTCAGTCTACACTGTTGGTCAAGTTTTCTATGTCTGTCAGGACCCTGAACCTCAAGGAGAGGGTGAGAGGAGTGGATTCCATCCCACTGTGACAGTGGAACAAGTCTGGGACAGCCTGATGAAATGGGATGTCTAGAAGTCCATGGGGCCAGGTGGTATACATACCAGGGTGCTGAGAGAGATGGCTGATGTGGTTGCCGACATACTCTCCATCATATTTGAAAAATCATGGCTGTCGGGTGAAGTCCCCGGTGACTGGAAGAAGGGAAACATTACTCCCATTTTTAAGAAAGGGAGAAAGGAAGACCCGGGGAAGTACAGGCCGGTGAGCCTCATGTTTGTGCCTGGGAAGATCATGGAGCAGATCCTCCTGGAAGACATGTTAAGGCTTGCATGAGATAGAGAGGTGATTTGAGACAGCCAGCACGGCTTCACGAAAGGCAGATCTTGCCTAACCAATCCGGTGGCCTTCTGTGATGGAGTGACGGCATCGGTGGACAAAGGAAGGGCAATGGATATCATCTACCCGGATTTGAGCAAAGCCTTTGATATGGTCCCTCACCACATTCTTCTCTCTAAATTGGAGAGGTATGGATTTGAAGGATGGACTGTTAGGTGGATAAAGAACTGGTTGGCTGGTGGCAGCCAAAGGGTTGTGGTCAACGGTTCTATGTCTGGGTGGAGGCCGGTCACAAGTGGCGTCCCTCAGGGGTCTGTCTTGGGTCCAGTGCTCTTTAACATCTGTATCAACGACATAGACGACGGAATTGAGTGCACCCTCAGCAAGTTTGCAGATGACACCAAGCTGAGCAGTGTAGTTGATACAATAGAGGGAAGGGACGCCATCCAGAGGGACCTGGACAGGCTGGAGAAGTGGGCCCATGAGAACCTAATGAGGTTCAACAAGGCCAAGTGCAAGGTGTTGCACTTGGGCTGGAGCAATCCCAGGTATTTACATAGACTGGGAGAAGAAGTTTAGAGCAGCCATGCAGAGAAGAACTTGGGGAGTCCTGATGGACAAGAAACCGGACATGAGCCGACAGTGAGCGCTTGCAGCTCGGAAGGCCAACTATGTCCTGGGCTGCATTAAAAAAGGGGTGGCCAGCAGGGAGAGGGAGGTGATTGTACCCCTCTGCTCTGCCCTTGTGAGACCCCACTTGGAGTACTGCGTGCAGGTCTGGGGCCCCCAGCACAAGAAGGATGTGGAGCTCATGGAACGGGTCCAGAGGAGGGCCACTAAGATGATCAGAGGGCTGGAGCACCTCTCCTATGCAGAAAGGTGGAGGGAACTGGGCTTGTTTAGCTTGGAGAAGAGAAGGCTCTGGGGAGACCTCATTGCGGCCTTCCAATACTTGAAGGGAGCTTATAAACAGGAGGGGGAATGCCCGTTTGCTTGTGTTGGTAGTGATAGGACAAGGGGGAATGACTTTAAACTAAGACGGAAGATTTAGGTTGGAAATGAGGAGAAAGTTTTTCACTGTGAGGGTGGTGAGGCACCACTGGTGGAGGTTGTCCAGAGATGTTGTGGATGCCCCATCCCTGGAGGCATTCAAGGCCAGGCTGGATGCGGCTCTGGACGGCCTGCTCTAGTGGTTGGCAACCTTACCCAGAGCAGGCGGGTTGAAACTAGATGGTCTTTAAGGTCCTTTTCAACCCAGTCCATTCTATGATTCTGTGAAAATACTGGTACTTAATTAGTAGAAATGCCAGGAAACCCAAATATTTTCATCTGGTGTTACAGTACTCCACAACAGTGATGACTTGTATTTTTTATATTAATTTCATATTCTTTTGGTTATGAGTTTGTTCCTAGTCCGATGCTAAACCAAAGTTAAGGGCTAGATAACCAAAAAGCATCACAATACACATAATATATTTATTAGAATATGCTAGTTCATAGCTGAACTTGAAATATTGCTGCTGGCTACCTGAATAAGACAGGAAATTATCAGTGTTAAAACAATGAATTATACTTAGAGAAAATAAGAGCAATGGGAAAAATAAACAAAAAAACACAGAGTTGAGATGGTAGCACATAGGATATTTGCATAAACCTAAAAGCCATCAGAAAAAAAAATCATTGTGATTCACAGCTGTGGATGGCGTGAAGGTGATGGGTGAAGTTGAATTCATGGAATTAAGATAAAGGTCTAAATGAAAGGTCTGCTTCATTAAAGATCCCCCCCCCCCGCCCTTTTAAATAAATGTAACAGTATTAAACCTGGAAATAATCAAATTCATATTAGTTCAATTACTTCTAATGAAAACACTATTTTCAGTTGAAACCACTGCTGCAAGCATCTTCATATTTCTTAATGTTACAATAGCTTCCTTTGTTTTAGAGAAATACATTTGAAACTCCTCCAATAATTACTCTCTAATAAATCTATTGGAGTTGTGCACCCTGCACAGAGAAAATAACACAATGGAGTATTATTATTTGTGTCTCTATTTCTGTGAAATGATGCTCATCAATTGTTCGGAAAAGAAGTTCTGTTAACTAACAACTTATGACCCTTAAGGGCTGGAATCAGTTCCTTTTTATTTTTAGGAAAAGTTGGATCTATGGATTTAGTAGTATTTAGAAAAGGGACAGTTCAGAGCTAGTCTTCTAGACCTAACTTGCCTACAATTGACGGTTCAAAAACACCTAAGGGAGTCATGTGCCTGGATGCAATAGCAAGTCAATGGGAACCAGATGCCTAGGGGTCTTTAAATCTCTCAAAAATTTGTGTGTAAATAGAAATTCTTGCATCTAGCCTAGGGATCCTCATTCGTCTAACAAAAGCATCCCGTGCACCCAGAAGATATTCAGGATTGAAGCTTTAGACAGGAATTATATTTATGGTTTATCCTCTGTGTGTAACTCACTTAAATACTTCATTCCTAATGGATAGATGCTACAAGCTGTAGTATAGAAATGATTCATCTGAAAGAATAGTCCAGAACATTTCCGTGGGAGAAATCTAAGTAGATTTTTAATCTCTAAATTTGCTTCTGTTTACTTGGGTAGTTAAACAGTAATTTGAGGGGTTAAATTTTTTTACTGAATTAAGTTATTAAATGAAATGACTTGGGATAAATAAAAATATTAGTTTCAACAGGAAAACAATCTTGTTTAATTTTCTTACCTAGTTTTTAAATGACAATTTAAAATGAAATTATTTATAACATTTAAAAACTGAAATATTTTCTAAAAGCATTCTAATTGTATAGTAACATTGAGGATGTATGGTTACCTTTACCCCCCAAATTTTTGTTCTAAGCAAAGCATTTGTTTGGGAGGTTCGACTTCAAGTAAGACACTTTCCAGCCTTCTGTTGGAAAAAAATTAACCTCCCCTTACACTTTTAGTGATTGTTCACTGGTTTGAACTGCTCTTTGCTAACCTGATCAATTCAAAGGGCTCAGAAAAGAAGAAAAGGTCTTGTCTCTCTCCTGTTGAGAGGGTTGCGATAAATGGCCTGGTTGAAAATTATTTTCTCTGGCTGGTGTGGGAAGAACTACAAAAGAGGAAGAATTGGAAATGTAGGGTCGGCCTGGTAGGATGCAATGGTTTCTCAGACAGTAGGCTTAGAACCAAAAGATGTTTTTCTCCTTTTGCTTAAGGAGACCATTGTTTATTATTTCGTTGTTTATTCCTCTGGTGGAAGATATCATCTTTTCTAACAGTATTTTGTTCTTCCTGGTTTCCAAGTCCTTTTCTTTTACAGTCTTGACAAAATTTTCACAGGGGAATGAATTCAAGATGTGTACTTAGGCTTCATACTAAACATGTAAGGCTCAAGTTATACACGCTACATTGGTTCAAAGTAAATTGTACTACAGATATAACAGTGTGCAGATAAACGTGTTTTGTCTGCCTAACCTGCTACTTTGGCTAATGCACCGCTATCTCAGATCGTTTGAATTAACTAGTCTGCTGGCAAGTACTGACAAAGGTATTGGTTTAAAAACAAAACAAAACAAAAACCCCACAACTACACAGATGTGATTTCAGTTTTGTTAGTTTTATTACGTGTTGGTTTAATTAGC
The DNA here is from genome assembly GCF_964211835.1 of Anser anser. Lineage (NCBI taxonomy): Eukaryota > Metazoa > Chordata > Aves > Anseriformes > Anatidae > Anser > Anser anser. The sequence continues at coordinate 11,145,628 of NC_139725.1, read as the reverse complement.
AAATTGCAAACAGTGACTTCAGTCGTGTTCTGAATATTTCTCCAGTTGTAATACTAACAGAAGTTTATTTGGTCAGATTTGGTCATGGATTTCTTCTTAAATTTGTCTCAAAACAGATTCAGTGCTTCAGTTCTTAACAGCTCACAGAACACCTCAGTTGTAACTGGTCTTCATGCAAATGGCTGCCATCTTCAACAAAGCCCAGTTCATCGTTCCAAGCCCCATGGGAGAGTTGTTGAACTTTGTAAAACTGGGAGTCTTTGTGAGATTTGAGAATTTTTCACTATCTTTTCAAGGAGAGAGATTCTGGAATCCTTTTTCCAAAATATACACATTGTGTGTCTGGCATTCTTTGTATTTAATTTTGCTTTCAAAGTAGTGTAAATCTTTTGGCTTCTTTAACTTTTCTCTTTATTTTTGTATTTTATAGCATTTAATGAAGAAGTATCCCATGAATTCAGACTATATGTAGAATGTGAAATATGATTATCTGCTCCATTTAGACTATCACATTTATTGTGTTTGTAATCTAATTTTTATTATTAGAATAATGAAAATTAAAGCTACCCTAGGGAAGTTGTGATTTCTGTCTATGTCCAGTAAGACTTAGTGTTTGATAAAGCAGAAGATGCGGATCACTGGATATGTCTTAGTAGATAATTCTCTCTCTCTCTCTCTCTCTCTCATATATATATATATATATTTATATAAATTTATATATATATTTATTTATTTAAATTTATTTATTTATATATATATATATATATTTATGTATATATTTCCTGATCAAAAATTCACATGCTTAACTGCTGGTATGGAAATAACATAGTCCTTATGACAGATTTAGACCCTACCATTTGTGTAGACTAAGACTGAAGTACATCAAAGTACTGTCTTTACCATCTTTTTCACAGAATCACAGAAGCATCTAGGTTGGAAGAGACCTCCAAGATCAGCTAGTCCAACCTCTGACCTAACAGTAACAAGTCCTCCACTAAACCATATCGCTTAGCTGTAAATCTAAACGTCTTTTAAAGACCTCCAGGGATGGTGACTCAACCACTTCCCTGGGCAGCCTATTCCAATGCCTATCAACCCTTTCAATAAAGAAGTTCTTCCTAATATCCAACCTAAACTTCCCCTGGTGCAACTTTATCCCATTCCCCCTTGTCCTGTCACCAGGCACGTGGGAGAATAGACCAACCCCCACCTCCCTACAGCCTCATTTAAGGTACCTGTAGAGTGCGATAAGGTCGCCCCTGAGCCTTCTCTTTTCCAGGCTGAACAACCCCAGCTCCCTCAGCCGCTCCTCGTAAGACTTGTTCTCCAGACCCCTCACCAGCCTCATTGCCCTTTGGTTGAATAAAGCCTGAGGGCCACAGATAAGTAGCGCAGCACTTGATAGTAGATTCCATACGGAGTTACCAGCATTCACATACCTCATACTATCGGATACCTGATCTGAATGTTCAGTCATAGTTGTTTGGTCTCTTTTGTTCCTAATTCTTCTCACTCACCAAGCTTGTGATATTTTGCACAAGTGTTTTTTCTCATTTGTTGAATTATTTCTTGATTTAATTATTCTGTGCGCTGTTTATTTGGACTTGAGCCAACATGCTAAATTAAAAGATGACAGTGAATGATTCTTAATATTGGAATTCTGACCCTGGTCTCATTTGCAAGCATGACTGTAGTGTTCACAAGGTAAAACACTAGCTTTCTATCTATAGCTTTCTTGCCTCATTATTGGATTTAGGCATCTGGTTTCAAGGTTGGTCTGAAATTTGATCTTTCTGAAATTCTCTCAATGTGTTTCAGCAACATATGTCATTAATGAAGGGAGTTGGGTAACCGGTCTCACCATCGTTTGTAATTCAGCCTATGACAGGCAGCAGGAAAGCAGAAAAGCTTCAGCCAGCTCCAATTAGGAAAACATGCCCAAGGCCCAGGCTATAGTATAAACAGAGGTATGTCAGGCTCCTCCCTAAAAGGAAACCAAAGAGTACACTGGGCTTTGATGCTTCGCTTTTGGGCTGAACAAGAAACCTGTTGAACAAAACAAAGTAATTTTGATATTGGTCTGGCTAACGGCAAGGATAAAAAGGCATTCCAAATGAAGAGAGAGAGAAACTTGAGGAGGATGATCTGTGGATTGCAGATGCTGAAGTAACCTCTATGCAAAATAATGTCCTCCTAAATATGAAATTTCCAGAGTTGTATAAGCCTACTTTTGTCTGAAACAAACAGACTGAAAATATAAATGCTAGTCATTTGACAGCAATTAGATATTATCTTATCACATTTCAAATAGCAATGCTGGGATCTGGGAGGATTCTGCTGAAGGAAACTGTCATTCCACAACATGTCCCAACATGAAGAATAATGTCACAGGCAGGGCCAATGCTGGAATTGAGCAACTTCAACACAGCAAGAAGAATACCTGCCAAAGAGGTAATACATTTAACGAAGTAATATTCTCATTTCTGTTGAATTCTCAGTCTATGGCATCAAAATGTTTGAGTCTCTTACCTCACAACTGCCATGACATATTTATATTACATCTTATAGATCAGAAATCTGAAGTATCTGGAAGGTTAAGTAACTTTTCCAAGATCACAGATTTCTTATTTTCTTATGACAGCAAATGAGTATCAGAGCCAAGGCTATTCCCAAACCTCCTAACTTCCCTTCTCTAATAGCATATTACCAGATACACAGTTCGCAGTGTAAAGAAGGAGGAAAGACAGGGAAAGAAAATATGTGCAGGACTCTTCAATAAATTAAATTAATATATTGGGCCCATCTTTATAGAATTCTCTCCATTTGTTAATGTTGGACTACTTTACAAGGGGAAGTTTTTATGTATATGCCTATTTTACAGATGGGAAAACTGAAATAAAAAGTAATTTGATGAAACTTGTACAGCAGATTATTTTGCAGGGCTGGCAAAAGAAACCAAGTCTCCTAACCTCCCACGAGACAGGAATAACTTATTAAATGAGCTTGCATTCATCTTGTCTCATTTTGCAATGTGACATGGGGAATAATGTTCTTTCCATTAGGAATGCTTCCATGATGCTTCTTCCATAGAAGAATGAAAAGGAGTGCTGGAATCAAAGCATTCCCTAAGGTATAAGATCGAGTGAACTGAGCAGTTAAAGGAAAAGGGAACTGGAAAAGAATAGCAATAGTATCTCAAAGAGGGGAAGAAAATAGCTTCTGAGGAGAATGAATTTGAAATGTTGGTGGAGAAAGTATAAGGTTGAGGAAGAATTGCTGAAAAGTAGTGTCAGAAACACCAGGAGAAGGGCTGGAAGAGCTTTGAAGGTAGTATGGAAAGAAAATCAGGCTTGAAGAGTGCCAAATTTTCTCCTGTAAGGACCGCTCTGCCTCTCTTTCCTCCAGATTGTTGGACAGGCAATAAAGCTTTTGAATTCTATCGTTACAAAGGCGGGTTTACTAGAGTTACGCATGTTGTGAGCATGCATCACTTCAAATGGGGTAGAATTGTCTGTTACTTTTTACTTCATGAACAGAGCAATCTGCAAAAAGTTGATTTGAACTTGGAAGATAGCCAAAAAATCTCTGCTTTATGGGGGTTTTCATATGGAAATAAGATCCTGAATTGGACTCTTAAAGTTGCTCCAGTGACCAAAATAATTTCATACACAGTCCAATAAACATAGGGAATAAGTTACTGGGAGGGGAAATTGAGGCAAGAAATACTAATGATTATAAGAGGAAACCTAGGTATGTGTTATGAGAAGCAAGACATTGAAAGGTGAAGAGAAAATGAGGGAAGGCAGGGTTTTGACCAGCCAGGAGGGAGCAGGTGTTATTAGTCTTTTAGAACATTTTCTGTTTTAAAAATATTTTGAATTCTTAAGCAATGAATTGGTCTTCTGATATTCTTGGTCTGGAAAATGTGTTACTTTGAAAAAACTGTTGTGTGCATCTGGAATGTTTGCTTTTTGTTTGTAAATTGCTTTCCAAAGCACAGCATCTATCAGTTAAATCCTATAAAGATTATTTTGTGTTTTTTGAGTCACTATACAAGAATCTGTTTTAAAATATATATATATAAAACCCAGAACATTTCTGATACAACAAAGCAATGTTGTTTTGGTAGTTGTTGGCATTCTTGAATCCTCTTTTTCTCACTGGTGCTCTTTTGCTCTTAGTAGCTAAATTCTGATGCTTTAATTTGTCTTGAAACAGCATCTTATTTTAATGATTTGTCCATCACAGGAAGAAACCAGCTACAAAGTCCTGTTCCATAATATGTATGGAAAGTAGAAGAGATTATTTATGTTTATTTGTGCTCAGTAGCATTGTATATACTAAGCAACGTGGATATAATTGTTATTTCTTTAAATTATTCTGTTAGTGAATATGCAAACAGAAAATGTTGATAAAACTGGTTTCAAATTCAAGCTGTTTTAGTCCATAAAGACACTGACAGAATATAGAGAACAGAATGAAATTGATAATATCAATAAGTTCATCTCACCCTGTGGCAGAACTCTCCTTACAAATAAATTTACTTTCTGAGAGGTGTGTGAGAAAAGAAAAGATGATGCACTGAATTAAGTATGATTAATTTGTCTGACCAAGCAGTAGGCAAAATCTGAGAATCAAATATGCATTTTCCCATCACTGTTTACATTTGGGCTGAGAGGTATTTGAGTTGGTTTCAGTTGTATAGTCTTCTGAGTCACTTGCAATTGCTATACTGTCTCATGGAGACGGGAGTGCAGTTACATACATGGCTTGGAGTTTTCTTCTTCAGTTTCAGTTACTTCAGGAAGGAATAAAAGTGCCATGAGGCCTATGTAATCTCTGTTGTCATTTAAATAATCCTTATCGATGTGATATCTGAGATCCTCCTATTTAAGAAAATAAAATAACAATCTGTCATTCTTGTTAATATTTAAGGTACTGGTTTGTTTGGAGACAGATTATACTGTTATAATCTAATTGTCAAACAGAACATATAATTTCTCCTTCTAATCATTGTGTCAACTCCAGTAGTTTTCTTGGAATGACAGCTGTAAGCTCTGTATCCATGAGTAAACTATTATGACCTTCTCAGTCAAAAAATACTTCTCTGTAAAAATCAGAATTGTGACAGCTTCTTGCCAGCGGTGCATATCCGTAAGATGGGTCCCCGAGAGGCTTATACTATGCACCTTGAGCTTCTAAGCAGTTTATATATGCTGGTGCATGGTACATCAATTCAGGTATGTGTATTCCATAATGATGGAAAACTGTTCCTGGGTCTAATTTAATCTAGATGCTTACCCTGACACTGACTGAAAGATTAACAATAGGTATGTTTTAATAAACATGATGCAGAGTAAGCAGTTAACTTTTATTTAGGCTTACCATGACAAAAACTTGCTTTTCTCAGATTATAGCTGTTGGTTTCACATATAAGATAGAAAGCAAAGAATTTCAGGACAGTTGTAATTGTCGAAAGTAACATAACTGTACGTTGATTAAATTACATTTCTAGTAAGTTTGCAAGATGGAAGAACAAAGCATTTTACTCTTGTACTGAAGGAATTGTTTGCAGAGTTTTAACAGAGCTTTAAAATGGGTATTCCACTGCAGATTTGATCAAAGTACAATTGATTATAAAATCACTGTGTGCATTGAACTGAATTATTGGAGGATGGAATTAACTTAGAGCAGGCCTTATTTCCATGATAATTAAAATGGAAAATCACTCATGGCTGAATTCATTTCAGCTTTACCCATGGTCCCTTAAGTGGTAAAAAGCATGAAAGTCAACAGGTACAACATTCTGTACTAAATATACACTTTATTCATCATTTCTGCCACTGTGCATCGGTTGCTCTCTGTTCTCTCTATTCTCTTAGCTAACCAAAATGTCCCATTTAATGGCTGTATAGCTACGTGCTTTAAGAGTCTATATAGAATTGGGATGTCTGTCATAAATTAAGTTATATCCATTATATATAATTGATATTAGACTAGTCAATTGTGACCCCGGTTACAGAGTGAAGGAGGAGTACTTGGGGGTTAGAATCCTCTTGAAATATTAATAGATAAGTGTGAGCCTGCTCCAATGCCAAGCTGCAGGACTCTGACTTATTGTTGAACCGGGAAGGTTCAAAGTCTAGGGATATGGCAAACATGATGCCTGTGACTCTTCTCTGCCCACCGAGAACTCCAAATGCCTTTCCACGTTCTCCGTCTTCCTGCTCCCTTCTCTTCCTCCTATTTAGTGACTGCTACTTGAGCTGGCTGTGTACTGATAACCCCTTGCTCCAGTTAATTTTCTCTTCCCACTGGTAGCTGACCTGCAAGAATGATATAGCATCTGCTGGCCACCAGGTGTGTTGATTTTAAGACATTTCTAGACCAGGGCTGATGAATTTCATGGAGGAAAATAGGCCATTGTAATCATCCTTGTTGACCTCGTGCTCCAGAATTTCATGTCTAGTTATCCGCATGTCTAGGTTTATAGTGTGCAACCAAGGTGGAGTAAAACTTCTGGAATTTTTGAATCCTGACTTGTGGTCCCAAAACATACAAAGTTTTTCACATCTTTGGATTGAATTTGCTGCATGTAAGCAGATTAGACACCTCTATGTCTATCTCTACAGTCAAAATTATATGTGTGGAACCATTTTGTCCTAGTCATGGTAACGATTTTGCTCAGGTTTTCTGTGTGACCATATGATTTCCAAACAAGCTCTACCTTCCTCAGTCTCTGTAAGTCGTCCTTCTCTTTCTTCTTTCCAAGTCTGTCTTCAAGTCATCGTCTTCATGTGCCCACTCATATCAAACATATGGAGTGTCAGAAATATGCTCAGAATGTATGGACATTGGAAGTTGAAGGGGTGGAGAGAGAAGTTAGTATATGTGGAAAAAAAGTGAACAAAGCGCTAACATTTCACAAGGAAATGTTTGTGTATTTCCTCTACAAAGGTTAGCAAGAATGTTATTGAAATAACTTTATGTAAAAAAATGTATTTGTGCTGTGGGGAGTTGTATCAAATTTGAAAGCCAAATTCAAATCGTAAAGCATGAAACAGAAAAGTTGTATTCCTGCTTCAAGTGTGAAGCTCAGTGCACTCGTAACTGTGGTGTCACTGGTGAAACATCCGTAGCATTCATTTAATGTACATTTCAGATGTATACTTGGCACTGTGTTCCACTCAGTCTTGCGTGCATAAGATTTGATCTAAGTCACTGGTTTTTGTTCTTCTTAACAGTGGTAATGGTGTTGCATTGGCTAGTCTGCTATTGATTCTTTATGGAATGATAGTAAGAGAGAAATATGAGCAAAGTAATAATAAGGAGAAAACGATTCACATAGATAATTCGTCTGGGAATGTATGCTCTTCTACTATCAGCATCTGTTAGGTTATTCTTTGGGACAAGCTAACACATCAAGGAGTGCACAACCAACCTGGGCTTTGAGATCTCACAACTGCCCTTTCAGTCCTTTTCATTGCTTCACATGCAAATGTGTGTACAAGATTTATTTCATGAGGTCTGGAAAAGCCACACCTTAACTCCCTACGTGTAATTAACTTAACTCACCTAAACTCCTTATGTGAAACTCCTAAACTTGTTTGGAGTCCTGTAATTCCAGAGAACACATGAATCTTAAAGCTTTTACTGGAGACATAACTGCTTCTTTGTGAAATGCTTTCCAAGTTTGCTATGAAGTTGCAGGACTTTTAACTATGCAGAATGGCGTAACAAAGTTGGTTTTATCTCAAGCTGCTCTTCCTATTAGGGTGACATATAAATTGTATTTAAGCTGTTGCTCATTACTATTAAAAAAAAAAAAAGTTTCTCAAGGTCAGATAAAACTTCTGCAAGATAATAAAGTGCGTACAGAAGTTTGCTCATCAGTTCGATTCTCACTCTATCCTGTCTTTATTTTTGGGAAATCTGAGGGCTTTCTTCTCTCTCTCTCTCTTTTTTTTTTTTTTTTTTTTTCCTGACTGAGAAATTGGACCAACCAAAGGAATCTGTCATGCTCAGGGCCATCCACATTTTACTACCCAGAACAAAACTAGGATTCTGTGCAATTCTGTTACCCATCTAGTACATGGCTAGAGCTCTTCATACTTAAATACATCAGCATGCTGATGAAATGCTCTCATTTAAGTAGCACTCATCGTAGCAGTTAATAGTCCATCAGACCAGCATAACACGAGCATAGGAATACAACAAATAACGAAAGATGTGGCCATTCTGATTGGCCAGAAATGAACATCTGCTGCTCAGAGAAGAGGAATTTGCTTACAGTGCAATTATTGAGGAATTGCCCGGCATTAATTGTGCAAATCAAATTTTCCCAGCAGATCAGAGTACAAAGAAATGAATGCAAATGAAAAATAAGGGTCAGCTTGATGTGCTTTTCAGCAATCGGGTTAAGACAATTCTTTCAGTATAATTATACGTAATGTGCTCTGGCTAGAACAATTTAATTAAGTGGATCTACGCTGTGAAAGAAAAAAATAAGTGTGCTGGTTGACTGGAGCACTCTTACGGAAAGTGATAACATGATACCATTAGGAAACTCAACAAGACAATCTACATCCATGCATTAAGAGAAGCAGAAGTCTGAACATCTGTTTCCCGCTATTGAATTCACAAAAGGGGCTTCTCTGTGCAGGGAATAAGTGAATAAACAACAGTTGGAGAAGGTTATCTCTGACGTTTAACAAAATGTTGAAATGTCACGAAAATGAAATAAGGTGAGAAGTAAATAATGACTGCACTGAAGGTGTGCTAAGAGTTAGCTGGGATTCAGCTGGGCAGACGAAGCCCAGACATACATGAACAAGCAAAACCTCTATCCATCACTCTTCTAAAGGTGTAATATAAGAATGATTAATTGAGGAACAGCATACAGTATTTGTTCAAAATGGACTGCAAGGTGGCACGAAATCGTTTTGGAGACATATGGAACAAAGCAGAGTTCCCAAGACACAAAGCTGAAATCCTGCTCCTTTAGCCAGAGGGGAAGAAGAAGAAAAAAAAAATCGAAACGTGACAATCAAAAGAGGTGCTCTTAAGTGCTTAAAAGTTCCAGCAACAACTATCTGAATTAATGAAAAAGAGAGTTTTTACTTAGGTAGGAAGACTTCCTTTCTCTCTCTCTCTCTCTCTCTCTCTCTCTCTCTCTCTCTCTCTCTCTCTCTCTCGTTTTCTTTTCCACAATCAAGAGTCTTGGAAAGGGAGTAATAATAATAAAAGAGAAATGGACCCCGGCAGTGACTCGCTGCCAAGGGCTGTAATACAATATCTCAGCATTTCAAGGGTAAATCAGTGTCAACTGCCTTTGCCGTCCCTCTGAAAAAAAGTAAGTATTTAACTTCCGTTCAGGCTGCGCGGACTGCTGAAATATAGGAAATCGGGTTCTGAGGAGGGAAGGAAAAAAAAAAGAAAAGAAAAAAGAAACCAAAAAGGCGGCTTTCCCCGAGAGAGAAGCCCGGGCGGAGCGGACAGGAGCATGAGGAGCGGCGGGCGGCTGCTGCCGGTCTGCGCAGGTCGGGGCACGGGGAGGGCTCCGGGGGGCTCCGGGGGCTGGGGGGAGCCGTGCCCGCCCCTTGGGGTCTCTGCCCCGGCTCCGGTAGTCCGGGGCCGCTCCGGGCGCTTGGCCCCTGCCTCCGCGGTTAGAGAAAGGGGAGCGCCGCGGGAAGGTGAGCTGCGAGAGGGAAGGAGAGCAGCGGCTGCTGCTGTTGCAGCCGCCTTCCCCGCGGCCAGCTGGGGCTTTTGGGGTCCTCCCCTCCCGCTCTCGGGGCTCCCGGGCTTGGCAAGCGGCTCGGGGGCGCGGCGGGGGCCGCCCGATGTCCCGCGGCCGGGGCTCGCTGCCGGGGCCGCCCCCGGGCACCCCGCGGCGGCCGCGCTTGGTCCTGCCCCCGAGGGGCAGAGCCGGGAGCGGCGCCGATGGCCAAGGCATTAGCTCAGCCGCGCCGCCGAGGGGCCCCGCCGAGGAACGATCGCAGCCCAGCGCCGAGCCGGGCTCCGCGGCGGGTGAGCGGGGGCGCGGGTCGGGTCCCCCCCCCGGGCTCTGGGGCCGCAGGGGAGGGGACGGGGGGACGCGTCCGGCACGGTGGCGGAGCTGGGGGGAAGCGCATGGGAAGGGCTCCGGGAGCCGGCTGCGCCTGCCGGTGCCAGCTCTCAGGGCGACCTCAGAGCCTTGCCGGGAGGATGCTGCGGCAGCGGTGCGCCCCGCTGAGCCCCGGCTCTCCGGGCTGTGCGTCGCGGGGGCACAAGGGCCGGCTCCCGGGGCACCGGGGAGGATGCGCCGCGGGCTCCCCGTGCAGCTCCTGCACGCCTCTGACGTGACTTGGAAATGAAAAACAACCAACCCACTGTCTGTCCTGCGCTGCCGTGTGTTAACTCCCGAACGGTTGCTTCCCCGCGGGGTAGGTGCCGTGCCAGGTGTCGTGGGTTGGTGACGGTTTTGTGGTGTGCATTGCGATTTAATAGGAAAGGAGCCGGCCCTCCAGAATTGATATCGTGGGGTTCGATAGGCCACCTGATTGCCACTGGAGTGCAGTACCCTGGTTGGAACCACAGCCAACCCAAACCTTGAAGGAAGTGAGGTGAGGAAGACTCAGTGCTGTCCCCAAGCTTGCAGCTCTCACTGACTCACTTGGTCCCTTTATTTTTCTTTTTGCCCACGGTCTTATTTCATGTGGCACGCTTACTGCCTGAAGTACCTTTCTGGCTCCGCTGGAAACCTCTCGGTGGAAGCCTCACACTAATTTCAGGACGGAACGGGGAAATGGAACTTCATAATTAAATGCAATGCAGATGAGGGTCGGTTTGTAACACTGTCTGCAGTGTGCCTGCAGCAAGAGGTGCACTTCCACCCCTTGTGAGATGTGCTTATGCCAGGTGCATGTGTATGTGCCTGTCTGGAAATATTTCCTTTTCTAGTTGAGATCTCAGATGGAGATGGAAACTTCTTTTGTACTAATTTTTAATGGCTATTTTGCTTAGATAAGCAGAAAAACATGTGGTAAGAGCCAGGCAAAGAGAAGTCAACTTGAAAGTTTTTGGACTGGGTTAGGAACCAGCTCGGTTTCCAGAAGTTGTAATTTTATGAGCAGGGAGATATTGAACATTCCTCAGGTTTTGTTTTGGTCTATGTGAGAAGGACTCGTTGCTTTCCTTTTGGAAGAGGAGACGTTATCAAGGCAACAAAATTGTTTCTACCAGGCATAGTCCTGGAAATGTCTAGGCTTTCAATGATTAGCTCAGATTTTTGTGTGGTTAACTTCATTTTGGTCTGGACTCAGACCAAGGGCCTTACAGGTCTAAAGTATCAGCGTGCTGCTTCTGCCAGGTTCTGCATCCTCCGCTCCGAGCGCTGCGCGCATTTGTAGCGAGTATATTCATAAAGGAAAGGACAAAGGCTTCTTGTGATTAAAGTTTACTTTATCAGTGTAGATCACATTTTGATGTAAGCCCTTAAAAATTCTAATTGATTAATGAGTTTCAGATGGTGGTTCCCCTCCGGTGCCCCTCCCCCCGAATACGTACAGTATGCTCCAAGTCAATCTGGGAAAGCTCCAGAAACCTTGGGCTAAATTGGTTGTGGTATAGTTTATAAGGATAATAAAATAACTAGAAAAATTGAATTTCCTTTAAAAAATACGCTTGCTGCATCTGTGAGCCTATGTTTTATCTTCTTGTTTATGGTACTGAGAAAACCGAGATTACATATACGCACATTTAAGATGATGCAGATAAGAACGACCTGTCGTGCCTTACGGAAGGGAAAGCTCTGTACTAGCTTTTGAAGAGGAGCTGTGAGAGGTAGAATCATAACTTTACAAGTGACTGTGTTTGTTTTTACACATGCAGAATGGCAGAAGGAAAGAGATGACTGTTCTGCGCTAAGCTGAAAACTGCAGGTGACAAAAATTGCCTGTCTCACATTGACCAGTGAGTGATGGGTCTCTGCTTGTATTCCTATGGCTTCTTTTAGTCCATTTGAAGTATTTCAAGTAGGGGAGCTTTCACAACTTGACTTCAAGTTATACCCGTCTAGCAGATCTCACCATTAAGAAGTTTCCTGACACCAAAGACATCAATTACAGAAGTTGTTAGTTACCCTGTGGCTTTCTAAGGAAGGCATTCTCATCTTCCCCCTCACACCCCCAGCTTCTGCATACATGAGTGTGTGTGCACACGTATGTGTATGGTTGAGGATGTGGAAAAAACAAAAAGCAGTCTTTAGTTTGTGGATTTATATTATTCTTTCCACATCTGAAAAACATGTCAACACCAAGGTAGTAAGACAAAAATCAGTGAGCGTGCTTAAGCTTAGGCATGCTGTGTGTGCAAGTGGCACTTGCTGCTGTGACGGGGTGATTACAAGTACAAATCCCGCTTTGTGGGTAGCATCACTTCTGCTCGCACAAAAGTGTGTTTTGTTACTGCAACTTTATTTATGAACATGGGATCTTTTATTTAAGCTTCTTTTTGCACCCAGCTTACAGTAAGTGAATGATTTTACACAGTCCACTTAAACTCTAGTACAGTTTCAAAAGTTCTGTTCTTTTCCATCTGCTTGAGGTGATTAGGACTAGCAGGGAGATCCAGCAGAGACCCTTGCCAGATACTCATGAGCTCTGTGCTGGCTTTTGATCCTCTGTCTCCTCTCTTTCCAGGATGGCTGCTTTCCAATAGCATTACCTTCTCTCTAAGACAGCAGGAGATTGTCTGCAGTTATAGCCGATACCCCTCTGTCAAAGCCAATGCGCAGTCTAGTGTTCAAGTTCCAGTTCCTTCAGAGAAAACTATTGCTGCTCTCATCTAAGCTGCTGTCTGCTATCTCTACTGCTGACAGTGAAGCTATTGCACAGTTGTGTGTGTGCATGGTATTTTCTCTTCTACGACTAGATAGCTAACATGCTTCCTCCTACCATAGTGGGGGAAACATCATTTCACAAGCTTAAAGCCTCAGTATTTACTTCTGTGAAAGGTTGAGGAAATTGCCTTGGACACTGGGTTCCAAGACTGAGTTATGCCATCTTCTGTTCCAGCTCTGTAGAGTGAGTAGGCCACTGAACTGGCATGTGCACAGATTTTCAGTCCTGGGTAACTCTGCTCTGTCTTCCAGCTGAAAGGAGCCAGTCCATTGCCCTGCCTGCTAGGCAGGAGGGCCTAAACACATCTCTGTTGTACAGTCAGGCAGTTGTACTGTGATGCAACTTAGATCAAGCTGGTGTGGTACAAAGGGGACATCATACAGGACTTTTGCATAAGAGATGATCTGATAGATCTCAACACAGTTCTATATTTGCTTTATGCTTTTTTCCTTCCTGTACAATTTTAACATCTTTTTATTCTTTTCTAACTGAATACAAAGAATAATGCTTTTTTTGCTAGATATTTCATTTCTATACTAGTTCTTAAAAAAATTGTAGAGAGGAAGTGACTCAGAAGGACTTTATCCCTGACCCGGCAGGACTGTATCATGCAGCAAGTAAAAAGTTAAATCTTCCTTTTGTTTATTGAGACCTAAATGCATGTATCATAATTAGGAACAAGGCTGAAGCAACAGTGAAACTCATCTAACAGAGAGCACTGCAGAGCCAGCAGGTTCTCTGTATAAACCATTATGTATGTGTGCTAGGTGGGTAGTTGGGAGTAACAAGTTACTTATTTGCCCGATGAGTTCACAGGCTGGGGCACATGTATTTTCTTTATATCTGCATATATATGCATACACCTACACTCGTACACACTTCTTACAATATAGAGTAAACAATCTTTTCATTCTAATAATGCTCCAATTTGTTGGAAGAGTAGTGTCATGAAAACTTTCTCATAAAGGAAGGTGGTTGGAATCAGGAATGGAATTGAATCCAGGGATATGCAACTGTGGGCGCTTAATTGTTTAATCCAGAAAGTAAGACTGGCCACACAGTTTTGACTCCTGTGTGTTTTAAATACAGAGTGCATTATTCTTGAATCTTTTTGTTCTACCAGTTAACCCCAACAAAAGCCAGTGGAATTACAGAAGATTACTTGTTTGATTCTCTTTGCTTTCATCTGATGATCACTAACAACAATCAGCAGATAGTGTAAGTTACACTGCTGGCAAAACACAAGCAGACAGCTACAATACACAGAAAACTAAATGTACTACTGTAAAGCAAAATAAAAACTTCACTGTTTGGTAGAAGCAAGCAGAGAGAAATATAACCTTTTAGTGTGTTGAATCTGTTACAAGACACTGGGTGTACTGTAAACTATCCTACATTGAATTCTTCAGCTAGACAATAGGTCTGAGAATTCGAGATGTTTTTCTCTTATTGACAGAGGTTGGAAAAAAAAAAAAAAGGAAAAAGAAAGAAAAAGGCTGTGCTGCATAAATGTGACCTGTAACAAAACAGAATGAAAAGTAGTTTAAGACCTTTCCTACTTTGCCTTCAGAATAGGGGGGAGAAATTGCTTTTTGAGGAACAAAGCATTTAGAGGTAAGTTTTAAAAATACTTAGGCATATCTCATGTCAGCTTCAACAGTTCATAGAGAGGTGTAACATATAAAATGAGATATTTGACATGTTTGTGTTGGCTAGTTTTAAAGAGCTGTATATATGATGATTTGATGTTGCTGTTAGAAAGTAGTGAGATTAGGAAAAACAATATTTTTTTGGCTACTTTGTTCATACCTTGTGTCTGCCAAAAGGAAAGGATGAAATAGTTGTTGGAGCCAAAGCGGATTGCCTCCTGAGGTGTAGCCGTGTATCCTTGAATGCTACTGTTTACCTCTGTGGCAAGTTAGGTAATCTCTCTTACCGATATTGCCAATGCTATATTGTCATGACAGTTTTTGCTGCCTCACCAAAAAATAAATATCTTAACATGTCTTAAGGTGGTGAGATGATGGTATAGAATCATAGAATGCTTTGGGTTACAAGGGACCTAAAAGACCACCTGGTTCCAACCCCCTGCCATGGGCAGGGACACTTCCCACCAGCCCAGGTTGCCCAAAGCCCCATCCAGCCTGGCCTTGAACACCTCCAGGGATGGGGCAGCCACAGCTTCTCTGGGCAGCCTGTGCCAGTGCCTCACTGCCCTGAGAGTGAAGAATTTTTTTGTAACATCTAAACTAAACCTACCCTCTTTTAGTTTAAAGCCATTCTCTCTTGTCCTATTGCTAAGCTTCCTGATAAAGAGTCTCTCCCCATCTTTCTTGTAGTCCCCCTTTTAGGTACTGGAAGGTTGCTCTAAGGTCTCCCCAGAACGTTTTCTTCTCTAGGCTGGGGTGTAGGTACTTCACTGATGAAGCGTAGGTGCTTCAGTACTGAAATACTGTAGAGGCTTGAGTTAAACTTAGAGGTTCAGTAGCAGTCAGTGTTTGCATAAAGAATATTCAGGAGTTTATAGCTTCTGTCACAATTTGATAGCTGTACCACAGCTATCTCTTGTAGAATTTGTGACAGGAGCTACAGGTGCTACAGGAGTAGTTGTGCTCTGTTCCTTGAAGGCTTATTTTTAGTTTAAAAATCCAAGGTAGGACTTTCTTGCTTTGATTCTAACAAGGAAGTATTTTACTGAGGTGTAGTGCAGGCTTGCAGAGCAGTGGCAGCAGTGGGGAAGTAGTGGGGAAGAAGAAGAAAATTTCTTCCTCTCAGACACGAAATTAAACTTACAAAGAGATAAAGTTGGATTCTACATGGTTCATCTGCAATTATTCAGGGTTCTTTTCAGCAGAGACTTTTCATCAGTATTGACTTTCTCCTTCTACTGTCCTAACTTTGTCAGCTCTGCAAATTAGCAGAGCTGCAAATCATGGAGTTTCAGTAATTATTGTTAATTCAGGGCTCCTGTTTCAAGCAGACCTAATCCCAGTGTAAAGATGCCCGAATCATTCACAGTTTATAGCCCTTTTTGTCTTTCCTCATCTTTCCAACTTGTCCCATTCTGAGAACCTGTGTCTTGTGAAAACCACCTCAAACTCAGACCACTGTTCTTGTGCTGGATCTTAGCTCTTCTTACTAGCCAAGTTATTACCAAACTCAAACATCTATGTATCCTCCAAAGTCAGAGCTCTTTATCCTCCCATTTTCCTTCCTGCACTGAGGCCCAAGTTTCCTGAATTTCATTCAGCTTGGTTGCTGAGTTTTGTAAGACAAGAGACAGGTCAGTATGAAGCATATTTCAAGATAGCTCTGTATTTTAGACCTAAACTCAAATAACATCTCAGATCTGTCAATTCTCTGTTCTGCATTTCCACAGAGAACAATTTGAAGCATAAACAGACTGCAGCGCTTGTTTCACAGACTGACAGGGAAACCCAAATCATCTCCGCGTAGCTGGACCAGGAGACTTCTCTCCCTTTTCTCTGTTCTTTAAACAAACAAACAATAACAACAATTACAAAAAAAAAAAAAAAGTAGTTTTTCCACTTTTGAGTTAGTCCCACCCCATTGGTGGAAGCCAACTGCAATGTTGAGGCTGTCCGTCAGGCATATTTTAATGGTGGTTATAAGTTAACTCCACATTTCACATATGAGGTCTTAGGAGTGAAAATGTAGGTGCAGCTTTCCTGAGGTGAAAGGACAGGATTTTGTCTCCCTGGTTTTCCTGTTAGCACAGCCCAGCTCAGGGTGTGTGCCATCCCTTAGGGTCCCATGAAATGTCTGTGGGCCTCCTTGAAACAGCATAGCGTAGGTTGGAAGGGACTTCCAAGGGTCATCGACTCCAACCCTCTCCTCAAAGCCTGTATGAATCTTTAAATTATTTCCAGTGAAGAGGTGCAATGTGTAGTTGTTTCCTTTAGAACAATGGTACTTCTTATTCCTGGATATATGGTTTTCAATATATTTATCAAAAGAAACAAATTGCAGGACTTTGTTTCCTAAATATTTAGCTACATACTTGGTGTTTAACTGGGAAATTGATGAAAAAGATGCATTTTTCCTGTGCTTTATTTGTGTATTGTATATGAAAAAAACTTTTTTTTTTTTTAATTATTATTTTAACTGGTACAATTTCCAAGACAATTAACGAGAATAAACTAGTTTCAATTCTGCTTCTTGCCTCATCAGTGGAGTTGATAGACTCCAGAAATCACACACAAATTATTTTAAAATTACTTTTTTCTGCAGAGAAAGTAACAAGTATTTATCCCTGATTTTTCCCACGCAGTCTTTGAAGACAAAGTGGTGTTAGTTTTCTGTGTTGCTTCCGTTTCCATCTGTCCAAAGAGAAGCAGTGATTTGAAGCATCAGTTGTGTGGTTCCAAGTGACTTCAAATAGCTTTAAATACACTGTCATTATAACTCCGAAGCTGTACGCATCATTTAGTCAGAAGGAATCCATTTTGTGAGTGACATTCCTGATAACTTTTTGCACAGCCAACAGCCTATTTTTTTTTTTCTCCCCTTGAACAAAATGAACAGGTATAACTGGAATGTAATCAATCAGAAAAACATGAGTCCAAGGTGATGTTTGTAACAAGTCAGTTTACAGAACCGAGCTGTGCTTCGTTTACATATTTTAGTCTATCTTAAAATGCTTGGCTTCCAAAGGAATTTTGATACTTAAGGATTTTTCTTGTTAGAAAAATATCAAATATAATGATAATTCAGAAACATGTATTTGTATGAAGGAATTAAACCTTTTTTGCTACCTCTTTCCCACCCCTCTCCCCACCTCCCAGCTGAAAACCATCTGATTTCAGTAAGAGGTAGAGTCATAGTGAAAGCTGTGTCCAACTATTTCAAGGACAACTAAAGTTTCAGGGTTTAGGGTGGGAATCGAGGTACTCTCAAGAAGAGCTAAGCAGATGCTTTTGTGAACAAGAAATTTAGTTACTCAGGGTATGATTTAAAAAATGCTGGAGTATTTTAATGTAAATATTAAAATATCCCAAATAGCTTTTTATGTATTTGGAAATGCAGGTTACAGCACAGTTTTATGGAAATGCAATTACTTTTTACATTCAGTAAACATTTTCCTTTTGGCAAAGAATTTATTTTAAGTCTTCTTGCTATTCCAGACCACAGTGGAATAGTATAACAAATTGGACTTTTTTTTTTTTTTTTTTAAGTCACTATTACCTCTTACCTGACTTGAAAGGTATGCAATGGCCAGAAAGAAACAGTGTTTGCAATGCTTCATAAGCTGAAGCCAGCTGCCACATATAACCACGGTTAGCATGGGTCACTTGGGACAATAGGCAAAGAACAAATCCTTAGGACTTTTACCCTCTAGCCCATTAATAATCTTTCTCTCTCATTCGACCTTCATAAGGTCTTGTTGGTGCGACCGGGTTTTCAGTAGGCAGCTACTGCCTGCCAGGCAAGAAAGCATCCCAATCATTGCTGCAAGCATTAGGGTTCAGGTCTGATTTTCTTTTCAGAAAAAAAAAATAACCTTCTTTCTTAGCACACAAATGCCACAGATGGGAGAATTACTCTTTCAGGAACAGGGATATAGGTCCAATGGGCCTAACGTCCCTGGCCGCTGCAGGAGTCTGAACACTTGACTAATATTTAACACATGACGTATTGTCTTACCTGAAACGAAAGTTTCCAGAAGTTGTCACTGAAGCAGAGGAGTCTTTGTGTAAAAGGTGAAAGTGGGAAATGTGGGTGATCAGTGCTGGCTGTTGTGCTGCTTTCTGAAGAAATAATGTTATTCAGTAAATCCACACAGTATTTTTCCTTTAGTTATTCTAAGGCTGCGGAATACATGGATCCCACCTGGTAACTGCATTTGTTAATTGTTAGTAAGTTTGCTGCAGTAGCGTAACTCAGTTGTTCACATGTTTTGCTTGGGTCTGGTCCAACAATCTTTGAAGCTTTCCATTTGTTTTGAATGAATATTGGATCAGGCACCGTAGTGAGTTGCTAGCTTTGTGTGAAATGTTTATTTTCATTTGATTTTAATCATTCCTTGCAGAATATTTGGTTTTGTGATGGCAACATGTGTAGCTTGATGAGTACAAATGAAGTAGACGTTTATCTATGTGATTTAATCAGTGGCAATGTGAGCCATTAACAAAACAAGACTTCAGTTGAAGTGTTCATGTGTTAGATCCCCATTTGTTTGTCTGACATCTGATTTCTTACATTCATAGTTAACATTGTTGTCTACTACAATTCTAAAAAGAGAACCTGTCAAATTTTATTTGGTGTAATGGAGTGTATTTTTTTTCCTTCTTGATTATCAAACAGGTACAACAAGTGGATAAGCAATGTGCACTGCTCTGAGCCCGAAGGCACGTGGGCCTGGCCTCTCTGATATGCATCAATACAGTCAGTGGCTTGCCAGTAGACATGAGGCCAACTTGTTACCGATGAAAGAGGATTTGGCCCTGTGGCTCACAAACCTACTGGGTAAGATACAATAAGAGTAATGTAATCACTGGACAGTAAGAGAACTCTATGCACTCTCAGCTGAAAATGCAGATCTTCAGACATCTTTGCATTTCAGAAATAAAGGTGGTTTTGATTAGCTAGCTACCTTCACCTAGTACAATTGTTAGCGTGGTCAGAAAAGCTAATAAGTAGTTTGCCTCCACAGTGTTTTGGACGGTAGCATGATTGAACTCTTATTCCCTCCATGTTTGTTCTTCCTCAAATTTCCCTTTCAATTTTCTTTTGCATGTGCTTTCTGCATTAATACTGTTAAGCTGGATGGTGCTACTTATTGCCATCAAGTGTGTCTTATAATTTTAGGGGAGACCTCCTACAAACTATGGGTGTAATGGATGTCTTGAATGGAAGAACCTGTTAAATAGTTCTTTGCTGACCAAGCAGTCTAGTGATTCATAATTGCTGCCCAGTGCAATGTGTGCGAAGTCTTCCAGAAGCTTGTGTTTAGAGGGGCCTGACCCCAGGTTATGGCTGGGACCAGAGGAGTTACTGGTTCTGGCTCTACCTCCTGCTGTGTGAAGCAGAAGCATATTGCTCATGAATATACAGGGAATACATAAGGGAAATAGCTGATTTTTGTAATAAATTCCTCATCCTTGAGATGACACTAAGAGAAACACAGCAACAGTTCCCCCTCTCATTCAAAAAACAGGCAATGCTATTTTAGATGAGGTGTTTATCTGAAAAGCTTGCTTATCTTATTTTGGAGGAAAATTTGGATGAGCATTTTAAAATTTGGGATTTTTTGTGCAAGTCTCCTCTGGTGAGAATATAGGCAATGTATTGTCTTGGCAGCTGCTGTAGTTGTACCCTTTCAGTGATATCCTACAATAACGAAGTGCCTTTTCTCTGCATGTTCTACATTGCTGCAGTTCATCTTTTCTGAGAGGAAGGGCAATACTGCTATGCTCTGAGAAGTGTAGTAGAAAAATTAGGTGTCAGTAGAATGTACTCAGGACCACAATATTTTGTAGATAGGTGATACCCATTTTAGAGTTGGAATAGTTATGAACTCAAAACTGTAAAACTGGCACCTTAAATTACATCTTATTGTGGTACTTCCATTTAAATTAATGAGTTTCAAATATTAAGTTATCTAGGCAATGCCAGAGCAAAATCGAGAAATCCTGCCTTTTCATTCCAATTACCACATGACAGTGATCCAGAAGACTGGTTTTTGAATCAGAAGAAGCACGTTCCATCAAGGATTTAATGTATTGTTGAAATGTTTTAAACAATGGAGTTTCAGTGAGCCACGTGAAAACAAATAGAAGTTTGTTAGCAGTTCCTAACAGAGCTTTCCCAGTGACAAGTTTAGGAATGAGGTCACTTTTTTTTAGTAGGAAAGTAGCAACCAGCAGGAGGCTCTGAAATGCCAACTGTAATTAAAAATCTGATTTTTCATATGGATACCAAACTCTGCACTGTATAACGAAATGGGCTCAGCCTTCTTTTAATTAAGCAGCATACACAGTTCATTTGCTTAATGCATTCCCCCACACCTTCTCACATCCAAGCTTTTTTTTTTTCTCAGAGTTTGTTGTGAAGAACTAAGTTACAGTGATTTGTTCAAGTGCTTTGAATTCCTATGTAGACATTGTTATTCAAATTAATAATTAAGTTAAAATTCACACTGAAAATGAATTAAGTGTAACTGAATTATATTCATGTAAATATATTCACCCAGAATTCAAATTTGGTTTAATTACTATATAATTGTGGTTAACTTTCATGAGAGGAAGGACAAATGCACATATTGCTGTAGGATAAAATGTTCTGTATATCCATACCCTAGTTTGCTATATGCTTTAACTTGTGTTGTCTACTTTTAAGTATCTTTATGTCACTTTATTATTTAAATGTCAGCACAATATGACTGCCCAGTTTACACTATAGTAAAAACTAGGATGTACTTAAATTAATTTTTGTCATGTTTGTTCATGTTTTGTTTCATAATATTTTGTTCATTCATTTGTACTATGGATCAAGAAGGACAAATAATCTTTTCAAATAAATGTAGAATTTTTCAAAAATAGTACAACGTAATTTAGTAAACAACAGGGCTGAACCTCTTAGATATAGTTTGATCAACTGACGGCATTTTTGGCATTCTGTGGAGCAGCAAATATGTCCTACGCAGTGTTAGTGGCAGTTAATTTTGCACTAGCAAAGCCTTGTGTGGGTTCAAAATTGCAAACTGGAAAAGATGAAAAGAATATTGACCTTTATAATACAAATTGCATCTTTTGATATTAGATGTAAATTAGACATCACAGCTAGAATTTGACCTTATATGAGGGACAAATGGGAAGACTGGGATACATGATGAATCTGAAAAATAGCTTTCTAAGAATTTTAACCCTGAGACATTAGACATTTTACTGTAGTTTAGCATGGAGTTTGTTTTCGGGTAGTATTTAGTACATTTGCACACATCTTGCTATTTATTTTTGGATTCACGTCGGAGAAACTCAAAGCTTTTGAGAGAACAGTTTGTCATTACAGCTACATTGCTGAATAGATTTTAGCTGCCTGCATTCCAGGGACTAGAAGAGGGACATCTCAGATGAAATCCATATTTCCGATGGGATTGACTCGTGATGTTTTATGTCATAGCCTTTGCAAAATGGGGTGCCTCAGGGTTGCGGCAGGCATGGGATTACATGCTGGATGTTCTATGGATGTTCTATTTTATAGCCTCACTTCTCTCTGCTGGGCTCTGCTGGCTCAGCTGAGAGATTTTGCAGTGGCAAAGTTGAGGAGATGTATTGTCTTGCAAGGCGTGAGCATCTCCTTAGCCTTGTACTTATTGTATATAGAGCCAATGAAGCACAGTAAGCACAATGCTTTCACTGCTGATGCACTCTGAATTGGATAGATAATGCAAGTTTAGTCGAATCTGCTTGCTGACACTGAAACCTGTTTCACCTTGAGCGAGTTTCGCATGGGAACTACAGCTGTTGGGCCACACTAATCTTCTAGTGGAGGCAAAATGACAGATTGAAGGCAACAGGGGTTTGCTGCCCTCTGTACTCTCCAATACTGTCTCATTTTATCTTCGGTGTCTAGAGAGGGAAAAGGTTTGCCATCAGAAGGAGCAGGCCTCGTGATGAGTTGATAGTTTAGGACAGATACAAAGTGCAAATTTCCCCATTTCCCTTTTGGCTATTGTGAAAAAATTCCTGCTCCTGGGGCCTGTTTACCAGATGCAGGAGATTCCGATACCATAGCTTGTTCCATACCGCTTCATTTAGAACATGCAACTACAAAATAGGCCTTTAAGATGTTCCCTGGTTATGGGAACATGTCTGGGCTTCGGTGCTGAGACCTCTTGCTTTCAGAACTTCTGGGCTTCAGAAATTCGTAGGTAAGGAGCTGGAGATTGTAAGATAATGAGGAATTGGACTTATGGAAGTTGCATGTTGTACGAGGCATGTAAAAGTTGCTTGCCTGGATGAAGAAATGGAGTAGACCTCGAGAAAAGCAATAGTGAGGTGAGGAAGGTCGGAGAGGCATTGAGTTGAGACCAGGTTTGGAATTTAAAGCTGTGTGGAAGGAGGCATAAAGTCTGGGGGATGAAGGTTTGGAAGTCTTCTGTAAGAAAATGGTATTTCTTAGATTCTGAGTTTTAAGTAAAACCTCCTTCAGCTCAGTTATATTACCATCTAAGAGGATTTTGTAACAGTACCTCTATTTTCAACATCTGTGTGTTCAGCTCAAGCCAGTGGGAAATACAGGGAAATAATGAATATCTCTGAACATTGAGATATTGATGGTACTGATACTTGTAGTGTTTTTACTGGCACTGAGTAAATTATTTAGCTGAGAGACTTTATAATTTTCTTTAGTATCAGCATGCCACTGGGGTTGTTTATGTATTCCATTTCAAGTAAACAATACTGTCAAGGCTATCAACACTATTCCTCTTGCTCTCTGCTATTCTAGGATACACAACAGCCTTCTTGTCAGAAAAGAGGCAGGTTTTTTTTATGTGCATAAAATCATTGGCCATTGTTTTCCTCAAATTTTTGTTGTCTCTGGTATGAATGCCACACAAGTGGAGGGTCAAGATGAATACTTCCACTGCTGCCTCAGTGCAGTACAAGATCATCCTCCTACTGATATGTTTCAGAGATGTTTCTGCTTCTAAACTATTACTTTTGTCTTACCATTCCAATCTTCACTTCAAATAGTTTATCAGCTAGTTATTGGGCTGGAGCCAGTGTCTTGCATTGTAGGGGTTAAACTGAGTGTGGAACAACTCAGGGATAGAATAGAGGAACCAACTAGACTTTGATACCTCTGTTTTAGTATTCGAGTCCCTCCACCTTTTTCTGAAGGTTCTGGTTGTCTGGGGAGGAAGGGGGGCAACAGGGAATGCTTTACCCAGGGCGTGTGCCCAAGAGGCTGAGGATACGGGCTCTTTGCAGTCATTCTTTCACAGACCTCCCAGTCTGCTTGCATGAGGACCCCAGGGCTGGGTGGCCTTGCCGATAGCTGCCCACAGTTCCCAAGCAATAGGCATTCAGGAAAAAGAGCTTCTTTTTTAAGGGGTATCTGGTCACTGTAGTGTAAGAGAGGGTAAGCAATGCTTGTAAGGTTTAAGAAAGACTTCATATTCCTGTTTTTTTTTTCTTCATACTTTTAGTGTTGTTTTTTATTATATTTAATGTTATTACCATTCTATAAAAACATTGCAACTGCTTTCTTGTAATTATAGGGGGAGTTATACATTTTTAATGGAGTTTAATGTTTTTTCCATACAAATACACAGAGCTGTTTTTTTCCTCAGGCTATGAACATTACTCTCATTTGAATCAATACATTTCAACTGTTAAATATGTCAGAGTGTCTGTTTTAGCAAAGAAATGCCACCTCTTGGAGCCATAAAATACAGTGAATTGAAAGCTGACACCTAATATATTTTTCATTGGATACAGATGTTCAATGCAAAACTCATTCTTTCAGCTTTCATAAAAGGGAACAGAAATAAAATACTCCAGCTTAGCATACAATATGCAGTGACCAAACTGCTAATGCAATTCAACATTAAAAATAGTGTAAACATATTGTTAAATATTAGCAGAAGATAGAAGATCTTTTCCATGTCTGTTTAAAGAGAAGATAGGTTTAAACAGGTTTAAGTATTGTGGGTTTTGTTATGTTTTGTTTTGTTTTTTTAAGGCTTGACCAGTAAAATCTATAAATCGCATCTATAAATTATAGGACAGAATAGATTGGTAGGATGTGATTTCTCTTTTACTCATGCAAGAGGTAATTGTGCATTCCAGAACAAAACTAAAACCTTGCAGAGGTTAGAAATGTTTGAAATAGATTTTTAAGAGAGAAAATGAGTCTATTAAGAAATTCCAATACTTCATTAAAAATGAAGCAGTTCCTATAACATAGTAATATTTCAATTTCAGATTTCTGTTGGTTTATACCTTTTGCCATAAATGCTGATGGCGCAAATGGGAAAAAAACAGAGTCTAGAATGGTGATGGAGTTTTTTGAGGTGCTGAAATGCTCAAATTTTGTGTCTGTGGCCTGTTACATTTTGAGACACGGCTTTGGCTGAATTAGAGGCACTGCTAAAATCATGTCAGTTATGCATAAGTGATCAATGTCTGCAGTGCTGCTACTGCTCTTCTGCCTGGAGAAGTAATTTCTGTGTATGGGAGCTATAAAGTGGGCTGTAGGGCAGAGAGAATTAAGGGAGGGGAGAGGAAAAACAAACAAACAAACAGAACCAACTTGACATTAAACAGATATTTCTGAGGAATGCATTTGAAAAAGAAGATTTAACTTCAACCAGAAATGTAAGTCTGTTGTTGTATCTGAAAATGAATTGCTGAAAAGATCTTTGTCTTAATCTTTATTCTGTAACTGACCAAACTGAAAAGGCTAGGCATTTTTTTTGTCCAAAGGATGCTGAAGTATCTAACAATTTTCAGGCAAAGGCCTAGACAAATAACCTTTCCTTTAGCATTTTTACTGATATTGCTTTATAATACTGCTATCTTCAATGTTGTAAGTGAACACTGATTATCAGATTACAATGTAATCACAATATGTTAGAATATAATATTAGTTTCTGATTATATATTTCATTTTTATTTTTGAATATTTGTTTTTGCCTTCTCAATGAAAAAGCTTTAGTTCTTTTTAATCTTTTTCATAATTTTCCTATTTTTTCCTTTTTTTTTTTTTTTGGCAAAAACATTGTGAACCAGCTCTAAGCACACTAATGCTTTCAGTTTCCAGACATCTCATGGAAAATAAATTTTCCCACACTGACTGGAAAAGTAGAAAACTGATTTGGTCAGGCAGCTGCTCGTTGGTCAAAAATCTGTGGCAAAAAACAATCAGCCAGCAGTGGGCAGACTTCTACCTACTTTTTTTTTTTTTAAATCAGTTTTGAGTAGCAGGAGTGGATGTGAATTGGATAGGCAACCAATCTCACAACTAGTTATTTGGGATTGCTGTGTAATAGCCTATGAAAAAATGAGTTGATAGTGTTCCAGTTTCCAAATGACATAGGAAAATATCCGCCCCCCCCAAAAAAAGAAAACCAAACAAAAACAAACAAACAAACAAAACTAGCACCAAAACAAACAAACAAAAAACAAATAACTAAGTTCTGTCTTAATGGGAAAAGCAAGAATTAGTCTTGTTTCTTTCTTGGTATTAGTAGAAGTTAAGAACGCTGAACAAGCCAGCTGCTGGTCCAAAGAGTCTCCGAAGAGAAGGCAAATTTTTCCAGTAAAAATATGAAAAGCTTCAACAAGAATTATAAATAATTTAATTTGAAAATGATGTCATGATGCTGGGAGTTCAGTTTGAGGTGGCAAATGATTCCCTTCTCAACTGGCCTGTCCAGCCTCGTCAGAAGGCAGGTCTCTCTGTGGGACACTCGGGATCTCCTCCTGCAGGAGGATGCAGTGGCAGAGTCATGGAAGGCAGTTGGCTTTGCTCCAGTCAGCATAATTTGATATTATCAGCCAGAATGGTAATATCAAATCAAATTATTGGTTCTGTTCTTTTGGGTGAAAATTTTAATTTGTGTGGCAAGTAGATACATGACATGAAATTTTATGATTCTCTCTTTTTTTTAATGAATCTAACATTTCTTCTGAAAAATGTTTTTCGAAGGAGCTTTTCAGTCATTAGTATTTGGTCACATTTTTGCAGGATCAAGTCTTGAAGTCTTGCTAAAGTGTCATTTCCTTCTTTGCACAGTTTGCTCCTTCTGTTGCAAAATAAGCTGCAGTAATAGTGTTAGCAACTCTTATGCCATAGCTACCCACATGTACTGGTGTAAACCATCTACCTGCTGCACAGGTAAAAAAAACAGCTAAAAGCACTGGAATTTCTTATGTAAAATGAGGTATGTGATTTCTTATAGGCTGGAATTGTTTTTTTTGGTAACATATCTTCCCCCCAAAAGCATGTTATTTTTGAATAATTTGCTGTATATGTATTGGTGAGATAGTAGTGAGATTATTCACTAAGTGTTGAATGTAATGCAAGTTATTCAGTTAAAGCATGTTTTTTCAAGTTGTTGTCGATGTATTTAGAATGTCTTTTTTTTTTTTTAATAAGTGCAGTCGATACTGTTGCACACTTTTTGCTATGCTAACTTTCTGCTTGCTGTTCAGGTAGAGAAATAACAGCAGAAACCTTTATGGAGAAATTGGATAATGGTGCCTTACTTTGTCGGTTAGCTGAGACCCTGCAGGAGAAATTTAAAGAAAACAGCTTTGAGGCAAACAAGCCTGGTAAAGTAAGTGTCATTAAATGTTCTAGCATGTATTATCATTATCTGAGATATCTTGACTGTTTTGGTACTGAACTTTTCTGTGCAGTTAAGAGTTTTTATTTATGGAGTTTCTGCAAATGGGCAGAGAGTAATGTAAAACTGTGGGAAATGAATGTTTCTTTGGTAATTACTAAAGTAATTACAAGAGGAGGGTACTCAAAAAGACTTTTAACATGTGGAAAATAAGACATTGAACGGCATCTAGCAGTGTGATATGGTAGCTAACAGAGAAAACGTGATCCTTGTATGTATTTGTGAAGGGTATATTAAGTAGCCAAGGGAGGTGCCATTTCCTCCATAAACAGCTTTAGGGAGGCCGATAATAAAATTCTATAGTTACTTTTGGTGTCTAGAATTTAAAGGTCTTGTGGTGTACTGGAAGGAGTTCAGTCAAGAGCTGCAGAGATAATGTGGAAAACATAAACCTTCAGAAGACACTGAAGAGCTGTGCAAAGATCAGGTTAAGATCTCGCTTGGTCACAACCATAGGCTGGCTTTATTGGAAGAAATTAAAGAGTGCAGTGTCTTTTTGAGAGAAGTTAGATGAGATGGTTGACATTTACATTAATTCATTTGCTCTGAAAGTGTTTTATTTCTTTTTTTTTTGGAAATAGATACATCTTTCTTTAAACCTAAAAAGGCAAATACACAGGAGGTTTAAAACAAACAAACAAAAAAAAACCACCCAAGGACAGAAAGCAAAAAATGCATCTTGTCTTCTTGATGTTCTCATAACTTGTCTGGAGGAGAAATCCAGGCACACCGTTAAGTTTTATCAGCAGTTTTGAGAACTGACAGTGTTGTCAACAGCAGCTGCTCAAGTTGTTTTTTTTTCTAGTTTCCAAGCTTAGAATTGTTGTAGAAAAAAATGTCTACATTAAGGCAGGCTTTTTCATTTTTGTATTTTATTTTTTTCCTCTAAAGAAAAAGGAGGAGATAGCTGTGAGGAGAAGTGATAAGAAGTAAATCAGAGATGGAAGGAAAATTTCTCCCACAAGGACAAAAATACAGCTGGAACTCATATTTCATATTTGACCTGGCAGTCAAGATTTGGCGAGTAGAAATACCGGATGACTTCTGAATTGCTCTTTATAATATGGTCTAGCTTGTCTTCACCTAAGGAGTGGTCTGTTAGCATCACAATAATTCCCAAATTAAGGAAACAAATAAGGCAGTATTTTTGGTTGAGGTTGGGAGCTATCTAGGCAGAAAGAGCTATTACTTTTTTTTTTTTCTTAAAAATAAGCAAATGAAAAGGTATTGTTGTTAACAAAAGCTACTAAAAGTTTCAGTGAATAACCCAAAGGTAAACTTGGCTACAGAGTTCTGAAATAATCCCTTTTCATATCTTGCCCAGCTGGTATGCTAGAAAGTCAATTAAATCCTGAATGGCAAGCCATTTTACTTTCTTTTTTAAGATTGACATCTCTGAAAGCCATGTCCTTTTAATATAAAACTGTCAGGAAAATAATAGGTGTAAATTAACCAACAACTATAAAATTCCAGTGAATATTCAGAAACTCAAAATATTCATTTTAAAGATATATATATACATTTTTTGTTTTGTTTTCTATCATCAGACCTTTATCTGATGCTGGATCATTTTGATAGAGCTGCCATTTGGAAAGATAACCCAGGAATATATCAGTGTTTGGTACTTCTGTGTTCTGCCACTGGAAAGAGGTAGTGCTCCACTCTTAGATTAACTTCTTCAGTGGACAATATGGCCTTCTTTATATCAAATAGCTGATCCCCTTTTTTTGAACTGAAGTTATATTAGAAGCTGTTTCAACATTTGTAATTACTAAGATTTTTTTTGGTCTTCATTATTCGTCAAACTGGTATAACAGGGAATACAATGAAATGGAAAACATGCTCCACTGCTATTTTCTCAATGTATATTATTTCATATTTAGTCTAGTAAGAATTGAAAGAAATGTCAGCATAATAGCTTTGTGTCATTGTAGGTTATTAGGGAACTACTTATCCTTTCAGATTGTAATTCCCTGTGTAGCAGTCCCAGGCAATACGACTTGTATACACGTTGGAAAATCTGACTCGTGGTGCCAAGGAAATTTATAAGAAGATTATACTGTATGAAATTTAGCATAGTAAGAATTCCACAATCATCCTCTGAATTATTGTTATTATGCTCTCCATTAACAATACATACAGAATTTTGGAACCATTTGGTCATTTCTCTGTGCACATGAAAACATAACCATTATGGTCTTTCAACCAGGTACTTTGCAGCAGACGACTTCACTGGTAGCTGGAAGTTCTATAGAGGCAGCCTCTGTCAAAATAGATATCATGCTTATTTATTCATATATGTAACCTGGAATTGTTTGTTTGTTTATTTATTTATTTTAAGATAGAAGTAGACTGATAGTAAATGTGTGGCTGCCAGAAGGATCAGTTTGCAGGCAGCACCAGGTTGCAACTGAGTGAAGGAGACAGGATAAGGCTGAAGATAAAGATAATAGGGGTGGGGGAATCTTACTAAGTCCCTCCACAAGCTTGAAGATTTGGTTTGTTTTCATAAGTCAAGTTTTTCCTCATTTATAAGCTACTTCCTAGATGGCAGAGCTCCATAAAATACTTTGGTTTTAGTTTCGTCTTAGAGGAAGATGACATATCCTGTCCTGTTTGATATATACTGCTGATCAGGAATTTGCTTTCGCAACTTTTTGGAGCTGTCTGGCTAGTTGAGCAGCTACAGCAGCATGTGTAAGGATACAATACAAAACTAATTCTGCATACACTGATTGGCCAGTTGTTTGTCATAATTTCTTAAGTTCAGTCTATAGACTGACAGAGGTTAAATCGTATTGCCTCTGAATTAATTACTTGTGCAGTAAGTTGCTATTCACTGTCAGTATTGCAGTTGGTTTCTTAACGTAACTGCATGACTTCCTCTCATGAGAAAGGACTGAATGCTCTTCATCTTTCAGGGCCCCCAGAGGTCAGCATTAGCCTTTTGGAGCGTGAAATAAATTGGGAAAGCATAAACCAAAAAGGCTGTGTCTCCCATAATATCAGGTCTTCCAGATCTGGAAGGAAGAGGCTGGTATTGATATAAACCCTTCCTTTTTTATATTGTGTGGAGAAGCTTTGGGATATTGGAAACATTTTCCAGAGTTAGGAAACTGCCCGTAATGTCACTTGGGAATACAGCTTTAAGAAACTGAAAAGGAGATTAAGAAGTGTGGAACAGATGAGTGAAGTCTTCCTTAAGAGTCATAGGAAGGCAACAAAGATCAAGGGAGTAGCTTTTTGTGAAGAGTGTCTACGTAGGTTAGGATTCTTCAGTGTGGAAAGAAGCAGAATGGGTACACTTGATGGAACCTGCAAAATCATGAAGGGTGTGGCAGATGTTCCCAGTTTTTCCTATACAAAACTGACATCTAGTGAAGCTGGTAGAAGCCGAACAAACAAAAGGGGATTCTTGTTTATGAAGTGGTTGGAAGTGTCTTGCCAATGAATGTTACCCACTCGTAACGTTGACCTGGGTTCAGGAAAACACCAAATAAGAAAGACCTTAAAAGTCTGAATACGCAGAAAACCCATCAAACCCACGAAGTCCCCATATCATCAAGTAGTTGGAGCCTGAGAAAGTATTGAGAGGTATCACGTGTCTGCTGTTGTCTTAGTATTTCCTAGGTTGGAAGGTACCTACTTAAGGCTGGTCTAGTCTAGGTGGGCCTTTGGCTGATCCAGTAGGGTTGCTCTTATGTTTTGTGGGTTATCACTTTTGGGGGCTGAACACCTTGCTGGTTGTGCAGGGATCCTTACACAAGGATCACGCTTCACAGAAATCAATTTAAATTAAATTGTACTTGTAGTTCTATATACACATGGAATACCATTTTGCCTTTAGGACTGAAGCCTTACAGCTAAAAATAGCACCTGAGTCAGACTCTGCTTAGTATCTATTATCCAGAACAGTTATATGAGATTGAGAGCACTGGAGTTTGGCAGCCTCTGGTGCCTTTTATGCAGTTTCTGCTCAGCGCCCTCCTGAGCTTAATGTCTTAACAGGTACTTTGGGATGTCAGAATAGATACTGAGTGTTTCTGTCACAAGTCTAACTCCCTGACCTCTGGCATTAGATTAGTTAATCATACAGTAACAGGCTATTAAAAACACTTCCATTTCTAATGATGAGAAAGGTAACAATTGTTCATTTCAAAGGATGTTAGGTGCTAGATCCTTTTGCAAATCCCAGAAGATAATGTTCTTCCTTGTTCAGCAGCTAAACCATGCTTCAAAACCTAGTGGTTCAGAAAATGTTGATGTTGTATCTGATCCTTTGCTTCAGACAACTTTGAGTTTTGAATGGGGAGTGTGGTGTTTGAGTAGTGTGACTATGTAATATCTGCTTAGAGAAATATTTTTTTTCAGTTCTTTGGAGATCTTACTGTCATAATAATGTCTTATGTACATTTACAAAATGACATGGAGATGACTGATATCCACCTTAATAAATGCTGGACACTTAAATGGTAGTAAGTTGATGCAACTATATGTATTGCTGCTAATGATCTGTGTCTAGAAACTACAGACTTATTATTATAGCAGAGGTTATTCTGTAAAAGTGATTCATGTCACAGGATGCCATTTTTTAATTTTCTCCCATTGGCTTGGATTTCATCTCTATGCTCTCCTGGCAGTCTTTTACTTTTCCTGACAGATAATTAATTTGAGAATCTCACAGCTGTACAAACAAATTTAAAGCATCAAGGCATGTGCACTCTGCATAGAGCCCACATTTGCTTGGGCTTAGTTTAGTAAGCCCATTAATTAAGATTTTAAAATAAACATGGATAAATTGTGTTAATAGTTATCACCATTTTAATAGGCAGGATGTAATAGTCTGCCCACCATCCTTGAAGCCATACATGTATTTGTGAATATTCCGCTGCAAACAATGGTTTCATGGCAAATGAATTAAAACAGTTTGAAGCTGAATCATTCCTTGTCTCAGAGTTCTCAGAGGTTAATCAGATAAATTTCAACTCAAATCTCCCCTAGAAATAATTTGGAAAAACAAATCTAAATCTAAAATTCAACCTTATTTTCAAGAAGTCACAATCTAGATGTAATTTGGCAAATAAAAGAGGTACAAGTACAAAATAAATCCAGATGCAAGTATTTCTGAAGTCTTAAACTATTTAATTCAATTATGCATTTAATTTCATTCTTCCAATGGGAGCTGAGATTATCCTGGTTTAATGTCATTAAACTGAATGTACACTGAAAAAAAGCTGTTGTGTATAAAACACTAAATCTTGCCCTCGTAGGTACACGTGTATTTCCATTGAAACTGTCTGGGAAAGCAGCAATTTATTCATGCACACGTTCATGCATTTCCTAACGTTAAGAAATTGTGCCTACCTCTTACCCATAGTCCTAGTAACTGAAGTGTATTTTGCAGTGGTTCCGCATCCAAAGCTTTCCCTTGTGCCAGGAAATATACTTAGTGAATCTGATACTTGGAGGGTGCAGGTCACTGTTACAGCGTTGGCTTCTCTGGAGTCATGCAGATTTGCCTACGGTGAAATTTTGACCAATGGAGTGCAATGTATGTGTTTTGAGAGTTATAATTAAGAGATCTAGACTGAGATTTTGGGTGAAGATTTCTTGCCCTTAATATCTAATATTGAAGTTGGATCTCAATTAAGAAACCGTTGTTCAGTTACACAACCAAAAACTTAGAGTTTGTTTGAAGTTTTCCACGTTTGTGCTTCTAAAGAGAATTGTGTATCTGTGGAAGTAGAGACAGAATTCTGTAAAGCAAAGGACTCTAGAAGGCAGGGAAATGACTTTAATTCTGTCAATATTGAAAGAAGAGACTAATGGCAAAAGAACAAGATTATAAACTGGAGACCATATTCACTTTCAATTTCAGCTGTAAGCTTATTGTTTGCTCTTGGGAGAATACATTCTGTGCTTTCAGTTTCCACATCTGTTACCTGGGAATACTATTCACTGTACATTATTGCTTTGATTTGTGAACACTGTAAAGTGCTTTGAGCTCATCTTGTGCCAAACTGTATTACTATCCCACTTGCTGAGCTGTGATCAGTATTAGGTAGTTTCCATTATGAAAACGAAAAATGTTATTTGACTCAGCTCATTCATGGGGAACCTGGAAAGCTATGGTTCTGTAAACATTGATAGGAGACAGACCTTAGCTTGCAAATCTACTGCCTCAAAGAGCTTGCTTTCTGCTCTGCAACAAGGCCACAAGAATATCTAGTAAATGTCATATTCCTGGAGAGGAGAATCTGGTTTAGGATTTGACTGATCTCCCAGTCCATTGAGAGTCAGGATCGAGTAACAGCTTTAGGTTGCCCTAACAATTTACAAGAACAAAAGATACATTTATTCTTGTTCTATCTTTTCAATTATTCTTTTGCATCAAGGGAATTAAGTGAATGGAGAAATTATCAGAATCCTGGAAGCTCTTGAGAAGTAGCAAATGACATTTGAATCTCCAAGGAATGCACTGAAATGAGGAAAGAAAAAAAAAAAGTAAAGGAGGAAACAAAAAAGGAAAGGGGAAGAATAAAGTGAAACCAGATAACTTTATTTTTCTTCTTGAAAAAGAAAAGATCCTGCCTTAATAAAGTCTTTCCTCAAATGATTTAGGTGTTATGCAATGAAAATCAGTACATTTATAGCTTTCTTTCATTAGGTCTTTCTGAATTATAGTAATGCTTTTTGAACGTTAAACAACAAGGTATTTTACATTAAGAATATGGCTACCAGATTCCTAAACAGAATCAGATTTGCATGCTTGCTATGAGAACATCCATAGGTACAGCAGAGAGAATTGCATCGATTTTTTTAAATTTATAAAGGTTCTAAGTTTTTCCATGCCTGAAGGTGTAATTCAAGTTCAAAGGGAAAGGGCTAAGAATAAATACTTTCTTCGGGCAGTTTTTTCTCTCTATCTTTGCCTTGAAGTATCTTCCTCTGAAGAGTGTGGATCTTGCGCCTCTTATACCCTGGATGGCCAAAACTGAAAGCGTGATCTGATCAACATGCAAACCTATTTTTACTGCAGGCTTCATTTCTCAAGGTTACCTGTGTCCTGTAGAAGGAATAAACTTGCAGCAAATATGGTATTCTGTAAGCTTGATGCCTCAAGCCTGTCAGTCCACAGGAAAGCCTCCCCAGCTACCACTTAGGCAACTATGTATGCGCTGCATGGCACAGGAAAGCATTGCACGGCCTTGGCAGGTCTGGTGGTCTCATAGCCCCTGTTCAGGTGCTTTCCGCGAGCTGTAAACCTGACACTCGAGCCAAGAATTGCATGGATGTGGTCAGGCTATGAACAGATTCTCTGTGGTCTGTGGCAGCAATTTGCTTGTCTGCACACTTGTACTTTCTGGAGACATTTGTTTTCAGCTAAAGCTTGTGGAGCCAATTTCTAATCATACACAGTATAGATATGGCTCTTAGTTACGCGGGAGGGACAAAAATCAAGTACAGCATTGTCTTTTTGTGTATTAGTCTTTATAGTGACACCCTGATGTGGCTAGAAGAGGAAAAGAATAATCTTGTGAAATGAATCATGAGTCCTAATCCATCTGGAAGGAATCATTTCCACAAGACCGTAAAGCTGTTTGTTAGCGAATTCCTTGTACCTTTCTCAGACATGTCAATAGCTTGCTGAGCTTGTGGTCATATGCACAACTGGATTGCTACCAGATTTCTTGCAGATACTGGAAGATTTGCCTGCAAATGGTCATGTGGACAAACCCTATGTGCTTGAGCAAATAATTCTTACAACTCAAGTTTTCCTGCCTGCAGAAGGATTGCATGGTAGCACAGGGTTCTGTTTCTTACCACATGGTAACAGGAGATTTTTCAACAAACCTAGGATATTCTGTGATTGTCTGCCTGGCACTTTCCAGGTGAATGTGTTGAAGAGCATAGCGGCTTTTAAGTGCACTTTACGCACCATGTTGAGGACAGTGCTACGCAGCACTGGAAAGAGCTCTGAAGCATCCTGTCTCTTCGAGGTCATTCTTCCTGCTGATGCTCTGTCCTGGGGAAAGAATGGTTTCTTCTCTCTTTTAGCTGGAGTAGATGTGGACGTTTAATCACCACGTGAACCGTCCTTGCTCTTCTTGAAAGTGAACCTGAGACAGGGATTCTCTTGCATACCTCTCTCTCTGCCCCTTCCTGAACTTGCAGAAATACTCAAAATTTGCATCTTGTAACTATGATGGAAAAAGTAGTGCATATTTAAGCAACTAATGGCTTGTTAACTCCTGCTTTGGAAAAGATGCTAATGATTCAGACTGCAAATAGGGTAAAGAAGAGAACGGAATTTTGACTTCTAATAATACCATTTAGCTAGAAATCGTGTCTCTCTCTCCCTGCCCCCAATCCTCCCCCTGCCCCCATTCTCACCACCACCCCCCCCCCCCCCCCCCGGGGATATTTAGTTAACACAGTTTTTAAATGAAATACCAAATACCAATACTTAGATTCTTCACAAAATCTCTGCTCAAACTGGATTTTCTTCATAAAATTTTACCGTTACTCCAGCCTCAGTATTGGAGGACATAGTTTTTGAAAGGAAAGGAAGTATAAACAGCCATTTTTAGATTTGCTGGATTTTGCTTCTTATGTGAAATGCATTCTGTTATTATTATTATTTATTTTAAGTCTCTAAGGTAACCTATAAAAATTTTTGCAACTTTCCAACAGATATTTTATGGGGCTTTCTGTATAGACTGTTAGGGAAATGTCTGGAACAGGAGCATAAGATTAGGCACTTGCATACACCTTAGCATTATTATTATCATTATTATCATCATTATTATTATTATTATTATTATTAGAGAAAATATAACTTAGACAAACTATCTTTGGCTCAATTGTCCATTTCTTAAGTCAGATTTAGTGTTAGCAGCTTGAAGGAAGTAATAAATAAGAACTACAGGATTTGATACCAATAGTGAGTCTTGTACTTATAAAAGGAGCAAACATTTCTGAAATGGTACTTGTGAATATAGTGCCACATGTTAAGACTGCAATGCAGGAGGGGAAAAACATTAGTCATTTTCAAGTTTAGACACTAATTTATAGATATCATAATTATGTTGAATTTGTTTATTTTTATAAGCATGTATTCCCACTTGGGCACGTGTATGTAAATTGGCCCCAAATGCTTCAAGTATAAAGTAAAGCTTTGTTCACAACCTTAGAGAGTGAGTTAAGGCTGGTTTGGAAATTTGGCTGTGTAGATTAACATTCCAACATGTTTTTCAAATCACAGACACTTTTAAATTCTACGCCAGTGTAGAATTCCCAGGGCTCTAGCAGTTTCCTTGTGGTTTCTAATTGGAGAACTTGCAGAAAATCAGTCTTTATCATAAAGGCAAAGACCTAATTTTTCTTTAAAATGATCATGAAGGACTTTGGAGAGTCAGACTTACCTGCAGTGAGCTATGTGTAAAATTCTTTCTCAATGTTTTCAG
This sequence comes from Anser anser, assembly GCF_964211835.1. Taxonomy (NCBI): domain Eukaryota; kingdom Metazoa; phylum Chordata; class Aves; order Anseriformes; family Anatidae; genus Anser; species Anser anser. The sequence goes on along the minus strand of NC_139725.1, from coordinate 11,108,906 downwards.
CATTTGCATAAAAATTGTATTTTTGTTACGCATCTGGAAATCCAGAAAGTGAACAGATAAAGCATCTGAAAAAAATAAATCTGTCTTCCTTTAGACTGGGTGATCTTTATCATGGTCTTCCTTGACACTTGGCTCGTGTTAGGTAAAGCACCATTTGGAACTAATCTTACAGAAAGGGCTGGGAAACCTCCCCATGCCCCATCCCCACCTTGCACTTCAAAGGATCACAAAGCATGAGATTGATCGTGGAGAGAAAAGGAAGAAGAGGCATGACACAACAGTATACCCAGCACTGTAATAATTACATCTAGGGATTTGAATGACTGGTTACATTTGTTATTCAGGCTGCCAGTGAGATGCTATCCCCTATAATTCCATAGATCGAAGAAATATGTTGGTTGTTTGAACTGCATTACACCACACTCTAAGTGAAAACATGGAAACATCTTTCAATATGAAAATTTAAAACCTATAATGTGTTCTGATGGACTTGAGCTATTCAGACTCAAATTTTCTAAGCATTGTCATGACCTTAGCTTGGATTCTTCTACAATGATTAAGGGGAAAAAGTGACTTTGAAATTTCTGAGACTAAAATATGTTGTTTTTGCCAAAATTTAATATTTTTCATATTCAAGAGAATCATCTACGCTTCAAGAATGTGATATTTGATAAGGGATGGTCATGGGTTAATAAGATGTCTTTTAAAATGTGTCCTGTCAAAGTGCATTCATATTTGAACAAGTTATATTCCACGGAAAAAATTCAGCTTATACATGCAGTTGCAGGTCATTCACAGGCCCTGTTGCATGATAATGAAATAACCACAAACAGCTTACACAAATGTAGTCCTCCTATGGTTCCCATTAAATTACGTATAAATGAGGGAAATTTAGAAGCTGGGATAGTTTAACTTGGTCAACTAACTGTATGTTAATTTAGCTCTGGCTTTGGCGATTGCAGTGGGGAAAAAAGTTTCAAATAGTCTATCAAACATAAGCTGTAGGTATCTTCTGGAAAGGCGAGTGTGAGAATTGCCCCTTTTTGTTCTCATCAGATACTAAGAAGCCTATTATGAAATGCCAATTTAAAAAATGCCAATCAAAACATGAATTCTGGAAACATAAGGTCTAAAAGCAGTTTTCACAATACCTATTGAATGGCGATGAACTCATGAAGCCAAGGCTTTGCCATGACATACCTTAGTCTCTGTCTTAATTTTTTTATAAGATGTTACTAATCTTTTTTTTTCTTTTTTTCTTTTTTTTTTCTATTTAGGTTGCAATTTCTTAGGAATTATTTTATAGCATAATAAAACCAAACAATACCTCCCCTTCGGTTTTTGCTTCTGGCCTGCTGGCATTTTCAGAGCATAAATAGAAGTCACGTTTTTTAATTTGTGGTGTGTGTATCTTTGAAGTTTGTCAGTTAGTTCTAAATGATCTCTGAGAGATAATTGAGAAAAGTGAACTTGTCAGTAGGCTTAGGTACATTATACGGTTAGATGTCAGGAAACTTTGAAAGACAATTTATAGACCTCCCTAAGCCATTGGACTCCGGTGACTTAATCCCTGCCTCAATTACACAAATTGAGCAGGCAGGAGCAGGGTCTGACATCTGTTTATGTGGGCTTTTTGTTGTTGATTTTAATAAGGGTGGTCTCACCTGCTCTTCAAGGGAAAGGTTCAGGCTGTTGGTCGCGGTGTGTTATCCAGCCACCCAATAGCCATGCCGTGTACGGGACATGCTGGGAGAAGGCTACTTATTTCCTCCTTTGGTTTCTGTTTCCATTTTTTTTTCCCAGATAATTCAGTTGCTGAATAGCTCTTGAATTTTAACAGACACTTAATTCCATGTCATATTTTACTGAGGCTTTTGCTTTCAATTAGATAGTGCTTTTTCTGGCATGTCATGATTTTGCCTCCATATGTTAAAAAGGAAATACCCTTTGACTAAACTTTAATAACATCTAATTATTTAACTAATTTTAACTGGTGAATGAAGCTTCTGTCATACTACTTTTTGATATTATTTACATCTGGGTATCCGAGTTAACTGGTGCGTTATGTGTGGGTTTAGTCATCTCTTTTATTCTTTGGTTTTCTAAGACACTGCTAGAAGTAGGAGTTGCTGTGCATTTGTTAGATTAGATTTTCATAACTTTTTTTTTTTTTAACCCCATCTTTTTTGGATGTGAATCAGTGTTTTCATCTCTTGCTACATGAACAGTGAGCTGTGTCTTGGACAGAGCTCTTGGAATAAAAAAGCCATAAACAAAGTCTTAGCTTTTAAAACTATATTGTTGTTAGAATGTTTATTCTTCATCTACACTTTCTTCTTAAGAAGTTAAAGCTAATGCTACATGGAAGAAATGAGAGAATGTGTTTGACTAACACCATGGCTAAACTTAGGTTTGAATTTATTTTAATGTTGTACTCTGTACCTTTATATAAAGCCCTACTAATGTTAATTATTTCTGTTGTCATATCATAAATTGGTTGGGTATTCCAATGCAATCCCAAATGTTTTCTTAAAATCTAGGATGTGGATAAGGTGTGTTTTTTGGAATTTGATGACCTCTACATTGCTTACATAGGGTAAGGATCTGGTTAACATACAATATTTAAACTGTCAACTCTTTAAACTCCTAAGTCTTGAAAATTTCTATGTTAAGTTTTTATTTGTAAAATTTTCCTGTATTTTGACTTTGTCTTGTATATTTGGAAGGGCTGGAGGATGTTGTAAATTTTTTTTTCTAAGGTTTTGTTTTTGACATGGGAGAGGTTTCATTTTCTAATTTCAGGTATGTATTTCCATATTCAGAGTTACTTGTATCCAATTTGTGTATTTAGTAAGTTATTTTCATTTGTTGTTCCAATGGTTATACTTTGAAGATGGTTTCTACCACAGTAAATGAGGTAGGAAGGGGAAGAAAAAAATACACGCAAAGGGTCCAACTGAAAAGTTACTTAAGGTTGCAGGAATTACTTTAGTTTATTCATCATTCAGTTCATACTTGCCTATACTTCATTGCTATTCACTAGATCTGAATCTTGGCACTGTAAAGCAGTCTAAGGTAAACTTTCATTTCTGAAGTGAAAGTCTGGGATGTCAATACTGTGAATTATAATGAGATCTGAAATCTTTTAGGTTCGAGTTTCTGAAGAACTAAGAATAGCAACTGAATAAATGACAGGCAGCTAGATATATTATAATGAGGTGAATTGTAGTAGCTCAACAAGAGTAAGTTCTTGTAGCATGAGCTTTAGTTCACTTATGTTCAACAATTTAATAAAGGACAAGGGGAAAAGCAAATCATATTAACAAAGCAGGCTGTGGCAAAACTTCTGTTTTTGTATTCCCTAATCTAAGAGCTATTTCAGAGTTTAAGGGGCAGATGGGCATTTCTAAGACTAACAAAGCAGAATTAAGGAAGAATTTAAAAAGGAAAAGAATATCTCTGTGGCCAGTAGCAGGGTTAAAGGCAAATTTGTTATGAAACAGATGTGTGTTGAGATATACTAGAATTTCTCTAGGAATTTATTCGTGTGTAACACTATATGTTTACCTGAGATACACTGCTACAGTCAGGTACTGCACTCTCCATAGTGTATTCCCCCCATTTTGGTTACTGTGGTTCACCAGGTGATAACAGTAATGTTTTCCTGTGAGTGCCTCGCTAACTGTAACCGTCTTCCATAACAAACAAAATTGCTCACCTTCTTCCTTGTACCCAAGTAGGAGTGACACTTCAAAAAGTTGTGAAATCCCTTATTCAAAGAGGAGGCATGATTCTGAGTCTTCAAAATATGACACAAATCTGCTATTAAAAATGTTGTTGTTGTTTTTTAACATGTATTTGTGGACCCTCATTTTTGAAAAACAGTTTAAAAATACATTTTTTCCATGTGGTTCCAGAGCATCAGTGTACAGAGAGTCCCTTTTGGGTTTAGAAGTGAACCTGACAGCATTTTTCCAGGATTGCGTCATATGTTTCACTCACACTTTCACATCCTGCATTAAACCACATGCATGCACATCAACAAGACAAGATTGTAAAAGGAGTGTAACTGGGGAACTGTTTTCATGATATTCGATAGGAGTAATTGCGGCCACTGCTGTTTCAAAGCAACTGTGGTTATACTATACTATGTCAACAAAAGTCACTTTTGCCATATGGAAAGCTAATTACTTCAGAATGATCTGCTAGAAAGCACTTCTGAGATATTCAGGCCATTTATACAAATCGGCAAAGAATACTTGTGCATGAAACCTTTCCTAAATAAGAGCTTTCACATGTTATAGGTTGAATGTTACAGTGAGAGTTTTGGAAATATTGAAAAAGTATACTTCTATTTAAAAGGTGGTAGGCAAATTTATTAGGTGATAAGAAAATATGAGTATTTCCCTATGATTTCTATGATCAACCTGATTGTGCTGTTGTTGAATACAGAGGAGGTTTTTGCTGTTCTATTCAGCAGGACCCTAATGCTATGGGAAATGGGATGAAATACAGAATGCTATATGGTAGTGAGATCATGCAATGCCAGGGATATTTGTCTGTGTAGTATTTATTCCAGAAATGACTGCTAGTTGTGTGTGTGTGTTTTTTTGTTTGTTTGTGCATTTTTCCCCTTCAATAATGTAGGTTTTTCCCTTCTGTAGTCAGTACCAGTACATGTTTTGTTTTTGCATTTGGGCATTTTTCACTTCTGAGCTGTTTAGAGCACCTGTTAATCAGACATTTATCTGTTACTATGAAACTAAAGAATATCCTAGTTTTGTTAGGTATGATAGATCTGTGCCTGGACCCTTATTATTCGCTGTCAGTAGCAATAACTACAAAAAAGTAGTATCTAGAAGACACTGGAATCTTGATAATTATAAAATGAGTGTTGTTAGTTCCAGGAATGTCTATGTTTCACAGTGAAGTTAGGTTGATTGATATACTTAAAGGTCTGTCCTAGTTGTCAAGGTATGGATGTGTTATTGATGGATAGCCCATTATGTAAATGAGGTTTTAGGTGGTTTATTTACTGACTATAACTGCATAGATTTCTGATGCATAAACCATCTGTTCTGAAGTGCTTTTCTTGAAAGCATTTCTATAGACAGTCTCATCATCTATCTAAATCAACAGATATAAAACATTTAGAAGCAAATTTCTTAATATGCTGTTAATAATGGGGAGCAGCAGCAGACCTGGAGAAAACTCTGTTTTTTTGCCTCTCATGTCAGGTATAGCAATGCCTTCCCCAACAGCCCCTTATAAGAGCAGCAGTGTCAGCTCTCCTGGCAGTCTCCTTGGCTCCAGCTGCTTTTGTTCTGCTGAGGGCATCTGTCCCAGGGAGCAGCCTGGTCTCTGGGGCCGGTGCTGCAGGTGGACTCATGTCCTTTGTGCTCTGGGCTGAGCAGAGTGAGTTGGTAGGGCCCAGGTGTCCTCTGATTGCCAGCTGGCACCCACCAGCTATATAGCACAATAGTTTTGTTTTGTTTTTTTCTTTTCTTCCTAGTTGAAATTTCCAGAAATAATATGAGGGCTTTAAGACAGGCTTGCAGAACAGTGTTTAATACTGTTAGCATGACATAAAAGAATATAGGTTACTTTTTAGGGAATGCGAGAGGGTGAAGGCACTAAAGGCAAGGAATTGGTTGGGTTGCTGCTGGAGAACTGAGTGGAAGGAAACCCTTTATGATTTCACCCGTAACATTGTTCAGAGCTGTTCCAGGGCTTATGAGCAGTTTTTGACTTGAAGACTAGCTAGACTAGCTGCAAAGGAGAGTCAGAGAATAAAGTAACTTAGGTGTTCTGTGGAAAAGCCAGCCATGAGAACTGAGGTGTAAACTGAGAAATGACAGGGTTTCACAATGCAAGGATATTTTCAGAGGAAAATTAGGTGTAGCTTTATCTCCTTTCCATGCTCTCTTGAGTAGCTTATACCTAAGTCTGCAAGTGCCAGGAACACTGGAGCTGGCTTCTGTCATCTTGTTCCTGTTACAGTGCTATGAATCTGTTACAAGGTCATCCAGGATTTGAGCTTTAAGTTGGATGTAGTCATTCAAAAAGTCCGACCGACATAGATTCGTTGGATATAATCTCCTTGGTGTCTTCACATTGACCGGTTCGCTCAGTTGATTTAATGTCTGTGTATTGCATCATAAAGATGCTGTGGTCCAAGTGGAGGTATTGTGGTAAAAGAGTTTAATTGTTTGATATTAATGGTGTAACTTGAGTTTTTCTTTAAAATTTTATGTAAAATTGGTCAGTGGTTTCGATAATACCATGTAGAAAGGTATTAATATCTCTTTATAAATATTTTGAAACATAATCATTGTTGTGGAGCAAGTAGATAAACGTAAAAAGATGCAGTTGGAATAAGAATCTTCAGGAGCAGAGGGCTAGATGCAGAGCTAACTAAGCAATAGGCCTAAATATTTGTAAAGCATGTGTATACGTTTAGGGCAACTTCTAAGCTCACACTGACATAATGATAAGTTAATTGGAATGCTGTTTATTCTGGTAGCCATTCTATTTGTAGTTTACTTGGTTATCAGGTACATGGAGATGACTAGTTCTGTGTCTGCATATGTATTCTCTAATTACACTGCTGCAATCAGACCTCAAACTGAAAATCATGTATCAACTCATTCTAAATACTCTTTAAATACTAACGTAAGTATGCTACCAGCAGCTCTTGACAAGGGTAGCCTGCTCCCATGTCTGTCTTCCCTCCCTATGTTTCCAAGAATTACTTTGGACCATTCAAACTAAGATTTGGATATAGATACAGGAACTAGCAGATAAACCGTTTTCAGTTTGTTACCTCTTTGCTCGCTTGCCATTGTGTAACTACTGACTCCAGAACAGAAGAAAGTATTTCATAAATTAGCGTAACAGAAAAGCAGCACATTAAAATCAGCATGGAGTCTGAATTCCTCCATGGTTTGACGATTTCTAAAGCTATGTAGTAATAATATATCATTCTTTCTTCGTTTCACTGTGGGTGACATCTATTTTTCATTTTTTGGAAAAGAAACCTTAAATGAGAACTAAATGCTGAAGTATTCTTTGTATGCATCTCAGTAAAATTACCAATGTGAGCAAGAAGTTTGCTGTAATAATTACTGTTGGGTTCAGGTATTGATATGCTATACCAGTAGTGGCTCCTCTGCTGCAGAGTTATGTAGATAGACCTGCTCTGGTACAATGAGAGTCTGGCCCTGTTAGACCTTAATCTTGTAACTGCTTCTTGTAACTGCTAGGCTAGGTTTCTGGGTTGCGCACAGGGGGCTAGTGTGGTGTTGGGAACAGTAGCATTTCTTACTTATTTGCAGTCTTCAGTCCCCAAGACCTACAATTTTACACTCATTACCAAGCTATGGGGAAATCTTAAAAACTCTTCTAACGTGGAGATTTGAAACTAGACCTAAAGTTGCCCTTAATTTTGGGAAAGTTGAGAAAGTTCTCAGTATAAAATCTCTCTTTACAAAATTTTGGTTTTCTTCTTTTTTAATTGAGTGAACTGGAACAAACATTAAATCTCAAAGCTGTAGTTGCTAATAATAACTTTTTTTTTTTTTTAAACAAGTTGTTAATACTAATTCTGATCTGAACTTCACATCACATGTCCAATTACTATGCTTTTGAAGAGTCTCTGTGGTTGACCACTTTGTGCTATTAAATTCCCAACAAAGAATGAAATGGACAGAGAAAAATGTTGGTGGCATATTGATTTCAGAATATTTGAGTATTATATTAGGTGGCAGGTAATAATTATCTAAATGGAGAACTTGTGTTTTTCAGACCTTACCAGTACGGAAGATTCCATGCAAAGCCAATGCTGCTTCCGGGTCTTTTTTTGCACGAGACAACACAGCAAATTTCTTATCCTGGTGCAGAGATGTAGGGGTGGATGATACCTGCCTGTTTGAATCGGAAGGTTTGGGTATGTATTTATTTACATAATAGTTGGTAACTATAAAGCACTCTTTTTTTTTTTTTTGCCTTGAGAGAATGGCTCTTTTAATAGACCCTGACTCTGAAACTGACCTCTATCTGTGTAGATTCTGCCCCTTATCTGAAGCATAAACAAATGAAGTACACATAACTTAGAATTCATTTAAGTCAATTTTAAGAGGAGCTTGTATAAGACAAAAATCTTAAAATGATTTCTTGCACGCAAATGATTTTTCATGATACACACTTGCTTTTCTGTTCGTGGACTGTTGTTGCTTAGTTCAGCGAATAGGATAGTCCTGCTCTGTTCTGGGAGAGTAGGATATGAGTGCATTCTCAGTTTTTGTTTCTGATATTTACCTGTTAGTGCAGATTCAGTGTGTTGTTCAGGATGCAAGAAAATATGATTTTGTTCTTCATGTCCTATACTGGATCTTTTTTCACCTAATTCACTTGGGCAGCTCTGGAAAAGAATTATCAGTGCTTCAGGGTGCTCTATCAAAAGAATTGGACCATTTAGAAAACCACTGTTATATCAGTATATATTCTTTATATATTCTTCATGATTTTAACTCCTCTCTTCAAAGGGAAACTTAGGGCTTAGTTACCTCAATGTTTTGTTTCAGACATGTATCATGAAATAGAGAGTCAAATCTGTGCTTATTATCTGAACTCAGATAAAATTATAAAGCAGTTGTGATGATAGACAACTCAATTTCTGTGGAGGATAAATGAACACACTTTACTGTAACAAGAAGCTTTGTCTGGAGTTCTTACCTGTGTTGCAATTGATCTATTCCCCTTCTTTTACAGTCTTGGTCTTCTAGCACAACTACTTCTGAAATATTTTTTTTCATTCGTCCTTTTATCATGTGAGAGTTATTAAATGAAATGAAGTTGCTTGGTAGAGAAGAAATTAGTATCATAAAGTCGACAAACAGTACTAAGATATATATATTGTCTCTATTTTGTTAGATAAATCCTCAAGATGAATTTTTTCTTGCACACAGTAAATCGAGTATAAGATGAACAATAATCATATTTTCAAAGTTTTGAAATGGTGGAGAAGTTGGACATTTCCTAGAACAAAGAAAATTGCAAACTCCAAAAGAAAGGAAACATAGACCTTCAACGGCTTGAGATTAGCAGAGCCGCCTTTGGTTAAGCCAATACCTAAATGAATATAGACTTTCTTCTGCTATGGTAAACTCAGCAGTTTGACATTGTTCCAATAACAGGTTAACTGTGTAGTTGAAAGTGTGTCTACAGTTTCCTCCTGCCTTGTTAAGAAATGAGTTCTTATTTAGAGGTGAAATCAGCATAGCTGAGATAACATCATTCCCTGTATAAATTAATTCTTACATATACTTTTAGACATATACAGTGCTTTGCTAGCCACAGTATAATATGGAGTGCAAACACAGCTGGAAATTTGGTGTTAAAGATGACTTCTGCTTTCAGAAAACCGAAGTGAACTGTGCTCAAATACATAAGCCAGATATGGCTCTATTAGGTTTGTTTGATTACTGGCTGACTTCACTCACTGATTGAAAATCAGGTTCCGTTCTCTGAGTGTTACTGTGTATGCAAAGTATATGTTGAAAAGACTTATAGTGCTGTAAACAGGTTTAGAACTTGATAATAAGATCTTGACCTATTTTTCTAAAATTGACAGGGTAATGGTGACCGTGCTGTTTCCAAACAAGATAAAAATAGAAGCTACTATTGTCCCTCAGCTTGAGGTGGAACTAGGAAAAGTTTTGATTTTGTTTGAGGTCTTTCAGTACTACTACATTAGAAATAATGATGATTCATAACAGTTACAAGTTGAAAGGATTTATGTTTCTCTGTCACCCAAATCACATTTTCTCTTGCACAGAAAATAAAAATTCAGCACAGGTAAGTAGCATAAAAGGTTCTATTCAAAGCAGTGAGGAATGTGTGAGATTGATGTGTAAGTGTTCGCATTGCCTCATGAAAGTTTGTTATGTTCCTGAAAATAAATAACCCTGGTGAAATGGTGTTTACAAAGGTAACTAATTTTTGTTTTCTCCCTTCCTTCCATGGCTAATAAACTGTACTGAAACATAAAAGCTTGTGTAATAAAGCAAATATTTTCTGCCTATATTGAGGAACCTTATTGTTTTAATGTTCTTGCTTGCCTTGATTTTTATTCTCCTTTTTTACTCTGTTCGGCCTGCCTTATGGTATGCAAATGCTTCTAGATGCACATAATGTTTTTTTCTTTATGTATCACAGAAAATATTCCCGAGATCTTTGAAATCATGCAAGACTAACCACACACGCATGCATCCAACACTGCCATGTTTTTGGCGCTTAGATGAAGGTTATACAAAGGTGTTCCTTCATATGGAGTTAGAACAGTGGGAAACAGGCGGTATAGCAAATAGGTGCGGCCCATACCTCTAAAGCTTGCAGGCAAGAGATGTTGATGGGAATCTTGAGTGTTCCTAGAGTCTAGGCTCTGCAATGTTTTAAAATTCTAGGGTGGATCCAGACAAGCAGGTGAGTAAACCTACCCGTGTCAGTTTGTGTCTTTGTCCATTATTTGTGGACAGGTGCACAGATTTCCCTTCTGCCTGGGCACTACCAGCACTGACTTTGGAAGCCAGTAGAAAATGGTGTCTTATTCAGATAAGAATAAATTGGTGGTAGTTTGGATTTTGTAGGTATACTCTGATATACATGGATACACGGATATCTCTGGTATAGTGGTGATTTACTTAATTACATTTTTCTGTGTTTGCATTGAAGTTAGGATTTTGGTATTCAAAATCTTTGTGATAGGATTCTAATAATAAGTGGTGATAAATAGATCAATTCTGATAAATACCCTGTCAGGAAAATAATTAACTCCCAAAAATGAGGCCTTAAACGTATCCTGCTTTTATAATGGTTTGTTTTTACAAAGTTCATACTAAGTTAGTAGTCAGTAATATGATAGGTAAAAACAAACATCAAATTCGAAATGTCGCTTTTCTGTAATTACTTATAATGCTACCAGAGCTGAATGGTAGCAATCTATACATGTTTTGCCCTTTGCACTTAATGGAGGGACATAGCAGAAAAGTACCAGAGTTGATGGCTCTGACAAGAAAACATGGATGGTGTGCCTGCTTCTATGAGCCACTCAAAGAATTATCATCTTTAACAAATGTAGCAACACTGTATGTAGGGATATTCTTAAATGCTGCAAGATAGAGGGAAATTTTGCATGCTCCCTGCATTCGTTGATTAATTAAAACTGTTTTTAACAATTATTATTTTGTTGTTGTTGTTGTTAGTGTATTTAAAGAAGGAATTAGCTTTATTGGTAGGGCAAATGATTATCTGAAGTCAAACTTTGCATCTCACAATTTGATCAGATGATGATCGTCTTCGAATGGGGTTCTCAGTTATATCACAGGTCAAAATTTATCGTTTATCTAGAACTTGGAACACGATGCACTCTTTGCAGTCTAAGAAATGTGATACTGTCTGTAACTCCTCTGTTTCCATGTGTCATGTATATTTTGTAAGTTCCCCTTTGTAGGTTTTTAGGGCAGCAGATCCACACAGCTATGATATTTCAGTTTATGGAAACATTCTTGATGGAGATTCTTGTAATTATGGTGCTCAAGCCTGAAGAGTGTAATACTCGAAGAAAAACTCTTGGCCAAATAGTAAGAATGGTAAGATTTTCTACGATTGCTTCAGTTAACTGAACTTAAAGATGAAGTTATGAACTCATCGTTGGTAATGTAGTGTTGTTGGATGATTATAGGATTTGGAACCAATGAATATTCTGCGTCTGTTCTGTGATAAAGAGTCTACCCAGCAAGAAAAGGGTTTGCCTCTGAGTGTACCAGCATGCTAATGTGTGTTGTTCATTTTGGGAATTGTTGGATATTGTTGTATTGATGTTTTGTGCTTGTATATTCTGTTACTGTGTGTGTGTGTGTACACACTGTATGACATGGACTTGTTTTGATGCAATTTATTGATTAGAGTTTACTTAACAGGTTCCATAAACAAAAGCATATAGTGCTTTAGTGGAAATAATAGACAAACACAAACACCTCTGACCTCTATTCTAATACCGCTTTTCCAATTAAAAACAAAACAAAAAACAAAAACACATAATACTGAAATAACTGCTTAAAAATATTTAATGCGTAGTGGCAAATGGTTTCCTTTTTTTGATTGATTTACTCTAATTTAATCTTTCTATTGAAAAAGGGAAGCATATTTTGACCATTCTTTGAGTGATATATTGCCATCTTACAGTAGCACATGGAATTTTATGTGTAGTTGCATCACAATAAGGCTACGTCCCGTCTTTCACAGCATTTTACTAAACAACTCATTCTATTGTTGAATATGTTCTGTTTTGAGGACTATAGAAGCATCCAGGCAGTGTTATTACCATTGGATTATCATCATAATTCTAGTAAATTGTTACTGTTTAGATGATATGATGATTGATTCTAGATTAGTTCTGTACTATTTATAGATCTATTGTGTGCAACTTTGTTTTGAGACTTCCGTAACTGAAAGAAGGATGGAAGGCTTCAGGCAGACCTCATTGTAGCCTTTCAGTACTTTAAAGGAGGCTTATAAAAAAGATGAAGAGGAAATTTTTACTCGGGCAGGTAATGATAGGACAAGGGGGAATGGTTTTAAACTAAAAGAGGAGAGATTTAGATGAAATGTTAAGAGGAAATTGTTCACTCAGGGTGGTGAGACCCTGGAACAGGTTGCCCAGATAAGCTGTGGATACCCTGTCCCTGGAGGTGTTCAAGGCCAGGCTGTATGAGGCCCTGGGCAACCTGATCTGGTGGGTGGCATCCACGGGTTTGGGACTAGATGATCTTTTAAGTCCCTTCCAATGCAAGCTATTCTATAGTTCCGCTATATAGTTCCATTCGGAGAACCCAAATCCTTGATTAAGTATGTCATAGCGTACTTCTTTTTGATGCACAAGAAAGGATATATTGGGATCAGTTCAACAGATGAGGTGTTGTCTAAGCAACATTAAAACACAAAACAAACTACTGTAGGATCTGAAGGAAAAAAAAGTGTTTAAGGAAGAAGCGGAAGACAACACAAAGAAGGATGAACCTTCTCAAAAATCTTCCCTAGGCTTGTGTGAATTATGATGGTAATTGGAAGGGTATGATGACTAATATTAAACCTCTATCTCTTCATGTCTAGTGAGCTAGGAAATGCTTTAGAAGAATAAATCACATACTTTTTTTTTTGATTCAGCTGTCTGAGATATAAAATATATAGCTATATATATGCACGTATATATTATATATGAAAAAAAAAAAACACCACCACCCTGACTCTGCTAAAAATGTCTTTTAAAATGTTAGGAGCCAAGGCTTTGTTCCTGTATCATGGATGTATATTCTGCAAATTTTAATTAAAAATAAGTAATCATATCTCATGTTTCTTATTCTGAACACTCTTAAAGTGTGCTCAGCAGCCATGTGCTGTCCATGTGTAGGGTGCATGCTGTCATCTCACAGCCCCAGGGGTGACCAGCACTTCAAAGCAGTGGCTGTTCCTTCTCTGCTCTCTGGCTTCGCCTGCTAGAGTCTGGGCACTGGGGAAGGGAGAGGTGGGAGATGTAGAAATGTGGTGAAAAGCAGGTAGGAAGGAAATGAAACATAAGGAAAGAGAAAAAGGAGTGAGTGAATGGAAGAGGAGAGCCTGTAATAGGAGACATGGGCAGCAAAAAAATGGGGGCAGTGTGGAGAAAGAAGATAGAACTAGAGAGTGGCAGGGATAGAGGTTAGTTAGGAGCTGAAAAGAAAGCATTGTTGAGCAAAAAAATGGCTGGCAATAGCTGGAAAAGATGCAGGCAATGACAACAGATAAGGATTTGAAATAAATGAGATGGAAAGCAAAAGGCCTTGTAATTGTCAGGACATCTAAAATAAGGTGGCCTTAATGCACTATTGGTAAATCTTCACACTGCTTTCTTGTCAAGCAAATAACAGGAAGATTCTCTGGCAAGGCAGCTATTTCCCTTCTTCTGCAGGAGATCTATGTAGCATGTGTGGCCTCTACATTTACATGTCCTATTTGCTTACAGTCATCTATGCAGAAGATTCACCTTCCTAATGTTTGATAGGAGAGGACTGGCCAGGGATTCTCCATGAATACCGTTTTCTTCTGTATGTGACAGCTTGAAAAACTATAGGAAATGGCATACAAAAATTGTGTTGATGCAAAGTGAAGTACTTAAGCTATAATAAAGGCTGGCTCTACCACTTTAATTATTTTAACTGTTTGATATATCCATCAACTCTTCATGTGGTCATGGTCTATCTTTTCCCTACAAGAGCTGTGCTCCCTTTGGAATGGACCTTGCTCCGGCCATGTATTGGTAGTGATTGGTTCAGGAAGTGAAGGAAATTGTTACTAGTAGGTCTTCTCACATGCCTCACTTGTTGCAAAAATCTGAAGATGTTGATGTTTGGAGAATAATATAAGATGTTGAAAGCTTTTGGATGTTGCTACTGAATAGCATTTAACAAGTGACTATGGCAGCGGTATGAACCATACCAGACCTTGTAATGGGATCACTGTGATATGTTGGCTTTGCTTTCATAAAAAATGTAGTGCTAGGAAACACGAAAGTACCCTGTAGATCAGGCAGTATGTCTCTTTAAATAACACTTAAATTAGTGCGCATTTTTATTTCTAATGCATGTACATTAATTCTGTGTATCAGATGGAGATAATTATACTTGCCTCACAGGAATGTTAGAGAGATCTCCACAGTTGTTTTTTTCTTCAGTTCTTCACACCATACAGTAGCACTGGTGTGGAAATGAGTCATGCTGTAGACTTCAAATGATGTGCAGTGAATGATGTATGTGGCTATACGTAGAATGCAGATGGTTTCAAACATCATTTTCAGCTTTCAGTGCTTACCATGTCCAACTGCATATAAATTGCTTCAGTTTCAAAAAAACAAAACAAAACAAAAAAAACACATAGTAAATGTATGTTTGCCATGTAAAATATCTGGGATTGAGTAACTGGTCATGCTCAAAAGTAGATGTGGTGCCCATTTCCAAAAAGCAAATACTAATGTAGGTTCAAGTAATTCAGAAAAAGATGGATGCCTTTCCCACAGGATATATAACAGAAAACCATATGCACAGTTGTTGCATTTCAACCTGTGCTTGTAACCAATCACCTCGGAAAGACTTGCCTGTTGTCCACAAATGATATTGGCAATATATATGTCTGTACGAATATATGTTAAGAAAACTGTGTACATGTGAGTATACAGTTGTCCATGAACTGCAGTACAGTTAGTGTAAGAACTTAATATGAATTACAAGGAATCTTACAGATTTTATTGTTAGTGCCATGCTGATTCCAGATAATACAAAAAGTGAATTCCATGCTTTGTAGTCTTTGAAATAGTTTTTGCCACCTCTTCTATCAGATGTCTCAGACTGCTTTAAAAATATCAATGAATTTGCAACTTCCAAATGTAAAACTAAAAAAGCAAGAGAAAGAAATGTTGCTTGTTGAATTCTGTAGATGGAAAAAAAATGTAAAGGTAGATTTTTCCACATAAAGCTGAGGAGGCAGCCTTTAGAAAGTGACTTTAAATATCAAGTTTTCAGTTACTGTGGAATAGCTCAAGACGTGAGTTATACTCAAGATGAGTATACTCAGAAATTGAGACACTTGGAAGTGCTACTTGTTCTAAAAGGCAGTCGTCTTGTTTGCTTTGTCAAAGTTACTGAACATCACGACCAAGACAGGTATAGAAATGCAGTCTTTCATATCTGTGGCATTCGCTCTAACTCCTGAACATTCACTAGTGAGGTGGTAGCCCATTATACAGCTGAGCTTTTGGAAAATACCAAAAATTTTGTTTTGAGAATCTTAAATTATTTCCAGTGTGTATTGCAGTATACAAAGAAACACTTGTTTGTATCTCAAGTACTCAAATACATATGCTGGTATAGTCCTCAGGAATGCTAACATTGCCTTGTGAGAAGCACTGTGTCACCCTGTTCTTATCGCGTGACCAGATGTTTGTTTTTATGCTTGGTTATTGCCTGCACAGCTTTTCATACTCTAACAATGATTTCACTGTTTCACATTGCTCGGTGTGAAATGCATGAAATGTGTCTAGACTATTTTGAGTTAGATTTGCTAAAGAACTTTGGGTTTTGTTTGGGTAGAAGAGCTTTAAGCATTGACGTAAAAATATTATACTTATTCAAGTCTTTGTTGAGTAATATCTATGAATCCTTTTGGAAGTAATATTACTTGAGGCTCTCTTTTCCCTCTCCCTTCCAAAAGTTATTCAGATGTGTATATGTGTGAATTGCAATTCAGAAACTCCCTTTGACTATTCCAAAAATGGTTTATTCCACTCGTAGTCTCAGAGATGTCTTAGTTCTTTAAAATCAAATTTTATTTTGGAGTAGTCCTAACTGCTTTTAGAATGAAAGCAGCAGAATATCTTTTGAGAGCCATGAATATAACACTTGAAAAATATTGATTGCTAGTGAAGGTTAAATATTTCATAAAATTACTGTGTTGTGGCAAGGAAGAATATTGAGAATAGCTGGATGTCCAAGTCTGCGTCTTTTATATTCTTAATAACAGATGTCTGAAGGATAAAAATACTTTTCCTAGTATATTGCCATTTTAGTTTTCATGCTCTGCAGTTTTACTTCTGGAAATATATTTGGATGAGATTAGAGGGGAAGAATGCATACATCTTGAATTGCTACATATACGCTAGTAAAAGACTTAAGGACGAGCATTCAACTCACGTAATTTACCACAGATTTATTCAAGTCAGTGGAGCGAGAAGTTGAAGTCGCAGAAATTGAGATTGGCCCCAGTAGGCATTAGTTATTTAGAGGTGCTTAACTCTGGATTCCAAGTCCGGGTCTCATGCATACATTATAGGACAAAGCAACGACTTTGAGTTTTAACTAGACATTGAAATATGTTTTTCAGGTGTATATGTGTGTGTGTACATATATATATATATATATTATTTTTTTCCTCATGCATTTCAATTAGGTGAGTCATTAGACAACCAAAACATTTATACCACAGATGTCTCAGCTTGAACTCAGTGAAAACACATAAACTTTGTTGCCCTTTTTTTTTCTGATTGGTACAAATATTCACACAATTATTTTTTTGGTGTCAGTTCAATCAGAAGTATAAGGTACATATCTTTCAGTTAGCATGGGAATTTCTAAAAGCTCAAGTTTATCCAAAATGTGAGGGTTATGCTGCAAGAGGTACTACTGGAGAAATGATGACAGTGTACTCATAATTCTCATGGTTCATCTGTTTTTTTTTGTTGTTTGTTTGTTTGTTTGTTTTTCTTCTCTTTTCTTGTATTTCTTTGAGGATTTTGTGGGAGTTGATTCTCCAAGGAGTCATGGGCTTTCCTTATATCCTGATTTTGTTTTTTGTTTATATATTTTACTGGACTTTCAGCAAAACAACCTGAGGTTTGAAAAAAAAAAAAAAAGAATCTTCTCAGATAATGGTGATATTTCTGAATGAGAAGTACATAGATTTATAGTGTGTTACAGCTTCTTCTGAAGCTTAAAAACTGCAGGTCATGAGGAATTCAGGCATAAAAACTTGCATATTTGCATGTGTGTGTGTATATATATATTACAGGAAGCAAGTTTTTGGTTTGGTTTTCTTATGATGAGCTTAATTTCTAAATTACTCACATTTTTATTTCCTTTGAGAAGAAATGTATGAGAAATTCAGGACCAAACTTCCAGTGAGGTATATTAATGAAGTCTTGTAGTTTTTCTGATTTAAGTTGGCTAAGAAAACAGTGATGTAAAGGATATGAATTCTTTTAGTTTATAGGGTTAAAGAAAACAACAAACAAACAAACTTCATTTAAATGTTGCTCATTTATTTTTGATCTTCTTCTAATCTTAGTGTTCTGCCAGAGCTCTTTATTATTTTTAGGATTTTACAAACTGATTGTAGGTTACCAAATAATTTTCCAATGATTTAGAACTTTATGTTCAAAAGAATTAAATGATAACTAAATGGGAACTTCCTAAATCATCTGCACTCTGACAGTCCTCGATCCCATCCTTTTTGTTCCAGTAAGTAAAATTCCAGTTAGCTAAAGAAAAAAGCAAGTTCTGTCTGCGTTGAGAGTTATAGATGTTGATGATTCAGTTCTGTTCATCACAAAGATTTCTAAAATAGCTTTTATTTATATGTTTTCCATCTTCATTTTTCTTTTCCAGTTCTCCACAAGCAGCCAAGAGAAGTGTGCCTTTGTTTGCTGGAACTTGGAAGGATTGCAGCAAGGTAGGTGGAAATATTTAAAGAATGAAGAAATATTTACATTCTTGACAGCACTGACTATTGAGAGACTTACTAAATCAGCACATCCCAAGCTAACTTTTATGCTCATTAGGTTCAAGGAGAACCTGATGTCACTCAGGAATATCTTTTAGGCAGTTATAAACACATACAATAAAATATCTATACCTTCACCTCAGTGAGCATATTTCTTGGCTGTCCTTATATTAGGAGGGGAAACGGTTGAGAATTATTTCTAAATAAAACTTTGATCTGTTTCTTTTTCTAATAGTCATGTCTGTCTATAAACAATTGAGATTTCATTAGCTTTGCTGATAATAAATCAGTATTCAAATATCTTAAATCTGATCTAAACGACACTGACTCTTACCTCATTTATTTAAATAAACTTAGCTCTGATTCTCACCAACAGAGTCAAGACAAGAATTGAATTAACAGTCTGCGTTCCATCTCTGTCAGATGCTCCTAGTCAGGCGGGACCCTCAGTACCCTTTAGCATTATTTTTGCCTGCAAGACACCAGTGACTTTTTCTAGACAATCAAGATGATGGTAATTAGAATGCAATTTTTCTGTTTTTGCAGATGCAGAAATAACCAGAGCAGTGCATAACATTTTCAGCAAAATATCTGAACAGCAGTAGTGCTGCCCAGTCATACATGTAACGGCAATTATACAAAGCCCTGTCTATTGCAGTGGATTGCCTTATTTAAATAGTTTCATTAATTTCAGTAAAATGCCTTTTTTTGTGTGTGTTTACAATCAGTATGAAGGAGGCCTCCACTTATTCCTAGTAAAAGAACTAGTATTTTCATGGCCAAATTTTATTAGGCATTCGTATTTTATGAATGCAACTCACTTGGGAAGCTGCTTAACTCAACTTGTCTCTTGGTGAAGTTTCAAAAAAGCCTTTGTTGCCAGTGGAAGTTGGAATAGCAGTGGTGGTAAGAAAACAACCTGACTTCTACATGGCAGGAATTATTATACATCATTATTATGTTTTACAGATTATATTTATGTTACTGTATTCACTTTTTATTTACAGCTTAGAGGTCAAATAACATATGTCTCTATACTTGTTTCTGCTCCAATGTCTCTTCCTTGAAAGCAAGTAAAAATATTTATAATCTCTTAAGTTTATGAAGGGCACAAAAACTCTTCAAGGGGAATATAATTGATAGTTGATAGGTTGATATAATGGAGAAGTACTTATTTGACGGCAATTTTGATTGATCTGTGGTAAACTAAAACTATTATCAAAAAAGAAAATGGACAGTTCCCTCCACTAAGCATAGGAAAGAAAACGTTGTGCTGCTTTAAATGGGAATGAGGCCAGTTGTATGCTTGCTTTGTAAAGCAAACTAGGTTTTTTAACAGCCTTTTGGGGTCTCCTTTCCTGAAGAGTTATCACAGAGATTTTTGAAAAGGTGCCTCTGTGTGCTTCTACAGAATGAGAAGAATAAGACACTGAATAACTTTTTACGTTCCTCTTCTTTCTCTGTTCTAAAAGCACAAGATATGTTCAAAGCGGTCTATTCATCACAAGGAGTCAGCTTCGAGCACACTAATGTCCAGCTAGATTACCGTTAGTCTTCAGGGTCTTCTTGGGTTTGATGCACAAGTGAAAGAGAATGGGGATCATTCAAGGTAGAGACAGAACTGAGCGCTGTTTTGCTCAACTTGAAGTCATTCAACAGGTTCTCTGTGGATGAGGGTAGACGGTTGCTAATTTACCTATGCTTTAACAGCATTTTAACAACTTTAACAACACATCTCTCATTGTGTCCTTTTAACCAAATTAGAGAGAGATGAACTAGATGGATGGACTACATGGCAAGTGGAAAACTATAGTGACTGCTTAGCTCAGAGTGTCAGCCCCACTGGTTACTAATGGCATTTATCAGGGATTTATACTGGTGACAAAATTGCTTGAACGTTTTCATTAATGGTCTAGATGGTGTGATGGAAGGCAGCCTCAGCACATTAATAGATGAACAGGATATTGTGGGAACAAGTCCGCACACTGGAGAGCAAAGTTGTCCAGAGGGACCTTGACATGTTGAAAAAATAGAACGACAGAAAAATTCTGGAGTTGGGAAAAAAAAAAAAAGGCAAGTGCAAAAGCATGCACCAAGAGTAGAATGCTTGTGTACAGGTTAGGAACAGACCATCTCAGCAGCAGCAATGCAAGAGACGGCCTGAGAGTCTGCCAAGAAGTGGCCCAGAGTCATCAGGATACCTGTGTGGCAATGAAGATGACAAATGTGTGTTGGGCTGCATTAGTAAGAGCAAAACAAGCAGTTTGAGCGAAGTGCTTGTTAGTTGGAACATGTTCTGTGTGAGGAAAGGCTGATGGACATGGATTTCTTCAGACTGTAGAAGAAGACTTGGTGGATGCAGTTGCTGTCTTGTTCTACCCAATGGGGGTGCGATGGAGGTGTCTAGTAAAGCCAACTCCTTTAGGGCTATGCTCTGAAATGATGAGAGGCAGCAAGAGAAATTATGACTGGAGATGCAGCAAAAGGAATGAAGTTCTTACGTAACTATTAAACTCTGGGGGCTAGACAACCCCCATAGATCTCTTGAAATTACTGTTGAGCAATTTTAAGATTTCTGGTATTGTATTCAATTTTTCCTTGGTAAAAATGGGAAGTGGAGCTCTAAGAAGTCTGTTGGAGATCATGTTACAGTCCAACGCTGCTTCATTTGTCGTTATGAGAAAGCAGGCTAGAAAAGAGCAGAAAAGGAAATTCTCAGCATACCTTCCAGAACAGAATTTGCACCTCTACTGCATGGCAGAGCCCTCTCAGAAAGATGTGTTTTTACCATTTCAGCTTCCCAGCAGGTTGATCCATTCAGTATCAATACAGGTTGATTCCACGTGTGGAAAAAAAGTGCATGTATGTTTGTTTTTTTGTTTGTTTGTTTGTTTTTCAACTCAGCACCAGAGGAATTTAGAACACAACAAGCACGGGGAACTTTAAAAGTCTGTTACAATGATAAAAATTTGGAGATCATGGAAAGCAGCAGAAGTTAAGAAGCAGCATTGCTTAGAAGAGTGGAAGAGTTTTATTTGATGAGTAAGGTTGCATGCAGGTGTAGGCTTAGGGCCCAGAGGGAATTTAATGATTTACAGCCTGTCGGCATCTGCAGACAGACAGGAAGTAAATGGATTGTATATAAGTGCTTGCTTCAATGTTGGCTGACTTTTCATTAGGCAGACTGCACCAGTTATAAGCCAATACAAGCACAGATTTGGTTCTTAGATTTCTTTATATTAATTTACTAGGCTGTAGTGTGATTAAATTAAAATTTATTTAAAAAAAAAAAAAGAGACGGTATATGCATTTATGCCCTTTCTCTGTATGCATTTAACATTATTATGGAGTATTTAGATTAAATGGTAATAATGTGTTTGTTTCCACTCAATATTTCAGTGCCCAGATCTTTACCTAGATAAGTCAGCATAGTTCTGCATCTGGTCTACGGACTTCTCTACAGAAGAAAATATGGTTTCATTTATGCAAGTAGTTTGCTTGCTATGAGAAATCTACATGGCATGATAACTTTATCAAGTTGAAGCCCTACTCCAAAAAAGGAAATATTTTTTTTTCCTTGTTTTTCTTGTTGTTCTTCAGTGTTGGCACAGAAAAAAGCAGAGGGGAATTATGAGTGATTAGGAAAAATAGGATGGGCCTTTGGACTCCTGACATCTGTCCAAGTTCTGTTGCTTGCTGTGAGATACTGACTTAATCATTTGCCATAAAACTTTCAAAAGCAGGAATTGTTTTAAAGAGCTTTGCTCTCCAAGTGCTGTGCTTGAGATGCTCCATGCCAAAGCTGCTTGTATTTGTTTTGGTTGGAGCTGCAAGTATTTTGCCACTGTAAGCAGAGGTCTGAAGATTGGCTGTGAAAAATAGGTTAAAAGAAAAGCACTAGCTGATTCTGAAAAATACTGGCTGCGTGTCCATTTATATGCCTGTAAATTCTGTGCAATACTAGAACCCAGGATAATCTTTAATTCCTTTTCAGCTGGAGTTTTATGAAAAATACTAGCAGAAAATCAAAGATGTCAAGTGATTTGAAGAAGAAAAAAAAAACAAAACAAAACCACAGACCCTTCCCTCCTCCCCCTCCAAGCAACAGCAACAAAAACTGCTAATGTGCTGAACTTGAATCAGTCCTACACAGTAGAGCAATTTTTAAGGCCTACTGTCATTCATAAATTACTCAGTCACCACCATACGTTATCAGACAGAGAAGCTGAAGAATTACACTGGCTGTAAATTTAATTAACTGAAAGATATAGTTTAATTTCATTCTTTGTATTGATTTGGAATGATGGCGTCAATGATTGATATATTTTGTACTTGCTTACTAAAGTACGTAGCAATCTATTGTTGCACAGTAGTGCGATATAGGAAGTATAAATACTCTCCACCATTTTGTTGTAAAACATTAAATACATAAGGACAAGTAATTTGTTTGTGTGTTTCTAAAAGGTTTGGGGTGGAGCCTCCTGGATTAATAAAGTTGGAAAAAGAGATTGAACAAGAAGAAACGCTTTCAGCCCCCCTCCCGTCTCCTTCACCCTCACCAACAAAGTCTCCAGGGAAAAAGAGCACAGGGAAGCTGTTGGATGATGCTGTAAGTTGTGGGGAAAAGCTTCCCATCTGGTCCATTCTTGTATGCACTTACTTGCAAAACACACAGAAGCTTCATTTTTACATCTCACTGTACTTTAGAGATCTGCAGACTGATAGAGTTAATTTATTTTTGACCGCAATTATTTCTGCCAGAAGTTTGGAAAAAATGTAGCATTGTGTAGGAGATAGGCAGTTTAGCCTAGCTTAGTGTTTAAGGCCAAGTTCCCTTCTTATTACTCTGTGTTTTTCTGTTCACTTCTTATTCATCAACTCCCACTTGATGTTTTGTCTGAGAAAGGACTGAGTCAGGACTATGAGATTTGGCCCATACTGACTTGTACAGACAGTTAACAAATGCTTTGAAGTTATCTCAGCCTAATTTTTATTCTGCTGTTCTGCATGTTTCTCACATGGTGGTGGTGGGGGAAGATTTTTTCTTCATTGTTGGAAAGCATCTTGCTTTGAATTTTATTAAACTCTTTGCATTATACTATAGTGTTCATATCTCTGTTGCAGTCCCTAGAGGGGTTCATTTGAAACTACTGGAATCAGATGAAAAGGACACATTTTGAGACCAGGAAGAGGTTAAACTTGAAAAGTACAAATATATTCTATAAAAAGAAGCTGTTACTATAGTAACTGTTATATTACAAGGTAGATGTGCCACCTGGGAGTTAAAAAGCACTTCTTGAAAAATCCATGTGCCACTTTTTTGTTAGAAAGAGCAGATGGAATATAATGTTTGTTCATTTTATTGAAATACTTTGTACTATTTAATGCAAATAATTAAATTAAATTAATTTTTTTTTTTTTTTACTTTCTGTATTTCTTCCACAACTTTGCAAAAGCACTCACATATATTTCAACAGAATTGAGAAAGAACAATTATGTGTAGGAGTGTGGTGACTGCATATCTTGTAGAAACAGAAGAGAGAGTATGAAGGTTGTCTCCAACCACCTCCTTTAATTTAGAAAGCAGTAGGGATAGAAACATAATGGAATTCATCCAGCTAGATTCTTGACCCTCACTGCCCCAGACACTCGCACCATAAAATAGCAGCAGTGCTTGTAGAGTCCAGACACAAAATAAAATAGGATATAATTCTTCCCTCTGCTTCCTTATTTGATTTCCAAATTCCACTCAATAATACTGCTGTATCCTTTGGGATCGTAAGGTAATGGAAGCCTCAACAGGAGGATCAGCAGCGAAGGTCTAATTATCCGCTGTTTTACACTGGTATAAATCTGTTGGCTTTCATTCTTCACAGCTCTAATATGGCTCTATTTTGCTTACACAGCTCAAAACAGCCTTGAACCTGTTAGGTCCAACTATGCTGTATTTTTGCTTGCATAGATTATCCCTGGTAGATGTAGTAATTAAGGCATATTTCACCTTACCCATTTTCAGATGGAAATTTCAAGACCATCTTCAGAGGTGATAACTGTGATAGGATATTATGTCAGGAATCCCTGATTATCGAGCAGCATTCAGAGGGCCATTGTCAAAAGGATGGGGATAGTGTTTAGAGGACGCTACTACATTTCAAGAGATATAGGAATGCACCTTTTCCACCCTCAGAAACCTACCCTGGATTTAAGTCATCGGCTCCTTGCTTCACTGATATTATTCCTATTGCAGCTGACTATCTAAATAATTTGATTCTCTAGAAAATGGAGGCTAACACTCAGCATTTGTTCATAAGAATCACTGGAATAACTGGTCTTAAAATAATGCAGTGATTGTACATTGAAACTGAGGACAAAACATCTAATAGTTAAGAAACACTTTTTGTGTCAAATACACAGAATCCCTTTCCTAAGTGTAATTTTTAAATGCAATATTTTTCACAAAAATATAATGCCCTATTTTTAAAGGCAAACAAACAAACAAACAAAAAAAGTACTTAGTAAAACTATTCTGCAAGGTAATGAAGTTACTGAGATAACAAGACTGAAGAACTTCAGACATTATTAGATGGCCTTCACGTTGGTAATGAGGGCTGGTTTCAAAAGCACTTTTGTTCACCGGTCCAGTATAGAAAGAATAATTTTGGTTAATGTTTAATTTCTTTCCAGTTTGTTTAACATTCTATGACTTTCTCTTAAAAGCATATTTGAAAAACTTTGGTTTGCTTCACAAGTATTTTTTTAAGTTATTCAAGATAACTAAAATACCTCTTATATTGCCATAGCTTTACCCGTTTTTGTTTTTTTTTTTTCTTAAAAAAGTTTAAGATGTTCATTTCTTAGCTGTTCTGAGCAGATTATTTCCCAGTCTTCAGACTGCTTTTACAAGGCCTTGATAGACAATCTGGATTTCAAAAGGTCTTTGTAATATTATTTGAAGTGGAGAAAACCTCTAGGAGGTTCCTTCAGCATTTTGCATTGTTTGACACCCACATACTAGGTCAGCTTCCATCAAAGAAAACTGCAGTGTACGAAAATGATGTTCCTGTGTACAATTGGAATGCCAAATAAGTTTCTCAACCTCATCTCTTTTAGCATTGATGGCTGTGCTACTTTCAGATCATTGAAGAGTGCAAAATAAACTTTCACTAAATATTAATGTCTCTGGTAGCATATGCAGGGCCACATTTTCACAAGAGGCTGAAGTCAAGCAGATGTAGCTGACAAAAAGCAGGAAGGTTGTTTTCATCTGTCTTTTCTCAGCTCTTATTGCTGGGGCTATGTAGTCATGTTTGGCATTGATGAAGTAGAGCAGCCTTGAGGCCCCTTAAAATTACCCTTAATTGCAATAATGCCCTAACTTGGCGATCATCAAAGGGTAGTTAGCAATATTGAAGAGCATCTTGGCATGACTATGTCAGAATATTCTCTGCTCACCTTTAATTAAGGTACAAGTGCACTATTTGAAAGTGCGAAGTGGAAGTATCGGATAACTTTTATCCAGAAGTCAAAATGCTTCTATATTTATTGTATTTATTTAGAAGGCAAAATGCATTATTATGACACCTTTGTTTTGTCTGTCAACTGTACTAGTACTTTGACAGCTGAGCTGATTCACCATAAAATACTGACTATGTATCTACAAAATTTTGATGCTAAACTCAAATTGTCGAAGTGTTTGTAGACTTCAATTAAACAGTACAAATTTTATGTTGAACTATGACACTTGTCTCTATTTTTACCCCTTCACAGCTGTAAAATCCTCCTTGACATTGGAAGCACCACAGTCTGGGATTATGGAAATAATTTTAAAAATCAACATTCAAGATCTGTTTTAATATATAAGGCTTAAAAGGAACCGTGCGTGCATGTGTATATATAATGTTAACATTTTATTTAATTGATTTCACATAGCTTATATTTCAAGGCTAACGTGAGACTGATTCCTGCTTCTTGAGTCCGGCTAAATTTGGTGCAGCTCCTGAAAGACATACACGCGCAATCTAAATGTGCACATGAATCTATGCAGCGCTTTCTATAGCCATCCTAAGGCTGAGTGTATTCAGAAGTTACTCTAGATCTTTTTGGTCAGTGAGTGATCTGAAAAGACAGGGAAGCATTCACAGATATTTTTCCTCAGTTTACAAAGAAGTAAGCAACTCTTTTTAGGTTCTGAATCTTTTAAACAATATTACAGTGGCATTCACATCAGTGCAAGAAGGGCCTAATCCTGAATTCTCATTCAGGATTTTTTCATTCGTAATTCATGTGAAATTCTCAATAACTTCAATAGAATTTAGATCTGAGTGAAGGGTTTACAATGCTCCCTTTAAAGAAGTGATACGTGAAATAGTATTTCTCAAAAACAAATAAATAAAATCAAGACCAAACTATTAAAAAAAAAAAAAAAGAAAAGGTGAAAAGGAAATGAAGAAAAATGAGGAAAATACCAGCAATGAAGACTTAGATTAATGCTATCATGTCATGGTAAATGTCCTCTTGAATGTTTTGCCACAGATGCTATTTTAAACAGGTTTTGTTAATAAATTCTTTTTTTTTTATCAGGTTAAACACATTTCTGAAGATCCACCTTGTAAATGCCCTAATAAATTCTGTGTGGAGCGCCTTTCACAAGGAAGATACAGAGTTGGAGAAAAGATCCTCTTCATTAGGGTAAAAGTTTTATTTTTTTTTTTTTTATTTTATAGCAAGTTGCTAGTGTCTTCTACCTTCCCCTTTGGAAATATTTTGTTTTTAACCAACATCAACTCAGTTTTATGATGCTGAATAAAGAAATACAGTGGGTTAACTGACTCATGGAATTATTAGCATTTGGTAGGTCCTTCTAATTCTAGGTCATTGAATTTGCTCTGTCTTTGATCAATGGCAACCAGAAGTCTTACAGAGAAGATGACTTCCTCCCACTTCTGTCTGAAAGAACACCTACTTCATCATCACAGCCTTTCCCCCACTTTGTATTGACTGATAGTATTTGATGGGTCCAGAAAAGGATCAAAGACTTCATGATCCTTGAATTAACAAGTCACAACTAAGACATTGCTAAAGTAGGGGGAGCAAAACATTAATGTCCATATTACTTCATGTGATGAGCAGGTATTTCCAAACCCAGTGTTGTATTTCAGACTTCATATGTATTTCAGATTTCATATTAACTCCGATACCAGAATGTAATTGTAAATGTAAATATTTCCTAGCATTAATGTTTGGCTGAATTTAGCACAAATATGTTAGTCAAACTTAATTTTGATCCTCTTTATCTTCTGTATGCATGCTCATGCTAATAATGTGAAAATACTCATCATACGATTTTGTGATAGTGAGGAAAGAATCCGATTCATATTATGCTTCTTTCCATTTTTCTGTTCACATGTGCTGTCCTTGGTAAAGACTGGTTCAAATGATACCTCTTGCTGTCAAAGAACTGTTATCCCTATTTTGCTAAAGACGTGAAACTACAACCTGATAAAACTGAGGATTTAGTACTTCTGAGAACAAAAGTCAGAAGGACTCTTTCCCATCTGTAGAAGTCAAGTTCCCGATTCAACAAAACACCAGAGTGCTTGCTATGTCATAAACGTATGCTTAATTTACACTGAAGTCAAAATTAGATAAGGGTTTAGGTTGTCCCATGTGTATAAAGTTGAGAACATGTTTAAATACTGTGCTGAAAACGGAAACTCCCAATTAATTCAGTAATAGCTAAGAATGAAGAAGAAATACAGGATTTGTCACAGATAGTTTGAGATTTAACATGCTAGCATAAAGGATTAATAGCTTTTCTGTTTCATAGCCACTGAGACTTCTTTTTAATTCTGCAGTATTTTAGGGTACTGGCTTTACATGACTTTGAAGAAGGTAGTTTCATTAACAAAGTAATCTGTAATCTGGAAGAGTTTAACACCTCTGTTTTCTCCCTTTCAATTTTCATTTCAAATAACAATATCAAAGTATTTTAAATCTTCTAGTTTTGATAAACTCTTTTTTTTTTTCTGCCAGAATGGTGAGCGTCAAATTCCCTTTCGCTGGCTTCTTCATTGTGTAATCTAGTCCAACTCAGATTTTGTTCCAAGTTTGCAAACAAAACACCCTTTTCATATCACGCTACCACATTCCAAAGTAGAATTGTGCCAAAAAATAACAGTAATATAGATTAGACATTGAAATACAGTATTAAAGATCATTCCTACAACATTGATATCAGTGGAAACTTGCCAGGAAGTTCAGTGGGAACAAGCTTATATTAGTAGATTTTGGAAGTCATTTGTCCTGGGTTTTGGTTAGTTTGGATCTCTCTTTGGAATGCTCCACTGGATCGCAGTAAGTTTTGACTCTTCATTCTACGTATTTTTATTGTGTACATGAGTAGATTTATTAGCATCTCTTTCGAATCCTTTGGACATTTCCTTATGAGAAAACACGTTAGAGTTGCATAGCTGACTTCTAATTTTGTTGATATTTGGCACCTTGTTCTGGTGCTGCTGAGATAGTTCCTTCTACCTCCTACATTCTGTGTTCTGTATAGAGTGTGACACAACCAGATACACGCCACTTGTTTATAATCCAGTGTTACAGTTGAACTGAGACAGTTTTTCCTAACTTCTGTAGATCATTCTGTACCAACTGATGAACATGATCACTTCTGAATGGTGCAGCTAGTCAGCTTCAGGCAGAACTGCAGTGTTCTTTATAACTAATATGATTTTGACGGAGCAGGTTTCTATAGAGGCTTATTCTAGTGCTGGATTGTTCAGAGTTTCTGTGATCTGACAGTGCTGGAGAGCCCAGAGAAAAGTCAAGCGCTCTTTCCTTCATGGAGACTTTCAACCTGTGGCCTTCATTCCAGGCTTTTGTAGTATGGAAGTACCTTTTTCTAGTATGGTTGATCACCAAGCACATTTTAAGCAACTGCCATATCTGCAGCCACAGTAAGTTCATGGTTTCCTTGGTTTTAGCAGCTGAAATCCAAGTAGTATGCTTTACTGGTATGAAGACTTGAGTCTCACCGTTGTAGTTACCTTGATCATTTTGTTGCAGGTGCCTAAAATTACAGAAAGAATTTCTTAAATGACTATCTGCCCAATCTTGTCCTAAATCCTGCTTTTCATCAATTGTTTCAACTACTAGTGTAAAATTTGCTCAAGTTGTAATTGTTCTCAAAAATAAGATGCTAAGTATCTATGTTGCAAAGGTCCATTTTCCCTTTTATGGGACACTTCTGTACCTTGTAACTATGTTCTTGTATTTATTGCTGTTGATGCCCATATCTCTTTGGAAATGGTATCTAAGCTTCACAATCAATTATTTGTCTGTTCAGTCTTTGATCCTACCATTACGCCACGAAGTGGTTTGGGGTACAAGTCTTAATCTTACAAAGTAGTATTGAATTAATAAGCCTGTTTGTAAAAATAAAGAATAACAAGACATGAAAACTTCAGTTGCACAAAGGCATGTTTTTTAAATTGGAAAACTGAGTCACAGATTTTCAACTGTTTATTTCTTGCAGAAGGCAGCAAAGGAGTTATTTACATTAATACATAATTTTTTATTAAGAAATATCAGTCAGGTCATAAAAAAAGGTTATTTTTTAACTATGACTTTCAGTGGCAAGTATTTCAAGCTATCTTGTAGTATAAGGATAAGGATGTATGATTTCTGCAAACTAGCAAGCTTCTCTCACAAAGATGTATACTGTTGATCCACACCCATAATAAAATTGAAAACGTTGGGTTCTGCAGAATGAAAAACTGTTTCTCTGCAACTGGAGTCAGATTAGGTGGTCTAATGGGTCCTCACTTTCAAGTCTGTCATGCTTCCTGACTTGTGATTGCGCTTTTACTTTTTGACCTTGTTCTTTTAATCATTAATATCAGTTATTTGCTTGTGATAATAATGAAACATTTAATTTGATACTAGTTCTATCTGAATCTAAATCCCAGTAAATGAAAGGCATTATTTTCCTGCTATAGCACCGATGTAGAAGCTTTCTTTTGGGACTCACTATCAATATGTGTGAATGCATGTAAGATCACAGGTGGCTGCAAAGAGCATGGCAGTGTTCTGCCCCTCTATTGCCCATTTTTAGTGAGAAAAACGCACTCATGTAAGCACACTTGACTCCAAAACATCCAGGTAGAGACGATACACCACTTAAGTACGGAAAAATGGAAAGCAGATGGATTATACAGTTGTCAAGACTCAGTCACCTTCTGCTTTTCCAGACCAAATAAGTAATTCATATTCATAGCTCTAACTGTGCTTTTTGGGTTTGGGTATTTCTTCAGCACTTGGCTCTTTTGTCTTGCTTATTTGAAGGATTATAATAGTTTTTCTGCTTTGCCAAGGCCCTCTCACTTCTAATCTTCACAACAGTTTATCTTTCTAGCACAGTAATTCCTTCCCTAGAGCTTTATCCATATCAGATAGCTTTCAGTGGTGTTTAAGATGTCAAAAGCATTGGTGGATCAGGACTTCATCAGGATCACTGGACTTCAAGGACAGTGAAAGTCATTTGCCTCTTCTTTGAGCTTTGAATCCGAGTCCTCTACTGCTATTAGACAAACATACTAATTGTCAACTCAAGGTTAGCTGCTTGAGATGCTGTGAAAGTCACGTCTGAAGTCCAGCCCTAATTTATACCCAGATGTAAGTTGTTTTGTTTGTTTGTGTTTTGTTTTGTTTTGTTTTTCTGTTTTGTTTGGAGATGTTCTCGCAGTGGATGGGTGGACTTTTTTTTTTTTTTTAAACCATGTGCCAGTTCCTATGCCACAGCTTGACCCTCCCTGAGTATTTGTTGTGTTTCATCCTTATTCTTGCAAGTGAACACTGAATTCTTTCAACCTTCTCAGTTGTTAATTAGTAATTACTTACCAAATAATTGTATAAGAAAATTCTCAATACTTTCAATAAAGCTGGGTAACTGAGCTAGATAAATATGTGAAGTGTTATAGATCTCATTGTTTCAGTTTTTTTTTCCTCCCTAGAATGCTGAGTATATAAAAATAGAGCAAATTACATAAATCCTCTCCTATTTTCCTTCTCTTTTTGGGAAGATGTTCTGCTGACTCAACTGTCCTTTTATATAAAAGGTACTGGATCACCATCTGCATATCTGAGTGTACAGATAGACTGCTACTCAACTCAGCCATGAGTTTACAGACAAAAATTACTTTGCAACATGAAAAACTCTTTATAATTCTTTGTTAAGAATTACAGGTTGCGATCCATAGGTTTATATTGAAAGCAATAGGAGGAAGTATTTCCTTTTTGTTCAGTTATTTACTTCTTGTGCTTCTGTTTCATAGATTAATCTTTTTGTAAGATTCCATTTTGAACTTAACAGCTGTCAATACATTTTCCATTAAGGATGAGACAGCAGTTAGTGTTCACAGCTGGAAGCTAGTAATCCTGATATATTGGAACTGGAGATGCAGCTATTTGTAACGTTACTCTTAAACGAGGTTAGCACCGAGTTTTCTATGCTCTTGTATAAACCTTTCGCCTTCCCTTGCTGAAGTAAAAAGGATCTTGTATTACTGTAATGTGAACACTATTTAATGCAGTCAATGCAAGCACATCTAACTTTTATAGGACTATGCTGCAATGATTTGCAAGCTGAGTGAGAGTTAATATTCTTCACTATAGCTATAGACAAGTAGTAGACAATGCTAATTAAAAAATTAACTGAATCTTTAAGGTATCTATTGTGTACAGTATGCTTTTACAGCATATTGTAACGTAACTTATGCTACCATTTAGAGAAATGAAAATAAGTGAGGCTTATGTGGTGTCAGTAAACCAAAGTTTCTGCACAGTTCATTAGAAATTCTCATTGAACATGTAGGATTCAGACATAAAAGTGCATTTTTTATCTCTTGCAGTATTCTTTAGCTTTAGGGTAATGTTCTTAAGGAACTTGAAGCTTTCATGGGGATTTCCACCTAGCCTTTATATATTGAGTAGGGATGATGGTTTTAAATCGAATTGTACTGGCCATGGTTTAACAAAAATGTTACGTAGGCTTTTTTATTTCTTTTACTTTGCCATTCTCTTATCAGTGTGAAATGAATGTTTTTTCCTCCTGTTGCATCCAGTATCACTTTGTGTGCAGCTTAAATTATTCATTTAATGGCAAAGTTTTACTCACACAGGAAATGCTATTGATTACAAAAGCGTATTGCATTGCAATCAATTTCTTCTGATTGAAGTAAAAACTTTTCCCCCGTGAGGATAGTCAAGCCAGGAAACAAGTTGACCAAGGGAGTTGTGCAGTCACCATCTATGGTGTTTTCTATAAGCCAACTAGTTAAAGCCCTAAGCTACCTGATCTGACCTTATAGCTGACCCTGCTTTAAGCAGAGGGTTAGACTAGGTGACTTCCTGAGCTCCTGTCCAATCTGAATTGTTGTATCTCTTATCAGATAGGACTAGAGCCACGTCAGTATTTTAAATCAAGATCATGGGAACAGACTCAGGTATCCAGAGTATAAATGCTAATAATTCTACTGGAAAAAATAGAGTTCACATTTTTTACTGCAAATGTAGGTAAAGCCTGTCTTGCTTGCTAAAAACGGTTTGTGTTTACTGTGTTTTATAAATGCCAAATCCTTATGAAATTTATAATTTTAGTTTAAAGTTAAGTTCTGTCACACCTCAGTGGCAACATGCAAGATACATGTCAAGTAGTTTTTACCATATGGGCAGCAGTATTTTGTCCCCTGTGTTCAATGGATTTGTCCTCTATGCTGCTTCTAATTCTGACCAATAGAAAAGTAGAAAATGATATTTGTCCAAATGCTCTTCACTACAGTGAAATATAAAATGTCATATTTTAATGAGAATATGGCTTGTATACCAATTAGTTTTTCGACCAGTATTCCATCTGGATGTATTTATTTTTTTTTTGCTTTGACAGAAGTTGTGAGATGTCCACTAAAGAGACTATGATGACCATGGAGCTATGCTGAGTGTCGGTTTTCTTTTTCTTCTTTTTTTTTTTTACCTCCCCCTCTTCAAAAGTGAATATTGTTCTTAGAATCTGAGTGCTGTATTCATGTCACCTAGGTTTGATGACTACAGCATTTTTTCTAATGGTGAGGAACACACAGTACTTCTCTATTTCTATTACATTTATTAACTGGATTGTAAATCAATTTACAGAATTACATGGCTTTTTATATTACATGTTTCTTGGACTAAAATTTTTAAAAATACATTGTCTATTTCACATTTTTCTTTTAGTTTAAATTTTGGGGGAAGTTTTTTTTTTTAATGATGCTATTTCCTAAGATTCTGTCTGAAGATGTTATGTTCAAACACTTAAAACAACTTGAGCTGCAAATGCATGGATCAATGGGAATTGAGTCTTTTTTCAAAAGCTAAAAAAAGTATTTATCAAGAATAAACCTTTGTGGTGCCTTTCGTTTACCCATAATAGTCACGTCCTTGAATTATTTATTAACCTATCTAGAAGCCAAAGGCTATGAAAGTCTCATGATAAATATAGTATGTCTATTTTATATATGCAATTGTAATAATACTGTTTGCATAGAATGAACAATTCTCCTTAAGAACAGATTTTTAGATTTTATGTCATTAAAAATTAATATTTTCATTTGAAATGTAATTTGCAGTTAATAGTTTAGAACAGTATTAATATTTACTAATTAACTTAATAAACTTAATTTAATATTTCAAAAAACTGTGGTAAATCTTGCTCACAGTAAAAGGAAATTAAGGAAAGAGACTGAGGGCATCTGCCTGCAAATTTGATTATAAATATATAAATATAATTATATGATTATAAATATATAATATTTGTTCTTATATGATGACAAATTTCCTATTCAAGCTGTTTGTGCTAAGCATAAAGTTTATGATCAAAATACATTAACATATTAAAATGTAGGTCTTAGTTCTCCCTGGGTAACTGTCAGACACTGGACTAACCACATGAAGTTTAACAAACCCCATGAAGTTTAACAAAATCAAGTGCCGGGTCCTGCACCTGGGACGGGGCAACCCTGGCTATACGTGCAGACTGGGCGATGAGACGCTGGAGAGCAGCCCCGCAGAGAGCGGTCTGGGGGTTGTGGTTGACAGCAAGTTGAACGTGAGCCAGCAGTGTGCCCTGGCAGCCAGGAGGGCCAACCGTATCCTGGGGTGCATCAAGTACGGCATTGCTAGTTGGTCCAGGGAAGTGATTGTCCTGCTCTGCTCTGCACTGGTGTGGCCTCACCTCAAGTACTGTGTGCAGTTCTGGGCACCACAGTACAAAAAGGACGTGAAACTGTTGGAGAGTGTCCAGTGGAGGGCGACGAAGATGGTGAAGGGCCTAGAGGGGAAGACATATGAGGAGCGGCTGAGGTCACTGGGCCTGTTCAGCCTGGAGAAGAGGAGGCTGAGGGGGGACCTCATCGCAGTCTACAGCTTCCTTGTGAGTGGAAGTAGAGGGGCAGGGGACCTATTCTCCGTATACACCAGTGACAGGACCCGTGTGAATGGTGTTAAGCTGAGGCAGGGGAAGTTTAGGCTGGACTTCAGGAAGAGGTTCTTCACCAAGAGGGTGGTTGCACACTGGAACAGGCTCCCCAGTGAAGCAGTCACTGCACCAAGCCTGTCTGAATTTAAGAAGTGTTTGGACTGTGCACTTAGTCACATGGTCTAAACTTTTGGACAGACCTGTGCGGTGCCAGGAGTTGGACTTGATGATCCTTATGGGTCCCTTCCAACTCGGGATATTCTATGATTCTATGATTCTAAATCTTATGTCTTACTCTCTGCTTGAACGTGCAACCTCTTTTTATGCCAGAAATGGAAATAGTTGCAGCAAATGGCTACCCCAGTTCACAAGGGACCGAAATTATGCTTCTGTGGCTCCTGTTCAAATCAAGAGAAACTGGAAGTGCTTAACCATGGCCAACGTTTGAGCCTAACTTTATTTTCTGTGTTTTTGATTTTTTTTTTCTTGATACTAGAAGTAGCATTTTTGACTCAAAATCCATTTGTATACTTTGTACATCAATTAACAAATTCTCACTGAAGTTATTTTCTAAATAGCTTTACTCTTTTAGCAATGGAACATTAAAAATACTATAATTACTGCCCTTTCATCGTTATGAAGTCTTTATTAATTATTGCCAATGCTACAAAACAAAGTGACAACTTAAGGAGACAGACATAAGCTGGTAGACAAACACTGAAGTCAGTCACAGCCCATAGAAGCCAAAGGATAAAAATTCTCACTTCTCCAAAGGTGGAATTTGGAGCTAAATTTGGATATGGATTATTTGGATATTAAAATATGTACCCAGTGCCATTATTTCACCTTTCCTGAAAACAACTTTTTTTTTAATATTTTTTTTACATAGATCCAGAAGTGCTTTTTCCTGACTGTCTTGCAAAAATGAACAATATTATTGAGTTATATATGCATATGAAAACAAGTTTTCCAACATGTTATGAATGGGGAGTGAAAAGGCAAATACACAAATTTCTTTAACTAATAACCTTTTTTTTTTTTTTCCAACTTCATCTTGTTTTGTGGTCTCATTGCATTGAGACCTAGTCTGTGTAAAAATTATCTAAAAGATTTTTTTTAAAAAAAAAAAAAAGGTTGTTAACTCTTTAATGGAAATTTGGGATCATCTCTTCTATTTTTTTTTTGTCATTAATTTTTGAAAGGCAGCAAAACAAGAAGCATCTGGTGCTGTATTAAATACAGTAAATGTTTTCTTTGGCTAAGATTGGTAAACTGTAGATCTCATATTAAAAAAAAAAAAAGAAAAAAAGGTACAATTATATCTGAAGACTGTTCCTCAAGTCAAGTCATAAATCAGCATCATTTGATTGACTGCTTTGAAGTGTGATAGCATGTCTTGTTTTCAATAAGCCAGAAATGAGTTTGAAGGTTGGACTTTATGATCTTGAAGGTGTTTTCCAACTGAAGTGATTCTGTGATTTAACTTATAATTAAAAAAAAAAAAATCATTAAAATTGTAGTATTTGATCAAGTTAGTAATTCAGTCATGGCAACAGATGCTGAATTTTTTACTTAGACTTTACGAACACTCCATTTAGATAAGCACATGCGATTCCTTTGTTGAATGTCATGCCTTTGCCTATTGGCAAGTGCTTCGGTCTGTCTAGATCCCGTTTGCTGTCAAAAGCAGGCCTTTTGTGTACACAACTAGATGAAACCCTATTTGTACTTAGAAATCTGAGAACATTGTCCTTTTATATATATGTTTATTTATTTATTTATTTATTTTCAATTTGCATGCAGATCTTATTATAAATTATATCACATTACAGTATAAGAAAAAAAAGAGGGGGGGGGCTGCTTCCTCTCATGTATTTACTACACAAAGCCTTTGACAGTCTGGCTTTTCTCATATAATCTTAAACATGTGATCATCTTAAATATAAAAACATTCATGTGAACTTGAGAGCAAGTATTTCCCTATAAAGAGACTCATTTATAACTATTTGTCAAATGCATAAGCATAACAAATTGCTATCTCATTTAAAGGAAGATTTAACGATCTCAAAGACTTTCTAAATATAAAGGAAGTAACTTTTTTTGTTCAATTGCCTGCGTAATGGAACTATTTTCTACCTCATCTGTGTTCAACCCTAACAGGCCCCAGTCTGAAACCTTCCCTTTCCCTGATTTTTATTTTTGTTTGGTCTGACAGAGGTACCAGAGGTGATCCCAAGCAAAGGTATTGATCTCTACACATCTGAATTTCAGCCTTGATCCCAGACACGGTTTGGAAACTTTCCATTAGAGCAGCAATAGTTTTAAGTAGATGTGTGTGGTGCAAGTGGCTCAGGTGTGCTACCAAGGCCTACCATCTGCCTCTGCAAGCAGGCCGGAGTGTGGCTGAGGCCTTTCCTCTTAGTAACAGGCAGTTGCCTTATCCCCCTTCCATTCACGTTATTTTACATGTTGCACTAGAAAACGACCTAGTAAAAATTTCTGTTTAAAATATATTTTTTTAGACACACATTTTTATCATGCTGTTACTGTCCTGCTGTAACATAATGCTTTCAGTGGAAGACATTGGAAGTCAACCTAACTGGTATTTCTCTTTTGGCAAGATGGAGGCCAATAAGATCTGCACATGGGAAGTAAAATTAATGCCTGAAAATAAACTCCAAACCAGAAATCCCCCCTGTAGTGTCAAGCAATAGTTACTATTGTGATTTCTTCTCTGTATATGTGTTAAAACACAGGAGTCTATTACAAGGAGTGTAAGGAGAATGCTGGCCTAAAAAGCCTTCTTTGCAAAAAGTATTTATTTTAAATATCATCAATATGCTGGTGTGTCTAAGGTTTAAAATTACAGTGGTGTTTAGAATTCTTCTAACCAAAATCACATAAATCAGGTAAAATGACAGCCTGGCATTTTAGTGAAGCCAGTTTTTCAGAAATGACTACGCTGTTTGTGCTAATTTCTTGGTTCATGTTACTTAACTGCTTCCCTATGATTTACTGAGGGGCAAGAGGGAGAAGGAGTC
The DNA here is from genome assembly GCF_964211835.1 of Anser anser. Taxonomy (NCBI): domain Eukaryota; kingdom Metazoa; phylum Chordata; class Aves; order Anseriformes; family Anatidae; genus Anser; species Anser anser. The sequence goes on along the minus strand of NC_139725.1, from coordinate 11,070,989 downwards.
ATTTGGCATTTCATAAAGACACAAAGAACCCTGTTTCTGTTCCTGCCCCCTCCCCCCCAGCCCCCTCAGTCTCTCCAAGTATATATATTAGCAAGCCAAAGAATGATATCATGGCATTTTCGTAGTGAAAGTGTACATTGTTCTTGAGTCTCCCTTCTTTCGCTCTTTGGTCTGTTCCTGGTGGTAGTGTTTTTGTTGTGTGTGGTTTTTTTTTGTTTGTTTGTTTTTCTTTAAATCAAATATAGTATTTTTAAAATATCCTGTAGAAAGTCCTACATAAGACAATTCTGAGTATAAGCCCTTATTTGTGAAGGAGTCAATGAAAGCTTGGTCTGCATGTATTGATATTTGTGTTTTATTACCTTAAAGATTCAGGTGTAGTGTAGATACCTTATATAGGGATACCGTGTTACTGGCCTAACTGTAGAACGCATTTTCCAATTAAGAAAAAGTAACAGAAAAGAGGGCTTAGGTGTCCATTGATTTTGTTTTGTTCTTGATCTGATGTAATTTAATTATTTAGTCATGACTTAGGTATTTCCCTTGCAAACAGTGTTTTGAAAAAAAAATTCTCTCTGTAGAGTTAGGTTGGTTCTCAGAGGTTGAAAAAATCTTATCAGTATAGGAAGGCTAGAAACGATGAGTAAACTTGCTGGTAGGTTAAGAGCACTTGAGTATGTGTAGAATAATAGGGGAAAGACCTTTCATTCAATGTCCCTTGTTTCAGTTAGTGAAAAGCATTGCAAAATGTCCATAACGTACTGACTAGGCTTGAATATGCTTCTTCAACTCTGTCTTTTCTCTACTGTGGTTTCAATTTTGTCCAAAAAGCTGGCCTGAGGGTTAAGCCAGATGAGATACCTTCAAGCTCAAAGCTTTATACTGTGTAAAAGGGTGTCAGTGGTATGAAATATTTGCTGTAGGAAATGTGGAGATCAAGTATTTGATCCAGGTCTGGCAATGTAGTTATATCTGCATAAGATGTTTGTCAGTGAATTCTTCTGTGAAGCCAAGAGTCTGGCTCTATTTGGCTTAAAGCCATCAAGTAATTTTTTGCAGATTCTAGTGAAGATTAATATATTGACATTTAATACTTCAGGAATTGTTACATAATATCCCCATTTTGCTAGTAATGAAGTAAAAAATCCAATATAGAAATAAGACTATACTGATGATGAGAGATGATGTTGGTTTAAAATAATAGAAATCCTTAATTTTTACACTATCATTTTCATAAGAGGAGCTCATTCATGTTTCTTAGCTGTTAAAAATTCATACTACCTGCCTGGAAGCTGTTTTGTGCTGCAAATGATGTGGGAAGAATTTCTCAGAACTGATGCTTAGCATTATGGGTGCTAGTCTAATGGAAAGACCTCTGTAACTTTGTCTCTATCTAAGTTTTCTGTTTGGGGTTATTTATCACCATATAGAAATTAAAACTAACAGTCTTATCCTAACAATTACTTTATATTTTCAAGGTTAACCTAATAACAAACTGAGCAATTACTGCAGTTCAGATCAAAGTATAAGGCAGACACTGAGCCGGAATTGCATGTTAGACTGCAGCTTCATTTACAATGTGCATGCTTATATGTTCTTCCAGGTTTAATTCCTGTGTCAGCTGGGTGATCATATGTTTCCATTCCATGCTGTGCTTTGGTGGTGGCGAAGTCTGTAGGCCTACAGGTTCAGTTTTGAACTTTGTAAGGTAAAGAAGACAAGTTCAAATCTAGAAATACTCCCCTGATTTTTCTTGATGCTTCAGATTCATCAGTCCTTTTCCAATGTTTACCGTAAATTTATTTATTTATTTATTTATTTATTTATTTATTAGTCAATCCCCAATCTGCCAAGTTGATAGATATTTCCATTCTGAGAAATGCTCTTTACCCATCCCAAAGGCATACTTACTGCCCTAACTGGTCCACAGAATGTCTGTGGCTTCAAGTAAGTTGAGTCCAGCTTTTACTACTCCACCTAGGGTGGTCAGCATCTTCTTTGGAGTTGAACCCCAAGGATAAATTAAATATATTGACTGATCTGAGTATGGCAGCTGACGCTGCCAAATCCCCACCTTAAACAGCAATCTATGAAATCTCATATTTCGATTATTATTTTTCTCTATCACTTTGGTAATAGAGATATTTTTAGATATTTTTAAACTATTCAAGTTAGTGATATTCAGTCTGCTTTTCATACCATTTTGGGGTGTATATTATCTAAGTCTTTGTTAGACGCCCAGGGAGAATTAAAAGGGATAGCTGTGCCTTTTAGATGTTGCAAATGTAAAAAGGGAAGTTGATTAATTATTCTGGGTTTTGGCACTGAATTGCAAATATTTATTGTCTATGTGCTATTTCCAAATCTAGCCAAACTGTTTTGCAGAACGTATACATTATAGTGAAAAAAATCAATTAAAATAGTATGTGTGAGGGACACTGTGAAAACAAAGATCTGTACACAAGAAATTGGTAGAAATTCATCTGCCCAGTGCCAATTTGGAAACTGACTTCTCACAAATAGCACCCTTGAAATATGACCTGATTTTTTTTTTGTTTGTAAGATGCCAATGTGATGTGTTTTCAAGCAGATATGAGATAGAGCTTGAATGTTATGAGTTCATTGCTACTACATGGATGCATCAAATTCCACAGTACACATGGAATGATCTTAGTCACCATCTAAATTGTCACGCAGTGGCAATGTATTTCTTTCAGGAATCTGGACTTGAAGAATTTGGCATATAATATTTCATTTGAAAGGAAGCACTAATTCACTTGCAATGTTTAATTTTAACAAGTTACGTTTGTAGAATTTCAGTACATGCTTTCAAGAAGTCAAGAACAGTCACGCTTGATGCTTAGATTATACACAGTTTTATACTAATTTGTTTTCTGAGTGGACTAGTGGGCCATACTAAGATACAGTAAGACTTTCAAAATTTAACAGACCTATAGACTGAACTAAGATTTTTCAGACCTCCAGAACAGTAGTTGCAGTTATGCAATTTGTAGTTAGCCTTACCTATGTTTAGACTGTGAAATAATTTGTGAAATATATAATAATAATTCACATAATAATGTGGAAAAAAAAAACAATTATGCTGATCTATTAAACAAAAAGTACTTACCTGAAGGAAATGGAATGTCAGGATCAAGTATGCAAGGAAATAAGGGCATACTAGATTTGTCTGAAGGTATTTATTTTGTTTGGTAGGAAGATATGTTGCTACCCAGAGAAATCATGGTTAAAAAGCATGCATGCAATAGAATGCTGTTTCTTTCTCCCTCTGTTTGCCCACTCTCTCCTGCAACACAGGAGTAAATGATGAAAAAAAAAAAATTGTTTGTGCTTCTGAGTACCTGAAAAGGGGCTTATGTACTGTAAGACAATGGAGTTACTCAAAGTCAAGCTGTGCACAAATTAGCACAGAGGAAAACACCTCTGTCAGGAGAGTCAGCTCTAAATCAGAATCAAGTTTATATATTAAAAGGAAAAGGATAGAAACTCCAGGATACTCTGTTACAATAATCAGTACCTTTTTGGCAACTAGTACATTTTCCCATTCCAAGATCTTTGCCAGAACCTAAAAAGATCTTTCTTCTGGTATTTGCGGAAAGATATAAAACCGATGAGTGCAAAGAGATCCAACATGCTAGAATATATACAACAGGGGATTTCCATGTGACTAAATATAAGTCCCGTCAGGTTACAGCTGGCGTCTATCAAAACTAAGCTAAATTATATTACTAATGCTAAATTTAGATAATTCATTCCTGTGTCAAGAGAGTTATCGGAGTCCTAAAATCGTTAAATATTCCAAAGAATAGTGCACTGCATGAAAAATGTGTATGCCGTTTGTCTGATTGCTTCTCCCCTTGACCCCATTAGTTCTTTATCTTTACTTCTACACCAAGGAAGTGGCTTTTTTTTTGGTAGCACTTTCAGCACTTAAATGGATATCAGGCTTGGCCCCTGGTCAGCCACTCACGAGTGCAACAAAAACATTGTACAGTAAACTGTCTTAGAACGCATTCCAAAGATAAACTTGGAATTCTGCACAACAAAAGTGATAGTATTACCATGATTTTTCCTGGATCCTTCCCATGGAAAAGTGAGGGTTAGGCACAAAGTTAATATCAAATGTGCAAAGCAGGCATGAAGAGAACAGAAACATCAGAATTTTCTCTTTTATCACCCAAATTTACCAAACCTTGCCAGTTTCATATCCACGTAAACTGTATTATCTTGTGTCAAAACAATTTAAAAAAAATATTATACATCAAACTAGATGAGACTGATTTCAGCTCAGTTTGACTTGTAGTTAGACAGTCAGCTGAAAAAATATGCCTGGTTGAAAGACAGAAACTCTGATTCAGACTTGTACAGGTTAGAACATGAGAACGATTTGTTCAGGTCCCTGAAAACTGAAATCATTGTACTTTGTATGTTCATTTATGTTCTGTAGTGCTGGAGTGATAGTGTAACATTACATACAGGGTGCTGGTAAGCAGGTCCAAAAATGGACATAATGACTGACAAAGTAGTTGTGTGTGAAATGAAATAGTCAGCCTCCGTATGTAAAATCAATACCTTTTTTAAGTTGAAATGCAGATCCTTCATTTCTCTGCAGCATGGAAAACCCATTCTCAGATCAAATGCTTTGGAACTTGGAATCAACGTGAGTACAAGTGCTAGTCTGATCCTAGAAAGAAAAGAAAAAAGAGCAAGAAAAGTTGGTACCAGCAAAAAATAATTCAGCCATGTTGCTATATGTTAACTTGTGCTCACCAATGCAACTAAATTACCCCTGACTTGCATTTGGATGACTGTTTTTTAAAGATAAGAGAGTAACTAGATGTGGGTTTCCTGCTTTCACCTGGTCTTAGGAGGAGATTTTTTCCACATAACATTCAAGCTAACATTCTCCAACCATTTGTACTGTTCTCTAGTTTGTTGTACACAGTACATAATTTTCTAGGTTTACTTGTGGTCCCACTAAATTTGGACCAAACACTTCCAACGCAAGCTGGAATCACTTGAACTATGGTGGACTTGAATTTAGATATTATACTACAGATTGCGCTTGACCAAATCTTCTCAGTGTCTACAGTCAAGACTGATGATTGCGGTCTCAGATTATTCATTTCTGGTCCATAATATCTTAATTTTATTCTGAGTTACGTATTCCATTCAAACTGATTTAACAATTTTTTACACGTTAGTATAGATTCAGTTCGTTACTTACAATGTTGGTTTCATAGACTTGAACTGACATAATTTCATTCCAACATTGTAACATCATACCCCATAGATTCACACTGACATCACTTTGAAAACTTTGAGAGGATGCTTAGTACTATTTAAAGGAAATTAAGCCTAAATATAAACATTATTGAACTTAGGATACACTAGTTTTCCCCTCATCTGCCCCAGCTGTAAATTAGAAGGTGCTTTAGTGAAACCCATGGAGTTAAACAAATTTATTTCAGGCCTGTTCGTTTAAAAGGATAATCTCTAGATTTAATTCAAGAAAGATCTGATAAACTAATCTGTTTCTAGATACTTTCCAAATGTAATTTTCTTGGTTGTGCATGCAGTTGTATTGATTTAAAAAACAGGAATGGAAGTGAGAGGCAGTTTCCACATCTCTGCGTTTTACTTGGTCACATCTGTGATTGGTTTCATACTTCTGGTGTTGCCCTAAACTGTTCTATATAAAGATGGAATAGAAATCTTGAAACTTTTGTGTTCTTTGTCTGTTGGATCTTATCTAATAGCACATGGACTAAGATTTCTAGCATAACTAAAAATCATAAAACAGAAGGAATCTGAGGTATTCTATAGGCGGCCAACCAGTATCTTGGCTCCTTGGGCCTTGCACTGGTTTTCTTGAGCATCTTACAGAGTCGTGATGGTTCTTCTAAATAAAATCAGCCAGTGGCGATTGTTGGAATGTTATCTTAATATTCTCAGCTTGCACATATTTTAATTGTAAGCCTCTTGTCTCAGTTATAGGTGCCAGTAACCAAAAGATTGTTCTTTGAGATAATTTTCCCACAAAACCTATAGTTGTGACACTTCCAGTGATAGGTCAATGTAAACAATTAGACTGCAGAATAGAGTTGGCAGTGTACTTACCACTGGGGATCTTAGCTTTCTCTCCTCTAGGTAATGTTATTCTCTTGTTGTGTTATTTAATTCCAACATACATATAACTAGAAAATGTTTGTATTTTGACTGTACCACATAAGTAAAGGCCTATTGCAATCTGAAAAGAAATTGAGCTGGAATTTGAAAACAGTGAGAACACTGTGTTACTAAATGAGATAAGGATCCATTTTTATGAATTGGCATTTGGATGAGGTACATCTGATAATTATAGTGCAGAGATCCTCTGGCACTCAGGGCTAAGAAGCATAAATAGTGTGGAAAAAAAGTGGAAGAGATACAAATAGTGTATTTTTCTAAGATAATTGCTGCATATATAGTCACACCTGTGACTAGTGGTGTTCCCCAGGGGTCGGTGCTGGTTCCGGTCCTGTTCAACATCTTCATCGACGACCTTGATGAGGGAATAGCGTCCGCCTTCAGCAAGTACGCCGATGACGCAAAGCTGGGAGGAATGGCTGACACACCAGAAGGCTGTGCTGCCATTCAGCGAGACCTGGACAGGCTGGAAAGATGGGCAGGAAGAAACCAAATGAGGTTTAATAAGAGCAAGTGTAGAGTCCTGCACCTGGGAAGGAACAACCGTACAGACTGGGGTGTGACCTGCTGGAGAGGAGTTCTGAGGAGAAGGACCTGGGGGTCCTGGTGGATGACAGGTTGACCGTGAGCCAGCTGTGTGCCCTGGTGGCCAAGAGGGCCAATGGGATCCTGGCATGCATTAAAAGGAGTGTGGCCAGCAGGTCAAGGGAGGTGATCCTCCCCCTCTACTCTCCCCTAGTCAGGCCTCACCTGGAGGACTGTGTCCAGTTCTGGGCTCCCCGGTACAAAAAAGACAGGAATCTCCTGGAAAGAGTCCAACGGAGGGCCACAAAGATGATACGGGGCCTGGAGCATCTTCCCTATGAGGAAAGGCTGAGAGACCTGGGTCTGTTCAGCCTGGAGAAGAGAAGACTGAGAGGGGATCTTATTAATATTTATAAATACCTGAAGTGCGGGAGACAAAGAGATATGGCCAACCTCTTTTCACTGATTTGTGGGGACAGGACACAGGGTAATGGCCACAAAATGGAACACAGGAAGTTCTGCACCAACATGTGAAAGAACTTCACGGTGAGGGTGACGGAGCACTGGAACAGGCTGCCCAGGGAGGTTTTGGAGTCTCTCTCTGTAGATATTCAAGACCCATCTGGATGCCTGCCTGTGCAGTTTGCTCTAGGGAACCTGCTTTGGCAGGGGGGCTGGACCCGATGATCTCTTGAGGTCCCTTCCAACCCCTACAATTCTGTGATTCTGTGATACGTAAAAAAAAAAAAAAAAAAAAAAAAAAAAGACTGATATTAATTTAACAGCTGCTAAAATAAGTGTAAATTACCCTAATATTCAGTATAATTAAGTACTGTTAAATATCAGTTGTTAACTACTATCTGATCACTTGCAACATGACAAATAATAGAGGAAATACAGAATACAGATATCTTCCTGTCATGACCTTTAATCTTAAATGTTGGTCAGCACCTGTTCTTTATTTAACCATACTCTGCCTAGCAGGTTTATCAATCTTGGAAGGAATGTTTTCAAAAGAGGAAAAGGATGCCTGGTTGAATGGAGCTGTAGAGGGGGAGCTGTACAAATTTGAAGAGAGTCATCTTCTTTTCTTAAGTGTTCTGTCCATTCTTTGTTCTTCTGTTCATGTACCCTTCTTTATATGCATGACATAGACTGGATGAGGCAAGAATGTTATCGGTCTGGAGCCCAGAGTAATTATGCAAAGTTTCCTTGTGATAATTATTAAGTGTAGGGTGCTTAATGCAATGTGGTGCGTTCCTGCCGCTCATCGAAGGAAGGAGGTGGCAGAAATGTTCCCATGAGAGAGAGCATGAGTGGGAGGAGATGGGATTACAGCTCCTGCTACACTACACCGTGGGGGGAAGCAATCGGAGGCCAAGGCTTCTCTTTGTGAATCAGAACTTCTTGGAAGAGCGTCAGAATAGATCTTTTTCAGTATATTAGGAATTATTTACATGTCTATAGAGCGAGATTGTGCCACTGAGACTTTTGCACAAATCATAGAATCATTTGGGTTGGAAAAGACTTCTAAGCTCATCGAGTCCAACCTTTAACCTAGTACTTTTAGGGTGTGAGTTAGCTGTATGTCAGCTACTCCATGAGTATTCACACACAGGCTTTCACCTTAGGGTAAATGTTAAGCAATTGTCCCTGCTGCACTGGTAATAAAATGATATTGCACCTATATGAGGAATATTCTGGCATCACAGTATGAAGAGACTGTGACAAGAACTATTCCCTGTATTCTTCTCCTTGTCCTTTTGGAGTACTGGATTGCCAGGGGCGCTCATAAAGAGAAGGCTTGCACCCTTATCCATTTCTGTACTTGTTCCTCTGCAATTCCATTATTTGGCAGCTTTCAAATTTTCTTGCGTGTAATGCAGAGAACAGACTTCCCTAAAGCTATAGGTTATGGAAAGTGAAGAAAAAAAGCACCCTATAGAGGAAAGATGGAGGAAACATGGATGGGTTAAATAATTGCAATGTAACCCACCCTTAAATGTGATGCAAGTACCTGGTGGTGTTTACTAATTCTTGTTGCCATTAGAAGAGATTTTGAAAGCAATATCTTCAATGTAGCTACACTTTAATGAGTCTTTTTCATAGAGAGGAGTATAAAGGAATAGTATCCTTCTAACAGAGCATATTGTTAAGTGTATTTAATGATAGGACCAGACAATTACATGTAACCTTTTGAATTAGTCGGAATAAAGGCCCCATGAATTTCTTTACATCTCTCTTCTAGGATCACTAAGCAACCAAGGCCAAATGGCTTTATATCTGCATGGCATATTGTATTGCTTTTAAAAGCTTTTTAAATGAACATTAGTTCTTTGGCACAGGAATAAATGCATTGTAAGCGTATTACAGCTCTTCTTGAATCACTTCTGTTTTTTGACACGATATCCCCAGGCCAGTGTAAGTGACATGGCTGAGGCTTCCATTGCTTTAGTAAACTTCAGAACCACCATCACTGAAAAGCATTGTGTTTTGTTGTTCCAAGGCTATTTTTTGTTGTTGTTGTTACAGTTTTGTGGGGTTTTTGTTTGTCTGTGTGATTTTTTTTAATTATAAGTAGCTGTCACAGAGAGACAGGGTCTGAGTGTATACTGAAATCGTGCTCTATAGTTGCTGCATCTTTGGAGACGTGGGCAACTAGATATCTATAAGCACAGTCCAGTTTCATCTGAAAACTTTCAGTAAGGAGCCACTCTTTCCTATGAGGATGGTGAGGCACTGATACAGGCTGCCCAGAGAAGCTGTGGATGCCCCATCCCTGGAGGTGTTCAAGGCCAGGTTGGATGGGGCTCTGACCAACCTGGTCTGGTGGGAGGTGTCCCTGCCCATGGCAGGGGGTTGGAATTAATTGATCCTTAAGTGTTGCTCCCAACCCAAGCATTATATTATTCTATAATAATGCATGTGTTACCTGCAAATGTTGAAACTGTTTTTAGTTTCTGTTATAGCTCCCCTGTGTTGACTGGTTTACAGCAGTTATTAGAAACTCCAGTTTCGGACAGAGACATTTTATCTGTATATATTCAGATGCCATATCTTTGAATCACTTGCAATTTAGTGCACAGAAGAAATAAGTTGTTACGCTCAGCCTAGGGACTCGAAGCATAGAATTCAAGTATATTTACTTGCTAAAGGTCATGCAAGAGATGTGTATGAGAACTTATAATAAAACCTAGATCTCTCACATAAATTTGAGGAAGTGAAATGGTATCATAGCTGTTGTATATTACTTATTGCTATGAGTTGTGTCAGATACCCCATGCCTCTACCATCCCTGAAGGTAATGCCATGAAGAGTTAAGAAGTCTGAGTAATAAAAGTATTATTGAATTTTTCATTAAAAAAAAAAAAAGGAAATTTCCACATCTGAACATGTATATTCTGTGAATTTCCAGGAAAAAATGCATATCTTATTGGTATTCTTTTTCTGGGGCCCTCACTGCAGAGTGCTTTGTAGATTTTTTATTTGTTTGGTTGGCTGTTTTTGAGTGTTATCGCTGCTTTCCTAGGAAATGATATAATGAAATAACTTCCTATGTACATTTCCAAGGCAATGTCACCTCAATACCTCAAGACTGGATGCGATGCAGAGATGTTGCTAGAGGCAGAAGCAGACATTGGGATTGTGAGAACATCCCTTGGTACAGCAGCGAGCTTCTCATGGTGGATGAAGCCAGATACACAGCAGGAGCTGTTGGCATCTGCTTCATGTTCTAGTACAACGGTTCTGCTGTGGTGATTGGCACTTGTGAGATAATTCAGATTGTGGATATAGGAAGAGAGAAGTAATCTTTTTTTCTTTTTTTTTTTTTTCCAAAAATTTCTTTGAGCTAAAGGTAAACTTGAATGGAAACTGAAAATAGGGACATGAATATCCTTTCAGATGCCTGTACTGGAAACAATAGCTCTGTATTCTGGTTTAAATCCAGAGACTAGTTTTTCCTGTGTTTCCAGTCACGAGACAGAAGTGCTATCCTCTTTTCCATCGTGGAAGTATACAATCTTTGTGGTCTCTATCTCAGAGCTAAGATAGAGGATGTGTTTCCACCACCTCCTTTCTTGAGTCTATCAAAACACCTCAGGCTGTTGTCTTTCCTTTAGCTTACTTCATAGCATCATGCCAAACAAGGAGGCTACTAATACCAAGTGGGCTCATAGGCTGATGAAAATTATCTAAAGCCAAGGTGCCTGTTATGCTGATCAGTGCAGAAGACTGCTACTGTGTCAAATATTTTTAAGTTCTTTCCAAAGATCGGTCTGCTAACATAAAATACATGGCATTCAGTTTCTTTTAATATTTCAAAGTGTCTGGAAATTATTTGTTTTCCTTTACTTTCATTATGCAAGCAAGTGAAGAAGTTTTAACTATCCTTTGTGAGATCCTCACTGATTCTGAACTTGATTATGGTATTTGTCTGCCTCCTTGTGATTTTCTTTATAATTGCAAACCTGATGTGTAAGTATTTTTCTTTTAATAGGCCATGCTAAACAACTGAGAACAATTGACTCCAGGAATCTCATTTTTAATTTATTACTCAGAAACATGTAAGAGTGATGCCTTTGAGAGACTCATTAATGAACAGATGAGTGTGATCCCATACTTAGTCATCATGTTTTTTCTTTGTGTAAGCAATAGCTAATGCTATCATACCTTCCCGTTGCTGACTAGGTTTTAAATCTTGTGACTAAGATGCTATCCTGAAAGTGACTTCATCTTGTGCATGGCTTATTGCTACTCCAGACAACAACAGTTTCTATTATAAGTCATGTTATTTTTGTAGCACGGGATGTACAGCTCTGAAAAGTAGCTCTTCCATTATAAAAGAAAAGAGGATTAAAAGGTTAGACTCAGATATAACTTAGAAATAAAATTTGAGAATTCTGAATAAATTGTTGTTATACATCTGCTTGTTTAAATGTTAGGAAGGAGTGGTGATATTCTTACAAAACTTCTGTTTGCAATATAAGAAAATGGGACAGTTCTGTTTCCTAATTTCATTAACATTTTTTGTTCTCATTTTATTCTGCAGTGGAGTCTGCAGGGCGAAAATCAGGTCTGTCATGCTAGCCACTGTAAAAACTGCTGGCACCATAAAAACTCATACTAAAAGCTGATTCTGTTCAGATTTTCAGATGATCAGATTGGATGAAATAAATGGATGTGTAGTAAGAGAAAAAAGCATGTGTTAATGGACTTAATTTCTCAAGGTTGTGGAGAAGGTCAGTCATATAAACCTGAAAAATGGCCAATCACGTACCCAGTCCTTGATCCTTACTGGCTTACTGAACTGTTTGCATATGAGGTCTGTAGCAGCTCAGAAAGTCACCGAGAAGAGATGTTTAAAATCACCAGGTACTGGGATTTTGTTTTCATGTTGGGGTTTGTGGTTTGGGTTTTTCCTTCCAAAATATTATGACTTCGGGCTTAACACATTAAACTGAAATACTAACAGTCAACTTGAGAACATCAGCATACCTGTCTCAATTGAAATTATTATTGAATGCTGGGTAATACCTTAAACAGAATTTTAACACTTACGGGTCATGATTCTTACCACTAAGGAAGCTGGCAGCATCTTGTTTTCAAGAGGAAGTGAAAGATGGGCATATTATTTTTCAACACTGGATGGTTTCAACTGGAAGAAAATCCAGACATTCAAACAGGAAGGGAATTAGGGGACCCAAGTTATGGGGAGTTGTATGGACTTCTAGATGCTGGTGGTTGAAAATAGTCTCTAGCAAATTGAAGTCCATTTGAAATGCAACTCAACCTAATATTGATTGAATTAAGATAACAGATTTCACCCCCTGGCTCTGAGTTGTTAGTGTTCATGAACACTTTATATCAGTAGTTCTGTGTGATAGGTAAAATAGAATTACAGATACTGAAAGCTTTCTTTCAGCAAAAATAAAAATGTTCAGATACTTTACTCAGATTTTGCCTGCACAAGGAATTTCCAGTCTCCACAACAGATCTGATTGTCATATGCCTTTGTGGAGCAAATGATTTATAATGAAATTTTCCTTCTGTTTCCTCCACACCTGCGAGAAACCACCTTCCACTTGGGTGTTTTTCAGTACTTAGCACGTGCTCCTGCTGCAATATTGCTTCTGAAAGGATCCTTATAGGCTTACTATCTGTAGAAGACTGGGTTTCTGACTGTGAATCTTGTCTTGTCCACTGAGTAAAGCAGTGCTTTGGGAAAAATAGCCTACGGTCACTTCCATGACAAATATTACAAAGGTCACAGCTACGGGAAAGTTATTGCTGGGTGTGCTGTATTGATATCTCTAAGGATAGGGTTGCCCAATGAAGGAATCAAATCAAACATTTTACCTCCAGTTTCTGCATTAATCTTGCATAAAGTACAGCAAAGTAGCTGTTTGAAGCAATTTGAAATGTTAAGCGTTCCAAGCAGAGTTAGAGTACTGTAAAGGTTGCTGCAGTTGGATGTACGTGATAATTCAAATCAATCTTCTAGACTTGTAACGTGTCTGTGTCACTTACCATATGCACATCACTTCCATGGGCAGGCATTGAGAAGTCTGTAGAAGAAGCTTTTTAATTGTCATTATTATCAGCTTGCAGGAATTATTTTATTTTATTTGGCTTTTTTGAGGCTGTTGTTCAGAAATTAGGAGAGACAGAACGAGTCTTGAGAAAATAGCTAGAAAACAGATGGCACTTTAGGGTTCAAAAGAACATTTTCATGTACTTCTGCAATGCTGTAACACGAGTGTGTTCACAAGCTACCCACGCACATTTGCATGGTGTAATCCTAGATTCACTAAATTCAGTGGCAAAATCTAAACTGATAATCACTCTGTGCATGAATGTGTATTCACACTGTGTAAATGACTTAATATACTGAATGGAATGTAAAATTGGAGAATCTTAATAGTCTGGGTAAAATTAATTCTTTTTGTATTTACAGAGGTTTCTGTTTTAAATTCGTGCACTGCTTATGAGCCTAGCTCGTATTTTTATTTCTTATTAGAAACTCATTCTGAGTAGTATCTCACTGCTCCAATATGTGATTACAGTGGTATTCCTTGAGGGGTAAGAACTTACTTAGATTGAGGAAGTGAAAACAAATTGTCCCCTTAGCTATTTGTTTTCAAGAGAGACTTTGCAAGACTCAAAATGCGTAGCTATCTGCATCTACAGAACAGAAACATCAGCTATCTACAATTAAGAGGAATTAAAAGTATTTTTGATTCAAAGGTAAAAGTAGACTTTTTCTTCTTTTTAATCAGTCACTCGTAGATTTATTTTGGCAGCGTCATGCTTATGTTTTTGAAATGTTTTTTTGACAGTCTTCCACTCCCCCCTTGTTTGATCTTAGCGCATCTGGTTTTCCATGTCTGCATCCAGAGACAGCATTTGCCAGTTTGTACTTTTTTTTTTTCACTTAATCTCATAAACTCTGCCTGATTTCTTCTTCCATATTTAATGTTTGCCGTATCGTCTCTTCTCCTGAACGTTGCATAAAATAGTTGTTATGAGTCAGTTCTCTAGCTGGAAGCAGCTAGATTTCTTTTAAACGTCCCACATTTCAGTTGATAGGAAATAGGTCTGCTTTGTGGTTGGCCGCCACATAAAAGTCTGGAGGGGAAGCAGTAAGAAACTGTTGACATCATTGCCTTCATAATCAACCAGGTGCAGGGGCTTGGAAGTGCACAGTCCCTTCACCTCCAAATGCCATTCTGAACATGACTACCGCAACTAATTAATTCTCCACAACGTTACTGCTCCTTGTCCAAGAAAGAAAAGCTTCCACTTGTCAGAAATTCACTTGTCTTTTAATGAATAAACAAGTGTGTTTACTTCTATCTGCATCTGAGTCATTTCTCACACACAAAGTGCTCGCCTACGCAGGATACTTTTTCAAACAGCAGCCAAGGTCTAGTGTTAATTAGACACCATACGCATACTATTCCCAAATTCTATAAAATTGTGTCAGACAGAAATAAAAAGTAAAGTTTGAGGGAAAGTTTAATCAAGAATGAGAATCGCAAATGTCCAAACCCGCATGTTACTTGTATCAGTGCACATGCAAAAATGTATCTTGGTTTCAGTTAGTCAGGCATACTTGGAGCAAGTCTGTTATACTTTGAAAACAGAGATATGCTTCATTACGTGCAACGTTTGTTCTACAGGCAATACTTTAATTTGACCTCCACCAGTGTCATCAAAATTTTTCTTTTTTCTTTTTTCTTTTTTTTTTTTTTTTGTAAAAATGTTTTATGCAACTTTGCCTTTTACTTAACCTCCAGAGCTCATTGGAGGCCATGCAACTTTAGCTGTCTATGCCATTCAGGATTTCCATGGTTGTGGTTTCAACTTCTCAACCAATTCCTGGCCTTTTCAGGTATATGAAAATTGGCTAAACTCTTGTTCTGTTACTATCTAGAGCTTTGCAAACAAGACTGGCTCCCTGTGTGTATATTCAATCCAGAGCTGAACCAGTGGAACAAGCAATTTGCTTCATTAGTTTCCAGCCACATGCAGTAGTGTTTTGTGCCATTATACTGACCGTATCGGCTTAACTCCTTGCCAAGAATAAATAGAAGGGGAAAGCTGCATTTCCACAATGTGAAAGAGGAAAAACTCCAGTTTTCTCACTCGATTATTTCTTTTGCAGAAGCTGAGATGCCATTTCATGGATTCCAGGTATCTTTTATAATAGAATGGCTGGGGAAATGCTACTCTGTCAAGACTGGACCTCTTCAATAATCAACTGTTTGTTCCTCAATGCCTCAGGCCTAATGAGATCTTTCTGTTCATTTCACCATGCAAGTGGACCCTTCTTCTTCCCTACCCCATTCCGATAAAATTCTCTGTCCCTCTGACACCACCTTCCATATATGTCTCTGTGTGTGCCTCAGGTTCTGATGCCAGGTATCATGTGGAATTCCCTTGATCTTGCTCCATAGTTTCAGTCTCTGATTTCTTTTCAAATCATGACGTTAACTAAAAATAATCTTTTTTGCTAGATTCCGTAATTATTGGTACAACATTGTCAGTCACATTTCTAGTTTGTCCTCCGAGTCATTACGTTGTTGTTCAATAATTTCAATAATAAATTTTAGTTACCCCTAAGTCTCTCTTTCTGTCTTTTAATATTCCATATCTAACATCAGTACAGGGCTTCATTGTGCTGCTTGATTCTTGGATTCTTGCTTACTGTTAGATGCCTCTTAAAAATAACCTTTGCTTCCCCTGGCTCTTACATATTACTGTCTGTAGTGTTACACTGGGTGTTTCTAGGTCACCTGTTTGTTATTGGCTCAGTCATCCTTATGTCCTGGGCTTCCTGCCCTCCCGTGCTGTCACGAGGCTGTCATTTGCCATTCTCTTCTTTAAGTGGAGGTCACAGTCCTAGCTGTTCCCCTCAGACTGTACGAAGCTTTAGTCATGTAGCATCCTATTAATTCTGTCTTCTTAGACACCCTACTTATTTGTGCTCAAATATGTTTCCTGGATTGTTTAAAGTCTTTATACAGTGTCCGCTTTCAGCAAATGCATATTGTAAAACCAGTTTGTAACTAAGAAGCTACTTCAACTTTTCCACATGTACCTCCACTAGGGAAAAGCTCTAGAAACAGACAGTGTATTAAATCTTTCCCTTTGGTATTGGGTTTCTATCCCTACTACACTCCAGCTTGCTGAGCTGTGACTACATGTAAATGATTGTATTCATTTCATGTTGCTGTGGTGCTTGGTGAGGAGGATTTGCCTTCTGCATAAACTATAACAAAGGAGCAACATTTAGCTCTATGTGAGGGCAAAAGGCAAAGAATTGAGATACTGGTTAGCACTGTCCCCAGATTTTTAAAGGGTTATACATATTTCATTTGCCTTCCCCTTAAGCAGCTAGGATAAAGAATTTGCAGTCGTGTACGAATTTTATGTTACTTAAGCAGTTTTAGAATGTTTTAACTTTTTTGAGCAGGTGACCAGATAATATAGGTCATACCTACAAGTTATGTTAATATGCGAAGACTTTGTATTTGAGCTACTGCAGTCTGATTTGAGTTGAATCACTAGACACTTATTTCTGTCTTAGCAGTTTCTGTCATAGCAGGATGCAGATGTGTTCAGTTCCCATCTGAATCATCAGCCCTGTGCTGAAAATGTGACATCTTATAACAGTGTTTCATAAGTCCTATAAAGAAACAGTTTTGACTGATAACAACGTTTAACAACATGTATAAGTATTGGAAAAATCAATTGAAAAGTGGTGAGGTGGAAATCTCAAGTGAGGTCCACAGATCCTCTAGCAGGAACTTGCAAATGAAATTAAAAAGGTTTTGAAAAGGAACTGAGTCCTTTGGGGAAAAGGTGTTCTTGTTTCAGGTCACCTTTAGTTGTGCTTCTTTTGCTTAATTTTTTTTTTTTTAATTTTTATTTATTTTTTGGCATTTATTTATTCTTGTGGTTTTTTGGCAGATGGAAGCATTAGCCAAATGGACAGTTGATAAATGAACAGTAACGTCAGTCTAGAAAAATGAGAAATCACCACAAAAGCAAAATGACTGTCTGATCAATTAAGTAAGGACGAGTTAGGTGAAAGCGATTCAGTTTGTATTTTAAAAGAAGAGAAATCTCTGCAGTGTGATTTAGTGAAGTAAGAAAGTTGATGCTATTATACATCTCTTCATACAAATATCTGTGAGATTAAAAGGAGAATGAGAGGGCTCCTTTTTAAGGGGGTGGATTTAATTAACAAAGGACATAGTGCATACAGTTTTAAAGCCCTTTTCCTTAGGGCTTTTCAGAAAAGAAAAAAATCACTCATATTAGCAAAAGGTTCAGGTTTAGATTTCAGAAGAACACAACCCAAAAGACATTTTGAGAAGTTGGCTAAATTCCCATTGTGTTCAGTAGGAACTGGATCAGTCACTTAATGAAAACGTTGTGTAACTGGTCTTATTCGGTTTTATTAGACTTCGCTATGTTTCCCTTGAGACCTTTCGGTGCATATGTTAGTTAATCTGCTAGGAGACCAGGAGTTTACTTAGGTATCTCACATGGATCATTTTAATATCAGTGCTTAAGTATTTTGAACTTGCAAGCATTATGCTTTAAGTATTGTTCATGAGCCTTCTGGCTTTGTGGCATAATGTTTCAAACACCTTTTCTTTTTCTACTTGCAGATTGGCATTTTCAGGTAGAGGTGGAACAATCTTAAGAATTCAACTTCTGTGATCCCAGAAAACCCTGTGAGCAAGGGAGGGTACATAAAGAAGATAGTTAAATAATTTAATACCCCCCTTTTCTACACAATATTGAAAAAATCCGATAGAGCTCTGCCTTCCAAAACTTCCTCAGTCAGACTGACAAAGGCCAAATTGGCAGGATCATTTTGAGGAGTGAGCGTAAATCATTGTTCAGGCTAGCCAAGCTCTGATCTTTTCTCTAAGCACCAAAAAGAAAACAGGTGTTTTACAATTAGGCATTGGCTCTTAGCATTGACACCATCAGCCATTTTACGAAACCTGTGAAGAGCTACATGTTTCAGGTCAGTTCTGGAAAAGTGAAGTGTAAGTAAGAAAATCTCCAAGTACTGCTCACCCAGATTCATTGCATTCTGTGACAAATTTTCACTTTATTAATTCCCGGTTCGATCCTTTCTAAAAACAATAATAAATGGCTAATTTTTTCAATGACAAATGGAAAAAGATACAAAGCTGTACTAATCTTGAGACTGAATAGGAGACAAGACTATATCTGTTATTGAGCCAGCTTTCAAAATGTGGAGAGTCAATCTTCTTTATTTTTTTGTACATTTAAACATTTCCTTTTCTACTTTATCATAGAATCTGTTAATAGATTTAAATGTAAATAAAAAGTGTAAAATAATAATAATTCTTTCAAGCTGCAACGCTGTCTGTGACAGAGGACATTATTAATTAACACTATTATCTCATTCTTATTGCTGAAGAATAAATAACATGCTACTAACGTGAATCTGATATGTATATCTGAAGCAGTTTGGAGTTAAATACGGTAAATGGTACCAAAATATGTCACTGTGCCCTAAATTCTTATTTGTTATGTGATACTGGACAATCCTGCAGTATATATAGTGAAAGATAGTGCTTGTCTTAAAAATGTTCCTGAACATCTTACTAACACTGAACCGCTAACATTCCTTCTTCTGTCTTCAGCACTCTGATATAAAAACAGTTCTTGGCTAGGAGAATGTATGGAAATTAGTACTCAGCTCAGTTTTGGAGAAAGATTCACTTAGTAGATTATAACTTCTAAAGAGGTAAGGATAAGCTTAAAATCACTGTCTTGACTTTGGGTGACCTCCTGAATTAAGGTCCTGTCTTCAGAGAGAAAAGTCTGTAGTCTTCTCTGATAAATTTTGGCTGAGTGATCTTAGAGCCAAATTTTGAGAAGAAGAAAAGCAGATGCTTGTGCATTTTCTGTTTTATACTACTGAAACATTTTCTGAAACATTTTCTGTTACATGCTACTCACCTTTAGGTTGACTTTTGGGTACTTGCACATGCAAGTGATTATTTAGATGCCTTCTGTATACAAACTTTGCTTGATCTTTTGATCTGAAACAAACTTTGTACAAATGACTCAGTGAATTACAGGAGGCTTCTGATCTGTCATTGTAAGGCCTGGTCTATATGTACTGTAATTAAATGGTTAGAAGGCTCCATCGGTGTGAGCCTCTATGGCTGCCTCACCTGGAAAATCCATCAGGCTTCAGTGTATCAGCAGCCACTGAAAATCATTCCAGCTGGAAATACACTGATACAATTTTTGTATCACCTATTTAAGTCAATGCTTCTTTCATTCCCTGCCCCTGTATGTCAGTCAATAGCCATGGAGAAGTGTGGGTGTTGCTGAAGCGGTTGGGAACTTTATTAGGTTCTACATGAAAACTGAGCTCCTTGCTCAGTGAGAAGTATCACTTGATGTAAAACAATAAATGTTAGTCTGCCCCAAACTGGAGACTTAAGGATTTTGAAGAATGCCTCAATGCTGGTTTATTTTCCACCAGGAAAAAAAAATCAGGAATGTTTGCATTTGATTTGTTTAGAGAATATAGACTTAAACCAGTGAGGCTTCTAACTCATTTGTAAGGTATCGTTCCACTGCGGTCTTTATGTATACAACATAGCATAAGAGATCGCTTCACTTAACAGAGTGAATACCTGTCAACGTGTTTGGTATCGCCCACGATATAACATGAAAATACAATTCTTTATAATTCAGAAGGAGTGGTAATTTTAAAACCCGACTCCAGCACAGTTAGAAATATTGAGACAAGCAATTACCGTGAGCACTTGACAACTTTTTTTCAAGTTGAGCTTTTTTATAATGCTTTTTCCATCTAAGTGAGATTGATGTAGTGTGATTTACTACACATAAGTCCCTGAAAATGAGAGGGAAATGTTAATCCAGTGAGCTGCCTATTTTCCATGTCATTAGTGTGGTTTCTGCAGAGAGGGGAAGCGCGAGCTCCCTTATTGGGGCTTCAGAACTACGACACAAAAACTCAGAGGAGGTCCCTAAACAAATCCATATGTAATGGCGGGAGCGATATAAGTTGCATTATTTGAAACTTTTCAAAGTAGCAAACATAATCCAAACCAGTTTTGTATAATCCTATATTAAGAGGTGGTTAGACAAAACATGACCTAATGAGGGATGACAAAGAAAAACAGAGAGTTCTGTTTTTCAGGTGGGGAAACATCTTTTTTCTTTATATAATCAGATCATAGTGTAATTCAGGTTGGAAGGGACTAATATACTCTTGTCTGCCAAAATGCACATTAATATACTCTAAGAAGATTACTTCAGTGGGGATGAATAATTAATATCTGGAGTTGACTACATAATTTGCACTTTTCCAGATTTGCAGAGTTGAGGTTCAATTTGAATTCCTTAGATGTGCACTTAGGCACACAAATGAGTTCTTAAACATTTAAAATCAGCCTTATGTTTTGTCAGACTCCTGCTTTTCTCTGAGAAGACATTAACACCCACAAATTCAATGACAAAAGGAGAACGAGAGCCAAGAAAAATAATAGTTGCATGGGAGCTGTTTTCCTTCCATATACTCTTGGGGATCGTGCCCATGATCCCTTTTGTCCATAAGGGTGAACTCTATGTATGCAGAGCAATAATACCTCGTATAAATGCATGTTGGAGTGGCTGGAAACTTTTAAAAATAGAAATGTATCTAAATCTAACCTGACTGGTGCTTAAATCTGATGGTATTGCAGCATTTTGCTATAAATTTTATGATGAACTCTAGAGATGAAGTTTCATAATCTCTGCTAACAAGGTAATTTTCAAGTCTGTAATTATGTGGCTTGCTGCAATTTATCAGGAGACTATTATTTTCAGGCATTTTCAGGTCACTGAATCCTCAGGGAAGTAGCAAAACTCCACAGAGCAACAATTACCTGCGTATTTCTGAAAATTCACTTCCCCGTTTGAAAGTATCTAGAAGACTTGGTGCAAATACCTATGTGACTGCGTTTACTGTACAGGCATGTACTGGAAACTAATACGCTGTCAGAGTGATAATATTAATGATCATGGAAATACGATGTTACTAAACATCACCATTAAGTACTGCTAATCCACGGGCCACAGGGCAGTACTGCAGCTCTTTTTCTTCTGTCCAGTGCCCTTGGACTGGCTTACATCAGAACTTCTCAAAAACTCCACAGAAGAAGTAGGAATCT
Source organism: Anser anser (assembly GCF_964211835.1). Classification (NCBI taxonomy): domain Eukaryota; kingdom Metazoa; phylum Chordata; class Aves; order Anseriformes; family Anatidae; genus Anser; species Anser anser. Next base: position 11,049,510 of record NC_139725.1, on the reverse strand, counting down.
GGACCCAAACTGCTGCTTGCTTGTCCCATCCCTAAATCTAAATCCGCAGTTTGGGGCAGATAGCAACCGGCCACTATCAGCATGACCTGCACCTCTATGTAGTTTCTCCCCATTTCTTTTTTTATCAAAGCTGTTTTCAATTTTCAGACCTTTCTCTGACCACTGGCCGGTGCCCACTCAGCTCTCCTCAACGCCATCTTCTCAGCCAGCCCCCAGTCATCACCCGTTTGAACAGAGTAATAGCATTACATGTTGGCATACACTTCTCTGTACTTCTCGGTGACTGTCAGAGATGTTGAACTGATATTGTCACAGTTTCTTTTGGAGCGTCCATGAAGGCATACGGCTGGACAGGCTTCTCTGTATATTGCCAGTATTTCTTGGAGTCTTTCTTTGGGCCCTACCAGGCTGGGCTTCACGTGAAGTGACAGATGTGATAATTTTCAGTGGCAAGCTTCAAGAGGACATAGGTAACAGCCAAGCCTGTCATGAAAAATGCTTAGTGACTAATATTGAGACTTGAGAAAGCCAGTTTTTGGCATAGACAGGAGGGTAGATCACCAATGTAAATGGTACAGACAAGTTGCAGAGCAAAACGATTGCTAAAGAGCTTCAGCTGCATTTCCAGAAGGAAAAAAAAAAAAAAAAAGTTAAAGTGGTTGAAGTGCCATGACTGAGTGCAAGATATGGGTGTGCTGGTGCTGCTGTGACTGCTGGTGTGACTTAGCACTGGCCTCGAAGCCTGGCAGGGAGGTGTTCCAGCTTGCTGCAGGTACTGTGCTGACAAAGCAGTGTGCGTAAGTCTTACCAACACTGGGATCTCTCTATCTCTCTCTCTCTCTCTTTTTTTTTTTTTTTTTGTGGCCTGCAATATCTCTGGGGCCACTGTGAAAATATATTCATCTAGAAGCCCATTTAATTATGTGGTTCTGAACATCTGTCAAAAAAGGTCCCCTAAATGCTAAGATACAAGAAACAAGAGTTTTATCTTCTGAAGACAATAAATCTAAATGGCTCGTATTCAGGAAAATTTAATTAAAATACATTCAGCTCTTATCTTTCCCAATCTCATTAACTTCATACTTTTGGAGTGCAAAATTTTCTCTGTGCAGCCTCTGGTGTGATGTGCTGCGTTATTTTGCCAAACACCTTTGGATTTTATAGTCAATATACTCTCAGTATGTAGCCTACATCATTTCAGAAGTTGGCCTAAAATCACGCTGACTGACTCCAGACTGCGATTTGCTTTAGGTTGCTGAGTTTGGCTTCCAGAGCCCAGCCCCAGTGCCATTAAAGTCAGTAGGATTCTTTCCGTTGGCTTTTGCAGGATTTGGATGAGATCCATCATGTGTAATTCCTCCCCCTGCTTCCCTTCCCCTCCCTGAAATATTCTTAAGGAAAGTTGTAATATAATCTGAAGAATAACAGTTTTGGGCCAGATTTTCAGTTCCTATAAAACCGAATAGATTTTTTCAAGTCAGTAGAGCTATGCTTATTTACATGAGCTTAATATCTTCACGTACAGCCTAATATCTCTCCAATAGTCCACAAAGTTCCCTCGATTCCTTTATGTAAAAACCAAAACGGTTTAAACCATGTTTCGCTTTGATGTCAAAGTCCTATATAGTGACAGCTTACTTTGAACTTCTATCAATTATTTTGCCTGTTATCCCTTCATATAGCCTTAATGCATACCAAAACAATCTATAATTTCTTCTGCGATGGTATTGTCTGGTAATTTGGTCATTTGGATGGGTTTTCTCAGCTTTAATTGGCTGGATAGCAGCGTCAAAATACATTAATGTTATGAATTTATCGACCTTGATAACTGACTAATTAAATTTATTACTGTGGTATCCAACTTCTTTCTCAGAGTTCTCATGCAATGGAAAAGCTGAATTGGGGGGATTATAGGATCTCAACCAAAAGTTTCATCTTCAGCTGAAGGGTGTTGCAGTGGAAATGGCTTTTTCAGTTAGAAATTAGAGCAATTATTTATAGATGCAGGAGAAATCCTTTATACTTCTGTGAGTCCAGAGAAATTTTGAAGCTAGCAGATTTATTCTGGATTCGTGCTGGTGTTCCTGAAATCAAAATATGGCCATAGGAATAAAATTGTTCTCTTGTGGCACAGCACAGCATAAACAATGAGCATATTTAGGATGCAGGAAAACCCCATCTCTACAGAGAGCAAACATTCAATGAATTTTATAATATAATAATAATATATTCAAAAAGGAGGAGAAAGACAGAAGATGTATATTTAACCTGAGCATCGGGAAATAGCATACCAGCCGTAGGTTTTATTTGTCTGTGCAGCAGTCCCTAAGGGGAATTGAACCAAATATATTTTTTACTAACTTTCCATTCCTAACTCTTAATCAGAAGTCCAGATACTAACTTCTTTTGGAACGTGAAGCCCCCTCTGACAATAAGTGGAAGCTGAAATTCAGCAACACTTAACTCATTCCCACGGCAGCATCACATATTGTGGTGGACTGATGGAGGGTTTAACATGCTTTTACTTTACAAGTTCTGGGGACATTTCTCAAAATGTTTTTTTTTAAAGCATTCAAACAGGAGAAAGCAGCTAAATGAAAGTATGTATACTGTTGTCGTAAGGCACTGTCACTGTTTGAACTGCAGTTTTTAATTTGATGTAAAAACCATTTGTTTCTTTCATGATACATTGTCCAGACTAAAGATGTGATTTAAATCTCATGCCACTGAAGGCTGATCATACATTGTAAGTTCAAAACAAAGGCTTGAAACTATTGAACAAAGCTGGAGAGGAAAGACAAAAAGTGTGGCTGATGAAGATGTGAATCTGATTCTGCTTTCACACCCGTGTGTATTTAGCGAAAAATTTCCCTGTTGCAGAGGGGCTAACTTCCCTGCAATACAGACCAACAGCACACACAGTCTCAGTGTCAGAGAGATCCTAATTAAACAAGGAATACTGCAATTTGCTCTCATTTATTTAGGATAGACCAGAAGTAACTGTATTTTTCAGCGTCTATAAAGTTGAATTGACTTCCCAACGAGTTTCATATAAAAAACAAAATGCTGACACGGGAACAATTATTTTCCTCACACTAAAAAGTTTTAAATGAAAACTTTCAGACAACATTTTATCTGCAGCTGTTTGTCCAAATAAAGAGCTTGATTCCTAATAAATTTACCCCATTTTCAAACTTCAGAAAGTTTTACAGGTACTCATTTTCGTGTTTTCTCCCCTCCAAATGGATCTGTCAGTTGTAACAGGAGTGAAACAATATCTTTTTAGGCTAAGTTGGGGTGTTCTTATGCTTGTTTTTATTGTTGGCTTGGTGGTGTTTTTATGTTTTTTTTTTTTTTTTTCCTAATATTTTTGCCTTTTATTATCCCGGATTTTGTTTGGTTGGGGATTTTTATTCATGTATTTATTTATTTGCTTTGCTGTCTGTACTCTGTGTAGTGATTGTGCACCACTGGGCTATGCTACAAAAGGTCTGTGTGCCACATAACTCTCAGAAGTGCAAATACTGTAAGCCCTCAAGGGAGTTGTGGACGTGTAGGACAATGTAGAGCTGTCTGAGGATGGTGGCCTGGAGGTGGAACTTTCACAAAGCAAATTTTTAATTTCATGTGCTATGGCTAAATGATGTTTTGCAATTCATGAGATGCATTTAATCAAAGCATGTTTCAATGCATGAATTATGACTTGACTAGGTGCAGAGAAGTTACCTCTGTAATTGGTGAAAAGCCTTATTTGAGTTTAGGCAGAAAATAAACGTGGACCTTGAGGTCCACACTCTACAATAGAGACAGGTACCTAACTGGACGGTTGGATACCTCTGTCTTAACCTAAAATTTCTTTGTAAGTCAAGCACCAGTGTTGCTGGAATAAAGACAGCAAGCATAAGCACTACTGAGATCTTCTCCTGGGATGAGCCTAGGGACTTTCCTTGTATTTTCTTTTACAACTCAGCATAAATTGAGGTATCTCAAAACAGCTACAGATATAGCAGTTTTGATGTCCCTCCTTATAGCATTTTATTTACAATATATGTCAGCAATACTAAATTGTACTTCAAAACTAAACGGTACTTCATTTCTTCATTTTCTTAAATAACTTTTTTTTGATATTTTAGGAGATAAAGGAATTTGTTTGTTTTTTTTTTTTCCCTCACTACTTCATTTATATAGTTCCCTCTCATGTAAACAAAAACCAGTCTCAAAACATATACGATGGTATCTTTACTAATGTATTTTCAAAAAAATCGTCCATGTCCCCTACCAGTTTATACTAACTACGTGAAGAACAGGATCACTCAGTGGCATCAGACTAGGAAAAAAAGTAGTAATGTTTACAGAAAGTATGAAATTTTTTAGTTTTAAATACTATTTCATTTTATTAAAGTTTTTTTTTTATATTCATAGTTATTGAATTCAAATTAAAAACATTCTACAGTTTTGTTTCTTTTCCTTTTATTGTAAAGCAGATTACTAATATATGTCTGCGACTTTTAATTAAAGTAAGCAGAGCTTTTACCAGCAGGAAGAATGAAAGCCCAGTGAATGGTTCACCTTGAAGACTTTTTTTTTCTTTTATATGTAATTTCAGATGCTGCACAACAAACATGTGATGGTCCGTGTTGGAGGAGGATGGGAGACTTTTGCAGGTTACTTACTGAAGCATGACCCATGCCGAATGCTGCAGATCTCTCGAGTGGATGGGAAAACTTCTCCAGTTCAGAGCAAGTCTCCAACCCTCAGGGACATGAATCCAGACAATTATCTGGTTGTTTCTGCCCATTACAAAACCAAGAAGGAGATTAAGTGAAATAAGCTTCTCATGTGATTGGGACTCTATATATGTAGGTCCAAATTATTTTCTCAAGTGTAGCAAAGTTAGTTTATGCTTTAAAAGGACTTCAGAAACTTTCAGACTGGAAATGGCAACCCATTTTGAAGATCTTTGAATTGTAGAAATATTTATTTCTAGTACTGTATCTTTTATAGCAGATTACCCTTGCTAGGCTAATTACTACAATCAGATAAGAAATAGACATATATTTTTAGCCAAATTATTACTCTTTAATACGTGAATGTATACTTAGAGTTACATAAAGGAGTGGATCCTGTTAAAGGAAGAAAATACATAATACAGTATATTTGTATGAAAATCTTATGACATTGAATCCTTGACTGTTAGACTAGTTGGAATATATATATGCAGGTGGAAAATTAGTATTTGTGGAAATTATTTGGTAATGCCTCTTGAAATGAAATCAGAATTGACTATTATTATGGGTTGCAAGATTTTCTTAAGCAATAGAATATAGAGACTTGTTGCATGCCAAACAATTTCCCAAAGTGATTACTTAAAAAAAACATAAAATAGCCCAAGAAGAAAGACCCACAACCCTTCTACTCTTTAAAACAAAAGGCAATACCGAGTGCTAGATCCGCACGTAGATCCTTCCTCTTTCTGACAGAGTTGCCCAATATAGAAGCAGAACGAAGCTGAGAGGTTGCCCCTTCCCCTGTCAGACAACAGAGGTGGCCAGCTGTACTAGCAGGGTGGCGTTTTGCAAGCCATGAAGGGAAGCAGTAAAAGATGCATGGCCCTTCTACCCAAGGAGGGGCTTCAGAAGAGACTAGTCCCTCCTCCATCACAAAACATTATCCTCTTCTTGAATGTGAGCTTTTCCTTCCCCTTATTTTTCATTCTATTGGTCATGCCAAATACAAAATATTCATTATTCTGTCAGTAGAGTGATTCACATTCTTGTAAATCATTCACACACCTCTAAAATAGCTAAAGACATATTGGGGCTTAGTTCATAATTTTGGCTACTTTTCTTTGTTTATATTTGGTAATTTATGTGCCTTATAACTTCCTAGAAAAATCATTTTATAGGATTATTTCACTGACTGTATAAATTCGAGCAGAACTCAGTTGTTTCATTACAAATGAAATAAACTTTTTTAAAATACTCATATGTTTTCAAAGTCTTGTTTGGTATTTGTAACCTGTATTCCTGCACTTTGCTGCTACTGAGTAGATGCCTACAACGTAGAACTGCTTGCTAACCTAATAATAAGGTAAGCAGCAAATGGTGGTGCAAACATTTACTTATGACAGATAGCACAGAAAATACTTGGATTTTGTTTAGAATTAATTTTCCTTTGCAGGAAAAGAACAGAATCAAAAGTGTTCCTGAGGTGTTTTTTTTTTTTTTTTTTTTTTTTTTAAGTATCAACTGCTATTTTTCTGTACTTTTTAATTTTAATAAATACCTTTATAATCTTCTCCTGTGGTCTTAAAAATTAAAGGCAAGATTTCTTTTGGCTACAGCAAGACAAGCTCAAGACCTTGTGTCTTCATGCTCAACGCCTTACTAAAACCAGCACTTGTTATCACACATCAGTAGAACCATCCTACCTATAAATACCTGCTAAATACTAGCAATACACAGTTGCTTGGTGCACAGTACTAAATAGCAGTACATAACTCTAAACATGTTGCTGGAAAGAAAACTTGTAGACTTTTATTCTTATTTTAAGCTATTTTCTAGGAAAAGTAAACATATACTTGAGCGGTAAGTCCTTCAAAAGGCCATAGCAAGACACAAATCTCATAGAAACAATATATGTAGCCCTAAAAGTAGTGGGGAACAGACCATAAGCAGCACTAATTTTTGTTTTGTTTTCAAAAAAGAAAACAAGGAAGCACAGCTAAAAAAAAAGAAAAAAGTTCCTAATATATGCAGAGAGATCTGTTTTTAAATGAAGAGAGAAGAAAAAAAAAAAACAACTTGAAAAGGTGTCAGATGTTTACTTTGCAGTCATGGTTACTCTTTTAAACATAAATAGTTGTGTTTCCATCATCCATGTTTAAGTTTACATTACTATCTTTTCTATAACGTATTGGAAGATATTTACATGTTAATAGATTAAGAACAGACATTTACAATTTTATATATATAAGCTATACTTAGATTTATTTTAACATTAAGCATCAACAAATAATCCCAGTAAATCCAAACCAAGATTTTAAATTTAAAAAATAAATAAATAATAAACTAAGGTATGCATTTGGACTGTAGCTAGCAAACAGTCTTTTTTCATTTAGGGTACTCAAGCATCCTAAAATCACATTAAAGTACTACCTGACTTAAAACTTCAACCTAATTGGTGGCATAATAGGAGTCCTATAACGGATTTTTTTTTTAAAGTACTGCCTGCTACCACCTGGAGTAAAAGGTTTTCAGGTGGGGCTTCTGTCATTTGATGCACCTGGGATGGGTGTGGAGCAAGGAGAAGGAAGTTAAAGGAGGAGAGTCAATAAAATCCTGCAGTAATGTAACCCACTTTGGAGAGAGGGGCTGGAGGTATCCTATTTGGAAGGTAAGTGTAGCTCATTAGAGAAGTGGTGTTTTATTATTGTACTAGGCTCTGAAGCAATGTTGAAGTTGTTTTTTTTGTGGTTTTCTTTGTTCAGAGGATTTAGGAGTCTAAAATTCACATTACAAAGTTAAAGCTGAGCACCCACATCTTGCTGAAAGAGTTAGAGCGCTTGTTGTTTGCTAGTATGGGAACAGAACAGGTTTCTTGAAGAATGTTATCTGTAGAGGGGAAACAAAGTTGGTCATTAGTTATTCTGGATGATACTTAAACTTTCTGTGGTATGGTGTGTGGCTAGTAAGGTATCTTGCACAGATTCCTAGGAGACTGAACTGAATATCAGAGTACCACCAGGTACTCTGACCTGCAGCGTATCAGATGTGCAAACGTTCTTTTGTATCCTAAGCAAGATCTGTTGAGACTCTGAAATAGTTCCTTGTTACAACAGTGAGTAGCAAAAAGCTGAAGTGTTGACACATCAATGGAGGTTGACAGTAAGGAAGAGGACCATGTAGTGACTTTAGCTCAACTTATCACCGTGTAACTCTGCAGAGTGTGAGTGTCAGGGAGGCTGAAAGTCTTACAAAGCTGAGCTACTCTCAGCTGGACCAGAGCCTCTTCTTGAAGTGTGAGTTGGGTCATGTAGAAGACAACACGGAAACACTTTTTAGCTGTGAATAAAGAAATAATGGTGGTAGAACTCAAGATGATAATCAGCATAAGATGGCTTTTAAAAACTATTATCATATAATGCCAAATAAACATCATAATTCTGGAAACAATTCAGAAATAGCTTGGAAATGTTAATTGTAACACCTGTTAATGTTTATTGCAGAACATACCTTATGTTACCTTGCTGTTCATATTCTATTTGTCTTTTTTTTTTTCCAAGCAGATTTATTTATATAATTGAGTGGGGACAGTACCTTATTGTAGTGATAATTGAGCCTTCATTTGCATTACCAACTTTTCTTTTTTCCCCCCTCTCCCAACAGCAACTCAAGAGATAAAAATTCTATGGTAACCAGCTCAAGGGCTCTTGGTGGGGATGAGTGAAAGAGTGAGGTGTGAATATATGTGTGGGAAGGTATAGCAAGCTTCTTATAACTGAAGACGCAACACTGAATTCATTATATGTGTTCATTTTAGATCAGTGAGATGAGCTGTTTGCCACAGCACGGTGTTACAGCAGCATCTGCTAGAGATGCTTACGAGGATTTGGTTCTTCTGGGGCTTATATTGTGTACTGCCGTGTTGGCTGCTGACTGGGAAGGAAGCCAAGTGCCTTTGCTTTGCTTTGTCTCGTACTTTCTTAGCCTGTGGGTATACTGGAGTCTAAAGTAAGGTGAAACAGACCTTTAGGATCACGCAAACTTTTATGGGGCTGGAGAGGTTTTTCCATCCCAGTCCAGCTGCTGGCACCACTCGTACCTGATGAGCTTTGTCTCCATGATTGAATCTGTCAGGGTGCCCAAACCACATGCTGAAGCCATCTGTTTGGCTAAGGGCTCCCAGTGGTGCTACCTGCCTACCCATGGGGAGCCACAGCTTCCCTGTCCTTGCAAACCTCAGCAAGTCCTGCCCCAAACGTTCTCTGCCTGGAATCAGTGTATCTATACAATATACAGTAGCAGATGGTTTCATTCTGCAACTATTGCTGCAATGACTATCCTATCACTCAGTTTGAGCCCTTTTGATGTCAGTTCAGAAGCATTGTTTTCTGACTGCCAGGATTTATTTTTTTCCAAGTGTTTTTGCAAGAAACTAAAAATGCTTTCAGAAGGTAAGTGGAAGAGGTGTACTCATAGTGCTGTAAATCAAACAAGGTATCAACCACCTAACTCATCTGAATGTTTTTGAACAGTTTCTGAGGGGAAGTGAACTGACAGGAATGGAGGAAATAAGGACCCAATAGCTACTTAGTGCAGCACAAAGTGGTAACAAAGAGGGGGGTGGTATCTGTTTCTCCAAGTAGAGAGCAGCCTGAATCTGTGTAGCCGTTGGCTTTACCACTTAATGGCACTCTGTAGGTAACTATAAATTGTATGCTACTGAACTGCAGTATGTCTTGCTTTCATTCTGATCTGGTATTAATGTTATCAGAAAACTTAGGAAAACAAGAAGTGTTTTTATTCGCCCAAATCATTTCCCGGCTTAGGTTCAGGCTGTGATCACCCAAACAATCAAGCCAGCATGGTGCAGAAAGCTTTTTTTAAAAACAGTTTTATCACTTGGTGATTTGTAATACAGAATAACAGCACCCCAAATCCTCTCAAGTCTTTCTTTGCTGTAGGAATAAATTTCACGTTCAAAACCAGGTCACTTAAAAAGCATGGACATATCTCCTATTTAGTGAAGGGATGGACAAAGAAGCAAGATTTGCTTCTGTGGTAATTCTGGGTTGCAAAATCTCCTTTAAACACAAGGTCCGCTCAATCAGAGGTGATCTGATTTTTGTTTATTCCCACCTTCCAGAAACATTGCCAGGCCAAGAGCCACAAGTAAGCCAGTTGTGTCGGCTGGACCAGGAATCAATGTCAAGTGGTGTGGATGTTCAGCCAGCATGGTTATCTTTAAAATAAATGTAGAGCACTTTTGCTGGTCCAGACGATAGTACCTGGAGCAGAATAGGCTTACCTTGCCCTATCTATAGCAAGTGTGGGTAGCATGTCACAGCACACTAGCATGACCACTTCACACTGCAAATACCTCTTCTTTTGACAAAGAAGCAGCTTCAGCAGGTGTCCAGGAATCATAACTTACTTGATGAGGTTATTATGTTGATTTCCATGAAAATCTTCGTGATCACAATTCAAGTGCAGACTCTGTTAGGTCAGCTTGCTGATCTTCCCTTATGGTTTTAGGGGAGCAATAAGATGGAGAGTGAGAACTAAAATGTGTTAGAAATATCCCAAATGACAAGCCCCAGTGCTAAGTACCACCTATGTATCTCTGTAGGACATCAAATGGGACAGATGTTGGATTGAAATTCACATTGCAAACTTTTTTTTACATACTTTATTACATCTCAATGCATTTTCATTAGAATTAATTGGTCATAGTAATGTTTTTTAAATGCAGTGAAGAGAACAAGTGCAAACAATCAAAGGAAACTATATGTATTCATCATCTGCCAAGGACACAACTTCTTAGCCCTAACAGTATCATATTAACATTGTAAGGTCTATATTCTTGACTCAATTATGAAGGTTAAGCCAGGAAATTCCCTGTGTCAGGACTGAGCTCCTAAGACGATGTGAGACACAATTTGGGAAGTAAAACAAGTATCTAGTTCAGGGAAGATGAAAAGCCAACATAGGTCAAAATGGGGTCAATGACATGCTGAGCCAAACTTAATGCTTTTCAGGAAAAAGAGGAGCCAGCTTCTTAACGTTGATCATGCTGCAACAAGCTTTCCTTGTCTGTGAAAACAGGGGCTTGAGGTCACTAGTTATACCATAGTTTAGGTAGCTCTAAATAATCCAAGGCAGCTTCACATTTGGGAAGGGAATTACAGACATTCCTGAACACAGAAGAAAAGCGACACAGCTTCAGGCATTTGGCCAATGTTAGTGCAGTGTAACAAACCCACCCAGATAGTACAGAAATTTCAGCAAATGAACTGGCCAACAGATGACATAATGGGTCTCTTGCTTTTTTTCAGTCATCTGAAGTGCAGCACTGCCCTCTTGTGTTTAAAAGGAAAAAAACAACAAAACAATGAATTAAGTGTTTTTAATTTTGTTTTTGTTCCAGTATTCCTTATAAATACTTATTTTAAGAGAAATTCACATCTGAAAGTGAGGAGAACGATTATTAGACTCGCAATAGAACAGCTTTCTTGCTGTAAGTATACAGGGTTTATAAAGGTATTTTATGCAGTGTCAAAAGGCTTCAGTCTGTAAGGGCCTATCATTGAGTCTGCTTTAGTTGTGTTTTTTTTAAAGGCACTAAATCCTAAAGCAGTTCACAAGTTATTAGGAAACTGAAAAGAAATATGGTAACCTACATATCCAAATACATATTTATGAACTCCATCTTATATAAGGAGTTGGAGAAAAGTTTAATTGTAGAGCTCAAAGTAAGTGTTAAACATCACATGGGCATGTGAACTCTGCCTAAGCTGGCCATAAACATAGATGTACCAACCGACCAGACAACATACACACAGACTGACTACAGGGTCAAGACATCATTTCTACGTGAGAAAACCCATCTCACTCCCTTGAGAGGGAACCAATAAAACATGCACACAAAACAGAAGTTGGCCAAAACCTAGTGTTCAGAGGCTTGAGCTCCTAACTTTCTTAGTACACAATTCCACATCTGCCCTCCTGCAATGGCAAAGTACTGCTGAGTCTTCATATGCAAACAGCAAAAGCCACATGATGAGTAAGTGCCACTCAGCTGCAGAAACTGGCAAGTTATTGGCAGTAAACATCAATCTTCTCTCCAGAAGTCATACTTCTTTATCCAACCTGCCACTAAAGAAAAAAACAACAAAATGCACCACAGGTTTGCATGAAGCTGGGCGGGGGGGGGGAATGCCCACACCACAAGGTTGTATGAAGACCAATGCCCTTGTCTAATGCAGTTTATATCCAGTGAGTGGTGGACACAAAGCTCACCAGTGGTAGCATATGTGAACTCCCACCCACAGTTTCACTGCTATGAATGCCCTCATATCCAGCAATAGGGGGAAGAGATAATTGCTTACAAAGCTTGTGTTTCAAGAAATGGATCCACCTATTGCCCTGGAGAGCTCCTGCATTGAATTTCCACCTGGTTTTCTGAGAGTTTATTTAGAAAAGTGGTAGCAATAGCAGCAACCAAGTTTATCAGTAAATATGGCAGCATTTTATATTTTTTAGGAAGAGAAAAAGATAATTGAAACGCCAAGCAATTACTGTACTTAGTTGAATGATATTCTGTAAACTCTGAGCCAAGAGAGCAAGTCTCAAGAGGTACTGAAAAGGGACACTGAGGTCAGGGAGGAGGTTCCCCAGTGCTGAGAGTACCATAAAACTGAAGAGAATCAGATCATTGGTGCAGAAACTGGGAGAAAGACAAGAAAATAAAGCTCTCTGCCATCCTTGCATCCCAGAAATGAAATCTACTTGAGAATACATGACACATGCTTCTATTTCTATTCCATTTCCCTTTCTCTTGTTTTTTTCTTGCATTATTCAATCTTGTAGACAACAATAGAACAAAATTGGATTTTCCTCAGTGAATATCAAGACAGTTGCATCATACTGTTTCATCTTTAAACTTACTCTCAGTCCTCCTTCTCCTCCAGAACCTGAAGCTGCAATTCTTTTTTCTATTTCTTCCTGTTTCTTTTTCTTTTGCTCTAAGGAGTAAGTGTTCTTAATACCTCGAGAGGAAGCCTGCGAGAAAAATATTTGCATAAGGTCAGTTATTTTTATGGATAGAAGCCAAACTGCGAGTCTTGGTAACAGTACCTTGTGAACTCTGGTTTGCATGTAAAGATGGAAACAGTAAGTAACGCTACCATGATGTCAAACCAGACTTTCTAGGGTACTTCTTTATATTAAGTGCTCTTGTTCTTGCAGCTATGTGAAGGAGTTCTAGTTTGATATTAATATATCCAGGTGAACATACTTGAATGCAATTAAGCGTACCCAGTTTGCATCCCTTAAGACACAAAGACAGAACTTCACTTGCCCAAAAAAAGCCCTGGGCTTTTGGTTTGTAGTTTTTTGCAGCGTCAGGGCCTCTTCTTGCCCTCATGAACAGACTTAAGTGGGAAGAGACAATTTTGGCAGGTAGAACTTCAGCTGTTTAATCATCCATTCACATTTTTCAAATCTTCTTGTCAAATGGAGATGCTACCAAAGTCCCTGGTAAAAGTTTATCAATTTCTCTTTTTAAAGAGAGTAACTGAGTGATACTTGTATTTTCTTTAATAGCCTAATAGCTACCACAGAACTTCAAAGCTATCTGCAACCCAAGTTGCTTCATTTCTCCTTCCTCCCAGGAAACCATTTTAGCCATTTAAGAGCTAGATGAGGACTTCTTTCTCTTATACACTTCTCAAAAGTATGTTTCAAGCAGCTATCCTCAAAAACAAACAAAAAAACCATGAAAACATTTGAGACTACATGTGGATTGCTTTTAATATGTAGTCTGAGACAAAAATGAAAAGTAACAATTTCTACAGAAAGGCTCTGAAGTGTCACTGCTGTTGCTTCAATTACTTATCAAACTCCCTCAAGACCAGGTCAATGTGGTCGTCACCAATAATAGTTAATTTTTAATTCGATATATAATTTCAGTAACACGTGACTCTCTCTTCGTTGATCAGCTGTGGTCTTCAGGATATACTTTTTCCTTACTGTCAATTTTGTATGGTTCATCTTTTAATGACTTTCTTGAAAAGTAAGGATAGGAAGATGGGCTAGCTAGTTCTAGCCACTCTGTTAGATCAATGACATTCTACCTCTTGAAGCTTTAAGTATACTGAAACTGTTAAAACCTAGCAGCCTTAAAAAGATGGAAGACTAAGTACATACTTTTACCCTGATAGAATTTAAGCTAAAAAAAACATTTGGTTGTTCCCACGTTGATAAATCAAACTTGCAAGTGTCCACAATCTGCATTTTTAAGAGAAGTAAAATGTATTGTAACTTGAAATTGCCATTGCAGCAGTTGTATGACAACTCTAGTTCTCAGTATTTCTGTCTCTTGCTTTCAAGTCTTATAGTGTGTGAAAAAGTAACAGTGAACTTGCTCTTCAATTGCTTAATGGTTTTCAAACTCTTAAAGAACTTCTTCCATCCAAACAAGCTCAGTTACCTTGCAGTGGTCTTTTGAGTACTTACCTAGCTGCACAATCTAGTGTGTGTGTATATATTTAAGTATGGAGGTAAAATGTTATCAATACTGTGAAAACTTCATGACAATGCCCACAATCCAGCACGATATCTGGTGTTCCTGCAGAAGCCCTAGCTACTTTCCCTGTAAACCAGCTACCCAAATATATTCTGAATAAATAGCATTTAATCAGGCGTTACCTCCATCTGCCTCTTCTCAGCAGCTTCTGCTAGCTGTCTTCTTTTTATTTCCTAAATAAAATGTGAAAGACAGTGAAATTTTATTCCAATACAGTCTGTACCTTCTTTTAAAAGTCTAAATTTTTAAATGACTCAAATCTGTACTGCAAACTGTCACGAAATGCCAACCTTATGTCAATTAGCATCGTTCTTACCTCCACTGCAAAAGTGGGAGAACAAAATGTTTTTAGTGACTAATAGGCTACAGGAGCAGCTGCTGACAGAGCTGCAGTCCAACCCTCCCCCCCTAGAAACCTCTATGGGGCTTTTACTGCCCGAAAAACAAGGCTGTAAGGAGAAGACAGTGATAAATGTCCTTGGGGAACGTAAAGAAGGGGTTGTTGTACTCTTCCTGACTAAAAGCCTCAGGTGGGGAGTGGAAGAGGGAGGACAGGGGTAACCATTCCTGCAGCAGCTCCTGTCACTACAGCCTAAACCTGACCCCGTGAGGCTGGGGGGAGCCCCCAGCCCTGCGTTCAGGGCACCCGCTGCGTTTCTTCCCTTGGCAGGGGAAAAGGAGGCGCGGCCCGGGGGCCGCCCAGCACGGGGGGCGGACACAGGCGGCGGGGCCTCCAGTGTGGGGCCGGGTCTGGGCGGCCCAGGCCCTTCCTGGCCCGCGGGGACAGCGCTGGGCGCGGCCTCCATGTTACAGAGGAGCCCTCGGGCCGCTTCCCGGCGGGCCCAGGCCCGCGGCCGCTGGGCCCCACCGCGCTCGCAGGCGGCCGGGCCGGGCCGGGCGGGGAAGCGGCCGGGCCGTACTCACCGGGTCGGGCGTCTCTACCACGTCCTTGACTGCGCCCCCCAGGCAGGGCAGGCAGAGCCCCATGGCGGGGCCCACCGCCGGCACGGCTGGCGGCGGCCGGGGAGGAAGAGGAGGAGGAGGAGGAGGTGGCGGCGGCCCCGCCTGCGGCCTCCGCCCGGCGCCGCGCTCGGGCAGGGCCCGCCCTGCCTCGGGGCCGTGCGGGGGCGGCAGGGGGCGGGCATGGCCGGGCGGCGGGGCCGGGGTGCGGCTGGGGCCGGCCTGCGCTGCGTCCAGCCGCGGCTTCCTCTCCCTGGCCCTGGGAGCCGGCCCTGCGAGCTCTACCAGCTTCTGCTGCGGGGCCTCCGTCCTGGGCAGCGGCAGCACCCGGAGCTGCTGCGGTCCCTGGCTGCTTTGTTGGGTCACTGACGGGGTGAACTGAAGAGGTGTTGAAATCACAATCGGTGACACCACCTGAGGAAGGAACTGTCTCCGTGTAGCTAATGTCCAACCGGTGCCGGCAGGCCTGTAGTCATCCGTCTTCAAAGGATAACAGAGTATTCCAGTTCCCATTTGTTCATGACATTAACGTCAATCTCTATTCACTTAAGGACACAGAAAATAAATCCTTCAAAAAGTAAACTACATTACCTTCATTGTATTAGGGCAAGAGGGGCAGTAGTCTAATTAATTTCCAGATCGCTCTGGTAAACCTTATACAGGATTTGGAGTTTACTGGAAGTATGCTTAAATGAGAAGTAGCATTTCATTCCCTGGTGTTAGGCTGCCATCCACTGGCCTTGAGCAGGCACAGGCTGCTTCCACACATTGGGTACGTGTATTTTTGGCAAGAAGGTGTTGATGATACTGATACTGTATGTCAGCAGGGGGCTTCCTGGGATCAGCAGAAAGCTCCTGAGGTCCTAATTCACAAACCTGAGACAACTTCCCTCTGACCAGACAAAATTGTATTTAGCTGTCAGTGATAAAGCAAAATTCAGATTCAAGCATTGAGCCACGTTATCAGGAGTCATGCCCGTATGAGAAGTAGTAATACTTGGTGATCTTTAGCTAATGCACAGTGCCCTTTCTGTCTGATTATGTTGGTTTGGCCCAGCTGTATGTTCCAATGCCTGGCAGCCCTTTGGTGCTGTCACGCGTGCTATCGTGAAATGAGAACTTGAAAGTCTTTGGTTTCTGCTGTCTGTAGCACTTTTCCCCATTCCTCCCAACTGGCTTGGTTGGCACGCCCAGGTGAAGCAATTTCTGAGAGATTTCTGATGTAATTTCTGGGAAATTAGCATAAACTGCTAAATGGGATGGAAGCAAGACGTCAGCATCTGCTAGATTTCTAGAAGCGTCAGAGTAACCAAAGCTTACACCAGATTTAGTGCGGTCTAAAAATTGCTTTCACTTCATGCTCTAATACGATGTTGGTGGGGTGTCTCAGAGGTCCTGTTGAAAGCTGATGGTGACATGCCTGTTGCCAGACGCTTAAATGCTCTGGCACAATCTTAGCCTGCAGCGATCTCATCAGTGAGCACAGCAAGCGCCTTCGTGTGTGGTGTTTTGCTAAAGAACATAGCACGCTCACACACGTGGAAGGTACGCCAGGAGTGGCAGGGCAGGATGGGGATGGCACTGAGCCTCACAGCCCCCTTCATGTGCTGAGGCAAGATCAATGGCTATCTCATCGTGCAGCTTTCAGCCCTTTTTGACTTGCATGTATAGCTGCAGAAAAGATTATTCACTTTTCTTTGTTTATCATTTATGTTCATCTTGAGGTGCACTTTTTCCTATTTTAATATTTTTAAATGTTCACATCCTTTAGAAAGCTCCTAGTCATAGGTGAATTAGCACTTTGTTGGATTCAGCCTTTTGTCCCATTTGAAATGGTTTGCTGTGCTTTGCTGTCAGGAACTGCCATGCAAACCTCTTTCTTCCATGCTGGCCTTGTTTCCCTGTGTTTCCTGATACTGAATTTTCCTAAAGTCTTTTCTTCTTTCCTGTATCTTCTTTCTATTCCTTTTTCTTAAAATTTTCCTACCTTCTCTTTTGTCCTAGTTATTTATAGTAGCTATGGCATTACTCTGTTCAACAACATTTCCTGAGCTTGCATTTTTCTATACATCCCTTACCAGGGGTTATGTGAAGAGTGTTAGAAGTACTCTTCACAAACAATGCCACATCTGTGCAGTTTCTTTCCTGTCTCAGTGCTATTGAACCAAGTACTTATTTTTGTGTCCATGTTCTTGTCCTGCCATTTATTCCACGAGTACACGATGTCATGTGTTACTGTAATTCTAGTTCTTGTGTCTGTTCCCTGCAGCTCTAATTAGCCATCAGACAGGATTATTGTGTCGCTAAACGAAATACTCCGAGCAAGTCACAGCATGGCCCTGGGCTTTCTGAAGTGAGCATCAGAAGTGTGGCTGTTTTCCTGGGAGACTGGTCAGGCTGGAGGGAGGGAGCAGGAGGCTCACCTGCCTCCTTCCCTCCTTTGCGGGTGGAGGCTGTCTGCAGGAGGGCACAAAGCTGCAGCAGCGTGGCCAGGCTGTGGTGCTCCAGAAGCTGTGGCATATTCTGGGGTGTTATGATTTAACTTGATGCTTTGTAATGGAAGCAGTTATTGTTATCATTTCTGAGCTTTCAAGGTGCTGTGGTTTTATAGTCGTATGGCTTAAGCAATTAAGTGATGAGGGCTTGTCAAGCTTCAGGTTAGATCCCAGGGGTTCGTGGTTGCTGCAGTCCCCTGTATACTCCATCAGTATCATGATAACCCATGAATACAGCAAAAAGGTGTCTGTCTTGCCTACCAGGTTTAGAGGAAGATATAAGCACTATTGAACAAGACTTCTCTGCAGAGAGAGAGAGCGCAGCTTCCTGGTAGTGTGAAATGATAAGATATATAACTGAAAAGTGAGTGGTCTAACCTAAACTGCACTTCTTTAAAATTGTGTGCATAAGGCACAGAATGCTGGTTATTGAGAATTAGTAGGAAATACGGTACCAACTTGTTCTCTAACAAAGAATTTAAGGAAGCTGCTGAAGTTTAAGGAATAACCTTTCAGTGAATTTGCCTAGTCTGAGGTCCTTTAAGAACTGATTTCTTCTTGAGGCTTCCTGGAATAAGCTTAAAGAAACCCTGAGTATGTATAGCTTGACATGAAGTCAACAGGATCTTTGTGTGTTTGGATGCATTGATGCTTGAAAATGACATACGCATTGAAATTTTGGGAAATAAGGGCCTTATTCAGGGGAGGAGTTAGCTTCAGCACAGGGGGGCAGATGCAGAGCTCCCTGGCTTGAAGCACCGGGGCAGCTGGTTCTCCCGGCCAGGGGCGCAACATGACAGTGCGACTGAAACACGGAGCTGGCAGCAGGCTGAACTCATCTGCATCGCCTTTGGAAGCGTTTCTGAAAACAAGCAGTGGTGATTAGCCATCTTTTCTTTCCCTCTTAATCCTTCTCTTTAGTCTCTTCAGCCTAAACAGGTTCTTCTTTTCTCTCTCTGGGAAACTTTCCCCTGTGCTGGGGGTGAGCAGTGCAGAGCATTGCTCTGCTTCTTGCCTGGAAAAGGGGTGATGCTCATCGTCTGTAAACAGCACAGCAGGGATTGCTCGACAAAGTGAAGAGTGCTCTTCTTGATTACAGATGGCAAAGCTCTTCGATTAATTGCACACTGAGGATTTATTGGCAGTGTAAGATCAGTAATATTAATGCCTGGTATCTCAACAGTAACAGAAAACAGGGGAGGGTTTGGTTTGTTTTAGTTTTTTTTTTTTTTGTCCCCTTTCCCCACCCTGCCAAATGGTAGTGCTATGTGTTATTGCATAACACATTTGTTATGCAGTCACCTTCAAATGAGCAAACAAACCACATACTTTTAACAGTGACATTAACAGGAGTAGCATGTTTCCTGTAGGGGCTTGCTAGACTGATCAATTTGAACTGTTTTTTGTTAATGTGATGAATAGTGTGTAGTGTTTTGAGTATCTGATTTATCAAAAAAAAAAAATAATACTACAAATGTATTTGACCTTTCTGCCGGTGTTTTTGTGGGTCATTAGAAGATCTGGCAGTTCATTACATGTTCATTTATAATAGTTACGATGGTGTTTGTGCAAGAATGACATTGATAAAAGTCAGATTAAGATGCAATTCAGTGCAATTAAGGCTCGAATTCTTTGTCTTCTTTAAATCCAGCAGATGGTACAATTGACACAAACAATTCCTGAATTTCCCAAATCTATATGCACACCTTCAATTTGTTGTTGTTTTTTGATATTGCAGGCTGTGTGGCTTTGAATGGGAATGAGGGCTGTACAATACTACCCATTAGATTTCTGGAAGTGTCAGAAAGCTTTTTTTGGAGAAGAAAAAAAAAAACGAAAATAAGAGTGAGTCCCAACAACATATGCAGAAAGAAGAAAAACAAGCAGAGGCATTTTTTATCCTCCGCTATTGCGTATGCAATATAGGGCAGATACAAGGGAAGTGGCTTTAAGAACCCTGGCCAAATGATTTGAAGGTCGATAATGTACACTTAAAGGGTGAAAATTATGGGGTAGTTAGTCTACCCCATAAATGCCTCTTTCTCTACAAAAGAGCACCTCTTGAAGAGATGTTAACTGCCACAGTAACTGTAGTGCTGACCTTTTAATGTGGGAATTCACTGATAATGGAGAAATAATGGTGTTACTATTGTGTGTAAATCTAGAGAGAACCCCTTTCTGACTGAGAGTTTAACAAGCTGTTGTGATCGCTTTATTAAAAAAAAAAAAAGGAAAACTTATTAGAGACCAAATTCTGGTTATTGGGACTAATCTCTGGAGTGCCTGGCTAGTTATCGTACCTCTCTTCCAGCTGATAACAATACTTATTTGACTTTTTTAAACTTTTTGAATCTTTCCTCAAGAAAAATGCAAATGGCTGTAAGAGTAGCTGTGACCCGATCATAACTCTGATTGGTGCATTGGCAGTACTTGCTTTCACCATGCAATGTTTTTACAACAACAGAAACGTAGCCCCTTACGGGAAAGGCATGGGTCAGCTTAGTGCCACACTGTCTACTGGAAAAGTAATTGCAGCCTCTGTGGACATTTATATAAGCCTTTATGGCCCTGATTTGTTACTCCATAGAAATTAGCCATCAGTTTAAATGGCACTTGGAAAGGACTGAAGCTAATCAATACAAAGGCTCTCCCTGATTTCTGAGAGCATCCTGCCAGGGCCATGATGTCGCACAGATGGTCGTGGGGCTCCAGGTCTGACGGCCTCCACAGCAGCTCCACCAGGTTGGTCGTGCTTGTGGTGTCTCTTCTCTGGCTCTATTGTTGCATACTGCCATGCTCTGAGTAGTAAAGGGAAGGGGGAAATGAATTTCTGGTTGCAGAATAGTTCTCCCTGTGTAAGTGCCACCCCCAATACAGGGGTGACCTATTCCTATGAATATAGGAAAATCTATGCAGCCCTGCTAGTGAGCAACAAGTCAGGCTAAACAGGACCATTCCCCCAGCCATTCTTCCCTGTTCAGGCCTATGTAATGGGTCTGTAAAATCCGTATAATCCAGCCAGTAAGCAGACTAGCTGCAAGAACCAGGTGGGCTCTACTATACCTTAGGCACTCTGGATATATTCAAGTTGGCAGTGGTGCTGGTTTAGATCCTCAGCTGCTTTGTTCTCTTTCATTCTCGGCTGGTTCAAGGACAGCCATGTGCAAAGGTCCAATGCATGCCAGAGATGCACTGTTTGTTAATTTATTACACCAGTGTTCGGGGCCTGCAAATCGTGTGGTTTTTCACTCATAACGTTTTACTTCTCTATGTAGACAGTGATTCCAACCACAGAGATCATGAAACTTTAAGACATCGACTTCATTCTCAACTCTGTTGGTAATTCCACCAAAGTCCTTGGTGTTTTAATAAGTAAATAAGGATCTGTTCTTATTGTTGCCAGACCAAAGTCTTATTATAATATTTGACTGTGGGGCAAGAATAAAAAGACAGTTGCATAGAATGAACATGGTTCAGCGACTTAGTATTTTGCCTGTTTTTATAGGACTGTATCTCAAGGGTTACTTCAGATAATAACTCTAGGTTTATGCCTGTCTTGAAACCAAAGACAGGAAAACTTCTAGCTATTGCCTGGTTTGGGACAGTTCAGAAAACTAACTAGTTGTGAAATCACCAGCTTAACATGAAACAAGACATTTTATGTACACATATTGTAGAATATTAGCAGTAAAATTGTAATGATCTTTAAGTATTCACTCTACTTCTATGTATGTCTTCACAAAACATAGGGAACCATATGTAAGGAGCATTTTAATGAAAATACTTGATGATACTTGATAACAGTTTCAATGATATTGAGAACTAGTACATTTAAAATTTAAGTTTTTTTCAAGAATGTGGCAAGGCAGATTTTGTGAAAATTGTTTATGACTAACCAGAGGAGGATGAATATGGTGTAGTGCTTGACTATAGAATACAGATATTCAGTGATCACTTCATTATTTTCTGCAAATTTCTTTTTATATTTTAGCTTAGGGATTACTGAAAATGTCAGACTGCTGTCCATGCTCTGGAAACTCTCTATTTTGAAAGTACAACTTCTGCTGAGGAAAGCTTTCTGGTCCAGGAAAGCTGACCTTTTTTAAGCCATGGTTTAACTTCATAAACTTTCAGTTAATCTCAGTGATTTTGCTTCATTAGCAGTGAATCCCTTGCCATTAGTTTCCCATCTTTCCTAGCGGATTGTCACAATCTGCTCTCTGGAAGCAAGGGAGGTGTATGGATGTCACTAGTGGGTGACTAAAACTTGCACACTGCATACAAACTTCCTTCTGTACGTCTTTCTTCTGAGCAAAATCCCATGCATTGACATCTCTGGGAAACTCGATGTAAAAATCAATGGGAGCATTTCCTTGAATAAAACCTGTAAACACCTGGAAGTCCTGCTTGATTGACTGTCCAGCACAAAGGAATAAATCTTCTATGGAATCCTGGTGAAGCTCCTTCACATGTACAAAGGTCCTGCGCTGAACACGTTCGCACGATGCACTTACCAGTCCGGAATGCCTTGGTTAGACAGCAATTAGGGGCTGCCAAAAAAGCCTTCTGTTTACAGTTGCCACTTATAATGAAAAATTTACATTGTGAAATAGCTTGTGCCTGAGTACAAGGGCAATTAAAACCGAGAAGGAAGACTTTGCTGCTCTTTAAGGTCAATTTGCACTCTGCCTTTCTTATGGCTGCACAGTTTGAAAAATCGCTATGCAATAAACTCATTTACATGACATACAGCACTGCGTATACTTTCTCCCTCTAGCATGTTATCAGAGAGAAACATTGAGTTATTGGGCAGAAAATAACTTCTAAAACAAAAAGCAGACTGTTTTCCTGCAATTGGATAAGAAGAGGAGCAGATGATTTTTGGCTTTTGTATATTCTGCTTGGTTTCTGCATGCACCTGATACTGTACACTGCTGCCTCAGGCACCGGTTTCTTATCTTCAGTGCAGCGTGAGGTTCAGCTCTCACACAGCTGGCTTGTGCACGTGTACTAACCCCTGCAGATCTGAGGGGGGCTCAGTCTGCTCCCTGCCATAGTGCCCGTGTTCCTGAGGACTGGTGTGGCTTTAACATATCTTACTGAGAGGGATGTGTTGACTGAAATTCCGTCCTTCTCAAAATTGTCTCTGTGCAGGTACTCGCAGTGCTTTCCTGTTTGCACCTTTTACTGGTTCACTGCTCACTAGCGTGGGTCATATCATAGAGCTGATATCTCCTCAGAGGTGAGACATTCATAGGCCTGTGCCAAGTGTGGGGCATAAGTGCAGCAGAACACTGAGAGCACGGATATCTTACAGACTTGTCTACAAACGTTATTGTAAAATATCATGTGTAATTTCACCTGCCCTGTTTTTGTGCATGCACACATGTTTTGACTTTGTTTTGTTTGTTAAACCCCTCGCAGCCACTCAGTAGGGAACACTTGTATTCAGTTACACATTTAAAATCAGCGTTGCAGGGCTAAAAATAAAACAACAAAAGGGGAAGGGTACAGGCATGCATTTCGTTTATTTATTTCCCCTTATCCTGGAAATGTGACTGCAGTTACACCTTTATATTAAGAAGAAAGCAATGCACATTTCTGTGTACCAAAACAAAAATGTAAAACCGGATGTTTGCAGTCAGCAGATGCTGGAGTGTCTGACAGTGTACTTGGCAGAAAGCTACTTTTTTTTTTTTCCTTTTTGAGCAGTGCATCAGACTATTCCTAGGGATAAAACTTGTAGTGATATGTAAATTATTCTGTCCCCCAAAACCCACGAGTGCATGTTCTGGCATATATTTGCAATGTTAATGTTTCATGGTCTTTTCAGTCATTCTGCAACCTGCGTGCACAATTCCACGAACATAGGAGGGGTTTTTTAGTTTTTTGTTTTGTTTTGTTTTTTGCCTTAATGATCTCCTTGGACCAAGAGAAGAGCGTACCTGAGCTTTACCTGGACATGTGGACAATATCTACTGATAAATTCCTTAGAAATGATTTTTTGACTTAGTACACTTACAGTGTAATGTAAATCATAGCCTAATAGAAATCAGCAGTGCAATGGAGTTCTAAGAAGTTTCTAGGAAGTTCTAATAACTAAACTTCTCAGAGCCACATGAAACACAAGAATGTTCACTAAAACTGTAGAACAAATGTATGTAATTCCAGTATGCCGCTTGAAGAGGGGAAAAAACAGACACCTAAACTGCAATGCTTCATTATTCCATATATATTCCATTCCTATAGTGTGTTTTGTAGGAAATATAAAAAATCTTAGAAAATTATGTAAACTACTGCTTTCAGTGTGGCTGAGTACATATAATGAAGCCTTTAGGAGCAGAAGTCCTTGAGCAGACTGTGGAGGTGCCATCCTGATAGCCCAAGTGAAATTCAGGAAATGAACAAGTCACGGTAAACTCCTAGATTTCACCTCGGTATATTGTCACCAACAAATCTCATTGCAGTAATTTGTCATTATTCACTGGCATTTATGGAAATAGATGCCATAGTTTTCAGTACACATTTGATTTCTGAGACTGTTAATGTTTTAATCCCATGCTGAAGAGAATGGCGATGGGAAGAGGCTATTTTATTCCTCTACAGTGGCCTGATTTGCATTCATGGTGAATCAATCACATTCTTGCTAATTACCAGATAAAGAGCAAACAAGCAGGCCAGGAGCCAAGTAGGCCTTTCCAGGGAAACAGGAAAAACTCAAACATAGCAGAAACATGTATGTGTGCGTGAACACAGAACTATTTAAGGGTCACAACAGTAAAAAGTTTGCTTAAAGGATAACAAGGGGATTTTTCATTGCTATAGAAACGCTTTAATAATTTCCTCTGTCTTCTAGATAAGAAGCTTGCTGGGTTGAAGCAGGCTGGCAGTAGCACTGCTAATTTCCTTTGGAAAGGACACCTTGTAGCTGTTCGTTACCTGAACGAGGAGTCCACAGCTTTAAAATGCTGGCCACGGAAGAGGCGTGGGTATGCCTTGTCAGAGGAAGCTGACACAATAGTGCTTAATAGCCTCATTCCTCCATCCTGTGACATCTCTGCACTTATACACCCACGTGTTTCGTGTCTAGCTAGAGTTTCAACTTCCACGTTCTTTCCCCTCAGCTGCTCCCTATCTTGTGATTTCGCAGCTGCTTTTGTCATTTGTGATCTTCCAAAGGCCCATGTCCATTTTTCTGACCCTGCGGAGGACTGCTGTCTCAATTCTGCATTTCTCCCTGTGCTTATTGTAGGCAGAAGTGTTTGTGTCACTCCGCTGGTTTCCTCACACTTAGCATGAAAAAGGTTTGGGTTTCAGCTTTTTCTAACAGTGCCAAACTCGAGCTGCTTGGACTGAAATTCCTCGTGTAGGTGTTTGCCTCGGGCTGCCTCTCTTTCAGGAGCTTCAGCAAAAAGTTCAGCTACTATGGAAAGTATCTGGGGAGCACTGAGTCGCGTGTTCAATGCAAACATCCGCCCTGAGAAGATTTTGTGCACCAGAACTCTTGAGCAGAGGCGTTTGTCTCTAACCCTTGTGCCAGGGGTGCGATGGGGTGCCAGCTGCTCGGGATACCTCGTAGCAGTGTGCACACGTGGGACGTTTGACGACTGCTTGCGGAGGAAAAGCTGTGCAGGTGAAAGAAGTGGAAGAGTAACTAAGTGGGAAACAACTGCTTCATGCTGGCTGTCCTTTAAATACTCTTGAGTGCATCTTCAGAAGCAATACTTGCTATTTTTAACTGGCTGTAGCAATTAAAAAGAAGTGCTGTCTTCTTTGTGAACTGTAGATCAGATCTGAATCTTAGTGTAATGTTTCCATGGCAACATTTGCATGTTTATTCTATATATTTGAGTTCAGATAAACTGTGTTGTGTGCAAGTAACAAGCTATCATTTTAAAAACTGAATTAAAAAAATATATATTATGCGCAGCTACTGAAGAGTAATGTGTCACTTCTTGGTAGGATATCAGCCATATCACTGAACATTGGTCACTTATTTATTGTCGACAATGAATTATAAATTAAGATTATGAATTTCTCTTCAAGACTGCCCAGCTTATCAGTCAGACTTTCTTGCCTTTATGAACAATTCTTCAGATAATAAAAATATAAATAAAAATTTTCTCCCTGCGTTACAGATTACACGTACTCTCCTACAAGTCACAGTAATACCATCCATAGAAAAAGGTGATCTGTAGAACTAGGAGGCTTCTCCTCTCGATTCTTAAGGACATGAGGAATCTCAGTGTGATCTATGCTGCAAATTAATCATAAATACATGTATTCTATGATTGCAAGTTTGCAAATTTATTCTAATATATTTTCAAACCATATATAAAATGCAAGTTGCACCAAGTGTAAATCTCAGGTGCAGCTGAAATATTGGCTGAGTTAGCACACAATCTCATATCGTAATACAGGAGCCATTGAATTGCAACAGTATTGGATACAGAGTTGGCATTATAGAACAATCAAGTGCTAATAAGCTACCATGGAAATTGTTAACGTTAAGGTCTTTCTGCTAACTGCAGGGACTTGCTGAAAAGAAAACCGAAGAAAGGACAATAAAAAGCACGTTACTGTAGATGCATGCACTACATCTTTTAACTTACCTGCAAAACAGTTGTGCTTCTGGCTTAGTGTGTTTTCAATACTGCTGTTATGCTTCTTATTTCTCTCCATTTTAGGTTACTGACTTGATAATGATTGATTTCAGGTGGTAGCTAGTGTATTAGCAGAAACATCCAACTGGATTGCCAGGGTGAGAGGTATAATTTGGAGCTCTGGCTAAGGAATTTATTAGACCAGACACTGACTTCAGAGGAATGAACTGTACTCACATGATGGTTTGTGCATCCTGTTAATGGGGAGGGTGTCCCCAACACAGCATTATTAGTATGCTGTGCAAATTGAAGGTGATCGTCCACAACATTTACAACCTGATGCATTTTAAAATGGTATTCTAAAATAGCCTTGGGAATATACCATTTTTGGGGGACTTGCAATAGAAATGTACCAACCTTGTAAAGGAATCTAAGCATCCTACCATCCATCTCTCTCTCCATACGCGCACGCGCAGACAGTTTTCAAGTGTGATGTGGTGATGGGTGCTGCCACAGCAGCACATCTTCTCTTGGGTGCTGGTGAGAATGCAAAATAAAGCCGACCAGAAAGGGTGCTGGTGGGAAGACTGCAGAAAACCAAGACATGACTTAGAAAAATACTGATGAAAATTGAGCTACCATGAAAATATAAAATGTTATGTGAGAAACAGAAGAGGAACCATACAGGACCACTAGAGATCTGACTATCTGTGCTGGCATTTAATGACAATCAGATAATCAGCATATCAGTTGAGCACAGATGTTTCTGAGAGTCTTGGGAATGCCATCTAGATATTGGGAGAACATCTCGTATCTCTGTTCTTAACATGTAATTCTAAAAGCAAGCACCTGATTGTTTGGGCAAAATAAGAGTTTGTAATGATCTATCAGGCATTTATATTTATAATATCAGACCAGTTCCTCTTTGTGACGCTGGGCGGCTGCTTCATCTTGGGGTTCTTGATGCCAAAGAGTCAGAATAGCAAGTACTGCACAAAGCTGGTGGTTTGGGGAAAATACATGAGTGTAACTGCTCTATTATGCCTGCACATCCTGCAGTTTTACATAATAAAGCACTTAAGATGCATGGGGCTTTACTTGTCTTTTTAGAGCTCACATTGTTTTTCTTCTCACTTGAGACAAATGCAAAGCTAACCTCATCTATCAAATCTGTTAATCTCTGGATTAACAGAAGTTGTTAAACTGATTTGCAGAGCTTGTTTCTGAGAGCTATTAAGTTTCACCCCTTTTCCTATACCCAACTGAATAGCGATTTTAGGATTATTGAATAATTTTAATTCTTTCCTGTGTAGGAACCATCTATTTATCTATTTTTTTCTTTTCTTTCTTTTTTTTTTTTTTTTTTTTTTTAATATTATCATGAATTGCAGTGGAGCAATGCATTTCTATTTACTTGTAAGTGTACGCAGTTCATGGAGTATTTTTATTTTTCCTCAGGGTTACAGAAGATGAAATTAAACTTAGAGTGAGTTAAAGATATTGGATGCTGTAGAGTTTGTGTGAATGATATGGGTCTGAGTTGAAGTTCATGTCTAATGTTGTAGTTATAATTAAACTGAGTGGAAAAAAATCTCGTAGGAGTTGTTTTCATTTTAAGGCTATACCCCTCCTCTTTAATGTAGGTCAGAAAATGGCTTGTATTAATTCATGGGATTAAATAAACTTAAATAGCATTTTTTCTTCTGAAATTAATTCCATTACAGAGAGTCCTATGGCATTTAACAGGAATGAAACCAATAAGGTTTTCTACATAAATTACATTAGAAATGTGCATATTTTAAAGGAATTATCTGTTTTTTAAAGAGAATTTTTGAACCCTTCTCCAGAATTATATTGCGGGGATATAATTTTTTCTTCAATGCCAGAAGATACTTTAGGATGAGTCTTAGTTTTGTAATATTTTAATAAACCTCTCCATAAGGTTTTGCATCATAAACTGTTCTAGGAGAAGGGAATTTGTAACATTTTCTTTTGGGTGAGTCAGGTGTTCTGCAGATATGAATTTAAACATGATGGAAATAGGTTTGCTTTATTTTAGCAGGACCATAGCATAGTGGGTAAGGGAAGGAAGGAGTTTTACCTTTCAGATGTTTGTGATGTGCATGAGTCATATCTTGGCTGACCGTGACCTGCTGTGAACCAAACTGGGCTAGGAGGAAAGTTACTGGCTTCAGACAGCCTTTCAAGCTTTTAAACATATTAGATGAGTGAAATGTAGCCTGACGTCCTCTTGCTCATGAACAGGTTTATGCTAACAGAGAGCAAAAATGTCTTCTGTCTTTTTTATTAGTTTACAAGAAATGCATGCATACACAGGAGTCAAAGTAAATTAATATTTTTATTCATGAGAGGAACTATTACTCATTTTCTGTTCATTGGCTGCATTTCATTTTTACCATGCCCAGTCAACTTGTGAAAACAGCTTTGCTATTTTGTCTGTTGGTGTTTCAGCCAAACTACAGCAGCTGTGATAACACCCTTGAAATACATACGTAATCACAGGTTTTAAGGTTAGCTGACAGCTTGGACATTTGGGCAGAAAAGAGCTTAAGGTAAAGTGGGAGCCATGTGAGTGTATGATCTGCTCGTACCCTGGGCTTGTGTCCACGAGAATATCACCTGTGGGGAGTAGAAAATGTGTGATGCCTCTTGTATGTAACAGAAAGGGGAGGTTTGGTTCTGCTTTTTTCCTTCCTTACTCTCTTTAGGAGACAAGTTGTCATTCAAACCTTCTAGGAGAGGGTTCCAGATATTTGATCCAAGGAAACGTTGAGACGCTGAAGCTCCAAGAGAGCAGAATTCCTCATATGCTTGAACCCTCTTCTTATTAAGTCCCTTGCCAGATAAGTGCCTAGCTTTCTCCCTGCCACAGTCTGCTGAGATGCCCAACTTTCTTCCCCTCTGTCTGGGGAGTCTGGTGCCTAACACCAGGTTTGGCATCCTGTTTTGGGGTAGGCATATCCGAGAGAGGTTCTGCAGTGCCTTCTCTGATGTTCCAGTAGCTTTATAGCTACTGTGAGATGAAAACTGGTTACAGCCTAATGCATTGTTGCCAGATATAATGACTTCAGCATGCATGACAGCCTGCAGTTGTGGGCCTCCACTGAATGATTCTCATCTAGTGGGTCTTTTCACAACTTCCTCTCAGTACTTTCTTGTTACAAAGGTTGAGATGACAAACTGGAGATAAAAACAATTTTCTGAAGCAAGTCTATTATTAAATAGCCAGAAGCATCAGTAAGGGTTGATTATGCAGCTTGTGTGCAATTGCAATGGCTGCAACATCGTGTCGAAACAGCACAACGTGCGTAGTTTCTCTGGTTGCTGCTCTTTCCTTGTTAGAGAGTGAAAATGCAGTGGATAAGAATAGTTTTTGAGTAATGGCTCCCTTATATATCTCTGAAAAGATTTCAGGGTAAAGAAAACCAAGTTCTGAGCCCCAGGCAGTAACAGGGCTGGAATGAGGGAGGAGGGTGTCGTGGTGGTCTGATTGTCACGGGTCCAAGTGGCCTTACAGGGGAGGCTTTCGTATGCAGGGAGTTTTGCAGAGCTCAAGCTGTGGCTTGTGCCAGACTTCAATCAATACCCACAACACTTGATCTCAGGCTACTGCCTCTCATTTGCTCCTTGCACAATAATGCTATGGGGCTCATACAGTACCCTGGCCTGTATTAAGAAGCTGAAATTTGTATTAATGAAAATGGGAAGAACACTTTTTGAAAGGGCAAATCTGGGTTATCACTTGACCACTGGGCATTTCTCTACGCTTTGGCTCCCCACTAACCCTTGTGAACCTACTGAAAGAGGGGTCTTTGTACGAGGACGTTTGTAGAGTTCAGTGCACACACCCAAGCCACCTATGCTATTGCAGGATAGCTTGTTTCAGAGTAGACCTACATGTAATAGAGAAAGTAATCAGTGTTGTACTTGAAATCAGACAAACCTGGTGCTGTGTTAGGCAATGCTATGTGGCACTAGAATGAGAAGGTGAGCTTGGATTTTTTTGCAGGCTGTCTGCATGTGGACTGTGGGAAGGCACTGCATGTTCTTTTTGTGTGCCCCTGGCTGCTTCCTCCTGAGAGCTCTGCTGGCTGCTTCCCACATAGACCACAGCCCATCTCCATCAGCCTTGCTGTGCTTTCAATGGAGAGACACCCAGGAAAATTCTTTTGCAAGCTAAATGCTTGTAATCTTTGTTCATAAATGCTCTGTCCTTGAGTTCCCTAACTGTTGCAGGTGACATCTGGGACTCAGCTTTTTGTTCCCCATACAAAGCTCATTATTTGAGACATTTTTCTCCGGCATGATTTGGCCTTGTTTTAGATCCTCTTTAGGTATCTTTTGGGCAAGAGGTGCTCTGACATAACACAGAAAATGTTGAGCAAGTTTGGTTGGAGATCAAGTTGGAAAATAGTGCGTCCCGTTTCCCTTGAATATGAGAGTATTCTTTGCTGTAGACCTGAGATGTAATAAACATGCTATGTAGTTTTGACTGGAAAAGTGAGAAATTATAGCAATTCCATCAAAATATTACCATTTAAAACATAAAACACACACTAAAACAAACAAACAAACCAAACCCCTAAGTTTAAAACTTTCAGATTAATTTTATGGCTTTTTCTTCTCAGTCTAATTTCTGTTGTAAGTTTTGAGTATGCCTGGTTCAAAATACTTCATCTGTACATATGTGAACAATATTTTGAGTTCATTTTTCAAAGTAGCTGTGTATTAGCCTTTAATAAAAGATTCATTTTCTGGTTTGAACATTGTGCCCTTAATATGGAATCCTGACCTCGTACAATTGCCTTCTGTAATCTGCTCTGAGGGGTTACTTTTGGTGTTTGTTTTATCTTCTTCACATGCTTGCGCTAACCTTGCAGCTAATCTGATATTGATTTACTTCCCAGGGCTTTATTATTTGCAATTGGAAGTAGGTTTCAGATTGGATGCTATACCAACTCTTCACTGCAAAGGACATGCTCTGTGTGGGTTGCTAGCTGAGATGGTGAGGACAGAGGGTCTACAAGTGTCCCAAGTCTGAGGTCCCCACATGAGGTGTGAGTGGTTCTTGAAATATACAGTCATCCTAGCCAGATTTCATAGGGCTCTAAAACATGAAAGTAATTATAAAATACCTCTAGTCAACACCAGCATGCTTATTGCAATGGGACAAATTCTGAATTCTGTTACACTTTTACTGCATTGGGATGATTGACTAAAGGCAATTCAGTATCATGAAAGCAGAACTGCTTCTCTTCCCTGGGAAAGATTTAGGGGTTTGGTAGTAAGCTAGAGGCAAAGGAAAACTACCTGGAGCCTTTCCCTCCACTGCAGCACTTGCTTTTCAGTCCCAGTATCTTTTGAGTATGTAATGTAGCCTTTCTGACTTGAAACTGTGTTTTATTTCCCTTTTCAATTACTTTTTAAAATGAATCATCCATCAGAGTGTTTTTAGCATGTGAATAGCCCCAGTGATTGCAGATTGAAACAGATCAGAGTTTACAATAAGACATCTGTTGAGAAAATACACTTATTGACAATGTAAATATTGTATTCGGATACAAATGTGAATCTTCTTGAAATTATGTATTGATTTAGAACAAGTGAAATGGCATTTATCTCTTTGGTCTCTCATAGCACTATATACTGCAATATAGGGATGCTGGCTACCTTCATTATGTGGTTCTCTCCTTGGTGCCTGCATCCTTTCAGACTCCTGTGTTTCCGTCAGGAAAAGTAGACTTGTTAGTTGATCTGAATACCATTCTTCATGGTGAAGAACACATCAGCTCAAAACAACTGTAAATCAACTTGTGAGTGAGTCTGTGCTGGAGTTAAGTGTGGTCCAGTTCACTGGAACCAGCTGTTAAAATACCAGCCAGTCCCTGAGCTAGCTGCTAAAGAAATACTGCCTGCAGCAAGCTCTGCTTCTTCCTGCTGCTTCTGACGCTTTCAAGAACTGCTGTCAGTGTTTGTTCGGGACTGTTTTGTGAGCTTTGTGTCTAGCTTGTGTTCAGGAGGCCCTGAGTATGGAGGGTCCAGGTGGTTTCCCTGTCTTAGAATGTCTTTACTGCTTAGGCCTGGAATTATTTTGGGAATTCTACCACTATGATGCAGGGGGTGAGCACGTAGTCCTTTGCGTCTTTCCCCAGTTTTTCAAAAATGGGTTAAGAGCTGTGCTCCAGATGCCACAGTCGTGACACTGGGGGAGTGTTGCTACAAACATAAAAATAATCTGTCTAACAACTGGAATAATTCAAAGCACTCTAAGGATCTTTGAGCAAAGGTTTTGTCCTTTTCAGAGTATCTAACATTTTGTTCCTGAACTTACATGGGGGCAGCCAACAAAGAAGGCTACAGTTTTATAATGCAATATCCCCCTCAACCCAGCAAAAGACAAGAACAAATAAAAAAGACTTCTGTTCTCACCATGCATGAGAATTCACTGAGTAGTGCATATGAGACCTTTTTTTTCTCCCACACAGTACTGCAGGATTGCATTGGGTGTATAGGTATGCAGGTGATATTCAGCTGCAGGGGATTTTTCCCCATGCAGATCCTCTAAATGTACAGCCTCAGCAACAGACCTGTCTTCTGACTCATTCAACACACAACCAGTTTCTTGTCCAGCTCTTTCTGCTGCTATTCAACCCTCCATCATTTTAAGCTTTACTTTGCTGTGGGGAAAAAATAGAAAAATAAAAAAGGTTAATTTTCCTCTGGCCAGCAGAAACACTTGGAATATATTCTTTACTATGAAGTCCTGTCTGCCAACTACTTGGCTCCTGCCATCATGGGCCGGTGTGCAGGTAATCAGTTTACAAGGCTGGTGCTTGTGTGGTTTTACCAGAATGGAGGAGCTACGAGCTAAGCATGTTGTTTCTGAAAGACTGCTGTAAGCCTCGGTGCGATAATTTCTTTCAGGAGGTCATTTCTTGGTTATTTTTGTGGACTTTTTTTTTTTTTTTCAAGAGTATTCCTCCCACGCCGATCCTTTGACAAGAAAGGTGACCCTTATGATGAATCTGAAAACTGGCTTTTCAAACAATAGTAGTAAAGCTCCTGCTGAAATTATTTTTCTACACCTATGTATAGCTCCTTCTCCTACTTTTCGTCTGAAATCAGTGTAACATTTTAGCTAGTTCTGTCAAAAACTGAAACAACTGTGCCAGGTTTCTGCCTTGTGCTGATAAAGTTCACCTTCATGAAGTTACAGGTAACAGAAATTGGTTTTGCAACCACCAGTCAGAGAAAGCATATCCTCTATCATCAGAATCGTTTTCCATGTGCATAACAAAACAAAGGGACCAAAACAGCCCAACTCCAATAGAAACACCCATAGTGCTGGAGCTTGGGTGAGTTTATAAAACTACCTAAACAAGGGTCACACACCTAAGCAGAAATGGTCCCTGCTTGGGCTTTTTTTTGCTTAAAGTAGACAAGCAAAAGCTGTACCCACAACTGCTTCAGTCTGTGGAAGAAAGGTTTTTTTCAAGCACGAATTCCTTTTTGGACTCCTCTGTGCCTTGAAAGACTAGGATGAAAGATGCTGATGAAAAGATTTTGGACCAAGTTCATTGAGCTTTGTGTTACTCTCTCGCTGCTCTAAATCCAGGACTTGCAAGGGCTTTCTCTGGGTTGTGGGTCACTGCAGGGTTGAGGAGCATGGAAATCCAGAAGTGTGGGGAGCCAAGGGAGGATTGTCTGACCATTTTTCTCTTGGAAAGCAATGTGTTTGAACTGTTCTTCATCTTCAGCGTTCTCTGTATTGGCTGATCTGTATAAATGGATTTATTATGAATAATATGTCATTAATAATGAAATAAGCTATCCATCATATTGACTGTTTTGACTAAATGAGCCATTCACAGAGCTCTGCAGTATGTTGAGATATTTTGCAGTATGGCAAGATTTATGCCTATGTATTTTTTTTTGATTAAAGATGCTGCTGTTGCATTAGGCAACACAAGTTTGCGATCGCCGCTGATCAGCGTAACAGTTCTGTGCAGGGAGAGTTATGGGTCAGGTACCCTTTGTACTTGTGAAAATTTTCAGGCTTTTGCTGTTTTTAGGCGAGTAACCGCCACAAAATAGTCCTGCCCTTAAAGGGACAGGCTGAATCCTAGAATCCTCTTCCACCTAAAATCTCTGCTAAAACCAACAGGGCCAGTCCTGTAGCCATTATTCAGTGAAAGGTTTGCTTACACGAGGCTGGATCCAGCCCTGCCCTAGTTATTTTCATTCAGCGAATGTTCATCCCCTCCTTTCTTTCTCCCGAAGGAAATCTGGCAGCTTGTCTGTTCCAGAGGCTGTGAAATATTGGCAGGTTTCAAAACCGAATCTGTCAGCCTCTCTGACAAGCAGTCATTCCGAGGGCAGGCAGCAATCCTGACGTTCACTCTGAAACCAGCCAGCTCTGTGCATGAGAGAGAGAGAAACCAGCGCCATGGAAGTGAGAGCTGCAACAAGATCTTTTCCAAAGGGCTGCCTGAGAACGCGCTCTAACAGTGGAGACTGCAAGCTGCAGCCTCGAGCACACCCCACCGCTTCCAGAAATGCAAGGAAAAGAGCAGATCTGTTCAGCTGCCAGCATTATCTTATGCTGTGGAAGCCCATGCTGGTGGTCTGGCTCTGGGGTTGGGCAGTGCACCCCGGTGGGGAGGCTCCTGTGCAGCTCTGCTCTTGCCCTGGTCCTGGAGGAGCACGCTTGCCTATTCGCCCACTTCTAAATTTTTGAGTTTGCCAATGATTTGCACAGGGGTTTGGACTCCATGATCGAAAAGGCAATTTTTTATTTTTTTTTTTTGAGAGGAAATAACGAAGCATGGTCTCTACGTGCCACACTTTTAACCCTTAGCTTCGGCCAGCTGTTGGTGCTTCAGCTTGGAGTGGTGTGGTGTGCTTGGGCAGCAGTTTCTGTTTTGTTTTTTAATTCTGACTAGAGTACCACGAACCCAGTGTTTTCATGTGGTACAGTAGTAATAATTCTGGCATGACATCACTTAATCATGCAGCCCCTGGCTTATCTGTTGTCTTTTTAAAGCTGTCAGAATAGCATCTTTTTGGAGATTCGCACGTTCTCGTACTTCGTTCCCTTGTCCTGTCCTTGTTACCTTTAAAAGAGGGGTTCCAGTGTTTCCATTAGCGAGGGAATTTCTGCCAGCAATGATTTTAAGTGCTGTAGAATGAACAGTTCATTAAACTGGGAAATGATTTTAAAGTGTTCAAGAGCCTGGGGCTATCATTACAATCACACTTGCAAATGGTCCCCACCTCTAAGGCGTATTTCTTATTATTTAGGAGGATCGGGGATATGAGTACTTTGTGCACCATCACAAAGTGTTTTAGTTCTGAAATCGTCCTTTGTTGTTGATTTCTTTCAGTAAACAAGCTTGTAGGTTTATTCGACTACACTTTTGAGGATGGGGAGGACCTCTGTTCTTTTTTAAAACCAGCTGTCACACATCTTAATAAATTATTGTAATATTCATGAGGCAGAGACTAGAAATACTAAAATACCATAGAACAGATTGTGCGTATTTCTGGTCCACTTAGAAGCAGGAAGGGGAAATATTTCAACAGATTTGTTTTTGTGAGACTGATAGCCAAATGGTACAGATTTTAGAAGATCTGCTTTAAATAAAAAGTGTTTTAATTGAGGACGTGTTCTTTTTTTTTTTTTTTTAACCACCACCCCCTAGAAGAATTTTAGAGTTCCATCTGTAGGAGTGTTCGCATCAGGAAGGGCGTATGTAGCATTTTGAGAGAGGATTACAGTAAAAATACATTTATGAGGATGTATTATGTAGAAATAGATGTTAATGCATGCAAAGAGTTGGGATTCTGGAAATAACTGAGCTGTGGTATCATGATAGCCCCTTGAAGTAATACCTTCATGTCAGGAGGAAATACGATGAGTCACGTATATCTGTGGGTAGACTGATGCTGTGTGCCATGCTGTGCATCACATTATGTTCTTTGCTGTTCTTTGAACCAAAAAAAAAAAAAAAAGAGCCAACTACAGATTTATCTAAAGAACCTGACAAATATATGGCTAAAACAAATTTGCCATAAGCCTGAAATAAGGTTCAGAAGGGCAGCAGGGATGTCATGAACAAATGTTGCTGACATTAACTCCTGTGATTGCAAAATGTCAAGAATGATTTTCAGGAAATTCCTTGATGTGTATGGGATTTTCAAAAAGGTTGTCTAAGACTTGTATTTTTCAACAAAGAAGAAAGAATTTTAATAGGGGAATGGTAGTATGTTGGGAAGGATGTTTTTCTTTCACTGTTAGCTCCAGGAAGAAGAAATTAAAAGGGCTTTGTAATGTATTTTCTAAGAGAGTAAGCTTGGCACTGGGGCTCACGATCAGATTTTCAGACTACTTGAACCTCACTCCTGATGAGGCATGTGTTATATCTTTCATCTTTCACTTTAGGGGAAAACTTGCTAGTATTTTATGCATTGAGACAAGAATCACCATAGATTCATGTTCAGCAGATGATGAAGGGACACTGAAATGATCTAGTTTCTTCCATTATTCTGGTACAAGAGGTTGGTTTTGTTATTGAAGAAATAATATTTTCATTGAAGATTTTTCTTGAAGACACTTTGTTTAAATGTCAAGTTCCTTAAATCACAGAATGCTTTGTGTGTATCAGGAAGCTAAAAGACTTCTTTTTAATCTATTTTTTTTAATATGCTCATTAACCTACAGCTTTGCTAACTTGCTTATTTGAGCTTCAGACTGTAAGGTATAAATGGAAGCAGCCATGTTTATTTTCAGCATGTGTGAAGATAATCACTTTCTCCTGTGAGTGTGCAGAAGTTTATAATCTCAGTGTTCATAATTACATTTCACCTTCCCTTCTTGCCATGACAAAAATGTTCCCACCTTGGAAGTAAAGATTATTTTATTTATCTTCTGTTTACAAATGGATTGCTGTCCATATTTGCTATTTCTAGTTTTTTTTTTTTTTTTTTTTTTCCATGTGTTCTTAATGAAGCTGAAAACCTTAGTTAGCTAGTGGGGTGCAGAGTAGAGAATGTATTGCAGTGATGGTATGCATGCAGATAGCTGTTTTAATGCCAAGGTTCTATGTTTAAGGATCCTCCTCAAACCGCTGTCTTCACTTTGAGCAAAACCAGTTCAGAAAAAATTACATTTAACTGTGGTGTAGGTCCTGCACAAAATCTATGAGGAGCAGAGAGAAATGTATATTGATGCAGCATTTTCTGTAGTCCAATGAAAAAAAAAAAAGGGTGTCTGTGACTATGAATTGAGAAATGAAATTTATTTATTGCGAAGCAGTACACTTAGTCTCCATCAAAGTGACACTGCAAATATAAATCATAGAAACCGTCTGCCAACTTCTTGTTCACTTGCTTTGGGGGAAACTTTACTACTGATCATTATCCTATATTTATCATGTCTTTCTGATACTTCATATATGCTTCTGGCTCCAATCTGTGATTATTATGCTGAAAATAAACTGAAGTCCTGTCTGACAATATTAGTTTGGTGTAGTTGGACAAATACAAACATGGGATGGTCTAAAAAGTTAGTTTTGTATTTTTCCTTGTTATTTTGTGAGATGTGTGAGGGAAGGAAACGGTATGACTGTAATAGTTTCAATTGACATAAATCCCATTTTAGGTGAAGTTGAATAAAATGAAGTACTTAAATAATAATACTAATAATAACAACAATAATAATAATGTCAGCCAGCACATGAATGAACGCTACGAATAGCAGTAAATAAAATGATTCACCAGCCAAAGGTCATCATAATGATTTTCAGTGCAAATGCTTGTTTAAAATACAGTACAGAGCCAAATTTAAGTCACGGTGAAGGTAAACAGTATTTGAAAATAACCTTTGTAAATCATTCTGGGCAGAAGAAATTGGATGCAGTATCCACAACATCTTTAAAATGGGACGATCTTACATGGCATTGCTTCTGCTCTCTGTCCCAAAATGCTAGTAATCGTAAAGAACTTCAGGGAGGTGGGGGGAAATCCTCTGTAAGTAGGCTTCATGAAATCTGACTGCTGTTTTGATATACAGATAAAAACCTTCCACTTCCTGACAGCCCAAGGGAAATTTGGTATTCATCACCATACAGAATAATGAAGTATCTTTTCATGCTGGATTTCTTACTTTAGGAGACGTTCTGTTTGCAGTAATGATACGGGAAGGGAAGCAAGTCCCAAGTGGAGGCACAGAGCAAGCAGAGGCAAGCTAACTGCTTGGGAGCATTTTTCAGATTATTAGAAATCATTTTGAAGTTCCAAAGGAAAAAAAAAAAAAAAGAAGGGAAAAAAAAAGGCACTCCAAGATTAACAGAGTATTAAGGCATTACATTAATTCCTTTGTTTCTTCTAATATAGGTAAATGTTCAATAAAACAAAACAGATTAAGTCAATTCAAATAAAATATGCTCTGTACAGGAGACTTCCTGCTCTATTTAGTTTCCTTAAACACTTGATTAACAAGCATTAATATTATCTCTTGTCACTTCAAAGCACTTAAATCCTTTACTGCTTTCTTTGTTTCCAAATGACTTTAAGAAAGGAATAATGTGTTTGGCAGGAGCAGGATGCTCAGAGTCGAGAGCTGAGCTTTTGTCTACCTGTGGATTTCCTGTACGAGATGTATCTGCAGAGCTTCTGCTGCTGTTTTTCCCAACTGCAAAATGGATATAGTCATCTGCACCATTTTCTGAGAGTCTTATTTGCACAACATGGTTAGAGCCTCGAGTAGGCGGTTGTGTGGTAGTGCCAGTGACTTGGTAAGGTGCTGCGGTGATCATTATAAATCACAGTGACTGAGCACTGCGTGGGGCAGGTCGGGGGGAAAGGTAGAAAACTTGATCACTAGTGCTGGGCTGGCACCAGTTCCCGTCACAATTAGGCTGCTGCTGGCCCAAAGAAAGCAGCCGAAAACTAGTGGGGAGTAAGAGAGCCATCTAGGAGAGCGATGTGTGATGGGAGCCCTTGCCCTTGCTCTTCTGGTGTCTCCCACGCCCAGCCGGCCGGGTGGTGAGTTGCTCCTCACTGAGAAAGTCACTCCCCTCTCCTCCTCGAGTAGAGTCCTGCTGAAGCACTGCTTGCTGCTGGCGTCTCTGGACGTGATGTGCCAGGTCTTACTGTCCAAGACAGCACTCGACCTGCCCAGGGGCAGCTGTAATTAGTGTATGGCGTGTCTGGGGCTGACTGCGGCAGGGATCTGCCCTTCTCTCTATCACAAAGTGGATCATGGCCTAGCACAGAAAACATCTTTTGTATTCACCTTTGCCCATTTCATGGTTCCCTCTGGTGACCAAGTGAGTCCCTCCAGCCCAAGCTCAGGTTGAAGAAAGCTTCGTGCCCCAAATGCTTCTTTTCCTTCACTGTGTAAGGCTAGTGCCCATGTGGCAACCAGGCTCCATGTGCTGGGCCTGGCACATGCCCTGATCGCATGGCCTTGCACACCTCTGGGCACCTGTCCCCTCCTGCGTACCCTGACTGCACAGCAGACAGCTCTCTTACTTCATTTTACAAAAAGATCAACTGCTTTCTTTCTTGGGAAACTTGGAGACTGCTCTTTTTTCCTCTCTAAATGTCCACCCAAGTAAATCCTAGAGAACAGGCTGCCTGCTGTAATTAGCGCACCTGTGGGCATGGCAGCAAGGCGTTTCTTTTCCAGAATGGCTATAAGCTCCTTGTCTGATGGATGTTAGCAGTCCCCAGGAGTCCAGGATAGATTATACAGAATCATCCTGCTAAAGTTACTGCAGCTCGGCTATACCATTTTGCAACAGTAACTATAAAATCAATATGGAGAAAATGTTCAGATAAATCAACACTTGAAAGACTGATAAATTGAGGTTCTCTGAAACAAACAGAAATAGGCTTTAAATACACCAAACGTAAAGTGATTCCTATAGAAATAAGGAATGTGAGCTTACTTTAAATGAGAAATTATCCTGGAAGGCAGCAACTGAAAGGACCGGGGAGTAGCAATATACAAGCGACTGAACATATGTTCTCTGTGTGATTTCATAACCAAACAAGGCAATGTGCTCCACTGGAATGAAT
This sequence comes from Anser anser, assembly GCF_964211835.1. Taxonomy (NCBI): domain Eukaryota; kingdom Metazoa; phylum Chordata; class Aves; order Anseriformes; family Anatidae; genus Anser; species Anser anser. The sequence continues at coordinate 11,009,042 of NC_139725.1, read as the reverse complement.
AAGGGAACAGTAAATAGGAGCAAGGAAGTGACTCTTCGCAGCACCAGCGAGGATGCTAGTACAGGTAAATGGCACCGAATTTTCAGTAACTTCTTTTAATGCTGGGACATGCAATTGGTGGTCTAAAAAGAAAGTCTGACTTTTTTTTTGAAGACAGATGAAAATTCATTGTAATGAGAAAGAAAGATCGGTCTACTTAGTATGTTAAAATCAAAGAAGAGAGGGAAAAGACAGTGAGAATTGACAGAAAGTATATGAACTTAACAGGAGGAAAAAACACTGAACACCCACTGGTTACCAACACGCTTTACAGTCTGATGGCGCTCAGCAGCTGGAAGCTGGAGCCTGACAAATTTGTGTTGGAATTGGCCTTCTTTTTTCATTGTTTTCCCCATAACCTTACACTGCAAAGTTAGTAGTCAGCTGCTGGAGCTAACTACTTGGGAAGCGGGAAGCTGTACTTCTTTTCCTTTGTTTTCTGTTGTTTTAAATCAAGACTGACTGCAGCTGTGCTAGAGGTGGTGTAGCAAAAGCATACTTCTGGATTCAGTACAGGGGCAAATGTGTGAAACACTAAAGTCTCTGGTCTTACAGGAGCTCAGGGTAAATGAACTGATGATCCCTTCTCAATTTGCGTGTGCTTTCAGGGCCTGCATGGCCTTTTCTGTCAAATATGCTACTCAGGGATCAGGACTACTTTTTAGGGTACGGGCTGATTAAAAGAATCCATCAAGTCTCTACAATATGTTTGATACCTTTTTGCTTGTACTAAGTGACAGGAGTGATAAAAATCAACTCCATATATATAGTTTCCCTGTTTCCCTATTTGTTTGACTGGACAGCATGGGTTATCATGATTAAATGGACTACACTGCTTGCTATGGTGCATACTAATTTCACATACTGGATGCTGCTTGAGTCAGTGTACAGCTCGCACACGCACACTTGTATATAAATATATAGGTAAAAATATGGGAATATGTTTATATATATGTATAATATACATTACTAGACTGCAAGGGGAAGGGCAAGTTTTAAAATACTTGCCTCACTTTTAACTTGACTCCAAAGCTGAGTTTGATGTTGTTATAACTAAAGGTAGGTCTAAAACTTTGCTATGGGTGCCATGTCTCTCAGTGGATAAGCAGCACTTCTGAATTCCTGCTGTGCTCTCTTTCCTCTGCTCGTCAAGGCCTGGTGTTTCTTTGGACATCCACTGTTGGCCATTTAATCTTTAATAATAATAATAATAATAATCTGGTGCTTTTATGCACCAGCAACCCCTATCACTGTTATTCTTTCAATTTGGGGTTTATATGTTAATATCAAAGCAAAATTCATATTAAACCAGTAAGTTTCAGGAACAACAGTGATTTATTTATTTATTTATTTTAAACTGTGCGATGTCAAAATCTCTCCAAGCTTTGTGGACTGCTCAGTGGCTGTGAGCCAGGCATTGTAGACTAGATCCTTGGCTGGTGTAAATAGCTTTCATGGTTACTGCATGGTTGATCTGAATGAAACTACCGTGTGTTGTAATAGCTGAGAAGGATCTAGCCTCTCTCTGTTAATCCCAGAGCATGAAAGATTTTGTACAGCTATCAGTCAAATAAATAAATAAAGAGAAATCCTCTGTTGCATCCCTACCTGTGCACTGTAGCTATTCTGAAGTGCTGCCATGAACTACTAATAACCTACGTTACCATACGCTTAAAGCGAGTGGCCCAGTGATCTAATTGATGGCAACCAGTTCTTCTGTGAAGCGTGTGGAAGGAGGAGTACTCTGGCTGTGACCTTCCAAGTTGCTTTCCTCTCTGAACTATGTATTTCAATCTGTGCCACATAACAGTAGAGACAGAAAAAACTGTAATAGGTTTGAGTCCTTAGTCACCATGGCTGAGCTCCTGATACCCTGGAGATGCATTGCAAGAAAGAGGTGCATAATTATGGTTTATTAATTCTGTTCTGCTGGTATTATATAGCTTGCTTGGCCATAGTTGACTTAAGTATGCAAACAGGGGGGTCTGAAAGTGACATTTATTAGAAATGTGTTGACTGACTTGATAAAATTTGAATTCCAGTGCACTGGAACATTTTCTGGTCTGTGCACAAAGCTGATAGTTTGGCACAGGTTTTGCTGTTTTCTACCCAGAAAAAAAGCTTTGCTGATGCTTGTGTTTCCTATGGAAAATATTTCTAGAGAAATTAGTTAGTATAAACTTGGATAGCAAACTACTATGTTTTTCTCAGTAAACATGAAGTGAATATTTATGGGAAATCTCCTATCATTCAGCTGGCTATCTGCGAACAGCTTGCAAATACAGATAAGGGGAACTAATGCAACTCTAACATTTCATTCAGCAATCTGCCTAGTGGCAAAACTTATTTTGTTGCAGAAATTAATTTTCATTGTATGCATTGCTAGAGAAGATCCCCACATTACCATTTTTTTGAGCAAGTCCTTGGGGATCAAACCTACCAAATTCTACTGCCAAAACAGAAATAACAACCATCTGACAAAGTCAGTGTACGTTCAATACAGCAGGCTTTTTTTTTTTTTTCCTCTCCATTCAGCTAGGCCTAGGAAAATAATTACAATGGCTTCCAGTTATAGCTCATTCTGGTTATATAAGATCTTTTTCTTATCATTAGCCTAGTGAGGAAATTTAAATGTGGCTTTCTTGCTATGAATGTATAGTAGTGATTCATTATTATGAGAAGGTGTTTTTCATTTGGATTGTTTCCCTAAAGTCACGTGTAAGTGCACTGCAGCTAACCTGAGGTTTGTCTGGACTATTTTTTGAGTTTTGTAGGGAACAGATAATTCTATGTGCTGCTTCCCAAAAAGTTATGTCACTGTGTGTGTCATGAATTGATTATAAATATTATAGTATGTCAGTAAATCAATCTTCTGTCAAAGTTGCAGACAATATTGGCTTTAAATTTGGGGTAATAAAAATAACTAGATACTTCTCTACTAACTTGAATTGTGACCAGATAGGTCAGCTTTTCATAAGTGAGCCTATTTAGTTTATCTGGTAATATTTCTGCTTGCTTGGTTTTGTTTCTCAATTCTTTGTTTTTGATGGACATAAGTACAGCATACTCTGCATTATCGATATACCCTCATGGAAAGAGCTCCCGTCTCCTTAAGCTGACGCCTGTTGTGCAGCAGGACTAAATATTTGCTGGTGTAGCCAGTGGAGCCGTCACATGTCCAAAGCCCAGTGGCTCTGGTAGTTAGCTGGGAGATAAGGAGACATCCATCCCTGTGTCTGTGCTGTTGAACGCTTTCTTTACGTTAAGCATTCAGCAAAGCAGTACAGAAAGCTGTGTTTCCCTGGTGAATAATCAGATACCCAAACCAGTGGTCTGTGAAGCCTTTTTCTCCTTTTCTTTGCTCAATGAATATTTAATTTATCCCTGTGAGGTCGTTTACCTTCAGTAGAATACATTGATACCAATGCCTTTCCTGCCTCAGACTGGCCTGTATTTGGAGGTTTCAATGTTTCCTGTGACAGGTGGCAGTTTAAGTAAGACAAAAGGTGGAACTGACCTCCTCTGCCCTATCTTGTGTCATTAGTTTGGTGCTTGCAGTAAAAGGATGGAGATGAGAAGGCAGAGCAGCACCATGATCACCTTCCTCTGGCACCTCACCCACCAGGCGTCCCTGCAGATTGGATACCAAACGTGGGTCCTGCAAAGGCAGTGGATGCACGAGAGCCCAGTTTGATATGACTCTACCGTCAAGTAGTAGCTAGGGCAGGGAGAAAGCTCTGTGCCGATTCGGTTTTTGTTGTCTGAGCCTCATTTCTCTGTAGAGGGAGCTCCTGTCTCTGCCTGCTCTAAAGCAGGAAGGAAACAGGACACAAATACTGAGACTGGCTTTGCTTCTGTAGCACATGCCAAACTGGACTCCAGTTTTGGGTAATAAATAAGTGTGTGATATTTTAGTCCCTATCATCAACTGTGCTCTAAAGCTGTTTGCAAATCATGTTGTTGTTTCCTAGCTGTGGGAAGAGAGGTTTATTTTTTGGAATCTCAGGCTCTGGATAGAACTTGTCAGCATCAGCTTGGATATCGGTTGGTTGGGGACACGGGTGTGAAGTTAGCCTGGGCTAGGGTCACTGTGGAGAGGAGACTGAAAGCAGCAGATACTGCATATGGACAATGGGGTCTTCAGGAAGGCTGCTTGATTGTGACAGATGAATGCAGCATGTGCCAACAGTGCACAAATGTTCTTGCTTCTCCTGTGCAATTCAAGAGCAAAACCTTCAGCAGGTCATTGGAGCAGGTTAAAATCGAAAGATTCAGAAAGGAGCAGCTGTATCTATGCTCACCAGGAGTGCTCCTTAGATCGTGCTTCGCTTCCCCAGTGTTTGTGCCTTGCGCTATCATGTCATCTGCCTTATGTTGGCAAAACCCATTAATCTCCGTGGGAATAGAAATCAGAATGTGATCACCCACCGTTTGCTTTGTAGTTGGACTGGTATCGCTATCAGAACAGAGGAAGGAAGATGGTTTTCATTTACCCAATGGGGGAAGGACTGCCTCTCAGATTTTGTTTTTGTAGCCTTAACGGTGTAGGATGTAACACATCTACTTATACTCATTTGGGATATTAAACAGAAAAAAGGCTGCTCAGAGTATTGGAAAATTCTCCTACTAACCATTGATCTTGTGATTATTTCATGAAACGCTTTTACACATTTCTCTTTAGGACAGGAGCTCTGTGCTTAGGTATCTGTCATATGGTAACAGCTGTCGAGCTGGCAGATGCTGTTTTGGTATGTAAGAAAAGGCTTAGAAATATACCAAAAAAAAAAAAAAAAAGTGGATTTCCTCCTCTGAAACTTTGTTTTATTTCTAGTTAGGTTTAGTACCCAAATGGCTGGGACATGATGAGTGATTTTTAATCTTATGGAATATAGATTTTAATTGATGCTCTGTAGTGAAGTGCTGTTAAGAAATTTGGAGTTCCAGGCTTTTGAATGATTCTTTGCCTGATCTCATGCCAATCCATGTTTGCAAGCTTTCTTGCAGAAAAGAATATTACATGTACCTTTTTTTTTTTTTCCCCTCTCTGTTCCAAAATCCACTGCAAGAGGGCAGTGGCAGAGCAGGCGATTGCTGAATAGTGTTACTCTCCCCATCCCTGTCTCCAGTTGCCCACAGGAGATGTCACACTCCAGTGACCACAATTAGCCGTTTCTCTCTTCTGGCGTTCCTTTGACTAGCACTTAAATAGCTGGTTTAAGGTTTTTAAGGGTCAGTGTGGAGCATCATAGTTAATTAAAGATGCAGGTGGACAACACAGACAGCAGAGAATGTACTGTATATAACTTGGATCTTGAAAAAGGAAGGAGAAGCCTTATCCCAAAACAGTGCCACAGCCAGTTCAGATAGCTCGGATTCCCATATGTCTGTGTGTGTGCATGCAAGCCCTTTAAAAACGTGACAGCTTGGATCTTCAGGTGGTTGTCACCAGTTAAACCTGCTTCTTCAGGCTGTGTTGCAGGGAGCTGTGATTTAGCAGAGAGGCAGGCCAGAGATAAACATTCACTCCTAGTGCTAGCAGTGCTCTCATTTCCCTACCCTAGGCAAGAAATTAAATGGCAGTAGAGCCCTGGAGCTTAACTGCGAGACATTAGCAAAAATCTCCCTGGAAGGTCTTTTACATTTCCTTACACTTTGTTATGTTGACTTCTGTTACCAGCTCATTAGGCTTGCTGGGCTGCCTTTCTGCCTCTGCTCCTATCTCATGTGCTGTATTATATTAAGGAGAGCTTAAAAAGCCTGAAGTGTACTGTTTTTTGTAATGAGTATTTATACATATGCCTATATGAAATCAATATTCTGTAAATACACCAATATTTCTGTGAGGTTGGATTGATGGGATCCACACAGCCTTTCCTACAGGAGAATGCTACCTCTCAGGTCTCATGTAGGTACTCAACCAGGAAAACCTGGAGTGGTTTGGTCACCTGGAAAATATTTCATACATATTTTGAATAGTACCAGAAGTGCACATATCAGCCCTGTGAAATTTCTATTAGGCACACATTGCTCTCAATTTGGAGGTGATCAAGGATATTTAATTATTCTTTTAAATAATAGAAGCAGCTCAGTATTTTCTTGGAAACGACCTGAAATCCAGGTTTTATTGCTTTAAAAAAAAATACTGAGGGCTACTTAGTCATGCAAATTCATGTATAATTAAATGCAACAGCACTTTCAAGAAAGTCAACTGACTCTGCAAGTGAATAATTACATAGGCTGGAGTCCACCGGCAAAACATCACAGCAAGTCACTCCTCTGTTTTCTGCAGGCTTGTGAAAATATTGATGACCCCTGCCAGATCTCCAGTCTTCCTTATATTTTATTTGCTTTGTTCTTGCAGACTACAAAACCCCTTGTTTTGCCACTGTGTTTTTGTGAAATTTCTTTCTGACCTTCTGAAGTTGGCAAATGACTCCTTCATGTAAATGAAATGTAATCACCAAACACTTGACTACTTAGCAAATGAGAGGCGCAGTTACATCTAATAGTGAGTCACATCACACTGGGTATTTAGAGCTTGTCTTTGTGTGTTTGCCTGTTGTAAAACAGTGTATGTCAGTGGAAGATGCTTCGAGGTTACACTAGAGTATTTCTGCCCTATCTGAGTTCTTTCATTTTGGGTTTTTTGTTTGTGTAATGACTCACCCCTGTAGTTTTCAGTGAACTTGGAAAACATGGCATCCTATCTTGTTGTGCTCACCAATCTGATGCATTACTCTATTACAGCCACAAAGAGATACAGTGCTGTCAAAATCTGCTTTGCTCTACAAAAACAGACCCTGACCCAGAGGTATCACAGTCATAAAGTGATTTTGAAACAGGCTGCGGTGCATTTATCTTTGTGGTTTGGCTCAGAAAGAACATGCAATTTTCCAGCATCTTCTTTCTTTTCACATGGCTTCCATCAGTGTTTGGAACAGGCCAGGTGCCCAAACAAGTCCAGCCCGCAGATACGTGCCACAATTCCTCTTCCATTTGGATCAGCTCGTACTAATTGACTGGGAATTTTGGTGTATTTTGTTACAGTGCCAAGATTCCTTCTAAATAACAAGAACTGAAAGCAACTGCCAGAATGAGGAGAGTGGGGAAAAATACACTGTACAGAGAAATAATAATGAGACATCTGTTTAATGAGTTCTTACTTGCTTTCTCTGAATCTCTACCTAATGCAAATAGTGAACTGCATGCTGAGAAATGGGTTTTGTGCTGTGTGTGTGGACTCCCAGATTTACTGATTGCTGTGCTAACGCCACAGCTGATTTCCATCTTTCCATCTAAGGAAACACTGGTGGATTTCATAAAAATGATGCTTTACATGGAGACTGCCAGAATCATAAGCTCTCCGGTTCTCTTAATTTTTAAATCGTGGTCCAGGGCACTTAAATAATGATATGCTTTCATTTAGTGAGGAATTAGAGCAGGATGCTGAAATAAATAAATAAATAAATAAATATTGGCTGAAATTTCTAATTCATGTGTTTTGCTGGGATGCAGAATGTCTAATACCTATTATTTCTAAGATAGTCCGTGCGTGAAAGGCATAAATTAAGAAAACTCTGTATAGGCATGTTCAGAAAATACTTCTTTCTGGGAAGAAGCCAGTCTGTATGAAGAGCAATGTGATTGGATTTGGGTGAACTAAATATTAAGTTAATGATTGTGTGGGTAGGCCTGAAAGCTGGAGCAACTGAAATTGTTGTAGTTGCAATTGCACAGCTGTCCATTTGTAAATAATATCCTGTGATTTCTTTATCATAGTTTTCGCTCTTGCTTTCAATTACTAGCCTGTTTATGCACATATGGGGAAAGCAGACAAATTTTTCCTGGCAAGAAAACTTCCTTTAAATTAGACCTTGCCAGTGATTTATGTGCACAGGTTACAGGAAAAAAAATAAATTAATGTGAGTCTGTTTTTTTTTTTTTCCACTTTACAAGGACTTCATGGTTAAATTACACAACAAAGTTGCTATTTTATGTAGAATTTCTTTCTCCACCTATCTCAGTAAGCTTAGTAGATTTTGGCCTGACCTGATTCTTCAGATGAACATGTAACTTCTAAGAAACTTGGCATTTGGAAGAACAATAGAGAAGAGGGGATATTTATTCCCATGCATTATTCAAAGCAGAAAAGAGCAATTGCAGCCAAACACTTCTGTGCTCTAACTCATTGCCACGTTCAAATATTTTTAGAAGCAAAGTGGGTGTAAAATATTTTGATAGCAGAGTACTCCCTACCTCTTCTGTGCTGCCACCCTATGAGAATTAGGTCTGGCTGATGATCTGGCTGCTTCTTCCTGAGGCGTGGTGGGAAAGGAAGGAATTAAAGAGGCAAAAAGCAGGCTGTGGATATACCACTCCTGCATAGTTACACAAATAGTCTTTTACACTCCTGTTATAGGAGAACTTTGGACTGGAAAAACCTGAAATACAAATAATGGCGGGTCCTAGGAGGAAAGTTCTGGCTTCAGAACAAGTCAGTTTACACCTCTCATGGGGATGATGTTGTACAGACACATGTTTGTGTGAGTGGATGTGTGTAACATGTAGGTCTGCTATGCACTTCTGAACTTCCGCATTTGTAAGTCACTCAAGGGAATTCTCTGCAGTTACCAGATATCCCCAGGAGCGCGTAGCTGCACCAGAAAGGGGTTGGAAACCTCACTGTTGTGTTCAAGTGTGGGATGAAAACACAACTGGTCATGCCTGAAAAAGGGAGAGGGTAAAATTCTCTGGTACTGTATTTTTCTGTAGCACATTAGATGAGTATCATTATTTTTTGCCTGAATATGCTAAATGGTAGTATCTTGTTTAGTCTGAAGCATCTTTTTTCCCCATACCCTTTTTATGTCCTTTCTTGAACTAGCACAAGATTTTTCAAAAGGCTGAATTGGATTTGTGACACCAGTAGTGATGTCAGACTTGGTTATTTTCGGAAATAAGGTATTTAAGTTTGAAGATGCTCTTGTGCTGAGTACTCTGGGAACTTGGGTATCGTTTGTCTAAATCAATGAAGATGTGCATATTTTGTTACTAAAAATGTTTGAGCTGCAGGAAACTAAGCAAGGAAAGCTGTCTTACAGATAAGCTTATAAAAATCCTGGATGCAAAAGCATATTTTGGGGGGTTGTAAAATTGCCAGAAACCTGAGACTGGCAAATATTGTGCTGCCTAATGGTGGTGGAAGAAGGGCATAGAGCTGAAGAACCCCTTTTCCTTGGCACTCCTGCAGTCTCCTTGTGCTTTGCTTAAGCTTTGGAGTATACCAATATTGTCATTCTCTCTGACAGATTATGTTTAAATGAGCCAAGATCTGCAGAAGTGATAACAGATATGGCTGGGAAAAAAAAAAAAAAAAGAGAAAAAAAAAACAGTACAAGTTTTGCATGTATAAGGTTTGACAAAACGAGCAGGTAAAAGCTAGCCTTTCTTTCTCCATCTGTCAGTCAGCATAACAAAGGATCCAGCAAAACTCCCCATTTAATCAAGTTTCCGAGTCTATTAGATTTTTTTAAGATAGTCTGAAAATGGAAACTAGATTAAATATGTACATAAGAGCCTGGGATATCCCTGTTCTGATCTCGGTGGGCTGTAGTAGTGTTGTACCAGAGCTACCTTCAGATTACATGGCAGGTGTAGGCATTTTATATATATGTTCCAACTTCAGGAAGGATATTTAGGCATATTTTGTGCATTATTGTTATTGTTTTGTGGGTATAGAATAATGACTTGGGAAGGAGGTTAAAATAAACTTTGCCTTGAAGTTTTTTGATTTGAGATGTCTTGAATGCACTTGTGTGCATTGTTTATCTAAGCTGTGGTACTATCTCTGTCGGCCAGGAGTGCTTGTAGCAGGAAGCCTGGGTTCCGATAGTATTTTGGTTGTCATAGAAAAGGGAGAAAATGTGTGAGAGTCCCTTTGAATAAGGTACATCCAAGGAGGAACCAAGCCTAACAAATGCAGAGGAACGCGTATAAGCAGCAGTGGCATTGTACTCTGGGGCTCAGTTGTATATGGCTTGTGGCGAGAGATTGGATTTTGCTATTGTTTTTGTTGCTTTGCAAGTCAGTTTTGGCTCAATGAAAATTAAAAGGAGGGTATAATGAGTGGGAGAACAAAGCATTCGCTAATCAGTACCATACCGCTTTCCACTCTACAGATGTTCATGAAAATACCTATGGTACAAAATCAGAAAGAGCCTGCCTTTTTTATTTTTATTTTTTATTTTTCTTCTTTTTCCTTTAAGAGCTTAATTAAGGCAAGGGAAGAAAAAACATGAAACGAGAAATAATTCAAAAAAAAAAATCCTATTAAGATCTGTGATTGAAGAGAGTAAAGGAGGTAACATCTTCTCCCTCTCCCCACCTACACAAATTTCTCTGTGGTAGTCTTTTTATGTAAGGCTAATATGAAAGAAGAAAGAATTTTTGTTTCTGTTTATAACTAACAGTTAGCTGTCATAGTTAGTCAATACAAACATCCCCTAATCCATCTAGTCCCTATATATGGGGAGAATTGAGTTTTCAATCTTTTCATATAGTCAAAAACAGCTAAAGCAATTGGATTTTGTGATGGCAGAAGATTGAATTTCTTATCAGGATCAGAAAAGATAGATTTCCTGCCATCCAGAGTGATGTAGAACCTATCATGTCCTGTTTTATAGATTATGATTATTTTAAAGGCTTATATGGTCTTCCTCTCTGTTTATTTCTACACGTTATCTGAAAACAGAAGGATTATGCATCTCTGTATGGAGTTCCCCATTTGAATAACTAACTCCCTGGCACTGCTGCCAATTTGATATGTAAAGTGCTTTTTCCCTATTATTAAGTGAAGAGCAAGCAAAGTAATTCACTTAAAACTTTACTGCAAAATTAGGTGTAATTCCCCAAAGTATTGTCTTAAAAAGTGAACTGACATGCATGACTCATTCAGGTAATTTAGAGGTTACTGTGGGGTTTTCTTTTTCCCACGGCAACTTCTCTGAATCCCTCATTATTCACTTGCTGTTTTAAGGCTGCAAAGGAAGTTAACACTTGGCATTAAAAAAAAAAATCTCTTTGCTATGGGTACACATGCTTTTAATTGGTACTTTTTTCTAGCCACGAAACTCCTGAATTACTTTCAGCATCAGTTTCCTCTGTAGGACTCAGATCAGCTGGAGGTGGAGATGTTGGCATAGAAAGCAAGTACAGCAATATTTTGTGAGGTGGGGGTAGAACTTCAAAGCCTGATATATGGACTTCTTAATTAGTTTTCTCTTTGAATTGGAAACCAATGAGACTGTCTCAGTGGTTACATGGAAGTAAATTTGATTGAGTAACATGTTGTTGAATCTTGCTCATTCTCAGCAGCCTCAGTCTGTCGTGGAACCCTTCATGTGAATGGTGCCCACAGGGTAGGTGGCTCTGGGCAGTGTGCCGGGTCACTCACTCTCCAGGGACTCCTCCTTCCCCTGTTGTGGGTGGAAATCCCAAGGCGTGCTGCTGCTCTGTGCCTGAGGTCTTGGAGCAAATAATCAGAGACGGAGTGGAATAAAAACGTCCAGGCGTGTGTTTCGATACCAAAATCATTTCTTCTGCAGGATGCTGAGAAAAAGGTTGCTCCTTCCATTAGGTAGCAAACTGATTTCTGGCCCTCTGGCCTTCCTACTCTTACAGCCTTGCTTGTAACCTACCTTCAGCATTTGCACTCTGCTATACCCATCACTTCAGCCCTCTTCCCTGCCTGCTTGTCCTCTGCATCACCCCATTACCTCTGCTGCTCACCAACCTTAGCAGTGCAAGACGGTGCCTTTGGGATCCTCTGCCTTGCTTTGAATCCCTGTGCCAGCTCACTTCTCTGCCATCTCAAGGAGAAGTATCCTTTTCAGCCTAGCCCTTCATAACCTCTGTGCTTGCCTCTATTGTACTTCTCCCTCTCTTTATGCGCTCAGTGATGCAAACCTTTCTTGCAGCTTGCTTGAATTGTCATATATACACCATCTTGTCTCTTAAATCTCTATTCTGTAACTATTCAAATCCCTCCTGATGAGCTACTCTCCTGGATACTTTTCATGCCGAAGAAACTCAGAGAGAATCTGGAGACAAAATTTTTGTTGTCTCTTTTTAATGTCTTGAGTGTGTTATCTTTTTAGGGCCATATATATATATAGATAGATATAGTTCTTTTTTCTACGCTGTTCTTTTTGTCTCTGTTTGTGACTTTGTTTAACATTTTTTAGCTCCTGGCCTCTGCTTGTCATTGACATCCTTCCTTCCTTTGGAAGCAGCAACTCCTTCCAGTCAATTTACACTGAGAATAAAGCTGCCTTCTGTGCCTTCTTGAAAAGATAAAGATTTGGCAGTTGCCAGTCAGTACTAATTTGTAGTTCAAGGGTGAAGGATATCCCATAAGTACATCTAAACTTCCTTTTTTTCCTCCAAGGACTGTGGTGAGAAGAAACGTGTTATAACTCGGGCTCAAGCTAAAAACATTAAGTGCTTGCAGGAAATATTTGTAAATACCCCTCATTTCCAGTCTGCTTTGAAACTCCAACTCATAAGGAACCTGAAACACCCGATTTACTAATCTTTCTGGCCTTTGTCTCCAAATAATTTGAACTCCCCTAGCCTGGTTTCTTTGAAAATTGAGTTCTTAATGCTCCCTGTGGAACCTTTTACTTGATGTTTCATCTTGACATTGTGTGTTTGTTTCTTTTATTATTTAATTTTTTTATTTTTCCTGCCTTCTGTATTCTTAAAAGACCAAAAGCTTCTTTGTTGTTGTTTATTATTATTATTTTAAATAATTAATCCCTATTAATAATCATGATGTGACAGTGTGTGATTATCTCAGCATTTGCTTTCTGTCTACACACACATATTTATTTATTTATTTTAAATTGGATAAGGTTTACCAGCATCAGCATACATAGCAGGAAAACAAGTCAAGCAGCTTGACTGCTTGCTGTCTGTCCCCACAGTGCTATTGCTACAGCAGTGGTTCCTTGGTTACATGGCACCAGGGCATCACGTCACTCTGCAGTTGCTTGTCCTATGGGAACCAAAGGTCATTGCCATTAAATAAACCCGGTGAGCTGAAATTCTTAAAGACATTGAAGTGTTTTGTTGTCACTGGAGAAAAATGGCTGAACATGGCAGAGTTGAGGAGTAAATGAGATCTTTCTTGCACAGTCAGGTATATCATTTTATTTGATTTAGCACATGCTTTTTACAAATAAACCATGTTTTCCCATATCTGTTGAGCACTTGAAAGATCCTGACCAATTCCTGTATATTCAAGATTTCTTTTCAGCAATCTGGACACCATTATTAGATGCACTACAGGAATGTCTCAGCAAGGATATATCATAATGAAATATTTTTTTAGTTTGATATTCTGCTGTGAACTCACTCAAGGATTCCATTTGCTTCCATTTCCTTTGTCTTAGCATCTTATTTGTACTTGACTGTTCATTCTCTTACTGTTTTTGATTCTTAAGCTTTCCTGTGATATATATGCTTGGTTCCTGATAGCAGTTTGCATTGAACTGTATTCCACATCACTCTTTACCAAAGCTGGAAAAACTGCAGTATGAGAGTTCATGGGAAATAACTGCCTACTTCATCACCTACAAAGCTTTCATCCACTGCGTTTCTAACTTTTTCCATAAGATTCATAAAGATAATGAAAGTACTCTTTCAAGAATAGATCCGAGAGGGACCTTCTTTAGAATAACCCTGATTCAATTCTGCTTACACAGTTTCAATTTCTGTGTTTGTTTTTGTTTTGTTTTTGTTAATCAGTTAGCTGTTTATTTTTAGCTGTTTATTAATAAATGGGATATTAACTTTGTCAGCATTTTTTCAGCTAAAATTATTATTGTTAAGACAATTTATGTACACATTAAGAAATCTATTTACTCAATAAACACTAATTCTGAATCAGAAAAGCACTGAAATTAAAGCTGAATAGATACACTTTACTGATTAAAACAACCTTTGGGAGCAAAGTGATTTTCTTCATAGCTTATTTATTCCAAGATAAGAACACTGAAATTTCCACTGATTGAGTCTGAAGGTAAAAGTAAATTAGTGTCCTACTCTGAATTTGCTTAGCTTGGAATCCAGCTTCATTCATGGCTTTAATTGCATGAATATTAATTAAATGAAATAATGTTGTCCAGAATATTCTCCTGTTTAGGTTACTAACTCAGCAAAATAATTTAGTCAACCAAAGCTTTTTTTTTTTTTAATTTTAGAATGAAAAAAAAAAACACTCTAAATATATATATATATATATATATTTATATTTGTACTAAATGCATCACCAACTGTCTGCCTAGGTAGGAAGGATGGGGCGTTTCTGTCTGGAGACATCTCTTAATGTAAATCATAGGTGTAAAATGTGTTTAGCCTTCTGTTTATAGAATCTTCTCCGCTGTGGGTAGAAAAAAAAAATATTCGTAGTAAAAACTAAATTAGGACACCTTCAGCTTAGTTTGTATATGGAAGTGTTTTGTTTCATCTGCATCTTCTGGATGTTGGAGATGTTTTTTAATATTTTTTTTTTGAAATCTGTAAAGAAGCATGGTTTGTTTTAAAATTCTAATAAATAAATATTTAAGTTGAAGATAAACAATAAAATAGTGATTGAAACTGTTCTTCCACTTGATTTTTTTGATGTTTTCTTCAGCTCCAGGTGATTTATTTTTTTATTTTTTCCTGTTTAATGGCAGAGGCTTATAGCTGAATGGAAAAAGTCATACAGGCAAATTGATCTGATGCCTTTCAAGCTTTCAGTGGAACTGCTTCTTCTGACATACCTGCCTAATAGCCTGGGGAGACTCTGATGAAAATTCATCTTACAAGAAGCATATCCACTTGGGTAGTTTGTATGTGTTATGGAGTATTCTCTTTCTCTCTGTTTTTCTCTCTCTTTCTCTATCTTTTTTTTTTTTTTTTTTTTTTCCCCTGATTTTGCGATGGCCTGGATGAATCAAAAGCAGGCAGGATTGAGAATTGAGAGGCAACTGTTGAGAGCTGTTCGATTTTGCTGATAGCAGAGCCATCGGGCTCTACTCTGTATGTCCTACTTATGGCCCCAGAATTTGATTCAGGGTATTGATTGGGGATCAATTTCATTATGTGTCAGTAATAATATAACTTAAATGTTTTCTTGAAAAATAGGGAGTCTGCTATCTGACTGACCTGTCTTACTGGGTAAGAATCCAAATGTATTCTGTTTTAAATGAAGAGTGTAATGCTTTGATATAGGATCATTACAAGACAAGTAAAAATAAGAGTGTTATCAAGAAAATAGAATAGATCAGTCTGTCTTAATCTTTCAAGAAAAGGTTGCCAGTTAAAAAAATAAAAGAAAGCAATTATCAGACATACTTTCTCCCTATGCATATACTCATAGACACTGGTTGAAATAGGCTGTTGGGCTGTTCTTATGCTTTGAAAATAAAATACAGAACCCTTCACCTATTTCATGCATTAGAGTATCTATCCAGTCATTAAATTGTAGCAAAACAATAAAACAGGTGAACTTGTGATCATATTGTAAGCTGAAACCTTTTAATCAGTTTAGTTGGGGAATACAAGTTTCATAAATAAAAGCATTAATACATTTTTGTTTGGAAAAATCAGCAGTGGCAAATAGGTGAATTTATAATTTTGTGAAAGCTACAGTAAACAGAACTAACTTTTGAGTGAACCGTATTGGGCTACGATAACCAGGTTTGTGACAAACATGCGTTAGTGTTATGTTCTCTTAAAATGTTATTGCAGCACAGCTGATGGAGAGATCCATACAGTCAACTAATCTTTATTCATGTTTTTGTGCTCAGCACAATCTGTTTCAGAAAAGGTCATCTTTATCTATTTTGAAATGATTGAAATTCAATTAAATATGATGTTATAATCAGAAGAACAACAAAATGTACGTTCTTCATTCTGGAATCCTATCCCATTTCTAAAAAACAGCATAGTTTACAGCAGAAATAATGGAACTAATGATATTATTTCCCATTTTAATTACAATTCTTGATATGTGATAATTCAAGAGGTTTTCCTTCTGAAACTTGCACAACAAACGTGAGGTGATGGGGATCACAGCATATAAAGGCAGTTGGACTAGTCCTCATGAGCAGTAGGGCTGAGCTGCCTTGGCATATAAGCCAACTTTTTCACC
This sequence comes from Anser anser, assembly GCF_964211835.1. NCBI lineage: Eukaryota > Metazoa > Chordata > Aves > Anseriformes > Anatidae > Anser > Anser anser. Next base: position 10,992,805 of record NC_139725.1, on the reverse strand, counting down.
TCACTTATTTCTTACTGCTTTTATGGTAAAACAAAAGAGTTGTAAGCAAACCAAAGCAGTTCACCTAGGAAAGTGTCTTCGTAATGAAACCCTCATGAAAGAAGTAGTTCAGAGCAGGTTTATATTTCTTCTTGCTTAATCTCAACGAATATTTTAGAAAGAAAAGAAAGAGATGCTTTCTCACAGAGAAACTGTGAGCATCCAGGCATTTTTGAAGAACCAGATAGGTAATTTCAAGATCAGAGATGAAATTTCTATCTAATGGAAGAAATACTTTTGCATATTTTGCTGACATTTTAATATTAATTAGGCACACATGATTCTGTTTAGACATTCTCAGAAAGCAGAAACTGCTAAGTTTTTATTAATTGGAGCACTCTGAGAAATAGACATAAGTCAAGGTCAACACTGCTTCTGGCAAAATACTGCAAAGTATTTCTGAATATTCAAAAGCACATATTAATTTCACTCATATTTGTGACCTGTGTGGCTTTTCTTTGTAAATCACGTTAAATTATCCAATGCAAGATTTGGTGTTTAAAGGGCTATTTAGACCAATTGGAGTAGACATCAAATTAATGTTTGCATATAATAATGCATTACTTTATTCTGAGGATCAGGAATGGAAATAACATAGGATTAATTTATATCTGTAGATATTCAAGATGGTAGGAGAGAAGAGAAAGTTCTGGTCTTTGGAAAAATTAGTAATAATTTTTATAACAATAATGATTTTGATAAGCTGGTTTAAATGGTACCTATAACTTTTTACTTTGTCTTAATTTTTATTACTGAACAAATAACAGAAAGCTAGCCACAGCTGAAGAAAGACTGTAGAGATGGCTACCAAACATTGCAGAACTTCAGACCTTTGCGCCTAGTATTCATTTTCCTGCCTGGGGGCTCTATTTCATTGCTCAGCATTCTTATTTTAAGCATGACTTATGATGACAAAGTGAAACTAGTTCTAGAGGAAGACAATTGTTGTTAATATTGAAAAGCTACAAACTCATGCTGAAAGATTTCTTGTCATGTTTACAAATAAGACTTTCCCTGGAATTTAATAACTTTGAAACTACCCTATGAGAAAGAATATTGTCTTGTTTACCAAGGACATATACAATTTTTCAATCTATTATCTGAATTCAGGAAAAGAGGTGGAAGAAGCAACAGACATGTAAAAACAGTATCCTTGCACTGTCTTGTTTTTAAAGCAACAATAATAATATTGACTACTACCAATAATACTGACTACTGCCCGCTACTGGTCTTTCAAGCTGGTAATGACGAGGTAGCAACAAGAAGTCCAAGAGCGATCAAAAGGGACTTTTAGGGCTTTGGGGTGACTACTTAAAGGATCAGGGGCACAGGTTGTGTTTGCCTCTGTCCTTCCGATAGGGGGGATCGATGCTGACAAACAGACTCATCACATTAACACGTGGCTTTGGGACTGGTGCAACCAGCAGAATTTCGGGTTTTTCGATCATGGGAAGGTCTAAATGACACTGGGCCTGCTGGCACCAGATGGGATGCACCTCTCTCAGAAAGGGGTGAGGATTTTTGCTCAGGAGTTGGCAGGGCTGATAGATAGGGCTTTAAACTAGAGTCAAAGGGAGAAGGGGATAAAACCAGGCATGCCGGTGATGAGGTAAGGGATGGTGTGCTAGAATCAGAGGGACTGTGTGCTAGTGAGGCCCTTCGGTCGGCTACACAAGGTGCTGCGTGTAGGGAGGCGCATTTGAAGCGTTTCTACACAAATGCACACAGTATGAAGAATAAAATGGATGAACTGGAAGTCTTGGCTCAGTCCCACAGCTACGACATCATCAGCATAAGTGAAACCTGGTGGGATGAGTCCTGTGGCTGGTGTGTTGCAATAGATGGTTACAGGCTCTTCAAGAGGGACAGGCAGGGTAGGCGAAGTGGCTATGTATGTGAAGCATGGGCTGGACTGTGTGGAACTTAAAGTTGGTGACGGCAAAGTTGAGAGCATCTGGGTAAGGATTAAGGGACGAACAGATAAAGGGGATGTCGTTGTGGGAGTCTATTACAGACCACCTGGCCAGGACGACAACGCCGATGAATTATTTTTTGCAGAACTAAGAGATGCCTCGAGATCAACTCCCCTTGTCCTACTGGGGGATTTCAACTTGCCAGACGTCAACTGGGATAACCACACGGCTGACACGAGCAAGTCCAGGAGGTTCGTAAAGCACCCAGATGATAACTTCTTGGTGCAGGTGCTAAGAGAACCAACTAGGAAAGGTGCCCTCCTAGATCTGTTGCTGGAGAACAGAGAGGGTCTTGTGGGAGACCTGGCAACTGGCGGCCGTCTCGGTCATAGTGACCATGAAGTGGTTGAGTTTAGAATTTATGGTGACAGAAGGAAAACTGTCACCAAAACTTCAGCCCTGGATATGGGGAAAGCAGACTTCAGGCTGCTCAGGGAACTAGTCAGCAAGGTCTCCTGGGAAACTGCTTTTGAAGGCATCGGTGTCCATCAGTGCTGGTCAATCTTTAAGCACTGCCTCCTAAAAGCACAAGATCGGGTGATTCCAAAATATCGGAAGTCAGGCAAGTGGGGCAGAAGGCCGGCCTGGCTGACCAGGGATCTTCTACTGGAGCTTAGGCAAAAAAAGAAAGTGTACGGCTGCTGGAAGGAGGGTCAGGCGACGAGGAAGGAATACAAGGATGCTGTTCGTGTTTGTAGGGAGAAAATTTGTGTGGCCAAAGCCCAACTAGAGTTGAAGCTGGCCATGTCTGTGGGAGACAATAAAAAAGGTTTTTTTAGATATGTGAACCAAAAAAGGAGAACCAAAGAAAACATAGGTCCTCTACTAGATGGGGAGGGTCTCCTCACAGACAATGACATAGGCAAAGCAGAGACATTTAACGCCTTCTTCGCCTCTGTCTTCAACACTGATGATGTGCTTCGGGACCCTGGGTACCCTGAGCTGGAGGACCATGACGGTGGGAATGACGAACTCCCAACCAACCCTGAACGTGTGCGGGAATTGCTGCTCCACCTGGATCCATACAAGTCCATGGGTCTGGATGGGATTCATCCCAGGGTGCTTAAAGATCTGGCTGACGTCATCGCGGGGTCTCTCTCAATTATTTTTCAACAATCTTGGGAATCTGGAGAGGTCCCATTGGACTGGAAGCTGGCAAATGTTGTGCCAATTTTCAGGAAGGGTAAGAAAGAAGACCCTAGCAATTACAGGCCTGTCAGTCTCACATCAGTGCCTGGTAAAATTATGGAGAGGATGATCCTTGAAGTTATTGAAGTGCACCTGGGGCACAATACAGTCATTGGTCCCAGCCAACATGGGTTCATGAGGGGTAGGTCCTGCCTAACAAATTTGATTTCTTTTTATGATAAGATCACCCATCTAGTCGATCAAGGGAAACCAGCTGATGTGATCTTTTTGGACTTCAGAAAAGCTTTTGACATGGTTTCCCATAGGATCCTACTGGACAAAATGTCCAGCATACAGCTAAACAAAAACATCATACAGTGGGTGAGCAATTGGCTGACGGGCAGGACTCAAAGGGTTGTGGTAAATGGGGCCACATCTGGCTGGCAGATGGCCACCAGTGGGGTCCCTCAAGGCTCCATTTTAGGGCCAGTCCTCTTCAATGTTTTTATAAATGATTTGGATGTAGGACTAGAAGGTGTTTTGAGCAAATTTGCCGACGACACCAAACTTGGAGGAGTTGTGGACTCGGATGAGGGTGGAAAGGCCTTGCAGAGAGATCTGGACAGATTGGAGAGCTGGGCGATCACCAACCACATGAGGTTTAATAAAAGCAAGTGCTGGGTCCTGCACCTGGGATGGGGCAACCCTGGCTATACGTACAGACTGGGCGACGAGACGCTGGAGAGCAGCCCCGCAGGGAGGGATCTGGGGGTTGTGGTTGACAGCAAGTTGAACATGAGCCAGCAGTGTGCCCTGGCAGCCAGGAGGGCCAACCGTATCCTGGGGTGCATCAAGCACGGCATTGCTAGTCGGTCGAGGGAAGTGATTGTCCCGCTCTACTCTGTGCTGGTGTGGCCTCACCTCGAGTACTGTGTGCAGTTCTGGGCACCACAGTACAAAAAGGACATGAAACTGTTGGAGAGTGTCCAGTGGAGGGTGACGAAGATGGTGAAGGGCCTAGAGGGGAAGACATATGAGGAGCGGCTGAGGTCACTGGGCCTGTTCAGCCTGGAGAAGAGGAGGCTGAGGGGGGACCTCATCGCAGTCTACAGCTTCCTCATGAGGGGGAGTGGAGAGACAGGTGACCTATTCTCCGTTATCACCAGTGATAGGACCCATGGGAACGTTGTTAAGCTGAGGCAGGGGAAGTTTAGGCTAGACATCAGGAAGAGGTTCTTCACCGAGAGGGTGGTTGCACACTGGAACAGGCTCCCCAGTGAAGTAGTCACTGCACCAAGCCTGTCTGAATTTAAGAAGTGTTTGGCCTGTGCACTTAGTCACATGGTCTAAACTTTTGGACAGACCTGTGGGGTGCCAGGAGTTGGACTTGATGTTCCTTATGGATCCCTTCCAACTCGGGATATTCTATGATTCTATGAATAATAATAATAATAAAAAAGATTACTGTCTGGAACAAGGCAGCAGTACCAAACTGCTTTTTGATGTCCAGTCCCATTATAAAGACAAAGCGGCAGCTATGCAATTGTCAAATTTTTGTAGTTCAGAGATGGTGAAGAAATTCAAGTGATGTTTAGTGAGGAAGATGAATAATATTCAATATTTTCTTTTGTTCTTTTGTCATTGAACTGTTCCACTGTTCTTTTACAAGAAACCATTTGTTGTAAACAAATGGAGTTACACTGCTTAAAATGAAACAAAACAAAACCCTGGACTACACAGCGAAAAGAAACAGAATGAAAAAGAAGATAAAACTCCAAAGCTATGGCAGGGAAGACTTTTAATCTTGAATAACTCCTGTAAACTTTATACAGAATAATTCAAATATGGGGTTTTGAAATGAAAGTGTTTGATGGATAAATTGGAGAGAAAGGGACCACCTAGATGATAAAGAAATACTTATAACTGCTTTCTCAAATTTGACATTAGTATATTGATAGCAAGTATTTGGGAGCTACTGTTTATAAATAGTCTGAAAAATGTGTTGAAATTGGTTGGCATCTTTAGAGAGAGATTTATATTTACGTAATCTCTCTCAGACATGTAAGACGTGAATTCAGTGTAAACTTTAATTTTCTCTGCATCTCTTACATTCATCCATCCAAAGAAAACAGGCTCCCCACCCACCTCAGACGGCTGCTCTGAAATGTGAAAGACCCTTTTGTGCACCTCAGATGTGTGACTGTTTGTGCTCCTCTGACCACTGGGCGAACCACTCATGTTCCCTGGGTCCCTCCCTGGGGCACCTGTGGCAAGAGCCAGGCAGAGGCAGGGAGCCTTCCCGCTCGGTGCCGAGCAGGAGAGCAGTAGCAGAGCAGGGAAATAAGATGTAGCTGCCTGCGCTCGCAGATCTCTGTGATGTTTGAAGCATCAGTGCACGCATGGGAACATTAGAGACTGATGTGACTGCCAGTTAAAGTAATTTGCTGATTTGCAGGCAAGCATTCAAGTAATGGGTCAGTCTGACAGGTCTGAAATTCAACAGATTTAAAAGGTTTTCTATTGTATACCCACTCCTGTCCATAAGGGCTTCCATACTCACTCATCTATTTCCAATTTACTTCTTCAAGCTTCTATTGAAAGCAGCATAGATTTTTATTATGAATGAAGAGTTCAGAGGGTTGAGAACAGCCTTTGAAATCTTTCTTCCTATATTAACTTAATGGACAATATTTCTAACTGTAGTTCCTGAAAAAGAACATTGCATATTTGATTAGAGGGAATTGCAAAACACTTTCCATGATATATTGCTTCAAAAAAAGCCGATTAAGGTGGAGTGGAACCAGTGGGATAAATTCCCGACTTTGCCTGAAACAGGTGGATAAAAAATTGGGGATGGAGGCAGAAACATGGAAGGATCTGACATCTGAGTGCCGGTCCTTGGCCCATTTGCTGTAGAGGAGATGGGAGCAGTTTTTTTTTTTTTTTTGACTTTTACTTCCTAATTTTGGGATCCCCAAGGCACGCTTCAGGCTACCTAGGGGAGGATTGGTGCCTCCCAGCCACCTTGTCGCAGCTGGTGAAAGGGGTTTGTGTCCTCTTGGCTGGCTGAGCGGCGTGGAAGCCATTGCTGGGCGGAGTGGGCAGCCCCTTAATTCATCACATCTTTACCAGAGTGTGAGCCTTTTGTTTTCAGAGACATGCTAATGGTAACAATCTGCCATTTTTCATTATGATACATGAAAACCCTCTGCCTGTAGAGCTGGTCTGAAGAGTGAATCTCTGAAGGAAAGCATCAGTTCAGGGCTTCACATTTATTCTCCCTCACCAATTCCCAGACAAAACCTATTGAATTACTGTAAAAAATATGTCATTGTCTTTTAACGATGAGCTTCACCTGAGTGTGGGACTCAACCCCCAGACTTGTGGCTTTATGGATGAGCAGTGAGAATAAGGACTCTAACAGAAGCATCGGTAGTTCGGATAATATTGTTAGAAATAAAGGAGGCTTTGTTGCAATGGGCTGCTTCAAGGACTGGAGAAAATTGTTCTGCTGTACTTTGCACTGATGGTTTGCCCTCTTATTAGCTTTGTCATTTCACCTTGATTTGTTTCTGAGTTTCTGTCTAAAGTTAAAATCAATAGACTTCTCTTTTTAGCTTTCAAAACATCATAAATAAAATTCACTTCTTAGAATAGATGCCCTGTTTTTTCTGAAATAACACCATAACTGTGTGTGTGTGGGGGGGGGGGGGGCGTGGTGGCTGCGATGCTAGTAGCAGTTTAAAGTTCAAGTATCCATACTCAGTCTTCTTTTCTCTCATTCAATGTTTGTTTACAAAGCCTTGCTTTACAGTCTAAACACTTAATCTTCGTGGGGTTTGGTGGTTTCTTTTTCCTCTCTCAGTTCATCATATTACTTGTCCAGACATAATTTGAGTAATCTAACATTCATCACATCCTGCTCTCAGTACAGAGTAGCAGTCTACAGTCATAATATGAATAAAAAATGCGTTGTTTGTCAGTAGCAGGTATTTCTGCATCAACTAAGCATTTTAATCTCCATCCTACTAGTAAACTGATTTGACCCAAAGTGGCACCAGCTCTGTGTTTAACATGGTACAGGGTTACAGATGCTGCTCACAGGGCGCAGTTTAAAATCCAGGTTTTCAGTACAAGGAGGGCTGGATTCCTCTTGCAGTGGCTACACGTGTATTGACTTAAATAACTACTCAGATTTTGTGAATAGCTGGGGATCTGTTAGATCTCACTCAGAACTGCTGTCTCACATATGGAAAAAACCCGTGCAAGTAAATTTCCTCAGGCATTAAATCCATGCAAGACAAAAAACATTGAAGGGTCTTATTGAGCCAGGCTGGTTTGCATAGCAAAATATATATGTATATATATATACAATATATATAGTGTGTGTGTTTATATATATACATATATAAATATAATGTGAAAGGCCGGAGGAGAAGTCTCTGTTCAAGGAGCCAAGTGGTGTGGTGGGACCGTGTGGTGACCACAAGCAGCAATAGCATTTTCTGGAGATGGGCAGCCACCGGGCTGGTTAGAGCCTGAGAAAAGTCTGGGTCTTGTGCTGTGGAAAAAAACATTTCTTGGCTCTTCATTCTATTTTTTCCATTATATCTTATGTTTTTCTGATGCAGTCACATACATGGACAAAGAAAAAGACAGACTTCCTTCCCTTCCAGAATGTAATAAGCAGAAGTCTGCAATTTTTAGGCATTCCTATCTCTCAAGCTTATCCTGAAATAAAAGACAATGTAAGTATGAATCTGAGTAGCTGCTCTGGGGAGATCCCATGGCTGATACCAGTATAATTTAGCACATCAGTGAGTTTGCTGGAAACACATACCCAGCAGGCAGGGGCAGAATTGTGCTTGTGGTTTTCTTTTTTGTTTGTTTTCTTTTTCATTTCCACTTCCCCTCTGTCCTTCCCTCTTCTCTTGGTATTTCTCCTAGTTAAGAGGTTGTTTAATAAAGCCTTGCATTTTTAGTCTAAAAGCTCTTTGCTTCCTGTGGTAGATGACCGTAGGAGGATGTTTAAGCAGATCCTGTAAGCGTGGTTTAACTTGGACCATGGATGTGCTTTTGAAGTGAATCTCTCAGCTCTCCCCATCACTGTGCTATGGTTTGTGCAAGGCCTCAGGGTGGTCTTGGGGTGCAGGATTTGGACAGATGTAGATTTAGTCATCATGACAACTGGCAGTCTCGGTGGTTTGCTTGTTTGTTTGTTTTTCTCAGCGGTACATCCTTACGTGGAGGCACAGCCTCAGTATGTTTTGAGGCAGTGCAGATATTAAGCTTTTCTTAGCACTGCGCTATAGGGCTTTCGAAGTGTGAAGTGTGGTTTTGGTTGTATGACTAAGTCTGTGGCCTTTGGGTTAGGAGGTGCTATTTGTGAGGTTATTGTTGAAATGGGCAATAGCAATCTTTCTTTTGGTGGAAAACGGTACCAGGAAGAGCAATGCAGGCTGAACACTTGAGATGATGATGAAAAGCATCGTTAAATAACAATAATGAACAAAATTAGTATGTGCAGAATTTTTCCCTTGATTGGTTTTCTGACAAAATTCCTGCTTTTTTTTCATGAAAATATTGTTTGACTGAATGAAATATAATTTTCTATTACATCAGCAACCTTATTTTGCTTAGTCTTTTTTTATTATTTTTTTTTATTATCATTTTTTACCTCTCCTTTTCTGCTTTGAAGAGGTAACAATACCTCCTTTGCTCCTGAAACATCAGACTTGTTTTTTAGCTCACATTTCAGGTGCTCAGTCCTCTCACAAGCCTGGCTCACTGAAGAATATCATCTCTTAGCATGCAGTCATGGTCCCAGCTGACCAAAGGGAGGGATATTGTCCCACCAGAAAATATGGTGCATAGGAAAAACAGTCTGTACCAGATTACTTCTGTAATATATGCCTCTTGTAAGATGGAAAAAATGCCGGGTAATACTAGTATGAAACAAAATGCAAAGTTTCTGCCTAATTCAAGAAATGGAACATAAGCATAAAGATTTTATACCAGTTGAAATGCAAAATAATCTCTTTTTAAAGGCAAAATTCTTGAGTTAGTGTTCCTGAAAAAATAACAATTGAACATTTAAAAAAAAAATCTGTGTAAGAATTGTAAGAATTGATTGCAGCAGAGAAGCTTTGATTTATTTTTTCCTTTACTTGCTTTCTTTTTGTAGTGATTTTACAGGGTAAAACTGATTTAATGTACTTTATGCCACAAAAACCAATGACACCCCCCCATTATTATTAACAATATACAGAAGAAGAAACCTCATTAACTGATGTTCTTGAGACCACAGAGGACCAATCTGGCAGTTTTATTTACACTAAGTAAAAATAAGGAGTAGATAAATTCCTAAAAATAGTAAATGAAACCATTTGCTTATTTTAATTAAATAGTTAAGGAAGTGTAAAAGTCTTCTCTGAGGAGGTCTCCATCTACTTCACTTCAGAGAATCCTTCTTAAGTAAAATGAGACCTTAATTTGCAATGCAATGAGTTTAAATTAATCATCAGTCAACTATATTAGGCTTCAGATCCCTACTTGCTGATGCTTTGGTCCACAGTAAATATTTAAATAGATGTTAACATAGAGGCTCATAGTCCACTCCTAAGAAAATTGTTATACTTAAGTAGCTCAACATATAATAATAGAGCTGAAATACACGGGCATTGTTTGTAAATAAAGGCTATTGCAGATTGTTGAATTTGAGGAATAAAAATGAGGATGTCTAGAAATGAGAAAAACATAAAAGCACAATTCCCCCCTATTATATTCCCTTTCTCCTTCGTATTGTCTCTAAACATCTCCAAAAGAGGAATTAACTTACTGCTGGAAATCTCTAATGCAACTGGAGCGGTTTCATCAAATACATTCATGTCACGTATAAAAATGGAGTTTATTGTATTTACCTTGTGCATTGTATTTACTGCTTGCATTCCTTTCAGTGCATTCACTGAGTCAAAATAATACTCTGCATCTTTGCTCTTCTATTAGCGAAGGGTGTCACTAAGCCACTACTTATATTCTTTACATTTACACAAGTGACCAATAAGACTACTCAAAGGCCCACAGAATATGTTAACAATCTTTGGCAGCAATTGGATAAACAGGTTTCCCCAATTCCCAAAGCATCCGGACCGTGCTCATGCAGCCTTTTTGTCACATCCTAGTGTTCTCTTTCTTAAATTGACAGATGGTAGCAAGAAGCCTTAGAGCATTTTGGTTTCTTCCATTCCAGGTAACAAAAGCAGTGAAATCTGGAAACAGGAGTTGACCTTTGCTGTGCAGAAGATATTGTGGAATAGGGTTGATGCTGATAGTCTGCTCTTATCTGGCCAGGCAGATTTATTTACAGATCTTACATTTCCAGGCTATTTGTAAAGGTCCAACTTGCTGCAATAGATTGTGTGTGATTCTTCCCACATTTCACATTTTCTTTGCAAGTCCAGGCTTCCTGTGCTTTTTTCACAATTACTTTCAGAGTGAAGGAGTTATTATTGTGGAAGCTTTTACTGCAGCCCACACTGTATCTTGTTTGGAAGAAGCATGTGGGTCACCGATCTGTTTATTTTGTTGTTCAAGATGACAAAATACAAAAAGTTTGAAAAGGTTTCCCCAGCTGAGCTAAAGCACAGCAGCTAATGGGAATACAGAACTTAGGGAATCATGAAATATCTCAGCAAAGGTTCTTTGTTATCCTTGTGCAAGCGCTTCTCAGACAAGATGCAATGAGATTTTTCTGTGAGGACCAGATCAGAGAGGATTCAAGCAGTGGAGGCAGTCAGCTCACTTTGGTAGTAAACTACAAAAGAGCTTAGAGAGATGTGGTGCTGTGCTGCTTAGCATCTCTGCCAGTTAATATCCTTTTCATTGAAATGACTAAATCTGAATTATGTTGCCCAGTTCTGAGTATCCTGGTTTAGTATTTCTGCTGTCAAGACTAACTAGAGCGACAAAAGCTGCTCTCTCCTTTGTGCTCCCCACTAGGATTCTGCTTCTTGGACCCCACGGTGCTGCAGGTCACCCTGGAGAGCAGCCCCATCTCACTGTGCCCAGGCTTCTGCAATGAGAGGTACGGGTGCTCTTGGCTAGAGGAGCGTGAGCATTGCTTTGCATGTCACTCGGGGGCACAGCATGAACATCTTGAGTCAATGCAAGGAAAGGATGCAAGCTGCATTGCTGTAAGCTGTATTGTAAATGGCAATGTTATTATCTGGGGGTCTTTCGTAGCAAAAGGAGCTTGTTCTATTGATATACAGCGCTTTAGGCTGCAGAGGGGTTCTAAGTGTCTTCTTCACAATACCTTCTTGGCTATGTCTGGCCAGTACAGGCACACTCTCCTGTGTCTGTAACCTGTAGAAAGGGGATTACAGAACTATTGTCACAGCACCCATGGGAAACACTGCTGAACTGCTGGGAATGGGGTGAGGACTAAAGCAAAGGGGCAGGGCGGTGCGGGGACTGGAGGGCAAGTTGAACACAAAATCAGCTCAAGTCAAGGCTTTGTCCTGGGCATTGAAAAATCCCATACCATAGTGCCGAGGGGACATGCTGGGGGTAGAGCCATGACAGAGGCGTCAAATGATGACACAGTTTTTCACTGGTGAAAGATGCTGGGAGAGAGAGCAGAACTCAAACCTGCTTTCATTGGTAATAATTCTCCTTTCAGTGCCTGGTGATGCATTTAGAGGAAGAAAAAAATTAAACCACATACTGTAAGATGTTTAAAGGTTATATAAGGCACTGCATTATGTGATGAGGGGACCGATAATGTTGTTTTCTGTGTTTGGGGGGGGGTGTGTGTGTGTGTGTGGCGCTGTTACTTACGTTAATCTATTTTGTGTGTATGTCTACACGTACATATACACAACGACATTTTAGCCCAAGCACTAGAAAATTACTGCTTATTGTCCAGGCAAATTATAGGGGAGCAGGGTAGTTATTAATATCTACACTTGCTGACTACACTCGGATCTGTAGGAACAAAGATATCTGTTCAGTAAAGCAGTGCAATCCCAACCAAGGGTAGAGAACTGTGTAGGAAAAAATATAAGCCTTCTGTGGAAAAGGATGCAAATATTACAGTTTTTTTTTATTTGTTTTTCCATCAGATAAGAGAAATGAAATATTTTGTGCTCAAAGAACATGTTTGAATAAGTTGTAGTTTAAAAAACAAAAAAAAGAAACACAAACACACAGCTGGGATCTGGTTATGCACAGAAAGAAGCATGGGCGTAATTTCATGAATGAGAGTAGGTTGTCAAAATCAGAGCTAATGTCAGTACAGGTTCACAACCTTGGGAATTTGCCTCCACTTACTGGGTCATGTGAATAATAGGGTAACAATGCGTTTACCACAAAAGATAATTAAGTTGGTTTTTTATTTCTGCATGGTGCCTTATGAGAAGAGGGAAACTTCACCTGAGAGCAGAGCATTTAAATGCCTTTGAAGGTCTGGGTTTTAGTTTCTCTTTCTCAATTTAATAGCCTTATCGAGTGCTATTTTCCATGTAGTCTATTTTAATTAGCGATCAATAATAATGTCCTAGCAGTTTACTACTTCACTCATTTCAGTTGAAGTTGATTGGTTCAAATATATTTTGGGCTGCTTAGTGGGGAGGTTGCTCAGCAACTGTGATGCACAGACAGTAAAATTACATGGGCTTGGCCATTAACCATCTTTAGGGATAAGTTTGCTATTGTCCCACCCTGAAGTGACACTAAACTCCTGAAGCCACCTGCACTACCTGCTGTGCTTGAGATGCCTCGTATCAGAGCAAGTCAAAATGGCGCCTTTCCCAAACGAAATACACTTGTATTGATTCCCATCACCACCGGAAAGAGATGGTTCCTATGGTAAGGAAATTACTTGTTGATCAGGGAAATGGAATGGTAAAAACACTGGAGCAAACCCAAAGAAGGCACTAACCAGAAAACTTCCAAAATAGTTTTTACCAGTCCAAGTATTGACTAGGTGCTTTGATAAGCATGCTAGTGAAATTAAGCGTTGGAAGGGTCAGTTGGACCCTTGGACACCTGTCAATTGGAAGGGTACTTTAAGATACTAAAAAGGATACTAACAGACTGATTGATCCTTAGCTGCTTTGAGTATTTATTCATGAGGCAGAGCAATGCAGCCAGGAAGGTTCATAAGGAAGAGGCATTATGGATTTCCAAGATTAAAAGAAAATCCTGCAGTATGAAGCAGCTGTGTCTATATATACATTATTTTCTCCTCTGCTCTGGTTTGAGAAAGTCATCTAGAGAAGAAGTTAATAGGCAGACCAAAGAAATAGTCTTCTGACAGATCCTTGGCTGGAGGTCAGTCTCTATGCGTGTATTCTCAGGTGCATATTTCACAGTTGCCCTAAATCTCAATTTGTCTTTTGTTTCCAGGTACGTCAAACAGGAAAGTGGCTTAAGATAAAAGGTGAGAGTTTTATTCCTGCCTTTATCTCTGGCCTGCTGTGCAGCTCTGCGGAAACTACACTTGTGTTCATCCTATGGAACGACAATCATGTCGGACTTCTTTGTGCCCTGCAGATGACGATGTCTCTGAGCATCAATGGTGTGGGATTCCTGTGAGCTGGGTGATGCTCCAAGAAGTGGTAATATTACCACAGGGAATGCAGTGCGAAGTATGACAGTGGTAGAGGAGGTTCTCTTGGGAGCTCCAAGGATGGTGGCACTGATGGTTAGAAGCTGAAGTTGAAGATGTATAAGGAAGTATGTCATGTATTTGTCAAATTTTTAACCAGTGAATTCTGCTGGAGAGAAGACAACAAGAGTATATAAAAACAGAAATTAGGGGTTTTCAGATGTTAGACTGTAGTGCTTCATAAACACTTCAGTGATGTACTGAAGAGTCCATCAGTTTTCATATGCCTAATACCTGTTTAACAACAACAAGAAGAAGCCTGCCTATAAACGCCTCTATTAGATCATCTCTGTGTATCACCAGAAACTCATCTGCTGTACTTAACATAAAAAAACAATCCATATTAAAAATGTTTTTAATAAGTTTTAGAAATAAGCCTCAATTCCCTTACAAAAATCTAAATGTATACCTAAGAATTGATTTTGCTTGCTTTCACATCAGGTGGACTAGAGGTAGAGAGAGGCTGACGGAGTTTCAGAAGCGAGGAATTTTCCATGCTCATGCCACAAGTGAGAACTGACAGAGGAAGGCTGCCAGTGCCTGCCCCTTTCTTCCCACACGCAGTGTGGCATTTCCAAGTTACGTCTGAATCCCTTCCAGCTGACATCGATGACCAAGCTTCAACGGACTTGAGGTGGGAGAAGGATGGGGCTTTAGCAGTGACAGTTGCAACTGTGAGCTATAAAAGCAGAAATGCAGTTTTGCTTCACAGTATGAAGCTATTTTTATAGATTTCCAGAATCATCAGGCATGAAATGGTAAATGGTTTTGCAGCTTGTCCATCTCTCCTTACCTTGGCAAAATTGCCTTTGTGATCTAATTAGCAGATGAACCGAAATGTTCGGGAACAAGAGAGCATCCACGTTACAGCTCCTCAGAAAGTGTTAGATGAATTTATTTTTGATAAGCTATAAAGTAAGCATCATAAAAGCTGTGGACCTCTATAGAAGAGAATCAAACACAGCTGTCTTTCCTCTGACTCTAGAGGACCTTGCTTGTGACAGAAGCCACTGGTTTGAGGCAAATTAATTTCTGGGCTGCTTTTGAAGAGGGCTTTTCAATGCACTTTGTGCTCCAGTGCTCAGTTCTTGCATGTTCTTGCTATTTAAAGCTTCAAGGAACTTGGGGTGCTTGGAAACTGCCTTGCGGCAGACTGAGCTGTGATAATTAGGCACTTTCTTTTATGGGGGAGTCAGGGACTCAGTACCGCTGAATTGAACTGGGCAGCAGCTTCTGGCTGGAACTTTTTATCTAAAGTTGCAACTTGCTGAAAAGGAAAATTTTATCAGGGAAGATCTGGTTTCAATTATTGTTATTTTTAAAATATTAATTGAACATATATTTAATACTTGTATCATTTAGACTGGAAATTTTTGAGACAAAACTGCTGTTTTTCTTCATATGAAGAATAAAGATATGTAAGATATGCAAGTAAAAGCAGACTGAAAGCTACAAGACTATTGAAATGAATTATTCTGATTGCCACATATGGAAAACATTTCCATATTTGATACTCTTTCATTCTGAGATTTTAAAGGATTTTAAAATATCCAGTTTATCTGTACGACAGGGAAAGCTCCAGTAATCTTCATCAACTTCAGACTTACAGTAAGGGTTTGTGATCTTATCAAGTAATATGGTTCAGGTGGAGAGAAAATTAATGTTTTTGAAGAGTTTATGTGACTGAATGTTTAGGAGGAGGGAGGAAAAAAAATAATCCAGTTAATGAAAGATCTTTAAGGCACTCTTCACTTATTTTTTTGGATTCTTGTTTTTAATAGATGAGAATGGGTTTTCTTGTTGTCGTTTTTAATTTTGAATATGATGAAAATTTTTGGTGCCCAGAACTCTA
Source organism: Anser anser (assembly GCF_964211835.1). Taxonomy (NCBI): domain Eukaryota; kingdom Metazoa; phylum Chordata; class Aves; order Anseriformes; family Anatidae; genus Anser; species Anser anser. The sequence goes on along the minus strand of NC_139725.1, from coordinate 10,977,144 downwards.
GAAATGGAATGCTGTTAGAAAGGCCGCTTCTGTGTGAGTTTGTGTGAGTGGTGTCTATGTGTACCTATAGGTCTGGATGCAGAAATAATTCCTTTGAAAACAGCAGGCTGAAAAGATGAAAAATAAGTAATGTGAAAGTTTCTGAAGGACTGAATAGCTGGGGAGGCTACTGTCCTGGTGACATCTGAAGAACAGGTGGATGCAGAAACCAGGTGCCAGCTGAACCTGGTGGCATGAAGCCATGCCACGAGTGCATGTGGGGATTGAGAGCAGGGTGTGTAACCTGTATCACAGCCAGCTGTGATTGTGTGCAGACAATAACTAAAAGTGTGTATATATATATATATGTATAATGAGACATGAGAGCTTCTAAGAGAGGTCCTGATCACCTAGGAGGTCCTGGTGTGTTGGGACACAATCCCGCTCCTCAGCGAGTGGCTGAAGTTGTCCTCCCAACTGCTGCTCTGTGATACCCCATCAGGAAAAAGGGGATTTAAAACTATTTTCAGGGAATTTCAGGTGCATCTGCATTAGTATGGGAAATGGAGAGGAAATCCAAGAGTATAAATGGGATGATGGTTTCATAAATGATGAAACCATTACTCGTTGGCCAATTCAATTTACTTCATGATTGCCCCTTGTAACGACACTGTTCAGAGTTTTTATTGCCATTTTAAGCATTCACGAAATATTATTTTGTGAAAAATTGTAACGAGTTCTCAAAACTTACTAGATAAAAAATGCCAAGTGTTGGTTGATTTGTTAACTCCTTCCAGTTGTGCATAATTTCAAGATTTCTTGGCATATGCAAAATCAATTTTGAAACTGAGATTCTGAATTTAGATTTTACCCGGCAAGTTCGCAATTACACATAGCTTAATGAAGCTGCATTAGACTATTTGGCAGAGTTACAAAATGTAATAGCCCATGGCTCTGTCTGTCACCTGCAAATTTGCTTTTCTTCATTTTGCTGGGTTGAAGCAAGTATTTAAGTGTATTGTCCCAGGAATGCGTTTTTTAACAAATATACAGTGCAAGTTCACTGGACAATTCTCTTGCCTGGTTGTTTTTTTTTTTTTTTTGGAAGAAAGGCCCATCGGAAAAAAAAATATGGCAGGTTTCAGATTTGATTTTAATTCTCTGTCATAACGAAGGCAATAGAGACTTGCATGAAATGATGACAGATCCACAAGTGATGCCCCATCTGCTACACTGTCATGTAGAATGTTATTCCTCAAAGTTGAACTTCCAAGATAAAATAACCTTGGGATGTAAAAAAAAAACAAAACAAAAAAAAAAAACAAAAAACAAGGGTATATCTCTATAGAATTTTTGATGGTAACAGGGAAAATCAAATATACTGATATTAAGGGGTTGATGGGAGATATCAGCATATACTTAGCAGTTTTGTGTATCTCTGTAGTAAGTGTACTGCGTGTTCATCAGGATTTTGCAGATGTTGAAGCTATAGATTTATTTGTTTGTTTGTTTTGCTTAGAAACCTGCACAAAGCAACTTGTCTACCTTGTACTAGCAAGCTAGCTAATACAGCTGGCTGGGATCAGCCACCACATCCGTGCTTTCAGTCTTTTTTCCATGTTATACTCGATGACTGTAGCTGTTGACAGTCATTTCTCTTTTTCTTTCCAACAGTGATGAAAGGAGCACATTTGTTAAGGGGAAAAAAAGGCTAACAAAGATTATATAAATATTGTATTGTTGGTTTCCAAAACCTCAGGATATATTTACAACTATAGGAATAATTTGCTTGATTTCAGGAAAAAGAATGGGGGAAATGAGTTTTGGAATGAACACAAAAAATATTCTGAAAATTATTTTTCCTTATGTTTTCACAGAAAAAGGCTGCTAGTTCAGGGAAATCTTCTGTTTTACTCCAAAATAATTTATTTTATTCTATTTGGATATTTCAAACAGCATTGATTTTCATAGGCGGAAACCTGATTGGAAAAGTTTCATCATGAAAATGCTGAAGTGCTGAAAATGCGGTGTCTTGAAGGGATTATAGTTTATTCTTCATATTCAGTCAATTGAGTTAAACCCCAAACAAATTTGAAAATGCTGCAGACCTGAATCTGAATACTCCAGTGAAAGATTGCATTCAGCTTTAGTTTTCATCAAGTATAGCAGTGAGAGATATTACCATATGCTGTTATGTATAAATTCCAAATTTAAAGTGGAGTCCTGAATAGGATTTAAATTCTGATGAGGGGAGGGGGAAACATAAGAGGAGATCTAAAAAGCACAGGTTTTCCTCCTGTATTTTCAAAATTAGGTGCATTATATCTGTTCTTGAGAAACTTCAACTCTGCTTTCTAGATTAGGTTTTTGAGGTTGTGGGAACTTTTTCAATAGCTTTGTAAAATGTTTTGAATTTCATATGAAAGAAAGTATAGTATTTCCCAGCTAAGTGCAGCACTAAGGGTATAAATCCATGTACTAGTTGCTGAAATGAGTGGTTTGATTTCAGAAGTGCTCAGCATCTTCTGGACTGAAAGAGGGACTAAGGCCTTTGCAATCTTTTTCTGTCGTGTATTGGCATGAGTAATAGTTATTAATGGAGAAATGCACAAGATTTCAGTCTTCACAGATGTCATCAATAATAAATGGTATGTCTCCATTTTAAAGTTATGTATTCTGTTTAATTTTTCATGCAAAAGATTTTTGGCAGGTTTAAAATTGACGCATGAAAAGTTACCATTCACTTCAGGGAAAAATGTAAGTGATTTGATGTCAAAAATCACTGTGGTCTCATTGCACATACATTAATGTATGTGGAGCTCCTTGACAATGTGTATCAGAAGCATACTTTGAGGGTTCAGTGGCTCTGGATATAGCTATATTGCAACAGATCAGTAACTCTTCATTATTTTGGCAAAGACATATGCCTCTCATGCAATCTTGTTTGAAATGGAGAGAGTATTTTAATTCTATTAGTAGTCAGGTGCTGATGCAGCAGGTGCTATAAAATCAAGATGGTAGATTTACTGGAGTATATCTGTCTACAAATGTGAGCACTGAGTTGTGTTTGAGGAAACACTGCAGCTTTTTGCTTTTTTCAATTTGCATTTTTATGTTATGCCACTCTGGATTCCGCCAATCTGAACGCAAGTTATTAGTGTTATGCTTAGCCCATTTCTCCATTTACCGAGCTTCTTCCCTAGAATTATATCCTTATCTAAGGGAACAAAGACAAATTACAATATGTTTTCAAGACATGCTAACAGCCTTTTGTGATGCTAAATCCGTTTCTGGGAATCAAGCCAGAAAGTTTTGATTAGAGGTAAATACGTGCAATTTCACGACTGTGTTACCTTTTCTATACACTTACGTGAGTCCACATGGGGTCTAATTGCTCCTCTTAGAGTTATATTTAGTAACTGATTGCAGATGGCTTTTAGACAGTAGGAAGGAGAAAAATAAAGCTTTCCCTTTCTCTTTTATGTAGAATTATGTTAAAAATTTCAAGGTAGAAATACATTTATTTAAGAGAGGCTGTCACCATGAAAAGTTTTCTTGGATCAACAGTGAGCACTTCTGATTAAAATATTTTATTCTCTTGTTCTTGTTCCCACCTGTTTGTTTATATTAATTTACTATCATCTTATTATTATTATTTAATTTTAAACCTTTTGACATACAAACTTCGCTGTGACTCCAGAACAAAAGCAAAGTTGTGACTCCCACTCTGGAGTTCCTAAACAATAACACAAGATATATTTATTTTGATTTACTTCAAAATTTGATATTTCTCATTGGTGTGGCATATAAATTATTTTAACATGAGCTCTGTAGGACATTGAAATGCTCGTGGTCTTCATGGCATTTCTTCTTTTATGGGTTGAAGCATCGCTTGGAGTAAGATTTGTGTGGTTTTTTTAATATATGTAAAACTTATATTTAATATTTTTAATTTAATATTTTTAATATCAAAAGAGCAAAGCAATAACACCAATAAAAATGAAATACTTTTCTCTATCAGAGAGGGAAATGGATGGTGGGGCAAGACTGTGCAGTGGTAAGTAATTGACCCTCAGTGTGTTGGTGTGAGTACAGGCCTCCTTGCCAAAGCTTTGCTTCCGTAAAACCCGTGTCATTGTAAATGGTGTGATATAAGCAGCCGTAGAAGCAGCAAGATATCGACAAAAAGTCATTCTTCATTTGGATAACAGAGGTTTACATCTAGAATATGTCATGTGAAACTTTTGATACATGTGCCAAGAATATCCCTTCATGTAAGGGAATAACTTCTAAAGGAGACTGGTCTTTTCCAAGGGGACAGAAATGTACTGATGACAAAGACAAACAGAAAAAAAAAAAAATCACTGGAAATATCATCTTCTATATACAGTTGCCATGCTGTGGTCTAGCAAAGCTGCTCAGGTGTTTGCCATATATTTAGCAGAAATAGTAACATACCCGACAATGTTAAGCAAGAATTTTCTAACAGTGGTCTTTATTGACAGGAATGAACAGAGTTGTTTGAAGGAGTTTGGATGGCATGGTGGGAGATGCCAGTAAAGTTAGCTGATGATGGGATGCTCTCCTTGACAGCCTATGCAATCTTCAGGTCAGGTAGGTGAAATTTGAAGCATAAGACATGACAAAAGGGAAAAACAAAACAAAAAACAAAACAAAATTTTCTATTTGCAATTTCCTTAGGCTATCTAGGAACTTTTCAGCTGCTGGCACAAATTTGAACAGCCTAAAAGCTCCTCTGGCTCCTCTCCATCCTAAGGATGGGGCACAGCAGACTGTAGTGTGGGTTAGAGACAGCAAGAACGTGAGGCCGCTGCGTTATTACACTTAGTGTTTTGGGCAAGTTCCCTGTACAGAGTGACCCTAAAGAGACATGGAGCTGGGTTTCTGTGGGTCCCCTGTGGCACAGCTTGTGAGCTGATGAGCAGTGTGCAGAGAATGACTGAAGATCTGTGTCTGTGTTTTAGTGGCCTCACCATCACTTGGGGTACTGCAGCTCTTACTGCTTGAGATAAGTAGTGCAACTGCTCATTCCTTCCCACTTAGATTAGTGAAACAATCCTGCCAACAGGAATAGACAAAGGAATGGAGCCTAAAAATAAGCAAAATATAATAAAAGAAAACAGATGCTTCAGGGCTATCTTTCCAGAAAGCTGCAGAGGCAGTGTAAGAGACTTAGGAGGACTAATTGGCGCTGTGAAAGCACTGCCTCTCTGATCTGATCTGCTCATCTCTTATGAGAAGGGGAAAGGAAAGGGGATTATTGATATTGCACTCCTTACTTATGGGATTTGAATTCTGAAATGCTTGCACAAAAGCAAAAATGTGACTTTGAGTACTGTGGAGTGACAGTACCATTTCATCAGTGTCATCTTTCTGAAGGCACTGCCGGGCAAACAGAAAAGAAACACTTCCTCCCCTTCTCTACCAGTTAAATAAACACCTCAAGCAAACTCCTTAAAATGCACTTTTTTTTTTCTTTTTTGTTTTTGTTTTCCTTAAAACTGTATCAGTTATCTTGCATGCCATCAAACATCAAAGCAAGAGGGTAGGAGAGAATTTTACTTAGTGCCAGGTCTAAAAGAAGAATCAAGTGAGTGACAAGCTGCGCTGCAATTTTGGTGCAACAGCCCAATGGCTGTATAAATCAAGCTGCTGCAAAAGTGGAAACATCGTCGTCTTGTCCTTGAAAAATGCTGACTGAAACAAAATGTTTTTTTTTCCGAGTCTGAATTTGTGCTTTATTACCTTCATTATTTTCTTAATTATTTTTGTTTGCAAACTGAACAGTGGAAAAAAAAAGTCCGTACCATATGTTACATTTTTTTTCTACTTAAAAGAAGCAGGATATAAAATGCCATAGCCATTTCCTCAGACACTGAACTACAAAGCATTTACATAAAGCTGTTATGCTTTCGGCTCTTACATGTTTGTTCCAGTTGTTCATTTCACATTACAAGAAGATAAAGACAGGGAAAATACATTAGGTCAGGATCAAAATCCTGGCTTAAAATCAACATTTCAAATATTAAGCTATATTATTTCTGTTTATTTTCTGGTTTTGAACATGTGTTTTTATCCTGCCAAAGGTCTTGCTTTTGTTACGTTTTACTTGAACCCTAAGCTTTAGGATCTTAAGGTGCTACAGCATTTGCTTTCTGACAGTCAAGAAAGCTTTCAAATTAAGCTGAAGATTTTTTGTAGGTCAGCGTGACCTTTATATTTTTGCATTATACAGCCTATTAACTGTAGGAATCAAAGCTACAGTTCACAAACATGTTTATAACCGTATAAATGAGGATGTGCATTAAACTGTAGGGCTTGGAAAACGTAAGTAATGAACATTATTTGCACTTTGACAAAGTAAAAATGTGTGATTAAGGATAATTGCAGGTAACTGTCATCATGAGAGAAATGTTTACACAGTCAGAAGTACCAAACAGCATCAAAAGGTTTCTGTAAAGGGAGCAGTAAAAAACTAATGTCTTGAAAATAATTTGACTTAAAGGTTTTCAGATTTTTCACTGTTATGAATTTAGAATAATAGTGATTATTAGTGGGTTTTAATGAGGATTTAGGAATTTTGACTCCCAGCCACATTATCACAAAATTTCTTTTGTTTGAAGGAAACTTCAATTTCCTAAATAAATAATAAAAATGAAATATTTTATAAAAATAAATATATTTTAAAAAAATTTCAGGAGGCTGCAGGTGCTGCATTTCCCAAGCAAGCCAGCAGCCCATCGCACCGATGTGCAAGGTCAGTTTGTGACTAGCTCGAGTTTAGTAAGGAGACTTCTGGCCATTTTGGTGTAGGATAGAAGTTTGACAAACCTATCTTAATTTTTCAAAAATATGAAGCATTTTTTATATTTGTATACTTAAAATCTTCATTAGTTTACAATTATTAATATTTTTGAGGAAGCCTTCTTTATGTTTTCATGTGCTGGGTATTGTCCGTAATGTAAACTCTGGAAAACTTGCATAAGGGTAAAGTACATGGTATAGGAGAAGTAATGTCTCAGGCATCAGAAAGATGTCTTGGTGAAAGTTCAGGAGGCCAACTCTTTGAGTTCCTCTTTTTTGAAGGGTTGGAGTGGGGCAAGAAGGGCGGTCTAAGAAGACTGTTGGATTTGCCCTTTCTAGGTGGGTGCAAAAACTGAATCATCTTGCATATCATGTTTTAAAGGGATCCAATTGTGCCTTTTTATTTTATTCATAAGAAAACCTAGAAGAAGGATGATGATTCTTATTTGGAAATAGGCATGTAGACTAATATTTTCTCCAGATAGATTAGATGATATAGAAATACACATTTTCTCTGGGTGGATTCAGTTCCAGCTGGAAGCTTGAAAAGCCTAAATCTGGAGAATTTGGAGTAATCTCTGGTAGTGTAAAAGCCTGAAAGACAGGACTGAGAAAAAAAAATGTTTTTGTTAACTTAAATTCACCTGAAATGCCATGTCAGTAACCATTACTTTGCTGTTTGAAGCAAAGATGTTTGTGTTCTTCAGGAAGTGAGGCTGGACAGTCTCTGCAGCTGCTTACGGCCTCAAAATCCATAGAAGGGGAGAAAGGCGGATTTGGGAGCTGAAGTGAATGAGGATTTGGATGCTGGCTAGAAACTGCAGGCTTCATGGGCATAAGATTGTGCTTTGAACTGCGTGACGTTTATTTGCATTGTTATTTATGACATTTTCTAGATTTGTCAGCACATTGATTTTCATGATTTCTCATAAAAAATAAGACATCTTAATGGCTTTTATAGTTATTTCATGCTACACATGTCTTTCAGGCTGCTGACAGGTATGATTTTCGATGTTCCAGCGGTAGACAACAGCATGTCCCCAATAAAGCCAAGGACTGCTTTAAGCAGCTGAGATTCTCACAGTTCTTCCGCTGCCTGCTGATGAACGAACTTTTATAGGAGTGAAATACGATTCTCATTTTGGTTTTATGCTAAGCTATACTTCAAAGCCAGAGGAAATTCAGTGGTCTTGGGATGAGAATGATTCCCAGAAGACAATGGAGGAAAAAAGTTCTGGAGGAAAATGATAACCCCACAGGCAAAAAGGGTGGTTTAGCCAGTGAATATTATAAGGAGCTGTGTGAAAAAACCCTCTGGTGATAATTAAATGCAGCTTAAATTCCTACAAACCTTGATCAAAATCCATCACTGGGATCAGACTCCCATTACTGAACAGTACAAGATCAGTTCTTGCTGATGATAGAGATGAACAACTGCTCGTGGGCAAGTACTACAGTTGCACTGTGGTGAGTGCGGACTGGAAAGCCACCTCCTCAACCGATTGAATTCCTTCCAGTTTCAAGCAGATTATATGTGGAAGCTGAGCTTTCTGAAATGCATACTAATACATTTTTATGGGCAGCGTGGCAGGCTTGAACGCTGTGCTGCGTCCCCAGAAGCAGCAGCAGACTTAATTTGATCTGGAATTATTTTTGCCTGACCAAGATCTTGGTGATGTGGATGTGCAGAGCACACCTTTCCTGCCTGAATTATACATATTTTCAGTTGAAGCTGTGTGATTGAATTAACTGGAATTAATGAAGAAGAAGCACATGTTACACTTGCTCCTGGTCAAGTCCTGAAGGCCAGCCGGTCAGAGGGCAGTGGTTGTTGTTGCCTCTCCCTGGTGCAGTCAGGCTTGCAAGTGGGGGTTTTCACGGTGGGGGAAGCAGTGTCTGCTGTGGAAACCTCATCAGCAGGTGGCACAGGTGCAAGCACTAATTGGGACACAGATGAATAAGCCAGAGTCGGAATGCCAGCCCCTGTATCTGCATCCACATCAGCATTGCTGGTGCTTTGTTCACTGTAGAGGCTGGGTATGGGAGTGTGATGGGGAAGGTTTACATAGGGAAGCATGGAGGTGCACTGGCAGAGCTGTTGCAGGCTTGGAAAATGTTCATCTCATGCACACTGTCTCCCAAGAAACAACCAGAAAGGCCTAGAGGAAATGAGCAGAATAAGACAAGGGAAAATAACCCCTCAAAAAGCTTTTTGCGATCCGTTTCTTGAACAATCTTGCTGCATAAAAACCAGACCGGTGCACCCCAGGTAATGTTGAAAAGCACTGCCTTCCCAGCTGGGTCTTCCTGTGTTCTCACTAGGTTCTATTGCTTCCTATTTTTCTGTTTCTTTGCTCATTTTCTAGGAGGGTTGCGACTTAAGGTCTACAACCTGCTCTTTCTCACCTTGAAATTGTAATTCTATATGTGCAGCACTACTTTTGATTGCAGAGAAGCAGTGCTGGATAACAATCACTGGAATATCCCTTTGAAGGGCTACAAGCCCACTTGCATAAACAAATAAATTTGCTAGGGCAAGTTGCTCGAGAAACTATGCTTCACTTGCTGGGGAATGCAACCAGACATCAGGCCCCAGCTTTCATGGTGAAACAGCTAAATTATGAGAAATGTATTTCCTGCATATTAGTAAGACCACCCATGCAGTCATAAGGAGCAAAAAGGGGTTTCCTTTTAAAAGGAGTAGTCTGCCATTCTCAAACTGTGAAAGTGTTACAATTCATGGAAACGCTGGGTGTTGTAGCAGCTCCCTAACTACTCTTCAGCCCAAGGTAGGCTGCATGGTGGGCAGCCTTGCTCTAGGGTGTCCCTGTGTTGGGAAGATCAGATTTTCTTGATTAACAGTGATAACAGAGCTTAATAACAGAAGGCAACTCTCTGCTGCCTTCTCTGAATGCACACTCACAAAAATAATCCTGGAAATATTCTTTATTTGAATATATATTTTGGCTGTGAGTGGGAAAACCTGTAAAGATAATAAACTCATAAAGGAAAAAAATAATAGTAATTCTGTATGTATTTTCTATTTAGAAATACAGAGTGCTTTTAAAATATTCAGAAAACATGAAACATCATCAGGAATCTTGCTAGACAGAGCGTTTCTTTAGTACAGAGTGCCTGCAAAACTTTCTAACGATAAATAAACCTGTGCCTGTTTATGGACGATATTTCAGTTGTGGCAAAGACATGATTTAAAATAATTGATTAAACATTTCATCCATGAAAACCAAAGAGTTTAATTAAAAATGTAACAGTGTTAAAGTGAGATCATGCTTGACAGATGAAAAATTAGACATCAATGAAATGACCAAGAGAAGCAATTTGCATTAAAAAAAAACACAAAGAGGAACTTTAGCCTTTAATTCCTTCTCTTGGACCATTGGCCCCTTATGGTGTTTGTTTGTGTGTCATGAATAACAAACAGGAGGAAAAACAAAGCAAAAGTAACTAAAACCCTAAAGCTCTGATTTTGTGGATCATAAAATATTTTGTTTTGTGAAGATTACATTATTTTTTTTTTAGTTCTGTTCACTTCTGTATTTCACAAGACAAAGGAGTAGGATTCTTTGCCTTTTCATATCGATGTACATCCTAATCCCTCACGTGTTTAAAATGTCAAAACGCTAGAAAAAGAACTTCCACGGACTTCATGGCAGGTACCCTCAGGGAAAATGTATGCTGTTTGGGTTACGGACAGCCTGTTGGCCACTCTTGCTCTTTGTATGCCTACAGTGTCCCAAAGGCGCTGGCATGCGGCCTCCCCAGCCACCTTTCTGTCACTACACGAGGAACTCAGCGGGGCTGGGAACCCCACTCTTCTGCAGGCTTTGTTGGGGGCACACTCACCCCTCGCTGCTGTGGAGTGGCAAACCTCATGCCTCATCACCTCATGCTGGAAGTGCCAGAAAAATGGATTTTCTTGCTCTTTACTAAGGTATTGTGGGTGCGTATGGGCACGTGTGATTTTTTAAAAACATCAACCATAAAAAAAAATCACTGAAACAGTGTAATAGGTATTCTATTCGATTTAAAATGCTACTGGAAAATTCTTGATAGCATGGTGATTGTAGTATTATTTTATTCAGTCTGATGAGATCTGAAATGCTGCTGCCAGCTCAGAAGCTTTTCAAAAGATTTATGTAGGTCTTAAATTTTTTTGGATTGCCTCAGACACTGTATTGAATACAACTCCTGAGTCAAAACTCAGACATTACATATGGTAACCATTTTAATCTGCGGTATATATTATGAATATTATGAATTGATTGTCATTTGCAGCTTTAAAGGTGACGTGTCTGTTTTCACTCTTTTCCTTTTTCTCTCTGTCTCTCTCTTTTTTTTTTTTTTATGATGATAACCTTTTGATGCTTGTGTCTTATAATTCATAATCCTTCTTTTGCCTAAGAAGTAGAACATATAAATTCTGCAATGTTAGGTCTGTGGTCTGGTGGGGCCAAGAGTTTACTCTGGAGTTTAGACTTGAACCTGATTGTGGTCTATTCTGGTTCTGGCCCTCACTGGGAAGGCTGTTGCTGTAAAACCTCAATTTTAATTTGAAATTAAAATTCATGTCCTTGACGTTTCTGACAGAAAACATTTCAGCCTACTTGTTGTATCAACTTCAGTGAAGAATGTCATGTCTATGGAATATTAAAGGACTACATCAAACACTACAGCAAACAGTACTGGGCATCCTTGCATGATGTTCCCAGGGTCATTGACTGAAATTATACCAGGTTGCTCCATGCTTTATGTTTTGCTTCATCAGAAATTACCAACTTCATACTGATGAATGTCCACTGTGTTTGTGGGGACTGTGTAGCAAAGTAAGCTGTGGTGGGGCTTGGAACAGCTGCTCACCCAGCGGTACCATTCAGTATTGCAGAGCCCCAGGGAGCTTACACCTCCATGTGGCTGTAATTATTTTCCTGAATAAATCTGTCTGTTAGATTGTAGCTATCTTCTGAAAAGACCTGTCTTAATTTGCCCAGTTAAATCGCAGAGGTAAAACTCCACTGTAATTTTTAAGACCAACTCACTTAATTGTGTGGAGGCAAGGGTCGACACCAAACAGAAATTATAACTGCTGCTGCTCTCTGATGGGGAGGATGATACTGTTATTATATTAAACAGTGGATGAAGGCACGATTATGTGCAATTTTGGCCATTTGTCCCCCAAAGATATCATCAATATATACAAGCTACCTTCTGCCCCCAAATGAACCTCAGAAACTTTCTCAACCTGTTGCACCTGCAATTCATTAACCAGTAGTTTTTACACTCATAAGGTTTGTCAAAATGAGGGAAATAACGGTAATTGCTGCTAAAAGGACATACTCAGTAGCTCTTTGCAGCAAAAATCTTTACACAGAAGGAAGTTTCCTGGCGCATCTGTTAGCTACTGTCAGGTGCAGGATGAGAAATTGCCATAGGCTATTAAAATGTATTTATTAACTTTTGTGACTTTTGTAATAATGATTATGACACATGTATCAATTAAAAGTTTAGCCATTTAAATTGCCTAAGTTCAGTTTGAAGGTAACATCTGCTCTGAGATGGACAGAAAAGATACTGTTTTATTTTCCTGAAACGGAGATACAAATTTCCATTGCAAGCCCTAATTCCTTTGTTTCAGAAAAGGATTTTCCACGCTTGTAACAACTCAAAAAAAAAAAAAAATCAAATTTTTCAGACCTGAAGCCTCCCGAGAGCCAGAGCTGTACTTGGAGGTCATTGCTAGGGTCCTGAACTGGTCTCATACCAGAGTCAGGGCAATTGCTGGTGCTGCATAGAGAAAGTCTCAGGGCAGCTGGGCTGGGTGGATATGCGGGTGACAGGGAGAGATTAGGCCTGGGACAGAAACATTACTTAGCCTATGAAACCTTTTTGACAATGTTTCTGCTGCAGTCAGTTTTGCTTTCTGTTACTGTGTAATATGGCTGCAGCTGATACTGGTTTTATTTTGGAATAATAAAGAAAATCAAATCTACTTGTTAATAATTCTAGTTAAACTGTATTTGCTAGCACTCTTCCTAAAGGTGTAATTTTGTATGCTGAACAGGATCCAAGGAAAATTGTGGGAGTATCGCCATGGGGGCCGACAAGCCCCATGGTTGGTGATAACATCGGCCAATTAATGATGAGGCCATGAGGAATGTACAGAGTTTAGAAGGAACAAAGAAGGGTAGTTCAGGCCTTGCTGTCTTGGACTGCTTGTTCTCCAGCCATTAAGACATGGAAGTTGATGGGTGTTTGCTGTTGCTGGGCAAAGTTGGTTGACCAACGAATAGTTAGTGGAAAAGTACTGCTGTAAAGCTAAAAGTATAAGAAAGGAGCCTGTCCTCAGTAAAAGGAGTTGAAGTTATGTCCTCAATAAAGATGTAGAAGTTATGGATCCTTACAGAACCCTGGCCTCCGTATGGTCTTTTTCCACAAATGGTGCCCGAACAGGGACATGAAGAACGGTACGCCACAAATGGTGAATGAACAGGGACCACCTGAAGAGCAGGGACAGGCTAACAGAGCAGGGACAAAAACAAAAAAGGAATGAACAGGGACAGGTGAACAGAACAGGGACCAGGGCAGGAACAGGGACACATTGCCTCATGCAGATAGGTTCGGCCGAACTCAGAGAACCGCTCAGAGAAGCTCATACTGAAAGTCGCTGAAAGTGTACCCAAGCTGAGAGGAAGCTCATACTGAAAGTTGCTGAAAGGAAGTGTACCCAAGCTGAGGGGAAGCTGAAACTGAGAGAAGCGGACCTGTGCACACAACTGCCCCTCACAGGCTGAAGGTAAGCAGTTGCGTGCTATGGAGAATCATATGTCCTTAGAACCAAAGAAAGTCCTAGTAACCTTCTAGTTTATTCCCTTTATTACAAATCAGACAGTTTATGATCCTGAAACATGGGACCAAATTGAGGTCAAGCTTTGGGACTCTGCTACTGAAAATGACAAGGTTGTGGCAGGATTGCTCAGCACCTGGCGAGCAATCTCTGAGGCATTAAAGAGTCATGTGGGACCACAATCAGAAACATGTGGTTTGCCAGACAGTGAGGGAGCTGTGGGCTCATCCACTGATCCGCGTGCTACGCCATCCGCCCCCTCATCGCTACTGCCATCACGGGCCTTTGCTGTTATGCCCTGTGGGTTAGATACATGACTCCAATATTTCTCCAGTATTCTGCTGCAAAAGTTAGGAAGAACTTTCCTGGCACAATGGCATTCATAGAGATGGGCAGAGAAAACCAGCTGGAGAATTCCAGCTGGAACCACTAGTGCTATAGCCAGTAACGGTCCTCAGAAATAAAGTGGGTTGTGCAGAAAGGATAAGGAGTCATATCCATTTTGTAAAACTGGGTGATGCATATACAGCAGATACATATGCTACTAATAAATATGCAGCATTAAACAAGTGCTGTTTGACCATTGAATTGAAATGCTGATATATTCTGAGGAAGGGAAACATGAGAGATGGGAACACAGGTAAAATCAAGATAAATCAAGATAAAAGGAAGTGCTCTTACAAATGGTGTGGCTAAGAATAAGCACATTCTCACAACACTTGCCATGTAATGATACATGTACCTGGGTTAATTGCAATACAAAGGTTTGCTGTAAATCTAATCTGAGCTAGGAATCAGCACATTGCTTGCCAGACTGAATGGCAATTTGAAAGGAAAATACAAAGCTGCAGCTAGGACAGGCAAATGCCTGGGAAAAGACAAGCTAAAAAGAGAAATCATTCGAGATAGGAGAAAGAAAGCATGTATAGTCAGTTGCAGCACACAGCTGGGGCTGCTGTGAAGATAATCGAAGTCTTTCCTAATATCATGGTGCTGCTGGAGGTAATCTGAGAAGTTCATTTCAGAAGTGTCCTGCTAGTTATTTCTGGGACATTTCTTTAATAAAATATATTTAGATATATAATTGGGTAACACTCACCCTGCAGTGAGTAGACAAGCACATTTTAGATATTGGAAAATGCTAAAACAGAAATTACAGGAACTTTCTAACAATGCAATGAGGAAATATCTTTTTGCATACATGGTTACCCACAAAGACTTCCCAGAAATTAATTTATTAAAAATTTCTCAGGAAAAATATGAGTGACAGCTACAGAAAACATAGCTTTTTTGAATAGCTACATAGCAAGAAAGGGGAGAGATGAGGAAAATATATAATTAAGCAAGTATAATCCAGGGACTTATTAACTGACAAAATAAGAAAGAGGTATTTTGATTGTTATGGGGTAAAAGCTTATAATGGTTACAAGTTATTTCACCTGAAATAAGTAAAAATTATTAATATACACTGGTAACAAAATGGACAAAAAATGAGAAGAAAATGAACATTTCCTTTTCTCTATATTTTTCCATGCTAAAGAAAAAACAGTTAATAACCTGGGTGTTCATTTCCCTGCTGGACACATAACACCGACCATATAGCAAATTGAAAGCTAAATTAGTGGGTTTTATCTTTATTTTCTAATGCTGTTGCAATTATCGGAGAAATCTCTAGTGGATAGTATAGTGCAGTGACAAAAAAAAAAGGCTGCATTAAAAGCAGTAAGGCATTATATATTTGCCGACTGCAGATTAGCTACAGGAATGGCTGAGATTGAGGTTATAACTTTTGGTTAGTGTAAGAGTTACATTTGCAACAGGAAGATTTTCATGAGTGGACAGGGTGGGTTTGTGCTCAGAGCCTGCGGAATCTGACGTTGGATGATAACTTACCCTTTTCTTTTAGATATTACTATCTCTTAAACAGCAGTGCATAGTGCTTACAGAAAACAATCAAAGCTGAAGCTTTTTTTGAGTGTTTCATATAGTGTATTAGATAAAAATCAGACACCCGCTAGCTCATGACCCTTCCATCACAGCTCCAGATGATGTGAACAACATATTTTTCACTTTGAGAAACAAGTAAAATTACCCTGGCTGTAGAAGAAAACAAACAAATCCCTTTAAAGTAAACCACCTAATGGTCATTCTCTTAGTCAGCTAACAATAAGTTGCTGATCGTCAAGAATTTAAGAAGCAGTGAACAATGAATAATCATCCAGAGATTAGAAAAGGAAAGGGTGAAAACTGATATGCTATACACAATGGGTTATTTTTGCATACAATATGACTTGTGTTTGAAGTACTTGCTGCAATGTAGGTTTGGCTGTGAGTTCTCATTTTTTGGGCAGGGTTATCTGTCACAGGGAATACCCTTCAGGTGGGTGAGCATTGAGGGATGCGGGGTGGGAATTGAAGCTGCCTGTAGGAGCACCACGTAACGGCTGGGGTCTTGTTGCAGGAGAGCCTGGTGCTGCTGCAGGGGTCCTGAGGAGGAGGTAAGAGGTGGTTAGCCCATGGCACTCCTCAAGTGGTGTTGTAAAAACAGTGCTCTCAACTGAAGTATTGAGTCACAGAGGGGGAAAAAAGCTGAGAGCTGAAATGTAAAATGACAAAGAAAGCATGCTGTTAGCCTTAAAACTGTAAATTGTACATTGTGTTTCATGTATTACAAACTTTATAAGTTAGTGGGGATTTTCTACTACCCAACATCAGTTTTAGGGCATATTAATCTATACTGTATACCTAAGATTTATTTGTCTTTGTATGTTTATCATATATGTTGAACTTGTATGTAATTTTTTAAAAAACATATAGTATTTTTTTCCCATTAGATTTCCTATGAAAAGCACCCAAACTGCCTGTGCTTTATAAACAACTTTTGGTATTTCAGCAAACCTTCTTAATATCTGTAAAAGAAATTGCTTGTAAAGTGATTGTCTAATTAAAGATCTACTTTTATCAATTGTGCTTTACAATCCACTTGAGCTTTCAAAGTTTCAGTAAAGCACTTGAATTTTAAAACTTGTGGATTATTGCTTTGAACACCAGGGATAAAGGCAATAATACCACCATTAAATCTCATGGTACTTACCCGTCTCTCAAACTGTCAATAAGCAGTATTTTAATTCCTCAGTTAAATTAGCCACTTCTTCTAAACTGGAGATTATTCCTCCTGTGGCTTCATTTAAGGGGCAGGACTTTCAAAGGAGAGTGCTTTAAACACCTTATTTTGTCAGTGGCTATTAGCAGTAACCATTGGAAGATTGACTCCCTTACTGTCTTGAAATATGTGGAGAGCTGTATAAGTGGCTTTGAACAGTGCTAAGTGCTTAATGTGAAATCTTATAATGACTGTTTAGTTGCATTTTTAATAAGTTTGTTAGGCAGCTTTGTATAGAAGACTGAGAACATATGGCAGAGTTGGACCTAATATCTCTTTGTAAGACGAGTGGTAAGACCTACTCCTACCATGGCAAAGTGTTCAGGGATTAGCAAAGAACACAGAGAAAGGAAGGTTGCTTCAGTAATCTTCCAGCAGCTATCTGGTTTCAGCACCGGGACCTTGCTGGGTCAGATGCGGTATCTGATGTACTTAGTGATCGCTGAACACAAGCGGCATTTGTCAGCTTTAGGAAGGGATTCGTTTTGTTTATAGACCTGGCACGTCTGACTGCTGACACTGATACCTCATCTTCCCCAAAGGTTCATTTACTACTTCAAGGCCAAACGAGCCATCACCAAAGACAAATGAGCCACAACCAAAGCCAAAAAGGGGGAACTTTTGGATGGAGGGGCAGCAAGAAGAAAACAAGACCAATGTGAAGATATGAGCGAAATGCTGTAGTTTTTCATGTAAAATAGTGTGAGATATTCTACAAAGGACATACAGTCCAACAGCCAGATGACATCACGCTATTGTGCAGTTTTGAGGTACAAGACATCTGTTAGTCTATGCCTCTGGTTTCTACAGATTTTACAGTCAATATATGAATCTAGCCAAGCCCATCTGCATATGAAACCTACTGCAAAATTGAGTTTCCATGCAAAGGAGCTTTAGATAAATGGGAATGAACAAATAGACAAATGGTATTTAAATTAGGCTATTTGCAAAATAGAAATAGCTAAAGATAACATGAGAGAACTAGAAAGTTCTGCGGTAAATTTCACTTTTCTTATCCTTTTTATTTATTTCTCTTTTATTTCTCAATTCCAACCAAGGAGGTCAGAAGAAAATCAGTCATTGCTGGATGCTTGACCTGCATGACTGCCAGTTCTATTTCAAGTCCCCCAAGCGTGTTTTAACACTAATAAGTTATTATTTTTAACAGAAAACTCTTCTGGTGGATAGTGGAACCATACTTCAGTTCCTCACCAATGTTTCTGGAGTGGGATACTTAGTGCATTTGGGAAGTGCTTTGATTATATTACAAAGATGCCCTGAAAGGGTGAAGAAGTCAGTTGAAATATCTTGCCTAAATAAGTCTCTACTTCCATACGTGTTGAATTGATAATTTTTAAAGCCTTATCATTATCTTCTCTGTGCCTGGGTTATATGCTGTTTTCCCCATGATTAAATATTATATACAACTCTAATTTTTAGTTTCTTATGACTTTATTTACCATGTCTTTTGTGGACCAAAGAACTAGGGCAGAAGCTGTCGGTTCTGCATTTGAAGTATCCTGTATCTTATGCAACACTTAGTTATCCTAGTTATGCGTAAATAATCTCTCCAAATGTAGAATGTACCAGACTGCAGTCTTTAAACAGTTTTCAGTGTTTGCAACCCAGAGGTCGAGTACTTTTATTGCATCACTAGCATTTATTAGAGACTCAAACTTCATCACATCAGGAACAAGAGAGAAGTAATTAAGTAAATGAAATGTTGATGGTTGCTTTAGATGGAAAGTTGATGCTTGCTTTTTTGTTTTTGTTGTTTTGTTTTGTTTGCTTGCTTTTTAAACAAAACTCTTCCAAACTCTTGGCCTTTGCAGTATCAGGCAATTATCGGCCTTGTGATCTTGATTTAGGCCGTAGACCTCAGGGAAGCCAATAGGTCAAAGCTAGATACTTGCTTCAGTGACATGTCTAATCTAAGAGGTAGAAAAGGTGTTACTCTAAAAGCCAAGCATGGTAGATAGTAGTAAATTCACGCAACAAGCTGTGTGGAACATAATTTAAGGATTTAGCCTATTAAGGAAAAGTACTCTAAGAATTATTTTCTTGACCTGCTTCTGTGTTTCTGAGCATAACAAACCTGCATGTAAAACTGATGGTAGACAGGGCCATAGCAAGGCTGGGTGGTGGGGTGTCCCAGCAAGATGAGCACCCACTGAATTGCCTTTCTGCAATCCTGCCCGACCTTGGCTTGGTCCCACAACAGGGAGACCAGAGGTTCACCAAGTGTCTAATACCTAAGAAAGGTGTATTGTGCACCTGGTGAGTGCTGGCTTACCCATATTTTATATGTCGTTTATGAATACAGATGTCCATAAGTACATACACTCTTATCAGGAATATAAATATTGAACTTCAACAGAAACATTGCTCTGATTAATGATGGAAATTTGAAACAAAAGGTTCTGAAGTGCTCTTACAACAGCCTGTTAATCTATCTGCAGTAATGATAAAACCTTTAAACTAGTGTGTTGTAATTACAGCACTAAGTAATTAGTACATTTAAAGGGCAAAAATAGCACTGTGCCTCAATGTAGTGGAGGGTAGCCAGGCAACAATATGAAGTGGTATTTTGAGAGGCAAATGCGAGGCAGTGCACTCTGTCCTGAAATATAATTATCTTTAGATGGATGAAACTGTCCAGATGCTTTTATTAAGGGAGTGTTGGGCTCTGAAAAGCTGGGAGTGTCTGGAAACATAAAATATATGTGGTATACATCAGACGTGTGATCTGATCTTCCTCTCTGAAAGGCTTCCAATTTCTTAAATAGTTGGCTAAGGCAAAGCTAAAGCAGCTGGGCAGCTGCTGAAAGTGGGGAACAGTGGGGGAGGGAGAGGAGAGCTGGACAAGGGTGAGTGCAGGCAGCATGCTGAAGAAGACGCTGGATGAGCCAGGCAGCTCTGATTCTCTTGTGAACCTGCAACTGCCGTCTGGGAATGATGGCTTTTCTTCTCTTGATGTAGACAGTAATAGCTCTATTTTAAATGTTGCTTTGTATGTGTGTGGTTTCGGTGTTCTTTGCCTAAATGTGAAAGAAGAACAAAACCCTTGTTCTCTTATAACTCTTTTCATATAGTAGTTTCAAAGATGTTTATAGTACATCGGCTAGACCTCAAGATCTCTGTTTTCTTAAGATTGCATAATGTAACCTCCTTTGACTCCAAACGTGCATTACCTACAGTCAGATTCTTAAATCCAGAGCAAACTGTAGGCATTCAGAAAACTAAAAATAGAGACCATTTTGCCCATCGTACTACCATTGACAAAATGAGAGCTTGGACAGCAGTGCCCTGACTTCAAATCTCCTGCTGTGGATACAAGACCACGGTTATTTAGATTACATAGAAGAGGTCTGACTTACGTTGCTGCAGCTGTAACATGAAAAGGGATAAGCACTAGTCAAAAATAGTCAAAATCAATTTGGAAATATAATGGAGACAGTTGGTTATTCAATTTACTTACATAAGAGGGGTTCATTTTATTTTTTTTCCCTAAAAGTTTTGTTTTAGTAATTTTCTTTTTAATTGCTACATCTTTGGATTCACAGTCTTTCTGAAAACAATTCTAACCTATCGCTTGCTGGAAAAGGGAAAGCATAAGCATATGGCCAAGAAGAATACTGAAAAATATGTATTTTTCCAAGTTAGCTAGCTCTCAGAAAATAACGCTAGAGGGTTTTCTGGAGGGAATTTTACTCTTTTTGAAAAGGTATTATTTTATTTTTTTTTTTAAATACAGACACTTGTATACATACAAATACACTATGTTTCTCATAAAGAGTGTAATTTCATAGCGAACAATCACTGCACAAGTTTGCCACTCTTGTCCCAGTGGTATTTCATTTACAGGTAAGTGATTTTATTTTATGTATAATTTTTTTTTTCATCATGTGAACATGCTGTGAGGTAGGAAATAGAGTATAAGCTGACAACAAACTAAAATAAATATAATTTTGAGAACTTAATATAATTGCAGGTGTTTCGTTATAATATCAGACTATTAAAAGTGACCTCTATCGGAGTTGTAGGAGGAAATGAAATCTGAAAGACAGCTCACGTGTTATCTGTCTGGAAGTTACTTAGAGGAGTTGCTTGAAGTATTTAGGAGCTAAATACCATTCATGCTGTGTAAGGGCTGGGTACTTGGTTAGTCAGAATAGAAATGTTTGTTCAGCTACCATATGGAGCATTAAGCTACAGTAAAAGCATGATCCCACAGGGCAGGGATGCATACAGGAACAAGGACAAGGAGAGTCACAGACATCTCCTGCGCTCCCTTTAGGTTAGTGTCATGGATGAAGTTTATATACTTTGCTCATAAGAGAGAAGCTGCATGATATTTATTGATATCATGTAGTGATCTAACCAAACTTAATCATAGATAAGGTTTGAGATGGCAAGGTACGCTTGATTATTCACTGCACAGAGGACAGGGTAAGTCAGATGTGTCAGGACAACCCTCGTTTTGAGTCACGAGGTTCAGAGTGCACCCCCTTGATTTCTAAACCCCTTGAGCCAAAGAGGTGAGGAACCTAGGTGCGGCTGAATCCACTCCTAGTCCCAAACTTGGTCAATGGCTTATGGCTAAAAGTTTGACTATTGTATGTGCACAATCAGTCTACGTTACAGTCTTAGCAGCGTTTAGGAAGGTTAGTAAGTTATTAATTGTTTACCAGGGATCTGTTGTGGTAAGGAACCTCTCGTGAGGAGAACTCACACTGTGGTTGCTATCTGCATGAGCAAGTCCTCGGGTGTAGCCAGGACACTGGTTGCTATCTGCATGAGCAAGGCCAGCGTCTGAGCAAGGGAATGGCCAGACTGATGGTAAGAAGTGGTGGTGGCAGGAGAGCATGCCATCACAGAGAGTCGTAACATCTGTGCATATACCAGCAAGTAGTCAGGACCAAAGGGAGCTGGTCTGAAGCAAAACAGCTGGAGCTGAGGGCCTCTCCCCTGCATTGCCAAAGGTTTTCATTTTGCCTCGTTCTAGTCCTGTTAAGGGATGTCCATGGGGCGCTAGGGAGTGCTGACACATGCTGGAGTGCAGTTGTCAGTTGAGTTTCATTCAAAAGAGATCAAAACTGCATGCTCTGAGATGGATCTGTGGAGAAAACCACAGCAAAGGTAGAGGGTAAAACTGAGAGACCTGTTTCCATATGCTCTTCTGATTCAAGCTGCAGTGCTGATGTAAGTGTACTTATGATGTCCATGTAGCTATTTCTGCTGAGAATGGGATGAAATTTCCTGTTCACAGTGTATAAAGATTGGAATAGGAGTTTGACGCTTGGTTAGTCAGAGAGGGAACAGTTTTTTAAAAAGAAAGCAAACTTGGCTGAGTCATCACCACGGGGAACAGCAGGATTAGTGAAGCAGAATCAAAAGATGAAGCATGGAGTAATGTCGAAGATTAATGGAGACCATTGCTGTGTTTCACTTTCTGATCTTGCCTCTTCAGCAAAAGTCTAGAAGGCTGCTGTGATCACTTTTAGGCTGTTCATATTTTGAAAATCAGGAAGAAATCCAAATTCATATCTTAACTAACCACCTTACTGTACAAAATTACCTCAAACTAATGGAGGTGAGAAACAGCTTTGGTCTGCTTTTTAACAACTGATCTTAGATGCTGCAAACAGGAACATCCTTTCTTACGGATTTTTACAGGATGCTTGAAACAGGGCAGACAAAATTATTACCTTGCCTGTTAGGCCCTGATTTGTGGGTGCATATTGTGTATGTGCATGTCAGACATGGACACTTTTTTTTTTTTTTGAAGGGCTCAACAGAATGAAGTTCTGAGGATGCCTGCTAAACTTTCTAAGTGTTATTGTTGGATATATGGATTTTTCTAGAGCTGTGCTTTAACACTTTACTTCCCATTGTACAGGAGGTGCAAAAGTGTCACCTTTGTAGTTGTTAGTTTTGGGTATAATTTCTACTCAGAAATTAACTACTCATTTCAAACTTTTTTCAAGTTTTCAATACTTTCAAGAACCCCTGATGCATGTAAAGAATACAAATAAAACAAATTAAAATTCAGTTCAGACTCATCGCAAATTGTATTATATAACATAACATGCTTTTAAAGATAAAGGTTAATTGAAAAGTATGTCGGCCAAGTCATTTCTCTGAAAATTATCCCTGTGTGTCACAAGCAGCCAGCAGCTGCTGGGTTACAGGCGGGTTCTGGCTGTGCGTCGGGGCTGTGTATAGACGGGGGGACGGCGTTGGCTGAGCACCACATGCTGGCAGGTTCCCATCTAGTCAGTGAGGACAAGGCTTGTTTTGCTTACCCTTTGGAATCAGAACCTGTGATTTGCTGGAGGAACAAGTTGTGCATGGGAAGGTGCAGCATGCAGGCATAGGGGTGATCTGCACAGTGCCTGAGGATGTCTTTGAGCTGGTGATAACCATACCGAGATCAGGGCTGCCTTCGTTGTACTAGTTAGTATAGGGATCGCGTTAGTTCCTTCTGAACCTGTGACAAAATTGCTTTTATCCACTACCGTGTTCCTTGATGAGTGCTGGGCCTGAACAGAGAAAGTGTTCAATATGCTGTCTTTCCTGATTAAACCCTTCCCAGGTCAGTTCCTTTCAGTTTCAGCAGACCCAGCTGGCTTTATCGTTTGCATATGTAGACATTCTCATCTGCTTTAGCTTCCATAAGAGGCTTAGATATTGAGTGAAAGGGAGAAGGGAAAAAAGTCTAGAATTCCTTGTCATCTGAGTCTGCCTGTGTATACTTGTATGAAATACACTTGGTACAGTTTTTACCCAGTCATGTAAAGTTTTCAGGCCTTACTTCCCCATGTCAGTGCATTGATTCCTCTGGGACTCTGTATTGTGGTGCTCGTACATGTGTCTCCATAGAACTGATTAAATTTACTATTAGATATCCTTGACTGTATCCGTGCAGTGAAGAATCCACCTAGAGCCCAGATAATTGCCAATCTATGCTATGTATCTACTGGAGTACTTGTGGAGCATAGGAAATGGGCAAGGGAGAATTTGAGCAACTTCTCTATATTTAAGGTTTCCTGCAAGGATGAATTTGTCTCCCCAGAGAAGAGGCACAGCACAGTACACCTCTTACAGTACAGTAAGTTGAGATGATTTCAAACAGAGTATAGTTAAAATGTGAAGTCAAAGGCACTAACTGGTAGGATCACTGTGAAGCTTACTCTGTGATAAGGAACAAAAGATGAGAGACTCGGTATGTGTTTTCTTTGTAGTAAAATATGTATAAATGTGCCCCATGTCTGGCATATGAGTTGCTATGTTAAAAACTTTTATTTGTAACTCATTACTGTGGTTAATGACCACAGTGAAAATCTTTTCCATTTATATCTTGGATATATTTACATTAAAATATAGACATACATCGCGTAATATTTTGATTGAATATTCCTCAAAATTTCCCATTTCTTTTTTTATTCTTTATTTTTAATGTAGTATTAGCACACATATACTACAGAATCTTCGCATTCTTCTTGTCAGTGTTATTGTTATGCTGCAGAAAGATCAGTTACCTATTTTGTACCTGCAGTCATTTTTATGGAAACTCTTTCTCTCTGACTACTAAGAACGAATCAATAAAAAGTGAAAGCTTAAAAATATTCCCAAGCTGCGTGTAAAACAAATGGGATTTTTAAATGCTGAGCTGACATCCCTTCCCACCATACCTCTGAATGAGATATAAAACTAAGGTCCTGACCACTTGTCGTCATTAAACAGATCCCATGGCACTTTGTTCAAGAGTAGAGGTGAAAGCTGCAATGTCATGGCTTAATTTCAATGAGATAATTACATTCTGCCTACTTAAAAATTCCTCACTAGCTTCTGTTAGAAAAGATATTCCTCATTTCTTCTCCTAAACTGTTGTGTTGTGTATTGCTAAAAGGCTTTTGCCCTTTGGCCCAGTAGAAATGCTTATTCCTGGACATTTCAGTAATGAGTGAAGCTATCCTTATGTATCTAATTTGTAATAAAATTTCCTAAAACTTCTCAAATGCCACAGGAATTGCAGAAATATAGCAGCTGATCTCCTCTGCCTCTTACAGACTGTTCAGTAAACCTCATTGTTACCTGCTTTGAAAGAGTGGTTAAGAAGAGTAAGCATAGAAGTAACAGGTGAAATATTTCTTGTAAAAATACATTTGGAATTATACCTAGCTTGTGGGTGGCATTTGTAGCTCAAGCATGTGCATAACAGCTACACCTGCTTATAGTATAAACTGGTCTAAGATATAGGGTTAAAGCTTTTTTTTAATCCCATCTGACAATGCCCTTCTAAATATACTGACAGTGCCTATCACACATGCGAAACACAATTCTGCTTGATGTTCCTGAGAGCTTTGTAAACCAGAGTGCAACAAAAACATGACGTAGCTGAAGCCCAATGTCTGTGGGAGACCCCTAGGGCCATGAGCACACCTGAGTGTTTCTAAATGTGGCTTCACCGTATGAGGATGATGCTTTGTGAGCTGTGCAAATGAACGGTGGAACTTCAGTCTAGTGCCTGCTTTTGCCTGAGTAAGGAGATAACCTGGAAAAACCTGGAGGCTGTGCGTGCTATTTAGGTGCTCTGAATCATCCCGTGTGACGTTTAGCTCCAATAGGAACAAAGGTATTTTAAGGCTAGTAGTCTCCCAACTGAAACATCTGAAGTGTGGTTGCGTGTTCTAGTTTGAGCTTTTCTAAAAGCACGCTGAAAAAAAGATAAAGCCTGTTTTTTCTCCCTCTCCCAGGCATGTTTCTGCTCCTTGCCTTGTAATGTCTGTGACGCTTGCCAGGCCTAAGTTGATTTTACAGTGCATACAGGCCATGCAGGACTAGACCCTCTAAATCAGGACTCTGCCTCTGACGGTGGGCAAAAGTGACTAGTCAGGGAAGGACAGAAAATCCAGGTAGTTGTAGTCCTTTCAAACACTCTGCAGCAATTTCTGGCTCTGAGACTTCCTGAGCCAGAAGAGGGATGAGATGGATTTTGAATGGATTTTCTGATCAGAGGAATTGTCAGGGTGACAAAAAAGACATCCAGTCCTTCCTTGAATCCTGATGAGCTTCTGTCACTCACAGCACCCCATGGGTGGGAGTCAAAGATTAGCTGCATAACCATCAAAGAACCATCTCCTTTTGTTGACTTTGAACCTGCAACCTGGTGGAAACTAGGCAATACCCTCTCCGTCACCAACAGGTGATCTCCTGCCATCCTCTCTATGACACACAAGGCTACAAAAAGATTTCTCTCCCCTCGCTCACCTATTTTCCACGCTGAGAAGTCATAACCATGTCTGTTCTTTGAACACAGGTTGTTCCTAAACTATGATTGTTCATTGCAATCTTCTCTGAACCTTTTCAAGATCTCCTTGATCACTTTTGAGATGGGAGAGTCAGACCACATTAGCCATTGGTCCAGAGTTCTCTGTTTTGCTCCCTTTTTCTTGACTTGTAATTCCTAAGACCTGATGTGCTTTTAGAATGCTGTTGCTCTCTGTGATGGAGTTATCTGTCATAATTCTGGGATCGCCTTCCTGGTAAAGGTCAACTCAAAGCCCATTATTTTATTTCTGAGTGTAGGATTGCTTTCTGCCACCTGTGCCATATATTATTCTACACTGAATTCAGTCTGCCTTTTGACACAAAGCTGCTCAGTGTCCTAAAGTCTTTCCAGATTTCTTTGCAATCAGCTCTCATCCTTTCTACTCAGAGTAACTTTTTACCATCAACAAATTGTGCCACCTTGCTAATCAGTGCATTTCTGTGACACTAAAAATGCATCAAAATTTACAGGTGTCAATGCAGGATAGTATGAAACTCCACTGGAGAGCGCTTAGTGGAAGTGCTCTCAAAATATGCCATTTTTCAAACATGGAAATACATGTCCAGGGGAGGTTTTCCATGTGTATTAAGGGGAATTCCTGGAACAGAAACATTTTATGGCCTGCTGTACATGGTAGTGGGTAAAGTATATATTTCTGGAGTCTTTTCTCAATTTTAACCACACAAACATATGTAGGTGTGGAGACCCAGGTATTATCCTTGTGCCTGGTTTTTCTTGTAGTTGGCAAAAGCAGGGAAGAGAGCTATGTATTCTCAGATCCCTTTCAAATAAGGTAGACATTTGTTAATCTGTTATGGAACAGCATGTTTACAAGGTGTCTTCTATTAAATAACAGTCTGTGTGAGAAATTGTTAAAGGTGAAGTTCTTTGGACTAATGGAGTAATAGGTGTATCTTCTAGGTGCACCCTAGACTCCATTTAATTCTTCTGACAGATTGAGTTATTTAGAGGTGCTTAAAACCTTGAATTGAGTTTTCAAAGCAAAAGTTAGTTAATTTAAAAAAAAAAAAAAGAATGTATTGAGCTGTTGTAAAAATAGGCTCATGTTACTGCAGTACCATACAGTATAAGTTGTCTATTTACAAAATATACACGGAAAAAAAAAAAAGAGAGAAAAGTCATCCTTGCTGACTCAAATGCCCTACTGAATTCAAACAAACGAAAATATAAATTAGTCTTTTTTTTTTTTTTCCTTCTCTGTAAATGCAGAAAGAGTGTGAAGATAAACTTCAAAGGTTTTGATGACTGTCCCATTTTCTCCTGGGGAGCTTGAGAACACCATTATAATGTGCAAGTTTAAGATAAAAATTATGTACTTGCTTGCGTAGGCTATTGTACTTTGATTTTTAGTTAACATCAAACACCTAAATTAAGTAAATTTGAAGGTCTTTGATGTTTTCTTACTGCTATGGTGTTCTAAGAGTAGTTTGTTTAATAGATGTAACCAAATTCTTTTTACCCAGTAAATTTAACCTTTTGAAACCTAAAAATACTCCTTTGGTTAGAGCTATTTTTTTTGTTGTTTACTGTTTCCCCTCCCCTCTCCTTTCCTCTCCTTCTGAAAATGCTTGTAGTTTCCTGTATTTTGAATACAGTAAAAATGCTTTCATTTGAGTCCAGCTGGCAGAGGTTACTCATGAACTAGAACTCTCTTATGAGATTTTTAATGTCTTTCTTTTTTTGTAAGCTGTATTCAAATTTTCTGGAGAAAAGTGAAAACCAATACATTCCACAGCAACTAGCTTCTTTATTTCTAGATCTTTATTTAGAGATGATGTATTTTGACTCATACATCAGACAAGTTGTACTTATAGGTCCTTATATCTGTTTTATTTTTCCACATTAAAGTAAGTTGAATAAAGACAAATATAATAAAGAAATACAAATATATATGTAACTTCCAATTTGGCAAAAATTTGCCCTTATTGAATGTGGTCGTAATGTCCCATAAGGTGGCTGCTCTTAGTCCCCTGTGGCATATTGGAAGAGAATGAACCATATGCCAGGTCTGCCTTTTACTGATCTGTTGCGGTATCTAATGTTAAAAAAGATCAATATCTGCCGGGCTGCACATTTAAAAATGTAAATAGAAAGCTTTATGGCAAGCTATGTAGGAGCACTGAATTCAGCAAGGCAGAAGACGTGTTGCAGCCCTGAGGGATACAGAGCACCTTGCCAAACTGCTTCATCAGCTGTCCTGCTAGTAAAATCATCCTGAAAAGGTGAGCCACTACTAGACTGAGTAATATACCAGGTTATTTATGAGGTGTGGGAAAGAACTGGCATCTCTGAGGCATTGCTGGGTTTTCATATGCCTTCCACTTCCAAAGTGATCAGACCTGCCAAAAGACAGAAACCTTTGTTTGTCTCAGAGGTGAAATTTCTTTCTCTCATGATGCTAGAGCACAAACAAGCTGTATTTTTGCTCAGTTCCTCTGAAGGAAATTGCCTTTTTCCATGTCACTATCTTGATAGGAAGTCATCTCCTTCTGTGACACTATTTTGTTTGCAGGTTTGTCTAGGGATCGTGGCAGAGCCCTGAATTTCAGCCTGTCCCTTAGACAGTCAGGCTAGGGCTGACAGACCCTTCTGAAATACAAAAATAAGATAGCATGTCAATAAATAATAATGTGTGTTTGTGTTGGTTCCTGTTGATTTTTTTTTCTTTGTTTGTTTTGTTTTTCCTGCCCTGCTGTCCTTTACAATAGATTCTGTGTGACGTGCTTTGCCTGTTATGTTGCCAACCGGTACTAAAGTCTGCTAAAATGCCTGCAGTAACTGGTAACAGGCTGTGGTTTCTTTTATTCTGTGTTCTGGTTACTTTTGCTCTGGATTTGTGCTGATTCCTTTAATATTAGAAGAGCTTTATTTTATGAACCTACCTATCTATTTTTAATGCAGTAAATAGCATGAAACTCTCACTGTTTTGTAGGTTTGCTGGTTTCCCCACTGGTGAGTCTAGAAGTAATGAATATCTGCATTTTAATGGTTTCTTAGCCTATATACGTGGATCTCTATAGATTTAAAGTTGCTTTTGAAGTCAGTGAGAATGTTACATAAAACTAATGGTCTGTGTTCACTCCTGTCAAATGGAAACTAAGCTGGTGTGTGACACTTGGTATCTAGGTTGTGCTTTCCAATGGCATAAAAATTGATGGCACTCTTGTGTGTCGCAGTAAACAACGAGCATTGATGTCCTGTGTTTTTTTTGTTTATTTTTAAGAATATTTTTGCATTGACAGTGTCTCTTCCAAATTATTTTGCTGGATTTGATGACTACCTCTTCTCTGTTGCACCTTATCTGTGCTGCTGGAATCCACCTGGAATGAAGTTGGTTGCTGCCCTCAATGACCATGTAATGGTAAATGTGGCAGTAAGAGGGCTGGTGGCTTTTTCCTGAAGTTCATGTACTTTGAATCATTAGACTTACTTGAGTCATTACCGTGTGTTTTTCTCTAGATTGTCTCTCTTCGCCGCCTAAATCAAGCTGTGTATTGCTACTCTTTCTTCCTGGGATTTTTCATTTGAGCTTCTACACTTCTGTTCTTCTAATGCTTACCAGACACCTTTTGATTGGCATTTCTGCATGTGGGTGGAATGCTGTGCTTTACAGATGGTTGGTTCCCCCTCTGCCTAGAGCTTCCCTTGGTCTCCAGAACTGTGCTCAGGTGTCAGAAGTCTGGTATCTATGTCATCGCGGTAATAGAAGTTGCATCTTTTTGTTTCAAGTAACATACCCCACCCTATACCATGCCTTAGATTTTATCTGCAGATATCATATCCTCTTATGGCTGTCATCATATTTTTTCCATCTCTCAGCATTTTGTGGCATGGCATGTGGTGGTTGTGGTTTTTTTGTTTGTTTGTTTTTGGTATTAGTTTGGCAATACAGGGCATGTCCATACTGTACAGCACAAGTCACAGACTTGTAATACTAGCACTAATTAAACCATTCTGGAACTGGAATTTGTTTAGTGCTGCACTCAAACTGACTAGTCATGCTGAGAGTTGACAGTAGTTATTTTTTGGACAGAAATGATAGTACCCTCGCTATACTTTCTTTTCCTTGCATAAAGTATGGTCTGTTTATTCCCTGCTTATGAAAGCTGATGCAAAATTTATGTATGTCCATCCTCTCAGGCTTTAGAGTTAGCTGACACATGGAGCTTACATTCACTTTCTGAAAAGGGATTAAATTCCTCTCATGAACTAACATTTCAGGGTAAATAAGCAGACTGCATAAAGATTGTCACTTGAAAGGTAAAGTTACTGCAGCATCTGAACTAAATAACATTGTTGAGGATATACTGAGCATTAAATTTTCTCTTATTAAAACTAAATCACAACTTTCACATTTTAGGAAGAGTTCATTAGAACTTGTCTTATCTACTTAATTAAAGGCAAGTGTCCCTATGTAGAGACAGGCAAACAAATTAACATAATATGCCTCAGCTTCTTCTAAGGAATGCAATATCCTTATCTTTAGAACACTAATTGCTGTAGTTGGGGTTTTGTTAACAATGAATTGATATTTGCTAGGAGTACAGATTTGACAGATGCAGAAAAAATGAGTAACTAGAACAGCATTCTGATACTCAGATGAAACAAGGTATTTAAATGTTAATACAGTGTTGTTCTAATAAAAGGAAAATATTAGTTTAGCAAATTAATCCAAATGCATTGATGTCTTTCATGGGATTGTAGTGCTTTGTTAATCTATCACATTACAGAAGGATTTGAAATAAAAGCTATTTCTTTCATGGAGAACTTTTGCAACATGTGTAGTATCAGGGAAGATTAGTTTCTGCCTACACAATTAGGCAATGTATTGACTTAATACAGTTCATGCACGTACATAATAAATTGGAGTTTATTATAATACGCATGCAGCCATCTTGAATATGCTGATTAGCAACATAATGCAATCAAACATAATCATATATATTTGTATTTTGTGAAGTGCAAATTAAGTCAACGTGTTCCAGTGTTCTGTATTAGCTGTGTTAAGTAGGCAAGCTATATGGACACTCAAGAAATTGATATTTATTTCAATAAATCCTTCCTTAAATTGACAAGTAAATATTCTACAGACTACAGATCTCCTTGAGAAGAACCGAAGCACATACCAAATTAGAAAGGCACGAGTAACTATTGAAATGATTTTATTTTTTTCGTGGGTCTCCAGTGGGAAGCCACAAATCTGTCTGCTGGGATGCAGAGCACGAGCAGCCCTGCAGATGACTGAGAGGCACTCTTTGCCTAGACCTTCTTGCAGAATATTTAGCTTTGGTGTGTGCAGCCCGTCAGGTGTTCTTACTCCCATTTTACTGGTAAGGCAGTGACTGGCCTGAGTCTTTTAGGAGAAGATATGCTAGAAAGAAGAGATCCCTGGCTCCCAGGAGACAGGGCATGTGATGCATTCCAGGCTAAGGCAATTGCTTCTAGTCCTTGGCTTCTTTAATATGGCCCAGAAATGAAGTCTCCGTGGATAGCTCTCTATATTCTAATTCAGGGAGTTTATACCCCTTCCTCGTGGGTCCTGCTGTCATCTACTTGTTTCAACTACTTGACCAGGATGGCAGTACCTATCTAACATGCCTTACCAGCTATGTTCTTTGCTAGTGGTATTGATGTCCTTCTGCTAGGGACATGTGTGCTGTAGCAGAGGGATGACTCCTTTGCGTGCCATAGATATGAGAGCAGCCGATCCAGGATGTTTAATTTTCTCATCCTTGCTGGGTGTGCTATGCGGTCACGAACAGCTTCTGTAGGTCATGAAATCAGTGGGGCTGATAGCTCTTCTTGATCTTCTTAAAGGTATTTTGTTTCTTGTAATTTGTTGCTGTTAGCAAAACAACACAACGCTCTAAACAAGAAATAAAGTAATTGGTCTGTAGGAAGAGAAATCTCTGCTACTTGGAAGATATTTTTGTGGTCAGTTTTGTCTACTTAATTTTCCTCTTGGAGCAATTGACCTGTGAATGCAATTTCCTTCATCATGGCTTATCCTAATGAAATGAAATTAATATCTGTTTTCTGTGTGGCAGAAACATATACCTATATATTCTATCTATAAATAATACACATATTAAAATCATAGAACAATCATACTAAAATATCTATTAGTACAGAGATTTTTGTTAAGCAGTGAATAGATTTTTATTGGTTATCATAGACATGTTAACACATAATTAACTAAGATAACAGATTAGTATGAAGGACCATTGTTTGGATGTTTATGTTCAAATTGCTCTTACTCTCCAAAAAAGTTGGTCTAGGCTTTCCTATTCACTACACAAAGAAAACATTTTTCTTCATTGACACATAGCAGTGACATTCTTTGTAAAAGTGTTGTGTTTGTTGTTGTTATTTTGTTTGATTGTTTGGCTTTTTTGTTGTTGTTGTTTTTGTCTGTTTAACAGTTAGTACTGTAGAAACCTAGTTTTGGAGGGGCTTATAGCTACTTAAATACTACCAGAACTCCATTTTACCTAATACATATCTAGGGTTTGGGGGGATCACACATCTTTCAGCAGCAGAGGTGCCAGAATGCAGCACAAGTGCCTATTAAAGTATTTTGAGTTTCAAAATAGGAATAGACATATTACACAGCCCTTAATGGAATCTTCCAGTGGTAGCAAATATATGAATACGACTTCTGTACTGAAATTCAAGAGTTATGCATACTTGAACACTACCTACCAATTAAAATGCAATTTGAGATAAGTAACAGCATCCTCGGTGTCAAGGGAGCCAAGATTCATGGTCTTAACTGACGGACTTCCCGGCTGTGGCTTCAGAGCTATGCATTTCAGCAACACACAATTTATAAGACGGAGCCGTGTTATATGAGTTATGTAAATGATTCTAAATTATTATTCTGCAATCAATAATACAGTAATTTTAGGAACTCCTAATTTACCCGGTAGGAGAGGGTTTTATGTGACATATGGAAATGAATGAGCCAGACATGGCTTTCTCTTGTTTGAAACAGAAAACTTTGGGTTGTGTGATAAGCCTATAATGTTCTGGTTTTGTCTACAAAGAGAAATGTCACAAAAGATTTTTCTAAAGCATCTGACCTTGGTAGTAAAGATGCGAAGAGGAGTCCCACTTAAAAAAAGGGGGAGAACTGTTCTAGTTTGTGGCTTCGTTTACATAGTGCAGTCTTGTTTTGAATCTTTCCTGAAAATAACCAAATTTTGTCAGTGTGGGTATTATACTCATTTTATGTATAGAAGCTGCATTCATTATAATATAAATGCTAGATTATTTTTTTTTTCCATTAAAAAGTAACATTAAAACATAGGGGCTAGATCTTTTGACTTGGTATAAACTGACAGTTCTTTTCACTCCAGGTAATATCAAACTGCTCTGTAACAACTAAGGATCTGGTCTTTAACAGAAATATCAAAACAAATAAAAATAATAAAATAATTCATCAACTAATCTGGACTTCTAATGAGAAAAAAAAATGAATTAGAATGGTATTAGGTGACATTCTTTACAGATATTTTAAACTGAAAATTCTTAAACAGTATCTGTCCTTGAACACAACCGTGGATCCTGAAAAATGCCAAGCTCCAGGAAAAAAATGATATTAAAAAGCTGTGATAAGTCGTGTGCATTTAAGTTAGAAGAACATGGGTTTGTTCTTAATTAAAAAATAATAATAATAATAATAAAGGAATCCATTTGTGAATTTAAGAAAAAAAATCAATATTTAATTTAGTAATCTGGTGACTCAAAGTATACTTGAGGTGTTTATGTAGATTATCTGCAGTTTGGACTCAGGGAAATAAGGTCATAAATGTATTTATTATAGGCATTTAAAAAGTAATTTCTAACCTATTGCTTAAAGAAAAGCTATGAAA
Source organism: Anser anser (assembly GCF_964211835.1). Classification (NCBI taxonomy): domain Eukaryota; kingdom Metazoa; phylum Chordata; class Aves; order Anseriformes; family Anatidae; genus Anser; species Anser anser. The sequence goes on along the minus strand of NC_139725.1, from coordinate 10,943,086 downwards.
ACACTCTTAAGTACCTTTGTAGTATTGCTAGTTCCTTAAGGCAGAAGCCAGAAAAACTACAAGACTGAAAAATAGTGAAGGAAAATAAGCTGTTTAAAATCTTATATTTAAAAATAAATACTGGGTCACTATAATTAAGCGCCTTAAGCACGTGAAGTAGATGAGGGTGAATAGATGGCTTATGTGGGAGTTGTCATGATTTTTTTTTTAATATCTATTTTTAATATTTTTTTTGTTTAAAATTAGGAAACCCATATTGATCTCAAAGTTGACCTAAAAGTGACACGTGCAATGGTATCTCAATGTGTGTGCCACTGAGAATAAGAATTGTATTATGATTGACTGTTCTGTCCAGAAAAATTGCCCAAAATCTGACGAATTTCCATAAGAGAGGGTAATGTTTTTGCAATGTGCCTTGTTCGCATATCAAGAAGGTGGAGTTGTAAATTTAGCTATTCTTCCTTTTCCTACCAAGGAGACTTCCCCAATGAGATGGGGAACGTACAGATGGGTGCTGGGATTTCAAGGAATCATGGGATTTGAGTTTTGCAATGAGCTTGCATTGGACTACCATAACATCCACGACTGTAAATGGTATAACAAAGCATTGCCTACTCAACTTGGAAATAGCTTAAGGAAAATAAACACACAGAAAACCAAGTAACAAAACAATGAAGAATTAGTGGATGATGAATGAGTCATTCAGCCAGAACAGCCCATAAAAGTGTGGACCTATTATACCATGAGAGGAAAACTTTTATTGTCATTATCATAACTCTTTTCGGTAAAGTACTGAAGTGGGCAACTTCAATTTCTAAAATGATGAAAAGAGCCAACATTTTAAATATTTGGAATGAACACTGAAGAAAATAAAGACTGAGAAATAGGAAGTTAGAGGACTTGTGTATCTGAATTTTACTGGGTTTCATTCTGACTGTTTTTTGAGTCTCTGGCAGCCCCAGGAGTAGCCTTTTCTAAAGTAGATTGATTCAAGGAGCTGAACAACAGCACAGTGACTGCATCCCCTTGGTGTGGGATCTGGGGTAAAACCTCTTCAAGTAGGCTGGCTGGTGGTATCTTGAGTTTTGATTTTACGGGAGAAACAGAAATCAGGTCTAGTGTACATGGGTCTACTGTGCCTATAAGTACCTGATTTGCTGCTGATGATCTCTTTCCTCTTCATTAATTACTACTGTTTTTCTATTGACTTTTCATGCAGCCAATGTTAGACGTTCCAGTACAAATGAATCTGACTACACTATACAAGATAATTAAATGTTCCTCTGAAATATCTTTGGCCTGAAATCCTTGGATCAAAATAACACAACCTCAACTCTTTTATGAAATAACATAAACACCTGTGTTAGTATCTTATATTTTATCAGCTTGCTGCTTTATTCATGACGTGGAATTTATTCTCTCTTGATTTCATGCTCCAAGCATGAGGAATGCATATAGTCTGAATTTCTCATAGGGAGGGTGGCAAGCAGTGTAACAGATAAATTCAGAGCACATTGAAACGAAAAATGCAATGAGCCATATTTAGGACTCCAACCATTTTCATTTCTTCTCATCATTTTGACTGATGAAAATGGAACAGTATGAGATCTCTCTCTTGTTTTATTTTTTTTTTAAACTTGGGAGGCTTCAAACAGCACCTGGGCTTTTGAAATGGTATGATCATGACTGAATCACACATTGCCAAGAAGAATTCAATTTTTCTAAGAACACGGTAAAGTAAAATTACTGAGATTATAAATAAGTTATGATTTATTTGAGCCAGGAGAAAGACTGCTACAAACTGACCATTTTATCAGCTTTTTTTTTTTCCTCATTGCTGCATGCAGTTTAACATCTGCACATTCCTATTAACTTTCCAATTTATTTCTGAAGATGGTATTATGCATGGTCTAGTAGAAATAAACTTGTTTTTATCAGGAAGACGGATAGAGAAAAATTGATGGACAGACACTGACTAGTGTTTTGAACACTGCTTTAGATCAGTATTTTCATTTAGGGAGTAGGGAAAATTTAACTCAAAACAGTATAGCTCTAGATCTTTAAAAATTTGTCTTGAATTTAAAAATTTTGTCTTGAAGAGGCCTCAAGTCTTTCAGGTAAACTTTCCTAATCCCACTAGAATCAGGGAAAAAAAAAAAAAAGTATTTCTGAAGAAAATAAGTGTTAAATGATAGGCTGGTGTATTACTTTGCAAGTTATATTATCTAAATTTCAGTGTGAGTAATTGTTCCAACAACAGGCCTGTCTGGACGCCTACCTGGGCAACCTGCTCTAGGGAACCTGCTTTGGCGGGGGGATCGGACACGATGCCTTCTTGAGGTTCCTTCCAACCCCTACAATTCTAAATTTTCACATGGGGCTAGTAAGACTATAACTGTAACAGGCTTTCATGTGGTATGCTTTTGTCCTTTTTAAAGGACTAGACATATTGTTTACAGTTTCTCTCACAGAGGTTTTTTTTTTGAAGCCAATGTTACTTTTTTTTTTTTTTTGTGTCTTGCTGCCCCGCCACCTTTTACTCATCCTCTGCTCCTTCTACGTGTGTTGCCCAGCTCCTGTTCTTCCTCAAAGCTATATATGCTCTCTGTTCCTCTGGTGTGGCAGCACCTACAAATGTGTGTATCCAACAGTGAGTAGGACTGCCACCATTCATGATGACTTATCTGAGGCTGTTTCATGTGAAAATGAGTATATGCCAAAACCCTTCCTCCAAAAAGATGTGATTGTTACTTGGAATGAGGGGGCAAGGGTGAACAGATATATATATATATTTATTTTTTTTTTGTAAAAACTGTCCCTTTATAATTAAACAATTTGTCTCTCTATTTTCAATGCTTTCTACATTTATTGAAAATCTTCCCTACCTTATCATACTGACAGATTACTAGATTAGGTTGAAGAATTTCAGATTCTATCAAAATATAAATGCATTAATGTTATCTGGCTTTGTTTTTGAAAGCAGACATATTCTAACACAGCTCACTACTTCAGTCTGTAGTTCAAAATATTATGAACAGTTATTCTCTCTTTCTACTATACTAGCAAGTTTGTTGGTTTGTTTTAATAGACTCCTTTGGTATTAAAAGAAAAACATCAACTGCAGTTGGATTCTGGTCCCTGACTTTTATTGTTTGAAGGTTATATCATCTATAACTCTGCCACTGACCACAATGGGCTCAGTATTCTACAGAATACGTAGACTGACTGCAGTCATGCAGAAGGTCTGTCTGGTATCTTTAATGAAGTGCAAATAGCACCAATTGCTGTTCTAGCTTATTCAATAGCTTTAAATAAAATAGTGTATATTTCTAGTACTGATTGTATATAGCACATTTTCACGTATTTACATATGTGTATCCACTTCAGGAGCATATATAATAAATAATTGTTTGGACTTGCACTTGTTTTTTGTTTGTATTAATGAAAAATCTGCATATATTTGAGAGGGGTAAGACAGGAGGTAGTTAGGAAGACAAGATTATACCTCCATACACACATGCGGAGGCAACGATGATGGAGTTGTCACCATTTTTCACTTTTTATTGAGATCAAACTATTAAGTTGCTATTTATTTTTCTTGAATACTGAGGCATTTTGCATTATTATCAACATACTATTGTATAACCAACACGATAGACTACTGAAGCAGTAATATAGAGCTATATATAGGCCCCAAGATACGTCAGATTCACATTTTATTTGCATAGAATCTTCTAGCTATTCCTATAAAAGAAGTATGTTTTAATATATAAATTATTTGCTCAAAGAAGAGATAGCAAGGCTTAAGAAGTAAATGTTTTACTTAATAAGAGTAAGGCTGTGTTGCTTTCGAAGATGATGCTCTTAAAAATACAGAAGTGTCATAAGAACTTCCATTGATCATGGAAATCCTGTATTTGTCGCAAGCACTGTAATCTGCAGACACATAAGTAGAGGTGATAGAAGCATTATTAGCTGTGCAGAAGTAGTCTATGGTAACTAATCCAGGATACTCCTACAGGTAATTGAGAGATGCAAGATGCTTGACATGCCAATTTAATTCCTCTATGTCCCACTCACCTGGAGATGCCTGCCTGCCCTCACTACAGAAGGGGCATAAACAAAGAGTTTAGCTAAGGTGGCTATTCCTTACTTAATGCTTTATTACGGGAACAGTGGAGCTCTTTTTCTTTTTTTTTTTTTTTTCCCCAGACACACACAAAATTCGTGATTAAGAAGCTAAAAATCCCCTTTGTAACAGTATTATTAAATGTTGAATTCAATCAATTAAATACAGTGGTAATGTGCATAGGTGTTCCACGACAATAATATTATGCAAAAAAAAATGCACATGTAGGATCAATAACTTTTCTATTAATTGCCTGATATTCTTAGATGTATCGTATCAACTGCATTTGGGAAATGAATTAACACATTAGTGATAAATCAAACTTGGGAAACAGTTTCTTCTTCCTTGGTAATGCATCTAATGTGTATTGCACACTAATGCATCCAATAAAGTTGATTGTTTTCCAAAGGCACAAATATTAAAAAAAAAAAAAGATATAAGAGAGCTGAGAGTCTACTTATATGGGGATGCTTGTAACTGAACAGCATATGTAGTTTACCGTGACTTTTAGTACTGTGATATTATAGCAATGCAGTTCTTCCTCAGCCTGTTGTCTTACTCTGTTAGCTTGATGAAAACCAGGAAGAGATTGCTTCCAAGAGATGACAAAGAAATTCATTTATATTAGAAGCTACTAGAACTGCACTAAATAAACATTAGTATGTTTCCTGGGGTGATTCCTTTTATGTTTCTTTTTGTTTCAGTTAGCTCTCTAGAGTTGTTGGAAAAAAAAAAAAAAAAAAAAGAAAAAAAAAGAAGAAAAAAGAAGAAAAAAAGAAAAAAAAAAGGACTTTAATTTAGCAATTCAATAAAATCTCTATAGTGAGTTGTTCTTTGTCTCCCCCCACCCCATGCCTCTTGGCTAAAAGTTGCCATTCTGTAGTGACTGATAACTCACTTTGCTCCTTTGATTTCATGTCACACATACTTGAAGAGCATCTTCTAACTTACTCAGGGCTTGTTTTCCTTTCTGCTTCCAATTGGTTTTGCTCTATGTTTATTTTGTTACCTGTGCCCAAAGGCTGCTTCCTTATGTGGGAACAGCCCATGCATCTTCTGATTTTTGCCATATGGTGTGCTGTACTTCTCTGTGTGATATTCTTGTGATTATATACATCAGCACATTCCCTAAATGGCAATTTTGACAGTGTGTGTACAGCAGTAAGCATTTGCATATGGTGTTTGAAGTTACCAAACTCACCCTGGCAGCATGACTTCTCCCTTCTCATCCGCTTCCCCCGGCAGTGTGTTTTGGAGGCAGGAGGCATATGAACTTGCTTCGGGAAGAAACTTGTGGTACCTGCATGTGAAATGCATTGCTGTGCAGACCAGGACAGGGAAGATCAAGCTTGTGATTAATTAAGGAGAGGGAATTATGGGAAGAGAGATTTGCTAGGCTATAAGCTCCTCATCTCTTTCCAAAACCAGAACACACTAATCTTCTCCTAGGTGAAACTCTTTCTGAGAAGAAAGACTACAGAAGCCTAAACTTTATTTTATGCCCCGTTTCAGTTGATAATACAGTCCCACTGTATTATATTTGATTAAGCTTTATATTTTTACAGAAAATAAGGATCATCAATATAAACACCTTGTTTAAATACAACTAACTTCGTGGACTAAACCTCATCAAGGATATTGTCAAATTATTTGAGGCAGTTTTAAATAAAAAGATCTTGAGTTTTGTGTCTGTGAGTAATGCAAGATTTTGCGTTGTGTTGTTTTACAACATGCCTGTGGTGGCACTTCCATTTATTACCCCTCATTTCTAATACAAGAGTGTTCCATAGCTATGCATGTGTTTACCAAATTTTATTGGCTAATAAGTGATTTTGCTCAGCCTGTTATTCTCATTCCTTACCTCCCACTGTGTTTTGGCTGCCTTCCAAAACTGAGCGCAACTTGCATCCTTTACAAGCAGCGGCACCAAAAAAATCTCTCTCCAGTTCGGATTGTCCTCTAGCATTTCTTAGTCAAAGCACTGAACAGTTTGAGCTCTTTCTCCAGCGGAGCTCTGCAACACATGGCAGTGAGTCCTGTGGGCAATAGGGGAAAATCAGTCCCTGAGCTAGCCATTGCAACTGGAATGAATCTGCCTCATCTTGCTTACTGAGAATGCACAAGAAGTAATACTGCAGTGGCATAAGAAATATTATTGTTTGTAGGTGTCATAGTGGAGGAACAAATCTGCATCTGGGGGCAGTGAAAGGTACGGTTTTCATTTCAGCCCATGTTGGCTGGCTAGATTAGCTCAAAGCCTTGTCCTTCAAAGATACAAATTCCAGTTGTCCTCACCTGTTTTTTTCTCACATGTATTACTTTGTTAGACTGCTTTGGGACAAATTAACTCGATGTCCATAAAAACAGACTATTTATTGTTACTTCCTTCTATGTAATCATAAAAATTAACATCCAGTCTCACTTAGGAAATGATTTCTGGGTAATTGCTATGTGAGCCAGAGCCTATTTAGGAAATTTTTGGTAAACTGTTTTGTTTTTCTACCATGAAAAGAGAGTTCATGTCCCAAAGCTGACAGTGGAGGAAACTTCTAATGAGTATGTGCTGCTATGCTCAGGTGAACTCAGTACATCAACAGCTTATGGAGAGTGGAAAGTTTGTCTGGAGATCCCTGTGCTCCTAATGCTACTGGAGAGAGAAAGGACGTAGGCAAAAGATTAATCTTAACAACCTCATTTCTGAGCCTTTAATTCAAGCCCTCATGAGATAATTTTGCACACAAAATAAACACACAACACTCAGAGGACGTGGTATTACTAGTGATAGATGCTCACTAGAATAAATCAACTGTTTTTTCTTTATGTGATTTTATGAAACAGGAAAGCAAGAGCTGTGAGCATGTACTGCCATGAATCTGAAGCTTGTTGTTGTTGAAATTAGAGCTGTGGCATTTGTTTGGCTTGCTGCGGAATTAGCTCATGGGTTGGTGTGTGAAGATAATTGGCTGATTGGCACTGATTGTGAGTTACCTCAGTTTTCTGGCTGATAAATGGCAGTGGATGAACACCTGTTTTAGATGTAGTTCTATGAGAAGATGGTGGGAGTGTGATGTAAAGAATGAACCCCTACAGCTATACAAAGTTAAGGTAGTTCTCTTCATTATCCCTGGCTCTTCTATAAAGCTCTGAAATACTTAAGTTGTTCTTTAGTGCAGTAGAAGGTTAAAATACCAGCACATAAATGTTGCTCATGTGAGAATAATAATGTTCATGTGTCTATTACTTTTGAGTGGAATTCTCTTTTTTTTTTTCTTAGATGTGAAATTACTCAAGGATACATTTCTGCTTTAAGTGTGCATTTTTGCTGTTCCGTTTTAATGGAGTTTATCAACTTTTTGTATTTGCGTGCAGTATGAGATATATTATCTTTCAAGAAAAAATTCTGTGAGAGAAATAAAGGTAACTATAGTCCTTTTCATGCACAAGTATTGTTGCAAAGAAAGGGACTTTGAAAATCGCAGAAGAACGTGTGCAAAGATTCACATTAAATTAAGAAATCAGAGCAGGTCAAAAGATAGAAAAAGCTTTCAGTTTTGTTTTTACTCTTATGTGCAGCTGAATGTTGCTTGTTTGAGTGTTCTGGTTAAAACAAGAAAAGCCTAGGTGTTCTGGTAGCGCAATGATGGACCAGATGTTCTTTTCCCTTGGTCAACTCCCTGTTTTTTGCAACTCACCATGCCACCTCGCAACAGCATGCTGCCTCTGAGAACAATGTGCAGATAAATCTGTGATCCAGATAGATATTTCCAAAGAGCACATGTATTTGCCTTTGATAAACACTCAATTTCAACAAATGCCTGACATTCTCAAATAATTTCCCTAGGGGTCCAACACACGAGCTCCTTTGCTGTAGTGTTATCTTACATTGGCAGATTCCTCAACTCTTCAATGTTTTCAGTTCTAACAAGTTGCCCACGTTATGTGTACCTGCCAAATAAAAGATGGCAGTGGGGTCCTCACTGTCATACATAACCTTTAAATGTCAGAAAAGTATCATCCTTATATGTAATAGGTGTGAGATAACTTATTTACCCACCCTATGTTATGCCTTTATTACACAAAGAAAGAGGTTCTGGGTAGTAGTTGCACAAGATCAGGTTTTGTTCTTGTATTACTTTGCACGGGGGGGAACCCTCAAAAAATAGTTACGTTATTTAAAATAGCAATGGAACTCACGGGATATTAAAGTAAACTTCCCTAATTACTATAATTTAAATTTACAACATTAATACCCAGAAAACCTATTACGAATAAAAGCTCCTAAGCAGGAAAGAATTAAAGCCCTTAAATTCCATTAGTGACATCTGATATAGAAACACATTAAGAAGGCTAAATACCACACTGGTTGCTTAGTTAGTTTAATCCATTAACATTAAATACATTCATTTCATCAGCTGCTTGGTTCAAGGGATCCAAGATGAAATATGTTCTTTTGAACCGAATAAGGTGATTTCTTTCAGAGGGAAGAGGTAAACAATGACTGTTATGTCATGGGTTTTGCGTGCCATGTGCATACCTTATCATTACAAAAGAAATAATATGCAATTTTGACTTAACAGCTTTCAAATACATGAATGTTGAGAAAAATGTATGCTTTAAAATGTGAAGTAAAAATTGGCATAGTCTAGAAATAGACCTCTTTTAGTTTATTAACCCTTTAAAGAAAACGCCACTGAAAATCAACTGAGAAAGAGACTAACGGTATTCTTACGGAGCTCAGTCTAAAGCACAGAGAAGCAAATAGAAATCACTTAGTTCCTTTGGGTTTAATCAGGCTTGGGTTTTGTTTGCTTTTAATGAAGTCACACAATAAAGAGAAAATTAAACAGATCTACAGCAGTACGTAGGAAAGCCTGGTGCATCAGGATGCTCACAAATCTTAAGTGGAAAATGTCTTAGAACAACAAAAGCAATATGGGGAAAGCAATAGAACTATCTAGCGGGGGAAAAAGGGCCTGCTGTATCACCTGTAGAGAGAGAAGAACTGGGGAAAACAATTAAATGGGAATGGAAGACAATCACTAGCATTACGATGGGAACCCTGCTGGGAGGTCAGGCGCTGGTTGTCCAGTGCCAGTCAGGGGCTGAGAAGGCTTCTGAAAATCTCCCCCATGAAATGCCAAGTCAAGCAGTTTGACATTTTTCTCTGCACTTAATATAATTTCCGCCTGCTCCTTTAGAACTGTGGTGCTGCTTTCTGTGAACTGAATAGACAGAATATGGACCCAACTATTGTTTCTTGGATTTGGAGTGTGTTTTGACTTTGGGTACTGTAAACATACTATCCATGGTTCCTCCAGTGCCAGCTCAGTTTCCTTTTTCCATAACTGGATCACCTGAGAATGATGCTGGATGGTGCATTAAAATTCTCTGTTACTGTCTGTTTTATTCAGATTTTTCTAGGAGAGTAGAAAGTTAAACTCAACCTGTCACCTGCTTAAGCTTTGAGGCTTTGTTGTTTGACTATATAAATAGATAATTTCTGTGAATTGCGTATGCTTAGCAAGGAAAAGAAACAGTTCTTTTGCATAGAGGTGATCTATAGGCCCTTTGCAGACCACACTAGGAATATATTTTCATAATTAATATGAATGTTATGTGTTGCAAGATATCAAAGATCAATGCTTGTAAAGCAATTCCTCCACTCAGACAAAATAAATTCATCCATCATTATTTTACAATGACTATTACATTCTGTGTTGTTTGGATTAATTGGGAAGTCTTAGAGCAGTATATTAACAGTAAATACAATTTTATTGCATTATGCTTTGGAGTTTATCCATTAGAGAAATATCTTGGAAGATAATTAATGTCAGATCAGTTCAGGGGTGAAGGAAAGGGAGAGAGAAATTCGAGAAAATAATTAAAACAGGAATGGAGAGCAATCATCATTGTAGAGGATTACCAGGAAGAAGACGAGTAGTGACTACTGGGAAGTCAGCTGTTGAGTGTTCAAAGCCAGGGACAATCAGAAAAGGTATCTGAATAATCCTCCCATACAACTGCTATTAACCATACCTGAATAGACATATGTCTAAGAAAATCCCAAAGTCAATTTCAGTGGTTCTGTCTCTTACCAGGGACAATGCCAATTGCCACCGTGAAAATTGGGGAAAAAAATAATGTGCATATATATATGTGTGTGTATATATCGATATATATCTCTATATATACATATATATGTATTTGTGGGCTGGGTATGCTCTTCTATATGGAAAGTATGGCACTTAGGACAATAGCTCTCCAGCACTGGCTTTAGCCTTTGGGTGTTAGCACTGCATAAATATTGAGTAATAATTGGAGCCACATACCCTGTGTTACCTGAACCCTTGGTAGTTCAGCTCATAGCACCTTTATATTGTACTGTGTTTATTGATCACCTCCTTTTCAAATGGGTCAAGGAAATGAAGCACTTAACTCCACTAGCTATAGAATTCACACTACGTATAGAAATTAAGAGGAATTTTTTATTATTACTAATTTTGTTTAAATATATTAGGAACTATATTCTAATGAATGCAGTCTATGTGGTGCCACCATGAATGCAGCTAAAAAGATAAGTAATTTCTGCTAAGGTACTTATATAATTTATAATTTTTTTTGCCTTAAATCATAGATACTTACAAGCATTTATTTTGCCAGACATGATTTTTCATGAGTGTTTGGGGTACAGATTAAAATTATTATGCTATCATTAGCAGATTGCTTTTTTGTTGGATTTAGAGATAATTATACTTAATGTCATGATTATTTCAATTATCCTGTGTACGCAGTTGATATTCTATGTACTTAGTTTGGTTTATAATCCAGCAACTGGTGTGTGAATTGTGTTATACTCTTCAGTCCCACTTTCTATTAGTGCGTTGATGTTCATTTTATGTAACGTGGGGGTCCTTCCAAAATTAGCTCTTAGGCAGCTATGGACTGCTGCCACACACTTAAACCAAAACTTTTATTTATTTTATTTTTAATTTAATTTAATTTTATTTTATTTTAATTGTAAAATACTTTTAGCGTTTTGGTTACTGTTGGGGGAGGGAGATTTTTTAACCATTCTGTTCAGCATTTGCATGAATTTGAACTTATAATTACAGGTAAAAATGGAAGTATTAAAGCACAACGAAAATTAAGCTGTCTGTATCTAGCCATTCTTATCACCCTGTTACGTGACTGCCTTACCAAGTCTTCAGAACATGAACAAGAAACTACTGATTTTTCTCCTTCCTCTTGTAATAGTTATATATTTACTGATATCTCTTTATGAAGAGGCCTTAAACAATAAAATTGACAGTGAAGGTAACAAAATATAAGGGAGAAATAAGCATATTAATGAGTGTTTGCGTAGATTTTCCAGTTCAGGAATAATGCTTGATAAATGGCATCTAAATCGATGGAGGAACATCTACAGAAGTCTCATTATAAAACATATCTCTTTCTAAATATTGCTTTTTGCAAATATCTGTTAGTGATTTCCCTGCAGGTTTCTAAGGTCCATTCTAAATGAGGTCCTCTCTCCTGCTTTGAGACCTAAGTAATGTTGATACTCAACGTTATATATATACATACTCATATGTGTATATAGATACATATATGTACATACTCTGATAAAGCAAGAGTCTTTGTGTTTTTCTTACTTCCACTGCCTACGAATGGGAAAGAAAATTCCAAGAAGTGGATTTAAAATTAGAAGTTGCAAAAGATTTACAGAGGACTTTAGTTTACTATAGGAACCCTCCCAGACCTTCCTTTTTGTTTCCCTAGCACAAGATACTTTTATTATTATTATTACTTCAGAAGTCCAAAGTTTCTCAGTTTGCCTAGATGTTTTTTGTCACTTCTGAGAAGTGCCAGGTCTATCTTGTGATGCATAAATTATTCCACTGTATTGCCTGAGAGGATCTATACACTCCTGCTACATCCAGTTCTGCAGGAAGAAGCATCTTTGGTAGTTACAGGAGTTCAGCAGTTGGTGGTTTTTCACTTTCCTGCAGTCTTTCTCTCTCCCTTCTGCCACTGTAACTTGATGGTTTGCATAGCAGAATCAAAACCTCATTGATTCAGGAAAATTGGATTAAATCTTGAGCTATCAGAGTGGGGACTTCTTAGGAACAGGTGAGATATGTGATCACGATTCAATCAGGGATTTATCAATACAAGGCTGGAACTGCTTAGATGTGTTTACAGAAAAGCTAGACATGAGCAGTCTTGTGCATAGCCAGCTCATATATCTGCACGTGTGTTTTCCTCTCCTTGCTCTGAATGTGGTCTATGCAAAGTATTTCTGAGTTTGTGGTAGATGTGACATTTTGGGACCTGGCCTTGTTTCAAAGTCATGTGAAATCCAGGCACAGGAGTAGCAATGTAATGGTAAAGACATGGATTATAAAAGGGGGGTGGGGAGGATTATCTGTATCTTTCCGTCCAGATGGTGTTTTTCTTTTTGATCAGAAATGGTTGTTGGTTTAATTCCTGAATTGTTGGCAGGTCTGCAGTTGCTTTGTAAATGATCTGACAGAGCAGACATAGAACTAAAATATAAGCAGCTTGGGAAACATAGCATAGGCAGCAGATCAGGTAAGAAGAATAAACTGTATGCCGTTGCTGCTTTCAGAATCATAACTTCCTTGGGTTGAGAAAGTATTATTCTGTGTAAAATGACTTAAGAGGAACATTTCTGTTCTGCTATGTTTGGAATAGAAGTAGGCTTATTCCTAAATCTCTGGGGGTCTTACAGTGTTTCTGTGAACAACAGGAGGCAAATCTGCGGGCTTTTCCCATTAAATTCATGCTGGTATGTACTTGTCTCTATACTTTATCTTGGATAATGATAGTGTCCGAGGTGCAAAAGCCAGCCTTTTGATGTAAAATATACATGAGAAAGGTATTTTGGATACAAACCGTAGGCCTTTTGGCTAGGAACTGTATGTCTATGCTGACTATAAAATGTGATACTCATAGCCTTTTTGGAGACTAAATATTTTTCAGGCATCATACAGATACTATCAGAGAAAGATAAATACACATTTTCCAAAGACATATCAATATCACAAATATATCCCTTTATTCAAGGAAACGTTTGAAGACATGGCCTGTAAAAGGCAGTTTCTAGGACACTTGGATCAGTGTCTTATGCCCTGCTGGGTCATCCCTGCTGGATCCTCTGTGGTCATCACTACAGGATGACATGTTGAAGGGAACACTGAACGAAACCACAGAAAATAATGATGGTGGATGCACAGCAGCATTAGCATAAGGTTATAGAAAGAAAAAAGACACTGCTGAAATATAACAGTGGTTTCTTCAAGAAGACATCACCTCATCACCTTCCTTTGAGGGGAATTGCGGGGGGATGCATTCCTTCTTATCAGTTATCACTGTTAACAAATTCAGGATGAAATAAAGGCAAAGCATTTCATAGGATGAGAGCTTGCTACTTCTGTGTTTTGTTTTGCTGGCTAGGGTGAGGTAAAAATACAGCCTTCTAGTAAAACCGTACTGCATCTTGAGCCAATGAAGTCTTTCCCACTCCAGACATTTCAGGGAAGGAGATGAACTAATGAATGGGAGAGATGGCTGGAAGAGAAGCATAGGGGAGAAAAAAAAAAAGTACCTAACTTAGTCAGGATGTTCCCAGATACTAATTCATCCATTGGAGAATGAGTAAGAAAAGTAGCACTTCTATTGATCCATTGTTTTTTGTATAGTCTCTTCTTTTACTAATTTAACACCAAATTTACCCAAAGTGGGATTAGGTGTAGGATCAGTCAGAACTTAAATAACAGGCAAAAAAATATATACTTGTTCTGTCCTGTGCAGAATGAATGAATTAGTCAAATTTCTATCTGCTTGGAAGAGAATTGAAGTTTTCTTAACTTCCTACTTGGGTGCAAACTCAGAGAGACCTGTCTTAAAACTCTTATGCTTTTGGAGAATACTTATTTGTTTGCTCTTCATGGGGTTTTTCATATGAAGTTGCATCTGTACCATAACACATTACTATAATTACCTGTGTGGGATTTATTCCTGGGACTGGAAATAAGCAGTGCGTCAAATTCATATTAGTTCAGCTCAGTGCTGAGATTTTTCAGCCTCCTTGACCTAAAAAGTGTGTTAATGTTGGCTGAAGTGTAGATTGGTCTCTACAGTTCTACTGTCCATCTAACTATATATCTAGAGTTTGAAACGTCTGTATTTTCCTCATCACACCAAGCAAAGAGTTGCAACAAGACAACGAGTGATGGGAGGCTGCTCTTGGCTTCTTAGGCTGAGGTGGAAATGTAAACAGGCATGTGAAAGGTGTGCTTACTACTGCAGTTAGTTTTGTAGCTGGACTAGAAGGGGCTGATTTCATTGCACAGTAAATTAGGGAGGAAGCTTAGTAAGTGGTCATTCATGATGGGTTCTCAGCAACACAAACAAGATTTGAGAGTAAGGGTAGATAGACAGCTGGGGAGAGTGACTTATATAATTAGGTCTTCACAAGGTGAGGAATGAATAATTTCAGAATACAATATGGCAGAATTTAAAATTTCAGGCCACGGAGATACAAAGAGAAAGGCCAGGACTTGGAGAGGTGCTCTGCAAGTCAGTAGTAGGTTGAAAGAGTGCAGAGAGTAATGAGCTTTCAGGACAAATTGTAGTGTAGCCAAAGGTTTTGTGTGTGTCATATAGCAAAAACAACAAAAAAAATCAGAGAAAGGAAATTGAATACAGTGCAAGAAGCAAATAAAATTAAGAAAAACCACACCAAGTTTTATTCCAGAAAGAATATTACAGTAAACAATATGAAGACGTTTGGGGAACAAACGTGCCTTGAAATTAAATTAAGAGTTACATGGAAGGATAAGCAATTAAGAATGCATTTGCAGTGTTTGTGTGCATATGTGTACTAGTGTGTGTATACACACACATAAGGGCATTGAGGTTTCAGAAAGACAGAGCTGATAACATAGTTATGGTGGAGAGAAACTTCCTGGCACTGCAAGCTAGCTGTGTTTCTTGGTGCTTTCAGGAGGGTTGTAGGCAAAATATCAGTAGAATGAATATGTTTTTCATAGTAGGGAGAAGATACATTGCTAAATTCAAAATTGCACCAGAAATCATTAATCAGATGCTGAGTTTAAATTGCCAAGTGTTACATGTGCTCAGGCTTTATTTTCGGACCCTTGAAGCTGGGTTCCAAGTACTTGAAACATTTATAGAAATAAAGTAAAACATCTTGGGAAGCCTGTAACTTTAACCTGAAGTTTGTGTTTCTTTCCTTCAGAGAAAAGAAAGAGAAAAGGAAATAGGTGGGTTTCTGTCTAGTTTTATAGTCCCCAAGAGGTCACACATTTGGATGTCAAGTGTTGTGGTTTTTTGTTTGTTTTTTTAAAAAAAGGAAATATCCAGAACAAAATTTCACATCAAGTAATGTAGTAGGAAGGGTTGCTCTTTTATATTGCTTTAAACTCCGTTGTGCCATAGAAACTACCTTCAGCTAGCACAACAGAAAAGATTCTGATATTCTCTCCCCCTTCAGGTTACCTCCAGTGATAATATTTTAGGACTGAGGTACAACTTGGTGTTAGTCGCAATCTCAAAATCAAGCTTTCCAATAGACGAATACTTGATTGAATCAAATCCTAATGCTTTCATTCATCTTGGACTATATATATAATGACAGGAATATCTCTCATTTCCACACAGCCAATTTTAAGTAGAAGTTGGAATACGAGCAGACATAAGTAGTCCTGAGTGAGTCTCCAAAGGATGTCTTAGTGATAGAAATTCTCTTGCAAATCTGTGCCAAAATATTACTTCATAGCCTGTCAACTGTTTAGCCATAATTACAGCTTCTCTATTTGGTCCCTACATGAGAATTTTTCTCTTATAATTTTTAATTTCCCAGGAGCTCTCATTAACGGTTGAAACCATTTGCTTGACTTCCTTTTATTAAATATACTGAAAAGTCAGCTGCCTTGGGAATAAAATACAATTTCATAATTAGGAATACGTGTTTATTCCCTGTGCTACGTTTCTGCTTTATTCTTGTTTCCTTCTGTTCTCTGAAAGTCCAAGTTTATTTACAATCTTAAATGTTTAAACAAACTTTTTTTTTTTCTGGATTTTTCTCCCAATTGTTTTATTATTTCCAGTGTAGTAGGTATTTTTGTTTGAATTAT
Organism: Anser anser; assembly: GCF_964211835.1. Lineage (NCBI taxonomy): Eukaryota > Metazoa > Chordata > Aves > Anseriformes > Anatidae > Anser > Anser anser. The sequence goes on along the minus strand of NC_139725.1, from coordinate 10,926,775 downwards.
TTACAAAATTAGTAGGGTAATGAAGTGCAAATTTAAAGTATATGGTAATTTTTAGTCTTATAGTGAGGGCTATTCATGATGGCAAATTTTTTCCTTTTTTTTTTTTTTTCAGTCTACTACATAGTTCTTTGTTCTGTGACAGTAAGTCCCCCCACACCCCACCCCTTTTTTTTTCCTTGGTCTAAAGAAGATAGAGCATAACAGTAATGAAGTAGCCAACTGACCTGCAGATTCTCATGATGTATCTTTATTCTTTTTATCAGTATCTTTTATGGAGTTTGAAAGTTCTTCCTCCTCCAAGTTAATATTGTTACCACTTCTTATTTATATTCTGGTATCATCCATAAAACCTAATGTAGGCTGTTTGTCCTACTGTGATAATACTGGGTGTGGACAGTGATCCACACCTGGAAATTATAGTACTGCGAACTGAAGTCACTTGCCCAGGGTGACAAATGTAAGTTAAAAAATTAATCTTGCTTAATTACACATTGATTACATAATATGTCAGACCACACTGCCTATGCTGGTAAATGACATGCCTTTATTTTGAAGTTCTGTTTTTCTCCAAATACAGCAGTTGTCTTTAATTGCAAACTCAAGGTTTTACTATTTTCCTATTGACAGAATTCTGATTATTCTGATGATCATTATAGCCTTCATCCCTTCCCCTGCTGCTGCTTTGTGACTTCTCTTATGCAGATCTCTGTCGTCTTAGCAGTTAGACGTTTTTTTTATTTATTCATTTGTAGATTCAGTAACACAATGGAGATTTCAAGTGCAGAGATTGTTGTGAGAATGAATATGAGACCAGAGACCCTGAGGACAGATGGTTTGTTTTCCTGTTTTCTTCTTTAGACTTTTGGACATCGCATGCTTGGAAAGTCATGACTAAAATGGGACCAAAAAGACAAGAGGACAAAAACTGTAGCACATTAGCCCGGGTGTTAATTTTATTATTATAGTTACTGTTTATAACAACCTAGAAGAGGTCAGTTTGAGACCTACATTCAGTTCTCTCCTCTGCTTGGTGAAATACCTGGCACAGACTTCTGCACCAGAAGAGACCCCTGCATGTCTGTGTGATTGAATGCCAAGTCATTTTCTGCAGGAGAAGTCAGTAGCCAGCAGGGAGCTAAAGCAAGTATTGCAGCTTCCATGAGCTCCCTAAAGAAAACCCATGGTGTGGAGCATGTTACACTGCTTTCTGCCCTGTAATATCTACAAGGAAACTGCAGGTTACCTTGCAGTGGGAGCCTGGAAAAAAGGCTGGGTCCTTCAGGAGCACTTTCTTTGTGTTGCTCCATTAAGAAAGCTGAATTAATTTTCTGTTTCTCTTTGGAGGTTCCCATCTGGTGTGTGGCTGTGAATAGCAGCAATGGGGAGAGCCAGAGGAGTGTTTTGCTAGCTGGCTGACTAGGAAACCTTGGAGCACAGGTTATTAAGTGAGGTTGTTTTGCAGCAAGAGCCTTTTATGCCCTCCCTGCCCTGAGCTTGGACAGCTGGAGCAGGGAGCTCTGATGGATCTACTGGAGGCGGTCTGAGGAAGTTTGTGATAATTAAGTGCTCTTTGGATTCCCTTGGGTCTGGCTTGCAGCACAGAGTCTTTGCCAGTGACGTGTGGATAGGCTGGGAACAAACGGTATGTCAGTAAAAAGGATTGCTGACACTTTGTACAGTTGGTGGATAGATTCCTGGAGATTTTCTCACCATCTCTGCTATATCATGAGAAGTCTTTCTAAATACATGTACAAATCCCAGTTCCTGTGAAGACAGTTTATCCTTTCCTTTAGCACTCGCCATATCCAAATGATAGTTTCAGCATCAGAGATTTAGCGTATCTTTCTTTTGGTGGAGCTATTTAAAGCTCTGGATATGACTGTTTTCCTCCTGTGTGAAACCATTCAGTGGTGGAGCTCAGAATACCCTGCAAACATAAGTTTTTTATTATATTCATTATACCTGTAATTTAGGCAGGGTAAATGATGCATAAAATTTACATGCAATTAAATGAAGGTCAGGAAGTGCTGCAAATGACTCAGATTGGTTGGGAAGAGATCTAAAACTGCTGTCAATCAAAAAATGAGACAAGTAATTATTATCTGCTGCAATACCTCCAAATTGGACACCTGGCGATGAAGTAGACTTGAGATCTACAACTGAGGTGCCCAAACCCCCTTACAGAGCAAGGGGAAAGAAACTAGGGAATCCATTTGAAAAATGGCATTGTGAAATTGCTGTTTCCAGGTTCTTCCTCAAGGGATATAGGATCTGTATCTTCAGGATTTCTCTCTTTAAAATCGAATTTGCAACCTTAAATGAGGACAGATATCTCTGAGATCTTCTGAAGATTGGAGCAAAGGAAACTCTTTGCTCTTATTTTACTTGGCGTCTTTTTAAACAAAATGACTTCCCTCTCATCCTGTCCCTGCCTTACTGCTCCCAGGAGGTTGGAGTGGAAGATGGGGCTCTGCAGTGCATTTCCGTTACAGGACAGCTTATGTTGCTTTCTGCTGCATGGCCGTTGTTCAGGTTTGCCTGAGATTTCCTCATAAAGCACCTGTGGGAGGTAGATGGTAGATTGCATGTGTTCCCTTTCTGCCAGGCAGAGATCAGCATCTCACAGGCTCAGGATAAAGCAGACAGGCTTGACGCTGTTAGTAGGCTGAGGAGGTGGCAGTCTCGGAACTGTTGCTGGGTCATAGATAACTCAATTTGGTTGATTTCTGCTGAGTTCTCTAAAGATGCCTGATGTCCTGATTCCCACAGTGGAAGAAAGCCTGTATTTTGTGTGTATGTGTGGTGGTTTTTTTTTGTTTTCGTTTTGTTTTATTTTGTTTTCCCTTTCCATTAAATTTAACCATGATCTTAGTGTTAACATTTTCAGCTCTCTTACTGCTGCGTGTTTACGGAGCCTTTGTGACCATATCACACACCGGCAGAACTGAATTTCAGCCAACTGAGCTTGCAGTCACTCTCTTGGGCAGCCCGCCTTGCGATAGCTACGTGTTCAGTGTTAGCCACTTATCGGCTCTGACCATCAGGTGCTGCTGCTTGGATGTCCTTTATCTCTTCATCCACAGCCTGAAACTTTCAGATAAACTTCTAAAATTAACTTCCTGGGTGGCTAAAAGAAATGCTGACTTCACTACTTCCAAAACACATCTATATCCCTGCTGTGACTGTCTATTTAATATCCTAAGGGGGCAATGAGATGATAATAAAGCGTATCATTCACTTGAAAAGGTATGAAAAAACGTGTACTTAGGATCACCAACTTTCCTTTATTACGAATGAAGCATGGCAAAAGTAATAAAAATAGAATTGACTTAACAGATCTTGAGATTTCTCTGGCTTTGGATCTGGAAATCAGATTCTATGAAGTGCAGAAGTAGAGCTGTGTGAACTGATGCAAAGATCATCAATAACAGAAAACTCACAGGAAATACTCTTAATAAGCCTTGTGAAAGCTATACTAGTATTTATCCTAGTGTAGTTGGCACCAGTTACTTTTTCCCCTTATTATTAAGGGGAGTAAAGTTGGCTTTGTAAATCATGTATTAGAGGATGCATCTGCTTTCTGCCACATTTTGCAAAGTAATAAAACAGTTGCTGATTCAGTGTTTAGAGAAAATGCTACTAATAAATTATACCTAAATTCAGAAAATTAAGACCCCACGAGTTCAGATTTAACCTTTATTTGTGTGTCTTGGATGAAGTCAGTCCTTAAATCTGTAAGGTCCTGTTCTCACTTTCAGACTGTATTTTGGAAGGTAAACCTGAAATGAAAGCACAATGTTGAGCTTACTTGTGTGTGTGAGAGAGAAGAATCTTCTTGAACCTTGTTCTGCTAGTGGTTCTGTACTGGTTTTGGCTAGGGTCAATTTTTGTCCTAGCAGCTGGTCTGGTGCTGTATTTTGGTTTTAGGATGAGAATAATATTGATAACATGCTGATGTTTTAATTGTTGCAGAGCAGTGCTTACACTAAGCCAAGGACCTTTCAGCTTCTCGCTCTGTCCTGCCAGCGGGCAGGCTGGGGGTGCAGCAGGAGCTGGGACGGAACAGACCCAGGACAGCTGACCCAAACTGGCCAAAGGGGTATTCCATACCATCTGACGTCATGCTAAACAATATATAGGGGTGGCTGGCCGGGGTGGGGGGCCGGCTGCTCAGGGATAGGCTGGGCATCAGTCAGCGGGTGGTGAGCAATTGCATTGTGCATCACTTGTTTGTACACATTATTAGTAGCAGTATTGTTATCATTGTTATTATTATTTTCCTTCTTTTCTGTCCTAATGAACTGTCTTTATCTCAACCCACAAGCTTTCACCTTTTTTTTTCTTTTTCTTTTTTTTTCTTTTTTTTTTTTTTCCCCTGATTCTCTCCCCCATGCCACTAAGGGACGTGGGGGGAGAGGGTGAGCAAATGGCTGTGTGGTGCTTAGCTGCCAGCCAGGTTAAACCACGACAGGCTCACATCAAGAAGCACTGGACTGCATAAGCAATTCCATTAGAGTAGTACTTGGGTGCTGAAAATCGTAAAGGTTTTCCAGTTTTGCTCTGCTTTTTAACAGGAGTATAGAGACTAGTTTATTTTGATGAAGCACACAGAATGCTTGTAATGGAGACAACATCAAATCTTTGGTATCCTATTGTTATTACGATGTATTCCTGTTTTGAGGAACTGGGTACATGTGCTTATAACTCTTGCCCTTCAAATATTCCTGTGAGAAATTGAAAATAAATGCTTTCTCCTTTTCTTGTCAGGTGCGTGATAAGACAGAGACACTGAAAACTCACAAACAAACAACAGCAAAAAAACACCACTTAAAAAAAAAAACACCACATTTGTCAATAGAAAGTTATGCTAATGATTGTCTGGAAATATAACAGATATTTATAAACACTCCCTGAATTGGAAAGGAATGTGTGTATGGTCCTGAATATACAAAGCATCGAGGCATAAGATATTGGTTAAATGCTGACGTAAAGCTGAGAGAGCTGATAGCTGCAAAGCTGTTTACTGCTAGACATATTCCAATGCAATGAACATTACACTTGAAAAGATAAAACAGTACAATGTGCTATAACATAAAAGAGAAAAAAATACGTTGTTTTCTTCTCCCATGAGGTTTAGCAACTACTGTGTTCCTATTTTGTTAGGCTATTCAGTGACTTCACTTGGGGGTTTAAAAAAAAAAAGGATGAATGAGGTTGGGTCTCTATACTCCTTGCTGCATGAAATTATCCAGCAACTGGCTCTTTAGATGAACTACAGTGTCCAGCTCAGTATAGAGACCCATAGCATATCTCTCAGGAAAAATAGGACTGGAAAAATATCTAACTTTGGGATTTATGTTTAAATCTCTCCGTTGTCAGTTCCTTCATGTGAAATGTAGAATGAGGAAGGAAGATTTTAATTTTTTTTTTTTTTTAAAGTTAGAATTTTTAAAGAACAGATAGAAAATACACAGCGGCTGTAGTGCTTTTTAGGTAAGGTATCAGTTCTTAGTAGAGAAGTGTTTGAAAGATTACCTCTCTGCACATCTGCAACTATTTTGGGTGATGGTTGGATGGAGGTCTCATTTTCTCCAGGGAATTCACCAGCCCATTAAAGGCAGTTCAGACTTGCTCTCGTGATTATCTTCCAGCAACAGAGGTACAACATCTTCTTGTGCAGTTAAATATTAATACCACCTCCTGGAATGCTTCATACAGTTTCTTGTGTCCACGTTAGTGTTACCTGCATCATTCTCCCAGAGAAATAAAATGTCAAGTGAAAAGGTATTGAGAGCTGTTTGATACTGGGAATTTATTATCTTCCTTAGATATACCTTCAGTACCTGGGTTAGGTAGTCTTCCTTTTCCATTGATTGAGGAATACAGGTTAGAAGCAAGTCCAGAAAGAAGCATATAATGGGTATTAGAGCAGTGTTTTAGTACTGCGTGAGTCCATAGCATCTGTGTGCATTAGGTAAGTGAGCAGTTTAGCATTACGGAATGTGGTGTCTGTCCCAGCTCAGTCCCAGGACCTCTAAAATTGTCTTTAATAACTTCATATTGCTCACTTCTGGGTTTCATTAGGTGATATTCTTCTGTTACATAGCATAAGAGAACTGTATGCAGGAACCTTAAAAAGCATATATTCCAGTTTTGCGTTTGTACCTTATTAGTGCATTTTAACCCATTCTGATGCTGAACAAGATTTAAAAAAAAAAAGTATGAAAAACATTGCAGTGATTACTGAAGCAAGTTTCATGCTGTGGATTATGCTCATTATTCATAATTATCTCTTCACGATTAGTCACCTGAATGACATATTGTTTTTCTTCTCCAGTTTGGATGATTAGAACTGTAAGAAAACAGTGATAAGTATTAGCCAATGGAATTGTGATTCTCTCAAAGAAAGGGATATAGATAGTTCTAGGAGCAGAATCCATTTATCGCAGCAGGGTTCAGGAGCTATGCATTATTTTTTCTCCTTTTGAATAGAACCTTTTGCAAAGAAATAAAAAATTACTCCTTGGGGGAAAAAAACTAGAGGGAGGTAATTAGAATTCAAACTTAATTCTCTGTATGCTTCTCTATGAACAGAACATAATTTATCTAGCATTAATATAAAGCGAAGGGAGGGAGAGGACATAACAATGTGATGAATCTGATTTTCTAATTAATCTAAATGTTGAGAAATATATTTTTGCACTTCAGAATTGATTTCTGTTAATAGCATAGAATCATAATGCTTCAGTCACTGAAGAAACACTTTCTTTTAAAGAAGGTATTTTTGGGAAAAGAAAAATCAAATAAGTTAAACATGAGGAAATATAAGTTAAACATGAAATAAGAAGTTAAACATCAAATAAGTTAAACATGAGGAAAACTGGGGAAGCTAGTTTATATATATATATATAAGTATTGATATGATTTTTTCCATTACAGGAGAATTTGATATCTAGGACTTTTCACTTATTGTCCCTGCTATTTCTCCCCATCCCATTCTTTGTCTAGAACTATAGTTTCTAGTTCGACAACAGTGAATAAATAAACCTGGGAACAAAAATATAAATGTAGAATTTGCAGCAGCTTTAATGGATGTAACTTCAGAATTAATAGCTGTTGGTATTTTGGAGCATTTGCTTTAACCCAAATATTCTAATCCTTACCTACAGGCCAGTAATTCCTCCTGTAAAAGCCCTAACTTTACCCCAAAGCCAGGAGTATAATCACAGATCCAAATATGTTTCATCTGGCTGCAGAGGCAGAACTGAAGTGTCTAGATGGCTCACACCATCTCCTCGGTGGTCTCTTGGGCTCACCCTCAGCTCCCAGTAGCTGGTGGCAACTGTCTCATCTGCTGTAAATGCTGTGGTGTCTTCAGCCTTTAGGAGATGGAGGTAAGGCAACAACTGGTCTTTGGCCATTTATAACCATTTCAAAAGGATTTTTAAATTGACTCCTGTGCATGCAGATACAGGGGCAATCATAGTGCAATGGCAACTTGAATGAAAGCTTAGAAGCATTTACAGAAATCATTGATGATATAAGCATGAGTGGAGTGGGTAGGCTTGCCTTTTCCACCTCCAATAGATCTATTACAGCCCTGTCATCATATGGTATAAAACTCTCCTTCATATGGCTTTGTCTTTGCAGTTTTATTAGCATTTCTAAATGTGTAGAGTGATGCTATTGTGTTATATCAGTTCATTGCAGTCTCCATTTTTTGGACTATTTGCCTAGTTTTCATCTTCATTCTTTGCCTTCGCAATGAATACAGCCTGACATTATTACTTTAGTCACGTCTTTCTCCGTTAGATCATGGTGACTGTCACTTCTTTTTAATTTGAAGAGCTGTTTTGGACACTGGAAGAGAGTGGCTATTATGTTTCACACAAAACCAATTTGGAATTTGGTTGTGAAAGGATATTTTAGTGAAACAGCATGATAATGCAGGAAGAAGACGAGGGAGAAAGGAAAACTCAGCAAATAAAATAAAATAATGTAGCCCCCAAATCAACATTATGAGAAGAATGTGTAATGGCAATTATGTGGTGTGCAATGTGCTCTGGAAAAAAATGAGCAAATAATTTGCAATGAATAATTCATTGTACTAATTTGGCTGTTTATTGCTCTGTGGAATATTTGCAAGCAGGTTGTAGTGTCCTCAAATCTTAACTGCCTGGGAATGAAGTTTCTCAGGGAAAAAAAAAGATCAAGTTCAACATTAATTAGTTAGACATTGAAGACAGGTATGATTTTGTGGGCCCCTTCAGTGAGGGCAATGCATGATGTTATTGAGCCTACTTGAATTTGTCCTTCAGTAAGGAGAGACTAAGGTGATAGTGAGAAATTAATAACTGAAGAGTGTTTATTTTAAATATATATATATATAGTGGAGAATTCTTAAGTTCTAAAGCTTAAAAATATATATGTTTAAATAAAAAGGGAAAATACATTGGGGGAGCTAGAACAAAGAACTCTGTTAATTAGCAGCAATAAAAATAACCATGCATTTCCTTCAAAAGTAATTATATGCAAAAATATAGTCTGTGTACAAAGGAATAATTAACATAGGAAATGCATAATTGCATTACATACACAAGAATAATTAAATCTGAAGTCTTAAATGCCTTATGAATGACTTCTACAAGAAATGGCTACATTTTTGGTGCCAGTAAGAATAGCAAATTGCATGGTGAAACTATTCATGCTTATCTACTATTGCTGCTTTCCCTCTTAGAAGAGAAACTGAATTAGGAAATTGTCTATACGAAGGGATTGAGACACATTAGCAAGGTTATGTGAGATAGAGATGAGCCAATGAATGCAGATGGCTTGGTATCTCCTCCGTGGTTGTGTAAATCTTTCACTTCTGTTAGAAGCTAAACCATGTTAAAATGAAATGCTAGTGCCAATGGAGCCTACCACCAACTCTACGTCTGTCAGTGGGAATTATATATCAGGTTCCTGTTGAAACTCCTGATCTGTTTGGAACTGGAGCTAGGCTTAATCTTCACCAGGCAAAGGCTGCCAGATCCTGGGGAGTGAGATGTCTTAGCATTGAGGCTGCAGGTGGATGTGCTGGGGGCTCAGCCCTGCTCACCTGGAGGAGCAGCCACATGGTTTGCGGTTTGCATCTAGATGTTTGCTGAACCTGATCAGCATTTCACACAATCGAGACTTGTAAGAAAATCTTGAAGTTGGCTTGCTACAATGAAGTGAAACAATTCCAGGAAATGCATTATGAACAGTTTCCATACACTAGATTTCACTTGGTTTCAAAAAGTAGCTCTGGAGTATGTTTTGTGCTTCAAATTCCAGAGCAAGCTGTGGCATTGCTTGTTAATTTCAACGGGATATTACCATGAACAGAAAGAAAGTGTAATCTCTTTGTGAGTGACAGAGAATGGCTGATTTAAAAACAAAACCAAACAGAACCAAACCAAAACCAAACAAAAATAGAAAACAACACTTCTCAGCCAAAATTCTGAATGTTCAGGTAAGCCATTCCTGGCAAATATTGACAAATCTAAAAAATATTGACAGATCATAATGTTGAAAGATGAAAAATCAGTGGGAATACTCATAAAATAGATGCTAGTGCAATGATTTAATTTATTCAGTCAGAAAAAATGAGTTTCAATCTTCAAAGATACTTAGGTAGCCAATCTCTGTTGGATTAATGAGAAGGAAAAGCATGAAGTTGATTTAGACATCTTGCAGTATTGGGATGCTTATGAACTTATGATTTAGTAATCTTTGGATATCCCCAGACAATTTAGTTTAATGGATTTTTTTTCCCTGGATATCTCTGAGTCCTAGAAACATTATTCTCTTGAAATTGTTCTTCACCTAAGCCTCTGATAGAAAAATAAATGAAAATGTACCTTCTGATACTCTCTTTAAATCTTTACTATAAGAATGAGTTATTACACAATTTTAAAGCCTAGTTTAGTGTGTAAATTATGGGGTTGAATGGTGTTTGTGTGTTTGTAAAGTACTCTGTTCATTGCCTGGTAAACAAAAACTGTAGGAAAATAATAGTTCAAAAACTAAAAGAGAAATAGATAAAATGGAAAATGCTTCAGGTTACCTATATGATCTTATGTGATTACAAAAATATTTCTTTCCAAATAGGTATATTATTGTTATAGGTAAAAAGGCCACGTTAAGGGGAGCTGTAGGCAAACTATGTTTTCTTTTACTAACACCTATTTATCTGTATACATTTTATTAAACGTTCATGAGGCATAGGCAGTCTGAAATAGCAAATCTGAACTAAAAGTTGCCTTATGGCTCAAACTGATAAGACGATACAGTTCCTTTCACTTGTGTAACTATGCAATCATAAGTTTTTCAGATGACTTAAGGTAAAACCACAATCTGCATGTTCTCTGTGTTCAAGTTCTATACTTGACAAGTATGCCATGCTAGCCTAGGACCTCCAACAGGGATAGCAGCACTAACATTGGGGAATTACTGCACAGCAAGGTTGTGATGATTTTGCTTTTGCACTGTTCCTACTGGCATAAATGTTGCTAGATCCAACCTTAAAATCTTTAGAAATTAGTTGAAAAAATATCACAACAATCTCACATCATACTCTCTCAGTGATTTTGCAGGAGGTAGGATATTTATTTTTACCTAGCTAATCAATGCTGAACATTTTAGTTTGTAATTCTGTAAAAGTAATTGCCAGAGCATTGCTGCTGCTGAAACGGGATCCTAAGATGTATATAATACCTTCCAAATTGCAGCTAGAAACCTTCAAACCTAGAAAAGGCTCCGACTGTAAAAATATATGGCTGCTGCAAATCAGTGATGTTTCCTACAAATACTTAATTTGGATGCTGTGTTTGTGCAAAAAGATTTAGTGGAAGGTCAACTATTAAGTTCATAAGGTTTTATCTAAAGTTATCTTAAGTTCATAAGGTTTTATCTAAAACCTTTGTGTGATCTCAGCTCCATAGATTGTATATCATTTTAATAGAGTTCAGCTTCTGCAATAAAAATAAATAAATAATAATAATAATAAAAGGAACGGGCTTCTGGGGAATAAATGTGGTGGGAGACTGACAAACAGAAGTGAAGAAACACAGTAAAACTTGTCCCAGGAGGCAGAGGAAGTGGCTAACTTGCTCTCTATTAAAAAGAAAGTGGTAATATCAGCAATTGAGGCAGCTAATGGGGTTGTCTGGGTTATTTTAATGTACGTTTGGACAAGACTATAAAACTCAGCACAGATATTCCAAATATTCAATGCAGAATAAGTGTTGATTGCAAGGATCCTATTATTATGGGTGATAAGAACTTATTGGATATTATGATTAAGACTGAAATGTAAATTTAAGAAGCGGCACAGACTTTACAGAAGTTTTAGAAAAGTACATTTTACATGCCAGACTTTCAAGCTGGTTAACAGCCCTGTTCTTGTGGCTTAAGAGTACCAAATTGTTTCAGAAGGTTAACTTATTCTTCTAATACTTCAGGCAAATACCTCATTTACAAAACTTGGTTCAGGGAAGGACTAAATACACCCCAGTTTAAACATGGGAGTTGAGGACTAAATACATCCCAGTTTAAACATGGGAGTAGTCTGAATAAATTCTTCAGAATTATTGTGTGTGGAGTGACATAAATAATGAATTCATAGCTTCATCATTCATTTATACATTACTCATTGCACACTGAAACACAGCCGAATCAAAGCTTCAGTTCCAAAACCTTCTCTGATCTCAATGGTGCAAAATGATAACTTGACGTCCTGCCATACTAACAGCATGTTAGACAGATTGGTTTTGATTTATTCTTAAATGTTTCATGTTCTAATTGGATGATGATGGCACATGATTAGTACATTCTTCTTACTGCCCTTTTCATGCAGTCTTCTACTTTTCAGTGCTTTCTTTCAGGGTTAGGCTATCATCCTGAAACGCTATCTTTCTTTCGTTGCATGAGGGATCTTGTGCAGTCATTTAATGTTATTTGAATGTCCATATCCGCTCACAGTCTACTGCTTTTACAAATTTGTGCTGCAGCCTGTTAAACTCAAAGAAAATTCATTTACTTCAGTGGACTTTAGATGACTGAGTTGCTCCTTCTGGCCTACCCAGTCATAAGCACTACAGGTGATATGTGGATGGCTGAGACCTTGCTTAGGGCAGAGTTGGTCTGCAAGGATTTATATTTAAATAATTAAACCTGAGGTATGGAGTCAAATATTGCTACTATTTTACACTGGGTGATGCTCTAGACCTGCCAGGGCAGGAGGTGATGCTGGGTTATTGCCAGCTGGCTTCTGCTCCCCTTCTGTGTCCCCTTGAAAATGCTACAGGACATGCCAGAAGTCTTTAAAAATTTGTAGGGATGAAATAGTTGTGAAGTACTTTAATAACAGAAAGATTTGTGAGAGTTAGCTTTCCACACTGTTGCAGAGTGTTCTTCCAAGTTATTTTGAAATGGGTGTTTTCCAGCACTCTTGCTTCTTGCCCATGTCTGTCGTTAAGCTCAAGATGCAGAGTGGTGTGCAAGTCAGAGGCATTTACTTTTCTTTCCCATTTAGGCAAGAAAACAATGAGTGGTAAAATCTGGCAGAAAGATTAGTAGCTTATTCATAACTTTCTTGCAATAGTTGTGAGTATTCCTGGAGCCTTGTGAATCTGTCACCCTTTCATATATATATATGTTTCATGATATTTCTTCTACTGTATTCATTGTAGTACAGTTCCGGTAGCTCCTTTTAAATAGAAGAGATGAAGAAAAGACTGGAAGGTAAAGAAAAGGGTGGGTTCCTAAACATATCCTAAGTCATAAGAACTCATTTTTTTTCTAGCAAACACCTCCCTGAAGCTTTCCTGATCTTATACTGGGTTTTCTTCCTTAAGACATCAGAGTTTGTTTTCTCCAAGATAGAATAATCTGTCCTCGTTGTGGACAACTGTATTTTACTTCATACCTGCTTTTGGTTTTGATGCTTACTAGAGAGAGAGAAAGGAAGAGTGAGTGTACACCGTATGGTCTGAAGTTTAGACCAAGATGAAATGCAAAAAATGAACCACATCAGGAGTGAGAGATTGCATCCTTAATTTCCGAAGGATTATGTTGTTAAAGAATAGATTAGGAAGTGATATTAGACTGATTTAAGCCTTCACTTTTTTGATACATCTCACTGGATGCAGTATTGATATTACAGCATGTTATTAAATGTCATGTTATTCTTAATAGTTAGTGATAATTACTCCAGAATTCCAGAGTTGAGACAATGCTAACCTTTTGAAAATATTATTTCTTCAAACAGCCAGGCAAGCCACTAGACCTTAAAAGTAAATGAATACAGTTATAAGCCAATACAATTTTGTAGAAACAAATCTAAAATTACCTGTCAACTGATGAACAATAATGTTTGAAATCAGACTGGCAGCCTAAAAAGAACAATAGATCTTTAAGATCTGAGACATTTTGCATATTAACGTGATCCAGAAGGTTGTTAACAGGGCAAAGCGCTATCAATACAGACAGATGGTGGTTTACATGGACTGCTCCTCTTGGCTGCAAGGCCCGTCTAGGTCTTTCAGATGTGAGAGGCCACCGAAGGGCTTTAATTTTTTTATTTTCTACTTTATTTTATTTTTTATAGAGAGCTTTCTATAGGTGATAGAGACCAATAAAAACAGCCTTATTTAAAGCTAAGGAAATTACTAAGAATTCAGATGGTAATTATCCAAAGGTAGGCTTCGGTGTCTAGTAAAGCACGATCCAGAGAACCCTTGAAGGCGTGGAAAAAATTCCTCCAAATGTAGCACGTGTGAATTCAATGGCCTATTTCACTGAACATTTAAAGCTTTGTAGCAATTGCTTGAAGACCTGTTCTGCATGAACTTACTGAACCAGTCATTTCAGTTGTGTGGCTCAAGTTGAATATGTGCTGAACTTTTCTGCTTAAAGCCTAATCCTGCATAACTGTTACTATGGACATGTTATGTAAATCCACTCAAGTGAATGAGAGATTCTTAGGGCTGAGGTCTGAGAGGAAGATTCCAAGTGTTATGTAACATTTCTACTTTAGGAAGCATATTTTATTTAATTGTTCAATCTTACTAAATCATTGAACTGAGCATTAGACAGGTGCATCATTGGGTAAATCACATCTGTAAGGTGAACAGGATTCTCTAATTCTGTATACATGGATATTGGAGTTTCAGAGAAAAACAACAGGAAAAAATCTGTGGTTCTGGGATTCTACTGGTAAAATTGTCGATTATTTCATGCTAAAATGTGGTTTCTGGGGGACAGTGTATGGTATAAACTTTTATTTAAGCTATAACTTTGAATTTACATTCATGTGCCATTGTAACATCTAAATTTACAAAAGAGAAATGCAGTGAGTGTTATAGATAAGAAATGCATGCATTTATAACTCATCTTTTTGGCTATTCATCCACTGAATGTCATCCCGAGATTTGTTAAAACCTCCACATAAGTATGCATATTTCATTATAGAGCTTATCCAGCTCTGAGCTGAAGACGCTGACCTGTTTTCTCATTTTTTTCCCCATTATCCTCCCTCTAATGCTACCAACTTATTTACACAGCTTCTCTTTAAATTATCTCTGAGAGGATACAGAACTTAAAAACAGGATATAATGTCTGAAACTTCATGTTGTCAACATAATGCCAAATAGCCTGAGAGGCACTTCTGAGAAATGAAGAAACCCATAAAAAAAAGATGAAGCTCTTACGAGAAAGAGGAAAGTCACATGTAATAGCCTGGTAATTTTCCACATCTTTTTATCTATAGATAGGCAAGAAAATCAGGCAATCAAGTATTTAAGTTAAATAAATAAATAAATACCTTAATGTAATAATGGTTATCTTTGCCAGTTAGAATTATTTAGGAATACAGTTTCTTCATTTTGGTTTAAATGTGTAGTTGCACATTTCTTGCTTTTTCTTTAAAGCTTACATAGTTTCCTAATAGGATGCATTATAACAGTTGAAAACATTAAGTGTGACTGGAAACTTGAAGCACATTTATTCTAAAGGCTCTTTGTATTAACTCAGTGACATTGCTGCTAAATATCAACAGTGACCAATAAAGAATGTCGTATTTTGCTTCTCAAGCTTCCTTGTTTCCTTCTAATAGTATAAATTGAAAGAGGAAACCAGTTCCAGTATTTGAAAACCAGTTTATGTAGCATCCCACTGAGTTCTGGCCCATGTGAACAGGGTTTTTATGATAACATACAGCACTAGGTTCAAGAACCCAGGTTCAAAAAAGGTTGAACAAGGTTCAGCTATATTGCAAGTGTAGAATTTGGTCGAAAACATTTTGGTCCAAAACTCTGTCTCTTCAGTACCACTCATTTCTGTGGATGACCTATAAGAATTGGCGAGGTGTTTGCTTGGCAATGAAACAAATTACGAATGCTTTACTCTTATTGGAGAAAAGCTGCTCAGAGAAGTAATTCCTCCAGCTCAAACCCCTTGGGTGAGTTGAATGTAGAAGACATTTACAGTTGAATTATTGGCTGTATGGATACAATATGGCCATCTTTATTGTCCCTCCTTCTGGCAGCATTCATTTTGAGAGCTCAAAACTCTCTCAGATCAGTATATTGCTGGTGCTCAACAAATGGTTCTAGTCACATTCTTTTCCAAATTTTCATAGGGCCATTAGCTTTATGAAAGGTCTTCTGGTTCAGCTCAGCTCAGCTGAGGCTTAAACCAAAGGAAGCATTCTTATTTAAAACAGTGATCCACTGCTTTGTAAAAAGACTTTTAATTAATGGGAATGTAAACTTTCTGGGTCACTTTCTTGAAGGAGGGCTGATCTTAGTAGCCTCTGTGAGAACTGGGAATTGAAAGTAGGAAGTCATTATGTTGCTGTAGTATAGAGATGGTGCCCGCTTAGGAATTTGCTCTGGGAGGCTGATGCTCCAGTGCTATACAGCTTCTCCTTCCCATTAAAATAAGATTTGCTCTGTCTAGCAGACATTCATTAGCATAAACCTTTGATCAGTGTAATTATCTCTAGGCAAAAAAATACCCTCTTTTTTCTTTCATATTAAGTAATGAGCAGAAAATCGTCATTTCAGTAAATGTACCCCCAACCTCATTTAAAAACTGTACCTAATACATGTTGCAGAGTGCTGACAGAGTAATCCTTTTTTGTAAATCCTCTTTCTGTCATTGATTTGTCACAGGTTTGTTTTCATCAGTCTCATAGCCAAGGTGAACCTTTACTTCAATGTTTTTTTCTTGTTTTATTTAAAACGACCTTTTTTTTTTCTTTTTCTTTTTTTTTTTTTTCCCTCCCTCCTCCCCCACTCCTAGATTCACCTCTGGAGCAAAATCAGTGAAGTCATGAATGTTAGATCAGGGACAAACTTGGCATGATGTTCCTTGTATTACTTGATATAAGTCAAAGTGAGCATACAAAAAAGAAAAAAAAAAAAACACTTTTCATTGAAGTGTTCAAACACCTTCAAGCCAACCGTATTGCTTTAGTATGTTGTCATCTTATGCTGCTTGAGAGAAAAGAAAAAAGCTGGACTATGCTGAGGGGGTGTCGATGGTAAGACCTGATTGCTAGGACGTGTAGAGAAGGGAAGAGCTGTGCTCAGTCTGGACTTTCATCTCTGCTTCCAGGGACTACTCGTTCCTCAAAAGAAAAAAAAAAAGAGGCAGCTTTGTGAGCTTCCTTCTTGTAAGAAAGTATGAAATTATTATAATTAAAAAAAAAAAAAAGATCATTGACTCTCCCCCTTCCTTTTGTCAGGAAATATATTTGCACCACTTTACTTGCTTATTTAAGGTAACTTCAGTTTCATTCATATATGTTTCTGAATTGCCTGTATCCTGACAGCGTTTATTCATCAAAATTATGAATGATCTAGGTTGGAAAAGATCTTCAAGATCACCAAGTCCAACCATCAACCTGACCTACCAAGTCAGATCACTAAACAAAATAGTGACCCCTGTTCTACATCTTCTGTATACTGCAAATTAATCTTTTTGTCTTTTTCCTTACCTGCTTAGAGTTGTGTACTTGCATTCACATCTTGCCTTGTGAGATGTTTCTTATAACTCATTTCCAAGGCTTTTGGATTTATTCCCAATAAATGTATTGTGTATTTTTTAATTTCACCATATGTTTAGATGAGAGAAACACCTGTGCAACCTGACTCAATGTTTAATTATCCTCATTATTAAATGTCCAGCTGGAACTTGCTGTAAACTGTGACTTTGGTTTCTAGTCCTGTAGAGTATATTTTCCACATGTTGCATTATGGAACTTGTGGGTAAGTAAAAGTAACAAGTATGATGAATATGTGCTATGACACCAGCAAACTGTTACCCATCCTTCCCCACTCACATCCCTCAAAGCTTTCTTACATTAGTGATGTCAGTTAGGAGCTTTAGGCATCAGTGCTAGGGAGATGTGGCCTAGCTGAAGTAGGCTTGTGCCATGGATTGGGGGGGCAACACACATGCTGTTTTCAGGCCAAATAAATGTGTTAGGCAGAAACAAGTAAACAGATTGCTCTCTCTTGAAAGCCTGTCATGTAGAGCCATCATCTAAGAAGAAAACAAGTCACAAATGCACAAATAATATCAAGGCCAACATTTTCAGGAATGACCAGTATTTATATGTCCTTTGGAATGTTTGCTTTTTTCATGTATTCATTGACAAATTCAGTTTGATGAGTAATTTTGAAAATGCTGTTCTATATTCCTTTTCAGTTTCAGTTGTCTCTGCACATAAAACACGAGCCATGGCCACTGTTACAACAAATCAGTGGAAGTTACCCAGAGCAGTGGCCCAGCTGTGGGTCTGGCTGAATTAAAAACAAATCAGGAAGAGTTTTATTCAGATGAATGAAAATCTTCAGTAAATAGATTGTGAGGAATTTGTGAAATGTCTAGCTATAGAAATTATGTATATATTACAAAAAAAGCACTGGCAGAATTTATGCTAACTATGCATTTGTGAGCAAAATTATCTTAAACTTCCAACTACTTTTAATAAAAAAAAATATGAACTAAGGAATGAGAATGAAGAACTCCAAAAGGCAATTTTATCGTCTAGCTTAAAAAAAAAAGGAGGAATATAGGTCTGGAGCTACTGGATTTTGAGTTCTGGACTATTCTGCTCTGTTGTCAGAGGTCGCTTCAATATAGCAGAATCTCATATTTTTCTAAAATACAGATAAAATAGATGAAAAATAGAACAATAAATATTTACACAGTCTCTGATATGTATTTTCTATTTGACTGTAGAAAAACTATGAAGCTATTTTTCTGAAAGGAAGGCTTACATACTATTTAAAATGGTGTAGCTTGATTTCATGTTTTAGCATGTAGTTCATGAAATGATTTTGTCTAGGAGACTGTTTTACAAGAGACCTGTGGAGATTGGCTCTACACAATATTCTCTACTTTATAAAGAACTTGCTGAGGAGGCAAGAAGAGAGTTACCAGAGATTTGGTAACTGAAAGCAGTCTAAAATTGTGGCATCAAACACAGTTTGTTGTTATATTATCCCCAGAGAGCACTAGTCACAGAAATAAAGACTGTAATGCAATTCGAGTCTAAACAATGACAACTCTCACTGATTTCAGTGAGTTACTTCTACTTACACCAGAGCCGTATTTGCTTATTTGATGGTGTATTATTGACAGTTACTTTCCTTGAATGTACTTGTCACACAGCAGAAGAAAACACAACTGTAAGGGAGAGGAGATTCCATATTTCTAAACTTTTTTTTTTTTGTCCTGAGAAAAGTGAGAGGAAATTTCAAGAAAGTTTTTGATATGAATTGGTCTAAAAATATTTTATATATATATATATATATTTAACATACTGATTTCAACAGGACAGGCCTGATTCTGGAAGACATTTGAGAAAATTCATAGCTCTAAGCATATACTTCAATCCCATGGTATTTTTGAACACAGATTTTCAGGCAGCTTTAGCATTGGTGATGTCAAGGAAGTGTATTATGTTCATTTTCTGTCATTTTCATTAGGATTGACCAGAAATCCTTAACAAGTTTTTGTGTGGTTTTAGTTTGATCTCTTCTTTTTTGCTGGATGCATTGCTTACGGCCATTCTGAGAGTAGTTTTCCTTTGATCTGTGTGCTGCAGCACAGGCTCTGTGCATCACACTTAGACAACTCTTATCTTTGCCAAATGCTAATTTACAAACTTGAGTTTGTATACAGGAATATCTTAGAGGAAGATCAGAGCTGAGCATATGCAAAGGTGACAGGGAAGAGAGAGGACAGCTTGAATTCTGTCTGGGAAGCAGCAAAATGTACCTATTGCAAGCAGAGACTCCCTCAGTGGTCAAAACGGTACAGAGCTCAGACACAAAGACAGCCATATGGAAACTTGATCAAAAAACTTTATACCTCAATATAAATATCTTCATGGTATTTATTCTCTACAAGAACGGTGTGTACTGATTGAAGAAAATATCCTGTAGTTCATACTGGTAGGTTTTTCAAAGGTACTGCACACTGTATTAACCTTGCTTTTGCCTAAGGAACTTTCTCAGAAAATTGTCATAATTGGTGTAAAATTTCCCAAATTTTTGCAGTTGTAATCCTTGTTCATTAGCAAAAACTAGCGGAACTGGAGCGTAACCTCCTTGAACAGAGGCTAAATTGGACCCAGTTCCAGTTATATCTTCTGTGAGTTAATCTCGTCATGGAAGAAATAAACAATAAACCAAGTCGGATATGATTATAATAATCAGTATGTTTAGTAAATCAAACCAGCCGCACTAATCCAGGAACATAAATAAGGAGGAAAGTCTTTTCTCCTTTGAGGTATTAAATTACAAATATTTGGCTTCTTATACAAAAGCAGATCTATGAATTACTTAATTCAAAGCTGTGTATGCTGGCAGTGGGGAAGTGGTCATCAGCTCTTTGCTACATTTATTGCTGTTCCTGTATAGAGCAAACCATTAGTATTATCACTTTACATACTATTTTTGACATTTATAAATGTGGAGCAAGTTTCTTGGAATTGTGTCCTGCTTTGAAATGTTGCTTTTCAAGTCTTGTCCTTCTGGATATAAGGAAGAACATAAACTTTTATTTATTTATTTTAATGATCATAAAATGTTTTGCCCAAACACTTCAGTTCTACCTCAATTTTTTTTTTTTATTTTTTAAATTGAAAATATAATATGACCAAAAAACCATCCAACCAACCAAAAACCAAACCTAAAAATTTTCAAGTGGCATTGCTGAACGTTTTCAGGTGAACTGATGACATGCTGATACTTCTCAGACAAAATGCAAAATTCATATACTGAAAAGGGGAAGGATTTCCTAAGAACACTATGTGAAACCAAGAGCACATCCATGCCACCTGTGTAGATTACCTGATTTTGATTTGAAGGGTAGCTGGGCGTTCTCAAGGGCAAAGCTGAAGATGCTTGAAAACACTCATGATATTATAACTGACATCTAGGTAATATGCTGCACACTTAACCTTTCTTCACCATCCTGTGTAGCAGCCAATAAAAAATAAGCTGTCAAAAGGTCAAAGAAGTAAATGTGAGAATTCAATCTGAGTAGGTTTTAATTGCCATTTCTGCTAATATCACTTGACATTTGTGATTATTTTTAAAATGTATTATATTGTGAAATTCAGAGCAATAGATGCAACAAGAATTCAGTTCCAACATCATCCTTGTCAAGGGCTCGGTTCTCAGCAGGCACTAGTCACACTGTTCTGCTGCCTGCCGTAGTGTGAGCTACTCATAACCATGCAACGAACCTCTACTGTAAGGTACTGAGCAACAGCTTGTGTTTTAAAACTGGCATGATTAATGGTGAAGCAGTTTTGCTAACTGTTGATGAGCATTGCATTTGGAAATGGACATTTCTATGCATGTGGTAAATCCCAACTGTAAAATGAAGCACGTGAAAAACATGGATTTAGTGGCATCAGTTCTGTACAAGTGGAATGAACTGAGAGAGAGACAGAGAGCTTTGAAACCCCATTCTTCTTGCACGAGGTATTGTCAGAGGACAAATGTATTGCTGGAGAAGGGATGATCTAATTGAAACACTCTTTTACTTTTTTTTCTTTGTTTGTATATACATATATTCTTATTCTTTTTCTTATTTACACATCTAAATTAATATGTATACTTCGTGCATTTCCTCTTCTTTTCCACCCTTCACATATGGATGTGGCTCCCTCTCTGGTTAAGATCAGAAACGTTGCCTCTTGAAGACAGGGCAGTTTACACTTGCTGTGAGAGACCTAGAAGAAACTTTGTTACAGGAACTGAAGGAATGTATAATACAGTTAAAGAGTTGTACGAACTTCTTACTGTCAAAAAACTGTGTCGCTTTTCCTCATCTGAAGTTATTGCCAGATGACCTGTTCCTACAGCTTATAAAACAAGCTGATATGCTAGCTGACCCCTCCACCTTCCCCCCAGGGGAATGAGATTGCAAGGGAAAAGACGTAGCTCTGTATCATTCTTTCTATAATTAACATATGTGATAATGTGGGTTACTTTCACAGCTGTCATTTGAAGCTGTGAAATTTCCCACTGGAAATGACTAGTCCTTTATCTAGTGAGAAGAGTTCCGCATAAAAATTAATGGCAACGGCCCCAAGATCTCATGAAAGAATTGAACTGTTTCACAGCTACTGCTTTATGCAATCTACAGTAAGTGTAACTCCATCATTTTGGACATGTGCACTCAGGCACATGTTACATATGTTAAGTACAAGTATGAAGTTATTTTGGGTCATTTGTCTGATTCATTGCTAATTCCTTATTTTGGGGCCTTTGAGACTGGGTACTTCTGTAAGAGCTCCTTCCTATTGAGTAGTGCACGAAGGAAATCAATTTCCATTCTTAAATTCTTGCTTTCATAAGCAATAATTAATCAAGTCAAACTACCGGTATAAAAACAGATGATGTGTAAAATAACTTCTTAATTTCCCTCCAGGCCTGTTTCTACTTTGCATGGAATTTAACTTAATTTTATGTTACTGGAAATTTCTTTCGTGGACTGGTGTGGTTACTTCCCCCACAATAATAGATTAACAGTTTTGATTCATTTTACAGCTTTTGCTGCACAGCTTCTCCTATTTGCAGTCTTTTATTCCTCCAGGGATGCAATCAGTGTCTCGTTAGACCCAATCTATTCCTTCTCGGTGATGCAAATGGTTCTTTTGAGCTGGGATTTTAGAATTTATCTCACCTAGATCTTCAGATTATGTTCTTGTTCACAGTGAAATTTCAAACGTTGTTGGACTTGGGAATTTCAGTTTAACCTGGTGTTAAAATAGATGCTTCTTCATAATTCAGGTATGTAATAACAATTTTTAAGAATATTTAGAATTGGGTAACTTGGTTTCTGATCACCAGACTGGACTGTTTTCCACATCGATTTTTTGTCTGGATTAGATTGTGTTAACGATGGGAGCATACCTCAGAACTGTGAAATTCTCTTTTCGATGTTTATTCATCCCGAAACACCTTTTTAGCATTCAATTGTAGGTGATAAAAGGACCTCTCAAAGACCACCTCTGTTTTTACAAGCTGAACATTTTAGGACCACTCCAGGAAATCTGCCCTCTCTCTTTTTTCCTCATTTACATTTCCATGAAGGAGTGATGGGCAGTGATGAGCCAGTTGTTAGCTTAATACCATTACTGAGTTGGCATGGAAGATTTTTCTGCAGTTTTACCGAGCGAAAAGGGCACGACAGACCACAAAGCCTCCTATCAGATGCCACTTTTTTCTTTTCCAGTGTATAGGAAATAGGTGTGTATACATACGTGTATATATCTATACACAAACATCATGAGATTTATATAACAACTAATTTCAGACTCTTTTCATCATCCTTAGCAGATTTTGAGCTGCTCCCTTAATCTAATGTTGGAAAGAGATTTTATTTTTCTACATAAATTGTATTAGACAGTCCAGGATTTTTTTTTTTTTTTTGGCGGGGGGGGGGGGGGTGCTTTCTTGTTCTTTTTGTTTATTTTCAAAGAGAATTCTGACCGCTTGTAAAGCTATAACATTTTTTTGAAAATTCTGCTAAATCAGAATTTAGCCAGTGGGTTAATTATCACACACACATAAAATGCTCATGAAACACAAATACATGATAATCCCATTTTATCTGTAATGCTTTGTCCTACGTGTAGAATGAAGCCTGGAGGAGGTCTGTTTGTTTTATACTGCAGTTTTGATCATGCTCTGATCTTGCATGTTGAACCATTGACTGTTGGATTTACAAGTTTTTGTATTGTTTTAATTTTTGGAAATATTTCATGTCAAAATCTGTCATATAATGATTTCTACTTTGCTTGAGAAGGATGTTTTTATTCATTGATATAATTGTGGAGTAAAGTAATAGATCAGTTACGCTGAATTAAGGACTAATACCTTTTTGCTGTCCTCATTTGTTGAAATGATGTTATCAAGATGTTCAGTTTTGTTAATAACCGTGAAAGCATGAGGCTTTTCTGCTCTCTGTGACATATGCTGAAACCACATATATATGAGATACACATTACACTTTCTACATAAAATGAGCATGCTATAGGTTATAAAATGTAATGCTGAAATCTCAAATCACATGATTATTCTACTATAAATAACAGTAAGTTGAGGCTACGCCAAGTCTTTCTCTGAAGAACTGGAGAGCAAGTTGTGTTTCTCTTCTGTGTTTTCAGCTTTGCAAGGCACAGACAGAAATTTGATTTTCAGTATTGACATACTGGGGACTTAAAGTAACAAAAAAACCAAAATGTCATGGGAGTTACTTACAGATCATGACTGACTCCTTATAGCCAAGGAGCACAAGTCAGACTTTGCTCTCCTCTTCCATTTTCTGTAGTGCAGGGGGTTTCCCACTGTTTTTTTCCTGCTTCTGTATTCTGTTAGATGTCACTAAATGATTTCTACCATGTAGTATCTAAGAAGATAGAAGATATATATAATTCATCAAATCATTCCTTCCAAAAATGAATAAAATATTCACATCCAAGTAGGCATCAAAAAGCTTCCTATTCTCTTGAAAAGCTAACAATTACTACCTCTCAAGAGGTCTGTGCAGCACTATTGGATGGTGAGATTCCTCTTTTGTGTACTGTATATTTTGTTCAGCTAGAGACCAAAGAACACTTTTTCCACCTTTTCTTATCAATGAGTAAAAGAATTCCACTGTTTTTTTTTTTTCTTCTTCTTGTGGAGGTTCTGTTTAGAGAACTACCGAAGAGAAAATGCAGCAAAAAGAGTATAACAACTACATTTTGTATGATAAATGAACACTATTGATTTTCATATAGGGCCTTTCATAATGATCTGTATATAAATGGAGTCAATTAAACATGACATTAAATATAAAGGTTTAAAGCTGTTATTTAAATTGACAGATTTCCCAGGAAAGACACTGAAAAAGCAGCTCAGGTTTAATTGTATCCCCTCCCAGCTATGAAGATAGATATGGAAGGCTTAAAAAAACAAAGGAAATGCAAAGAATCATAGTAAGCAGTCAAGATTGATAAGAAGTCAGCAAGTAAAGCCAAGACATCCCCAATGGTTTGAAAAAGTTGTAGGAACGTTTTCACTCAGATTGGTTGGTGGAGAAGTTGTTAGAGGAAGAGAGAATGACAGAGAGCCGTGTAGTTTTCTTTTCCTGAAACTCTGAGATAAAATTTAACCTGTTCCTCTGCAATGTGATGGGAAAGATGATTGGAGGAAGCGTAAGTACAGTTCTGGGAAGGAACAATTTTCAGTCTATTCAAATTAAGTGTCATAGAGAGAAACAATAAAGACTGCTAACCTTTGTGTACTGTTGGTGCTATAATTATTATAAATGAATACATTATAAGACTTGTAAGAACATTTTCCAGAAAAGAAAACTACTTATTAATTTCATAAAATAGTTTCCATACTGGTTATTTGAAACACGGCATTACCAATATTTTAGTTTGCAGGGTTGTTTTTTTTTTTTTGGGGGGGGGGGAGGGGGGGAGGGGGGGAGGAGGGGTACAATTGTTCTTGAGTATTGCTTTGTGCTATGTCACAATAGCTAAGCTATTTAAGAGCTTCCTTCTCATTTCTAGAAATAACTTAGGTGCTTTGAAGCCTAAGATTCATTTTTACTTAGGTTTTTGCTTAAGTCACTTTTGAAAGTGAAGCACAGCTTTCATCTTGCCTAGTTTTAATGACAGGAAGAGAAAAACAAAAACAAAAACAAAAAACCTAGTCTAATCTAGTTTGGGGGTTCTTGTGTAAAGATAAGAGACATAGAGGGGCCTTTTTATCTCAATTGTTATAAGCCCCTTTCACCCCAAGATCTCTTTATCTTTCTGGTCATAAGGGAGAATCCTTTATAATACGGTTATTATTTCTGTCATGTTTTATAGTAGCTGTATAATAATGCTTTGTATATCAGTCCAACACTGCACTCTCTGTGGCTTGGATTCTATGGGAAACTAAAGGCTCTGAATCATGTAGATTTGCAAAGGCTTTCAACATTCATTCTCCCTGGATGGTGGTGAAAATTACAGACCTTTTTAATAATTTGTATCATTAAATTACTACATTTAGAAAATGACAGTAAAAATGTATCTGTGCATCTCTACTTCCACTAACTTCAAGAAATACATATATTTTCCTAAGGAATATAAATCACGTGCTAAATGATGGGAGTCAGCTTATCCTAGTGGGAAATTTTTCCAGTGTTTAGAATTGCTCAGTACTTTGGCACATTCACCTGACACATCTGACTGAGGAAACCCAAGAGGAGACTCATCTGACCTGGTACGTATGGCAATGGTTGTCTTTTATAATTATTTTATTGTAGCTAACAAGGTTTATGCATTTACATTGCATAACCCTCCTTTGAAGATTTTCTCTGCTTTGGAGGGGAGTCCATCAGTATTTGTAACCGTCTCATGTATAATTGTACTTTTTCAACTTCCTATTTTCATACTATATTTAAAAAATTTCTAAGCATACCTATTCATTTAAGTGCCTATGACCTAACTCTGATTAAAGCATTCTAAGAGGTATTTTGTAAACACTTTTTTTCCCCCGTTAGGTTTTCTATATTCTTATAATCTTACTTATAAATAGTTACATGTGTTGAGTCTGGATTCATTTGAATTACGCACTAGAAAGCATGACATTCTCGTTTCTTTAAAATTTTCATTTAGATTTATTTCTGATTGTAAACAACCCCTCGAAGTCTAAGTATGCGATGCACAGCATCCTATTAGTTTTTCATATAGATTAGGGAAGAAAAAAAAGTCTTTTAAAGTATTACTGAGAGATGCACGGATAGTAGATATAAGTTACTTAGAAGCAATTGGAATGTAATGATTGATGGAGTAAATTAACTAATGCAAAACAGAGAAATTTGGATATAGCCCTGTCGCAAACCTTACCCCACTACGTCTGGAAATTCTGCAGCTTTCAACACTGCACAATACCTTCATTTCACTTCTAATTTAGAGAGTTATTGACTCCAGGGTTTTGTAATACAGCTTCAGTAAAAGTTGGCACTTGAAAAACTTTCCAGTTTAAATGAGAAATTTACTGTCTCTCTAAAAATAGATATGACTGTAGTAACAGGAGTACAATCTTCCTTGTCAGTATTTTGCAGTGGTTCAGCATTCAGAAGTTAAAATTACAATAAAGCAATATTAACGGAAGAGCACACATCCCAGTTTCCACACTCATTTAGTACTAGCTCCTGACTGAGAACAGGTGTGCCAATAATGGCAATGTTTTCTACATCATGATAAGTATTAGCAGCTCATAAAGAGCTAAATGCCATAGCCAAAGAGTTGTCATCTAATTTTTTATTTATTTTTTTCCCAATAATTTCATTTATTCTAAGTGAATGATGCAGTTTGGCCAGATCCAAAGATGATTTGAACAGCAGAAGAGGTTTATCTGCCCAGTCTCTCCTGTGATGTGACTGGAGTTAATGCACACCCTCAGTGCAGCTGTCTTCAGGTGCCCAGTGCTTTCTAGAAGTGACAAGTGCAGGCAGCGATGCTCTTGCACAACATTCCATTTGCAGAAAGGATGTAACTGTCATCTCCCATATTTTCCTTTCCTAGGGAAAGAAAATAACCCAAAGATGTGCTGCAATTACCATGTCAGGTGTTTTTGTCAGAAGAAGTTACTGTGGCTTGTGCTTAGCAATTGCACAGTAGCTGCAGAATGACTTCTAGATGTGACTGCTTTTTCTGGCAGCAGCTGCTTCTTCAGCTGTCATCATTCCTGGAGGTTTGGGGACATATTCTTGTTCTGCATCTGGGCACGTGTGAAGAACATGAAAGTGAACGGGAGATGCCTGTCTCCAGTGTGGACCCCAATAAACAAGGTTTCCAGGAATAGAATATAGGGCAGGGTTCTTAGAGGTTGAAAGCCTCTCCCTGAGGGACATTTTGGAAAGAACATAGGGACAGCCTCTGTGTCACACAGATTATCCCAGTGGGAATTCTGCTCTAGAGCATTTAAAACAAAGATGAAACTGAACCAAAGTCTCAGAAATATACTCTGTCCTTTTTTACATTATTAGCTTTCTCAGTTTGCCAGTCTGGATATTGTAAAAGGTCAGTTGCCTTGTCTGATAACTTTCCAGTATTGCTTTCTTCTTGTCAAGCAGAAAGGAATATTGGCTTTATTCACTCCAACTATCAGACTTGCAAATATTGCTACAACCTCAAATGATATTATTTATTGATTATTTTTTTTTGTCCTTAGAATTTATGAAAGGGATATTTACAAATGATTCGATTTATTTATTTTAATTTCTAAAGGATGTTCTGGTTCATTCTGTTATGAAATATTTTGAAGGAAAAAATCATACACTTCATAAGAGTTTATCTATTCCTGCTCTATATTAAAAAGATTAATTTCTATAATCATTTATTTTGAGCAGGAGTGACATGCAAACATTTTTATTTCATATACTAACTAATTTTCAATAAAAAGTGAAGTGATGTGGATTCTTTTTTCCATTCAAGAGTAATATGAAAGCAAAAGGAATATTATGGCACTTCTCTCCAGTTCCTCTGAGGAATTTATTCCATTTTTATTCCACTCTTCCTATTGTAATGGGATTCATCTAGTCAGGGGTAGATATATACAGTGTTGCTATTTCTGAGTTATTTGCCTATATTTCCTTCAGAGTTGATTGAGACAAACTTGTGTTTCCATGGCATGTTATCTTATTTATAAAATCTAAAATAATTCAAACCAGGTTTATCATATTCTGTTTTATAAAGAATGCTAACCAGATTTGTTAGGTATCACGGTTCTCAAAAGTTCTTAGGTGACAGCTAACTAGCCCTAGCAGCCCACCTACACTGCTGTGCACCCCAGACTGGAAATCTACTTTCAAAGACGAATGAACGCTTTCTTCGTTTACATGTGAATTCTGTCTTTGTATGCAAAAAGCAAGAAACAACTTTTCAACTTATTAATACTGAGATGCACAAAATTTTACATTTCTAGGAGGAGAAATATCTTCATATGTAATACTTACATATAGGTGGGTGGTCACAACATCCAGCCTAGATATCTGACATTTCCATTAGCAAACAATTCCATTTATAACAGTAGAGTGAGTACCTGTGCCTTTTATTTTTGGTCATTGTTGACAGTAATGAACACTTGCAGAAGGGCAATTTCAATAGGATCATAGCCCCATGGAATCAATGGTACTGTGACTTGCTGCCGTAATTTCCTGCAATAAAGATGTCATTGATTATAACATTAAGAATAAATTAGGAGACTGGGAACTTGGTCATTCATATGCTTGTTTTGTTTTCCATTGTGTCATGATGAGACTTTAAATTTTATTCGAAGACAAATGTTTTTTTTTTTTTTTCTTCCTGGTGTAACAAGGAAAGCTTTCTCTCTCCTCTTTTTTTTCTCTCTCCTCTTTTTTTCTCTCTCCTCTTTTTTTTTCTCTCTCCTCTTTCTTTCTCTCTTCTCTTTTTTTCTCTTTTATTTCTCTTTTTTCTCTTCACATAATAAATTTACAAATTGTTTAGTCACTGTGATCATGTCTGTAACTGTGTGCTGTGCTGCTAAAGATCAAATATCATACAGACATTTAGAGGGACAAGAACTTTCTATGTTAACACTATTATTGTTTCTGTAATAAAGTTCTGTCTGAAGTATGAAGTAGATAGGTAGTGCTATTGCAATTTTATTTCTGCAGGTTCTCAACAAACCCTGTTGTACATAATAAGAACTTAGCTGCATGTTCACGTTAGCTTTCCACAGATAATGTCACAGATAAGGTAGGACGGATGGCATGACAAAACATCTAGAAGTAGCTACGTCTGCTCCCTCACCTGAGAAGGAGAAGCTGTATGGGCACTGTTTTCAGAACTGTCTTCTGTCTACAGAATTGTCTCCTTTACCCCTTTCACATACTGAATATATTATAGAACAACCTCACATAACATAAAAGTTTGTTTCTTTGTTTTTAAATATCATAGGCATGACTACTTTTGAAAGACTTCAGTCTTGGCCATTGAGAACAATAATATTGTCCTTCTTCATTTTCCAACGTAGCCAGCTGAATTAATCCCAGGGACAAGGTTTAAGACCAGCCATTTAGAGTTTGTACTGTTTGTTTTCCCCGAGGTATAAAAGATAGGGATCAGTCCTGGAAAGAGGCAAACCCTTTTTGTTTTTACAATATCAAGTGCATTTTAATTCCAGGACAGCACAGAAAATATTTCAAGGAGCTATAAAACTTAGGTAGATATAGGAAAAACAAAAACAAACAAAAAAAAGAAACCACTGTTGCGTTCTTAATGGAATACAAAGAAAATATAATCTTACACCAAAAAAAATAATTCCTATTTCCACTTTGTACCACCAGAACATTTTATTTAAATTATAGCTTTCAAGCCCCTGATATTGTATTTTTCTAAGAAATATGTATAACGCTTTCTTCTTTTAAATGCACTGTATATATTAAAGCAAGGAATCAAATGAGTCTGTAACTAGCTGAGTGAAAGACATCATTCTAATTTTATTTTTATTTTTTTATGAATTTTGAATCATTATCTTATTCACCCTTAAAATAGTTCTTGCAATGAAGAATAAAACTGGACAATGTAAGAAATATGATTTCATAGTTTATTTCTAAAAAAAGAAAAGCATGAAATAAAGAAAAACGTGGTATAACAGCAATTTCAACTTATTCATTACATTTAAAATATACTTAAGAATATTACATCAATATCACACTTCTGGAGATGAATGGCTTCTATTCTTAAACAGTAAGTTTAAAAAAAAAAGTCCATTTTGCTGGGTAGAAATTCATGCTATTCCAGATAGCGACAGTTTGAGCTGTCTATGCAGTTTTAATGAGAATCCACCAGATGGCATGGGAAAATGAACCTCATTAATAGAATTTTGTAAATGGTGATATTTCAGGTTTGCTGGCTTACTTTGTCAAAAGTCTTGTTTTGAGGCAAAAAATCTTGTGATATTAAAATGTTTTAAAATCAAGCATTGTCTTAAAAAATGTGCCACAAAATCTGTTTTTTTCCTTTGTCATCTTTTTTTTTTTTTTTTTAATTTTTTACTATAATGATTTAAAGGCATTTTGTGTCACCAAAGTTCTGTTTAAATTCTGACTGAATACATTTAAGCAATACATTTAAGCGTGTTCCTAGCTTTAAATACTCCAATGTGAAGCTTATGTTTAAGAACATTGTTGAACTGGGGACCCAAATGGTAAAGTCTTTAAATTAGTGAGCTCATAAATACTGTCTTAGATTTAAGTCATAGATGATGGTCAAAAAAGGGCTGTGGCAGGCTCTGTACGGTCATTAACACTTGAGATTATTGTGTTAACTTCAAGACAGATGTAGAGTATTAATAATTGAATTGGCATCCTTCCAATGTAACTATGGAAAAGTCTTAAAAAAAAAAATCTCTCAAGAAACCACTGGTATTGATCTTTCATCACTGCATTCAGTGATTTTGGAAAGAAGTGCAAGTGAATAAAATTTCTACTATTTTTTGTCTTCATTTTTATTAACTCTTTTAACAGTTTTTTTTTTTTTTTTTTTTTTCTCTAGAGCTGAGAAAAGCCTATGAAATAGAATTGCAGTGAGTTAAATAAGTACGGTAGCCTCAGGAAGATATTAATTTTTAACATTAATATATCCCTATAGAAGTCCCATTTAATTGTTTTTAAGTTCAATCTACATCATTTTTACTGAAGCTAAAATAGGGTCAAGATTTAAATGTATCACTTTTTCAGGTTCATCTGTAATTAAACCCAAAATACTACACTTATGACCACAGTGCAGAATTATTGCTCAAAGCCTGATCTCCCTAACCCTAACGTCAAGCAAAAATTCCTTCTGACTTTACATGGAATACTATCAAATATCATCACTCAGCAAAAATTTCTTTGAATTCAATACAACAGCATTGGCCATTCAGGCCATATCTACATTAGCAAATAGAGAATCACAGTAGGAGGAGATCTCTAGAGCAAAGCAGCTGGTGCTGACGACTCAAAATCTCTAGATTCTGCAGAATAGCTCTAGCTCGGTTCTGTGTGTTCTGGAGCCTTTGACAGGTGGCATGAATTAGTCAGTTTCGGTGGTACATTCTCCACTGGAGTTTTTTCTTCAGTGAGGTTCAGGACACCTTTACAGCAAACGCTTGTTAAGAAAGAACAAAAAGGAGACTTGCTTCAGAAATATACTCTAGAGCTGAACTAAAATGCTAGTGTGAATGAACTGTTTCAGAGGACATTTGGTTTGGGTGAGGAGGACTGACAGATTTTTTCTCCTTATTTGCTTTACAGTGATTTTCAAACTTTCAAAAACAAAAAGAAAACAAAACAAAACTGAACAATCCCCACAGGTGTGTTCTGTCTCACCTCTGACTTGTTACGAATATTTTTATGACTCTAAATTTGATAACATCATAAGATTCTCATACACTTTCTTCCCACAGATATTTGTCTGAATATTAAATAAGAAAGGTCAACAATTTCTGGCATCTTTCCTTTTCCCTTGTTCTATTTACCTCAGAAGGAGTTGAATATTACAATTGAGGATCTTAGATGGAAGTCTCGATGCATTTTTCAGTTTTACTTCCGAAAAATGTACTCATCTTTGGTTCAATGTAGATGGCTATGGTCATTGTTTCTGGAGAAATACTGGCCCAGTTTTTGACCCCCATCTCAATGAAAAATTTATGTTCTCTATGTTCAAACAGATTTTCCCATATTCCAACTTAAGTCTGCTGCCTCTCATCCTCCCACTGTCTATATTTGAGAAGAGCGTGGCTGCATCTTCTTTCAACCCTCCCATTACATTGTTTCAGATAGCTCTGAGAATTCCCCCTAACTTTAACCCAACCCTTCCTCAGGCTGAGTGAGCCCTGTCCTTTCAACAAGTGCTCCAGCTTCTCACCTTCTTATTAACCCAATAATGCCAACAAGACTGAAGTGCTCCATTATTCTGTTGCACTGGGAGGCCCCAAACTGGACGCAAAGCTCCAGATGTGGTCTCAGTTCCAGAAATACTGTCTTTGCCTGAGGTGTTATAAAATATATAGAAAAAGCCTTGGGTGATACACGTGCAACTTTCTGTCCGATGACATCTCTGCACTAAGTATTGCAGGTGACTGGAGCCATGACTATTTTTTTTCTGTGAGTGTAGGCATCTTGATGTAACTTAGAGATTGCCTCCTGAAGTTTTGCTGCAGTCCTTTTCTCCCTCTGCTCCAGGCAGCTCTACCAACCTTTGTTAAACTAGCAAGGATCAGACCTTGTGGTGATATTATCCATTCTTTTACTTTCATAAAGAATACAGCCTGACTGAAACTGAAAGTTACAGGATGAACAAAAACTAAAGATAGTTGCAACTTTAAGAAGCCATCTCACAAAGGCTATGGTATGTAGATAAGGATTTCTGAGTCTGAAGTGAGTGAGTAGGTTCAGTGAGGGCTCTTGTGGATTTTGTATTACTTTGATTGTTGTATTGCTGTTATGACTTTTCAAGGGAAATAAATTACTATTTATTGTTCTTATTTGGAAAGGATCAGTAGGCCCAACAGCAGCTGTGAATGAGTCCCATGGTGTTTCTGTGCGCATGTGTGCACGTATAGTAGAGTGCCTGCCCTCAGTTTCTTAAAATCTAAATTACCAAGGAAGCTGGTAGGTGGAAGAGGTGAGTGGGGTGCCTTGCAGGATCAACGCCAAATGTTGTATCTTACACTGACTAAAGCTACAGCACAGTCTACCTACGTATTGGAGGGTCTTCCTCTTAATCATGCTTTAATTCTCACATGGACGGAGTGACAGCAAGAAGTCAAAAGGTCTACTCAGTTCTGTTAAGCACATAACAGCTCTTGCTGTGTTGTGAATTATTCAGATAGAAAGTTAAATTCAGGCTGAATTTTAGTCCTCAACGCAAGAGAACATGTAGCAAGATAAACTGATAATAGCAAAACAGGCCTACAGAAATAACTCAGATAATCCTATCATCATCTGATTGCATAAATTAGAGCAAACACAAAGTAGTTTTTTGTTGTTGTTGTTTTGTTTTTGATTGTCAGTTTTAGACAGATTAATTTGTCATGAGATAATCAGGACACTGATTTTTTTAAATTTTTTTTTTATTATTATAAAAGTGAATTGTAAGGAATTATTGCCAGTTTTTTGCACAGATAAATGCATATATGCATATTCTTTGCAAACAATGACAGTGGTGCAGGTGTATCTGATATATCACTCTTCATCAGCAACACCTGATGAAGGCATCAGCCCATACAGAAAGTTTAAAAGGCACATTGAGAGCAAAAAGATAATGTGCAGTAGTAAAAAAATATACATCTCTCAGATCAAACCAAAGTTGTGTGTTTCTCTATTTTGATGACCCTTAAAAAAAAAAAAAAAAAAAAAAACACTTTTTTTTCTCCCAGTTCTGGTTGGGATAAAAATATAAAACCTTGGAAGTTTGCTGGAATGAGAAAATAACTATTTGGACAATTGTACTTTCCTGATTGTGGCTTTGTGCTGCAAATTTCAAGCTGAGAATAACTTTCTAAAGCAGAAAAGCAACTAGCTGCTTTAACTAGTTTAAAGATAGGTATAATAACTGAAACATGGCTTTACACTGGGGGAAGTCATCATAGTTCAGCAGTGCTTAATGTAATGGTTTTGTTTTTAACCAAAATAGGGAAACCCAACTAATAGGGAAAGCTGCTGATTATAAAAGTGGAACTCTGTTATTGACCACAGATGGAAAGCTCATGACATTCACAATTGCTGATCCTAAATTTAAAGTTAAGATTATTATCAAACAACAACAAAAATATCAGTTTCTACACTGTGTTTTTTCATTTTCAGTTCTTATTTATGATTGTTCATATTTTCACATCATAGTATTATTTTTTGATGTTTTCTTTGGGCATCTTTCACAAAAGTTCATCAGAAGATGAAATGTTTTTCACCTTTGGAATGCCTCAGTAAATTAAAAATTGTCTAGTTATTATTAGCAACTTCTAAATGGCACTAATCCTACAATTTGACATCAATTTTCTGTCATGAGTAATGCTGAAAGTTGACGTGACAAATAAATCTTTGTTTTCTGTTTTAGCAAATGAGAGCAATGTAAAAACAATGAACTGTGGCACCAAGACTAATCTTTGGTTTAGCTCTCTGTCTCCCAGCAGTCTTTAAAGCATCAAACACATTTCTTCCCAGTTGCACGACTAATAGTCAGCTCCTGCAGAGAAAAATTATACTCTGGGACAAATCTACATTTATTTATTGCACTACAAGTAAAAAATAAAAAGAAATTCCCCCCCTCCCCACCCTGTTTCTACATATCACCATTAGAGAAAATAGAGTTTTCCCTACTGAGATTTTTTTTTTTTTTGAGGGAACAGAGTGATTTGCACTGGGATTTGTCTCAAAATTATCATAAGAAACACTAAAAAGTTATTCTAAATCACAGTTTAAATAACTAGGATAGATTTTTTTTTCCAATTTTGTTAAAGAAAGTCAATTCCAATACCAAACCAATTTTGACGAAGAAAACCTTTCTAATATTAAAATTGCCATTTACCAAAGATAATGAGACAAATTCTGCTTTCCGTTTATCTGGTTATTTTTCTCTAAATTAGGAGAATTAAGAGAATACTTCCATCTCAATTTAAAAACCTGATTTTAAAATGCAGTGATAAGAAAAAACTTAAAATCCCTCATTTAAAAAAAAAAGTTTTTTTTTCTTAATTTAATCTTAGTCTAGTATTCACATCAAAATTTGGAACACAGTAGATCTTTAGATTTAGAGAGATATTTTCAGATGTGCCTTCTCCAAGTAGTTAATTGTGAACAGTTCTTGATTGTCTCTTTCCTAATGTAAACATGTTTCTTTAGTCTTTCACTTCAAGGGATAATGTCCTGATGTGTAGTTGTGTCTGCAGTTCTTTTTTTGAACTCTTTCCCATGTATCTAGTTCCTATACCTGAGAGCTTTTTTTTTTTTTTCCTACAGTAACTTCTGATTGCAGAAACTGATAGCAGACCTCACTTTGTCCGTGTGACTATGCATATTAAACCTATGGTTTATACTGAAAAATTGGTGAATTCCTGTTCAGCATTCCAAAAATATTGGATGCAATCAACATATTTTCACAGTAGTTTAGAATAGCAAAAGCAATTCAAGCAGCGTTAAGAAAATAACTTATTTTTTCTTATGTGACATGGATTTTTATTCTGGTTATTTTACACTACAGTATAGATCATGTTGTCCCATGTTGATCCAGAGAAATTTTATGGAAATACTTAGGAATGTTTTAGGGGAATGATATTTTCTGATGTTATCAGATTTCTTTTGTAATCAGGCAGTGGCTGAGGACCAGGGCACTTGAAATATACATTTATAATTTCCTAATTCTCCACTTCTTTTTCTTTCAATCATTTATGACCAGTAATTATCAGCATATCCTTTGAAAATTTCTTCAGGATTTCCATCCATTCCATACAAAGAAATGAAACCTTCATCTTGAAGCATTTCTTAAATGTAAATTACTAACTTGTTTCTGTCAATAACACCTTAATTTTATCTTTATTTTAGTTTTAATGCTTTTCACAGCATTACTATTTTCAGCTATTATCTGCTTGTCATATCTGACTTTCTCCTGTGTAATATTGTAATTGTATTTGTAAACTACTTATATTCTTACAACGAGATTGTTCTGAATATTTAATTACAAATAACTTACAACTTTGCTAGAAGTAGAGTTGACAGGACATAGGAAATTTTGAATGTCCGCATATAAGCACTTGTAGTATCTCTCTGAAACCTGTTACTGAGTTGTAACTTTAAGAGGAAAGCATGGGTATCCATGCATCTGGAGACCTGAGCATATTTCAGACATTTCAGAGAACCTTGGCACCAGTGCAAGGTGTATTTTCATTGTGTGCATTCACATCCATTGTCATTTGCTTATAGACATTCTATAATGTATTGTGTGTTATAATAAAGTGATTATTGCACGAAATCCCACTTTATTAGGGACATATTTTAATTATGTGCCATAAACTGGTTAAAATACTTTTTTTTTTTTTCTGAAGTATATAGTAAAGCTCCTACTGACTTGAAAAGACCATTTTTTTACTATTAATATTATTATTTTTTTAGACTACAAAGCTCAGTCTGAAGTCAGTAGCATTATGGCACAGCAGCTGAGGATTCAGGTTTTGTAATGTAGAGATCTTACCTGCATCCCTGCAGTGTTTTGATGGTTGTTTTCTTTCACTTTGCTCAATGATAGGACTCAGCTCATGTCAAAATTAGTAAGAATTATTGTTTGCATTTAATAAAAAATGTTCTTATTTCTACGACTGTTCTTATTTTCTATATCTAAATAAAGCACTCTGTGGCCACCTTGATAGCTGTTAGTAATAGTGAAAATACAAAACAAAACACTTTTGTTCTTTATCTATGTTGTTTCAATTAATCCTGGGTAATCTAATGATTCAGTGATTTAATTTTAATGATAACATCCAGCTTCAGAAAGGACAGATAATTCCAATGACGAGTGCAAAGGATTTTTTACAGATTTGGTCAACGGACTAAGAAATGAATTTTGACAGAACAGAAAACTGCAAGACACTAATCAGTCTTCTGATCACTCTGAGTACATTTCTTGTTTATTGTAAATGAATAGCTCAGGCAATTTGCCTCTGACTTATAAAAATGATACATTAGGCTTAAAAGTAAAAATGCCGTCTTTTCGAAAGGATATTTAATTCATGAAGTTAATTACAATGAAATAAAATGTTATAATTCAAAATAAAATATTTTATGCATAACCAGATCTTTTGTCTGATAAAAGAACAAGCACTTCCCTGCGATAAAGCTATTTGCCACAGAGGCTCATAAAAAGAATACCAAAAACTACTAATAGGTAAAAGCATACATTCCATAAATTAAAGCATACCTGGTCTCTTTTTCTGACAAATGTTCTCGTTAACGCAATTTTTAGACAGGATTCTCCAGAATCAGTCCATTTTTTGGCACAGTCCACAGAGAAAGAGAGATGCTCTGTGGTTGGAATTCATTCATTTTGTGTCATTTGAATGTTGAAAATTAGGCTGGTAGAACAATCAATCCTTTGCTTAACAGAAAAATGGACAGCAACTTTTACATAGACTAATCCCTTTTCTATAATTTGGGCACCTCAGTTTCCTCTGTCAAAAGCCTATCACCCATAATAAAAACAGTGTTTATTCTCTGTTTAATTCATTCTTAATGGAGTAATAGAAATATAATTCCTATAGAAATCAATAGGGCTTGTATCACCAGACCTCAGTAAGAGCTGGATTGTGTGCTTGGTGTTTTTATTAATAAGAATCGCTACTTGCTTATGAAAAGCACAGCTTGTTAATAAAATGAAAAAAAGAACGCAGCAGTTCAAGGTAATTTAGTGTAAGTAAACATTTTCTAGAATGAGAAATGCATAAACTTTTGCCAGATAAAAAATCTTGCTCTGCTGTGTCATGCTGCAAAGTATATGAATTTTGGTATCAGGTTCGTTTGGAAACTGCTGCAGTCTATGAATGAGAAAGTAATTATAAACTCTCCATTTGTTTTGATATTTTAGCATGTTATTTATTTCAAGGAAAGAAGGACAGGAAAATAGAAGGATGACGAATACAAGTAGTAACTGTGAGTAAAAAATAAGAAGTGCATTCACTATCATGTGGGATACCATAGATATTACTCTAAATTTCAGTGTATAGGTCAATAAAAAAAAAAAGATCACACACTTGGAAATGCCTGTTTATAGTAATATATTTATTCTTTTGCTTAAGTATCCATCCTGGAATTTTCACAAAAATTAGCATTTTGGTTTTGGCAATTCTAGTTATTTTTGAATACACACAGTTCCTGAGAGTTGCTTGTTCTTGAACGACTATCAAAATCCCCACCCACAGAAATCTGCTGTTATGTTATTAAACTCTTGTTTGGGATGAAGTTTATGCTCCATCTCACCGTCCTTCAAACAAACAAGCCCCCAAAATGCCCAGGTGAGTCCATCTAGTTCAGTAGTCTTTCTTTAGCAGTGGAAATAGCAGATGCTTTTTTAGACAGAGGATATTTTGCACATAAGGTACCTCATCTTATGTGATCCATTGCCCTCTTGCTTTCACAACATTCACAATTTTGGCATTTACCTGAATGTATAACCTACAGTTTGTGGGAATACACTTTGACAGTCTCCTTATCCTGATTTACTCTACACCTATCTTTTGTGTGAACATTACTGTAGATGACATCGTTGCTTACATTTTAAACAAAGCATGAGATTTACTGCCCTTAAGAGAAGCAGTACTTCACTGCATTCAGAGGAACCCTTATGCAAGCTTCATGTCTTCAGCCTCTCCCATTTGTGAGCTCTGAAATCCTTGCAGAGACCAGGAATGTGAAGCTTGATCCCACAAGGAACAAAGAGTTCACTTCTGGGTGAAATAGAGAGCTTATCATTAGCTTATTTCACTTCAGTATATTTGATCAGGTTAATGTAACTCTTCACGTATTTAAAGTTAAATATGTGCTAAGGACTTTGCCACACCAGTACTCGAGTGCTGATTAAACCCATGATGAACCTGCATGCCCAAGCACTGGTCTGAGAAATAAAGTTGTGTTTTTGCAGTGGAAAATTCCGCTAACCTTGCATATTCAAAAGTGATTGTGCAGGCATAACAGTGGCAAGTATGTTAAGCAGATAACGGGGAAGTCACACTGTCCCAAAATAAAGAGGATAGCTAAGAAAAACAGGACGAGCAGTGAGAAATCTGTAAAAACTAACAACCACGGGCCCTCTAGTCATGAGAGAAGAAAAAAAAAAAAAGAAAGAAAAAGGAAAGGGAGAAATTAACGGTAGATCAAATAAATTTGTACACATATGGTATAGTAACAAGCGTTGAGTAGTTTGTGAACCCATAGTACTCAGCTAATGAGGAAACAGGACAAATTAAGTGTTGGGCAACAGGGAATATAAGGTTATGATATACTTTTGCTCTGTGCTTCTGCTTGCAGGATGCCTGCCATTGCAATTGCAAATAAAAATGCTACTTCATTGAGATCCTTGCCTGTGTTATTGGCTGCAGAGTGCTTCTCACACCGGGGGCACCTTAGCCTGGAGATTCAGCTGAGACAGCAAAGCCAGTTGATCACAAGCAAGATCAACACATTTTCCTTCCTTGCAGTCGCTTTAGTGTCATTCCTAGTTTCAGTATAACAATAACATAAATTATCCTCTGAGGAACTGTGGATGTCCTTTCTGGAGCCTGACGTGATGCCGCGAGCACTCTCACAGGAAAGGGCTGGCAGGGAAAGGGGTGAGCATCCCCAGCTGCTGTGTGATCTCCTTGTCAGGTTACCCTTTTTACTACTCATTTGATAACCTCTGCTCCCTAGAAGAAGCATCTCTAGAATAATAGCATTTGACAGATAGCGGATAGCATTGATACCACCACAGCTGTGTAATTTCTGGTGTTCTTTCA
The DNA here is from genome assembly GCF_964211835.1 of Anser anser. Lineage (NCBI taxonomy): Eukaryota > Metazoa > Chordata > Aves > Anseriformes > Anatidae > Anser > Anser anser. Next base: position 10,886,687 of record NC_139725.1, on the reverse strand, counting down.
AAACATATTCTTATTTCCTAACACAGGATTCCTGCTTCCCGCTGCTGCCAGGGCTGGTGTCCCACATGCTGGGCTGCCAGCCATGGCAGCGAAAAATCGGTGGCAGTAGCTGGGTTACGGTCAGTGATTTGCCTTGTTAGGGTGAAAAGATGATCAGAAGAGGGAATGACTGAGGCAGGGGCAGCTGGAGGCCCAGTGCAGGGCCGTGGACAGGCTGATGTGGCAGGCTGCAGGTGGGGCCTTGCCTGCTGGGCTGGCACCACACCTGTGGCACATTTCCACGTCAGTTTTTAATGGATCATCACAGGAAGGTGTGTTTCTGCAAGTTGTCAGCAGAAAGGGGGATTTTTGTGGGAGAGAGTGTATAGGATAGTGCTGCAATGCTCTTTGATTTTTTTATTTTATTTATTTATTTTTTTTTTTTGCCAGAGTAAATTCTCTATCTCTGGTAGGGCTCTGGAAGGCTGTGTGTGGTCAGCGAACCAGTCAGAGGTAGGTTTCTAAAAAATGTTACAGTGTTTATGCTGTAAGGTTGTGAAGAGTAACAAATGACAGAGGGATATTTTTGAACAAATGAAATGAGGGAGTCATGGTCTGGGGCTGTCATCTCAATAGTGAGCTGCAAGGGCAGCATGAAAAGCTCTGTCTACCAAGGTGCCTGCAGTGTGGCCGTCGTGCCTTCTCTGGTGTGTGTGGCCTTCCCTCAGGGCAGGGAGGCCTCAGCTGAGGTGGTGCTTTTGTGTAGGGTGTTAGAATACAGCCTGTGTTGCTGGGCTTGCTGGAATCCCTGTAAAATGTGTGTGTTTGGCTCAGAAGGACTTTTGTTGAGCTAGAGCAGTCAGGAAGTCCAAGCAATAAGAAAAAGTGTTAAAATATTCTTGAAATCCTTAAAGAAAGAGGTGAGGCCTAGTCACAAAGCATGAATTTCACTGTCTTCAAACGATAACCAACCTTGTCTTAAAAGCTGAAGGGAATGTTATGAAAGTACCAGGTTTTTGCTGTTTGCTTAGAGCTTATACTGTGTGGTGTTAAAAACAAGTAAGGCGGTGCTTCCATCGCAGTAGTTTGTGTCTGTCTGTCTTATGTTTTTCTTTAAGAAACAAACTGTAAGTATCCATGGCACCTACAAATGGAAAGAGAAACACCAGTTTCAGAAGATAAGAAATTTTAACAAAGTCTGTGTTCAACAAGCACGTAGAAGAAGTTATGTTCAGCAACAATATTGAAATTCTAATGTGGTGTAGATCAAGAATTGTACTGAATGGAAGATAAATGCTTGAGACTAGGATTATACATAATAATCCATCTTTATCTTGACTCCCCTTCTACTTGCATGGGTACCATCCCAGATTAAGTGGGTGAAATCAAGCTGCTGTTCAAGTGTGAGCAGAATCTCTTGTATTTAGAGTAAGAGCAGTAAATGTGTGAACTATGTGATGAAGCATCACTTATAAAGGGTGTATATTTTCTCGTCAGTAGCTGTCTTCAATATCAAAAACAGCAAGATCTGAACAATAACAAGGGATTTTGAACTGTGAAGAAATAACTGGTATTTTATTATTCCTATCGGAACATCTTGAGTATGTGAACAAAAACAAAAGAGCTCATAGAGTGTACTGCAGGGGGTTTACATGGCAAGGTTTTGGTAGCAGGGGGCCGTAGGGGTGGCTTCTGTGAGAAGGATCTAGAAGCTGCCCCATGTTTGGTAAGGGTCCCACTGCTGACCAGAGCTGAGCCAATAAGTGATGTTGTTTTGTGCCTCTATGAGAGCTTATTTAAGATGGGGAAAAAAACACTGTGCCACACAGCAGCTGGGAGAGTGAGAGGAGTGAGGAACAGCCTTGGAGGCACCAAGGTCAGTGAAGAAGGAGGGGGAGAGGTGCTCCAGGCACCGGAGCAGAAGTCCCCTGCGGCTTGTGGTGAGGACCATGGTGAAGCAGGCTGTCCCCCAGCAGCCCATGGAGTACCACGGTGGAGCAGATGGACCTGCACTGATGGAAGCTGTGGCCTGTGGAAGACCCCTGCTGGAGCAGATTCCGGGCCGGACCTGTAGCCCGTGGAGAGGAGCCCACGCAGGAGCAGGTGACCTGGCAGGAGCTGCTGCCCGTGGGGGATCCAGGTTGGAGCAGTTCGCTCCTGAGGGATGGACCCATATCTGGAGCAGTTCTTGAAGAGCTGCTGCCTGTGGGCAGCCCATGCCGGATCAGTTCATCAAGGATTGCACCTGTGGGTGGGACCCCACAGCACAGGGGATGAGAGTGACCGAGAAGGAGCAGCAGAGAAGAAGCGCTATAGACTGACCATAACCCCCGTTCCCCTGCATTGCTCGGGCGGGAGGAGGTGGAAGAGGGTGGATGGGGGGGAAGGTGCTTTTGGTTTCTTTCCTTTGTTTCTCGCTTCTCTAGCTTGTTAGTAATAGGCAATAAATCTTACTATCTCCCTATGCAGAGTCTGTTTTGCCCATCACAATAATTACTGCGCGATCTTCTTGTCCTTATCTCAACCCTTGAGCCCTTTTCATCGCATTTTCTCCCTGTTCCTCTTTGAGGAGGGGGAGTGAGAGAGTGGTTGTGGTGGAGCTCGGCTGCCCACCCGAGTAAAACCACCACAGTACTCACACTGAAATGAAACTGAATTAATTTCTCCACACTCAGATACTCAGTCAGGATTCAAGTTAGACGTGGAGGAGACTAGGAAATATAATTAATGCAGAAGTAAATGTGGAGGAAAATCAGACAGTATAATCACTCTCACTAGGTAACCACAAATGTGCTACAAAAGTGTTTTCTGCTACAAAATATTTAAATGATATTTTCAAATATGGAATATCCTAGGAAGTACTACTCCTGTAGATAGCTGTTAGGTGAAAAGAGTTACTAAGCATTTGAGAACCAGTGTGTAATTCTATCTAAGATTAAGGACATTAATTTATTTATATCAACTGTAGCAGTGAACCACCCCCAAAAGCTTTGTTGAAGTGCTTGGTAAGGTTTCTCCTCATTTTGTTTTCTTCTTATTCTTTGAGGCATGACAATCCTCACTTTAGAGGGACTAAATATGGTAGATTGCTAAGAATTGGAAACCTGTTGGGGGGGGGGGAAGGAACTCCATGGACAAAGCAAAAAGAAAAGTCATTAGACTGGGGGTAATAGAGTTGTCTTTTGTATGGGGGTTCGTATGTTCTGACTAACACACAAAAAAAAAACAACCCTATGTATACATAGAACACCATATCTAATTTAAACAACTCAACAGAGAAGTGCTATTAGTTTGAACAACAACAACAAAAAAAAGCACATTGATGAAATCTTGTTACAAGCTTTGCCTCTGTAGTTACAGTTGTGCTGAGTAAGTTAGACTGATTAAACTTTATGGAAATTATGGTGTATTTTGCTAGTGCACTATCCCATAATTATTTCTGTGGTCCTGTTTCTAATATCTGCAGGCCGCGTTTTGAGAGGCATTGCAGCTCTTATCCAGGGTTCCAGTTGGCTGTCACTCCTGATAAAATCCTGTTGGTTCTGTCTATAACCTGACTGCAGCATGGAGCAGTGTGGTTTGCTGCAGTTAAAAAAAAAAAAGTTTATCTCAGGTATGCAAACAACATATACTCTGAGACTTGCTTGTATTAAAATAATTAGTTTGTATTTATGTGGTATTTGGACTTAAATTTCCAAGTTCTGACTACCAGAAGGAAACATGTAGTGTAGTCTAACAACTCAAGAAGTAACGTATTTTTAAATTATCACCTACTCCTACAGACAATAAATAAAGGCTTTGAAAGCTAACAGAAAGCTAACGATTGTGTAAAGCATTCCTAGTTGAATGGGCTACTGCCTGTCTTGAAGATAAGCTATAGAGAAAGCTGCATTTATATCTTTTAGTAAGGCTTAATTGCATCAGTTGCATCTCACTCCTGTCCCAGATGGGAAACACCTGACATGCCTATTCCTTGGGTGCATTACTCATTAGGTGGATGGATGTTTAGGAATGGATGAGCTAGAGAGTTTTGTCTCTCTTTTGCAGTTACACAGGGTTGCTTTTTCTGGTGCATATTTTTTTGCTCCTCTATTTCTGATGTACTACGGTATGAATAGAACCATCTGTCTATAAAAGAGTGGCTACAGGCTTCTCAATTCTTCCCATGTATTTCAAACTAAAATTTAATCTGAGTCTTTTTTGATTTGTCAGCAATGCTGAAAAACTTGAGCTGACGGTGTGGTGCAGGCAAGGCTCAAAGAGTTACCAAGTTTTCTACAAAAAAGCAGAAAGTCTGTTGTTCTTGCCTCCTATTGGGAAAGCAAGTACTTCAAATGTGGTCTTGTTTTAAGATCATGGTGTAAGATGGGGGGAGTAGCTGACAGCAGTGATCTGAATCACTGTGAGGAAGGCAGTATTCCATGCTTTACATGGATGCTTCAGTTCTCTGTATTTCAGTACGATTCTTTAAGAGCACAGGTTACGCAATGTGGCCATCGTGACATAACCCCGGGAGCTGTTTTAATGGTAACTCACGTTGGAACATGTGAATGTTATTTAACTCTGGCCCCAAGTAGAGCATATTGTAGTGACAGAACCTAGAGGTCACAAGCAAGGCAATTGTGAAGTGAAGCCATGTCGCAAAATGTGTTCAGAAAGATGGCCAAGAAGTCTTAAATTATCTGGTGCTTTTCCTTAACTGTGACCTTTGAAAGGAGCTATGTGTGATAATACCATGGTAGACGGCTGTAGTTATTCAGTGAAGCACTACTCTATCTATGATAGAGAACATCAGAGTTTCTTGGAGCTTTCAAGGTGTTTGTAGAGCAGATGAGCATTTTCAGGCAGTTTAATAACCTTAGCACATCTTTCACGAAATCATTCCTTGGCTGGCTCCTAGCTCTCCTCAATTTAAGGGCACAGCCCTTCATTAAATAGCAAGGCTGCTAGCCGAGGATATGGAGCTAGCAGGTACACTGTCCTAATTAGTAAGTGAATAAATATATAGAAATCTAATCTCCACTGCATCCGATATTACAGGAGATCTGCTCTTTGAAAACAAGATTTTGGCAAATTACTGAGAAAAGAATAGACATCAGCGTGTGTGTATAAGTAGATGATACTTCTTGGGGGATAATGAACTGCTTGTATATGCTGATTTGCCTCTGTGGCCAACAGTTAATACTTACGGTATGCCTTGTACAATTGTGTTGTATAACAGCTGATTTTGAGACATGATTGTAGTCCAGATGTCGTCAGTTTATAAGGTAACTTGGATACACAGTGCAGTCATGGCTCTAACTGCATTGTATACTGAGATCAAAGTGCTTCACAGTGCTCTCCAGCAGGGTCTGTCATAGTGTTGTTTCTCTCTGAACACATCATTTGTACCAAGCTTCTAATGTGATTTATTTTTCTTTGATAAAGAAGAGAATAGCTGGGTGTCAAGTCTTAAGATGTTCTTAAATTGAGAATGTTTCAGATTTCTTAGGAATAGCTCTATTCTTATCTGTGCACATGCTTAACAAGAAGCAAGAGTTATATATTTATATAAAAATAAATGTATCTGGTATTTACTATTCCCTGTTACCTAGCCAAAAGAAAATATATTCAGACCCATCAGTGTTGGCAAAAATCACTGTCAATTTAGGGTAGGAACTAATGTCAAAAGAAGCAGATGGAACTGTTGGTTTAATAGTAAAAACAAAAAAAAAAAAAGAGACCATGAAGACCATGCAGTCTTGGCTATATATATATATATGTATATAAAATTATCAAGCAAATGTTGCAAAACAAATAGTTTAAATCCTCTTGTTTCCATTTATTGTTTTAAAATGTATAGGTTTCCTACATTTCCTCTTACCTAGCTGTGTAGTATATAAAGTATGTTCATGTTCTGTCACTCTAATTTTGTGAAGATAGTCTAGGACAGTAATGATATGTCTAACATTCTTTTATGTAGATCAATCTCATGGTGCTATGGAATAGCGTAGTATTGAAGTGTACATGCTGATAAAAAGATCAAATCAGGGAGAAATTGCTCTACTGTTCATAGGTTTTGGTCAAGAAGGCTGCTTTGTGTTCGGTTCAAATATATGTATCACCCATATCTTACTGATAAATATAAATACGTGCATTATTTGGTGAGGTTTAGACTAATTATTTTGCTTGGAGGGACTTGAAATGATCTATTTTTCCTGGTTGTTGAGGAAGTCTTAAGATAGCGTATAGGCATTCACAAAGAAAAAAGGTGGGTAATATTTCAAGAAGTTGAATCATACAATGTACCCTTCCAACAAAGGAGGCTGAATGGTATTGGTCTGCTTTAGGAGTGTTGCCAGCAGGTCGAGGGAGGTAGTCCTTCCTCTCTACTCAACCACGTTGAAGACGCAGAGCCTTCTGTTCAGGGCTCCTCAGTACATGAGAAAGATGGAGCTAATGAGGAGAGCCTAGTGAAGGGCCACTGGAATGGTTAAGGGGCTGGAGAAGCTCTTAGGAGTGAGAGCTGGGACTGTTTAGTCTAGAGAGAAGATTGGCATCTCACAAATGTACATGTATTTGAAGGGACTATATAATGGAAATGGAGCTAGGCCGGTTCCCAGTTTGACAAGGAAATGTGATAGTCAGCTTTTTCAGGTGCTATCGTAGCTCCAGTTGAAACTTAGCAGTGCCCTGAGATGAGCACTGGTCAGTGGAGGTCATACGATCACTAATGAAAATGACCAAGAATTCTTTTTATTATCTGAAAAAGATGTTTACTGGCAGCATGGTAGTCATTGATGTAATCTAGGTAATGGACTAATAAGTCTCACGGGGACTGAGAATGAGACTTGACTGAACAACAAAATGTAATTCAAACACAGAAGTTTCCCAGATTCTTGGGTTGTGAGATGTGGCAGGATCACACTTTTGCCATGCTGTTGAAGCTGATTCTGATGTAAAACTTCTTAGACACTTCATAAAGAAGTAATACTAATGCCTAAAGTATCATCTCCCCAGACATCAAGAATAGGTATAAACTGAACATAGGTTGCAGGTGAAAACAAGTCACTGGATATTTTTAAACGTAGTTGGAGGAAGTTAAACATTGCTACTTTAGGACTGCTCTTTTAAAAAAAAAAAAAACTTTTGTGAGGTTAACTTAGATTTTAGAGAACAATGAATGAAAGTGAGTGTTTCATTTCATGAAAGAATGAGCTAGATAAAACATCAAGTTGTATTGCAATGGTGTGTTCTTTCTGTCTCAGCAAATTGACACCATCCACCCCCACCTCCCACCCCGGTCTGAAGTCAGAAAAATTTTGGTCATTGTGCCCTTTCTGTGATCCAATATGGACCATTGATACTTCATCCTGAATAGATGCAAGATGTTTTTAGCAGGCAAAAGCACAACAGATGGAAAGGAAAACTTTCACCACAAAAAAAGTACAATTGGTTGATCTAATGACTAGAAGTAACCAGTGTATCCTGATGGAAAGGAAGACATGCTTTATTTTCCTGTTAAGAGATTGTAGATGGTTTCATTCAAAAATGGTGTAAATAGAATGAATGACATTTCTGTTCAATGAGTCAGTCTTTCACATATGTATCCTGAGGCTCCTGAAGCACTGTTGTCTCAAAACTAAGAGAAGGGAGAAATATTTTAGGCTTGCAACTTCTTTGCATTGTGTAGTTAAATAAACAATACAACTTAGTAATATTACACTTAGAAAACAAGCATGTCATGCTGAAATGCAGTTTATAAGCATACAGCTCTGAAGTTTAATTCCTTTAGTATTCATCAGAAAATAATTTGTTAGTTTGAAAACTTCTGGTAGGTACTTAGTCTAAAAGATGCTTTTCCAATGAAATTGTGATTGAACAACTTTTCAGTGATGTTTACCTTACTAGTGCAGAAATATTGCTCACAATTCTCTTTTCATGAGTGGCTCTTGAGACACTTCCATCTCTGATAATATAACTTTTCACTAGTTGAGTACGTAACCCTGACCTTCAGTCTGTATTTAATGTCAAGGTTTATTGTGCTGAACTTATTCAGAAGAATTAACCTACTCTGATTTACACTTAAGAATATGGCTGAGATTCTGGCCTTTGCCTTCTGAAATATAAGCTAACAAGAAACCAGAATAACGGAAGTGACAGATAAAGAAAATACATGGAATACTGATTTCTTTTAAACAAACATGGGAAAAATTAGGTAGATATTACTGGTGATGTATAGGAATCATTGAGGGGCATTGACTTTTACCAGCATAATATTCAAGTGCAATGCTTATTTCAGTACCTGGAATAGTTCTTAAAAGCCAGTGTCATGGGGCATAATTCAGTGACTAAATTACATGCATCTATTTCAAATATCCAAGAGGAAAAAAATACTTATAAATGTATATATTGCTTTGTGGTTTTCATTCAGAGAATTTCTGTATTTGTGTCTTAGTTGCTGTTGGTATCCTCTCCTGTGTGCTAAAAATCTAGATTCAAAGGTGTTCAGTAAAGTGACCTACTATGGCTGTTGAAATGAATGATGACTGCCCCTTGATGTTATGCTTGATGTACATCTCCAATTAGGCTTAGGTTAACAGCAGCAGATCATGAAGTGAGCACACTTAAGAACTCGATTGCTGAACCATTAAAAAATACTTTGAACTATATTGTCAAACCCTATAGCTAAATACATTTGTGTAAGCTAAAGGGCTTGGTTGTAACTTGGGTAGCAGTGGGAAAGTAACTAAGATTTATTTTCCTTACATTGTGCTTATGCCAATATGGTCAGAAAATGAGGATTAATACCTGTGTGACCTGATAAAGCCTGGTTCTTTTTGACTGCTGCTTTGATTGGGCCTTGGCAAAACAATTATCAGCTCCACTGTGTGAAGCAATCCCCTTTGTATCATACAGGCAAGTTCTAGTATGGGTATTAAAGTGTATGAGCCCAACTTTTTCTTTTCTATCAGAATGACTTACGTTCACTTCCTTTCAAAATAGAAAGGGATAAAAGCTTAGCCAGCATTATTTAACTGTTAAAATGTGATCCAAGGCTTGAAGTGTGCTCTTCTTTTTGGGTGGCAGGGGGGTATAAAAAGATGTGGGCCTACTGCTGAACTCTGATGCATCAAGTCTTGTGAAGTAAATGGTCTTGCTGAAGGAATCAAATCCCTTCATTACCGAAGCTGAATCTGTTGAGGTATTGAGCCCTTCGTTCTCTGCTTCTCAGGTTCCTGATCTGATGGTGCCTGGAGGGATGTGCAGCTGATGGTGTGCTCCAGAGTGACACTGGTGAGCTCTAACCCTGCTGATGTTGGTGACTGTGTATCTAAAAGCACATTTTGGCCAAACTGAGTTGGATGGGAAGTTTAATCCCTTCAGAACTGTGTTGCTGGCTGAGTGCCAAGGATCATAAGATAGACAGTGCTCAGGGCTTGGAGAAAAAAAAAAGGGGGGGGGGGTAGCTAGGGGGAGGGATGGGATATCAGTGCACAGAGGGGCCTACACTATTGCTTTGAGTAGGGGGCATGTGTAAATTTCCTGAAGGCTCTTGAGCAATACATGTTAGTACTACCATAGGTAATGTCACTTGGTAGCCAAGTACAATGTGGTTTTTGAGAGCTAGTTCCTGGTTCCTCAATACGCAGAAAAAACACCGTGATGTTTGCCTTTATTGTTGGTCATGTGCTCAGAGTGCTGCCTTTGCCTTGCTTGAACCCTAACTTTCTAGCTACGTATCTGAATTCCTTCATATGTGCTGGTATGGTAAAACCAGTTGCAGTTTTGGCATGGTATATATGCTTAATACTACTCTTATTCAGATCTTGTTTGTTAAACCATATATTTCACTAAAATATATTAAAAATGATTTTTTGTTCAAGTTAAGAAAGAACCCATTATTCTAAAATGAATTAAAATATTGAGTTAAATACAACCTCAGTATTTAATGATGAATTGAAACTACTGAAATGCAACATCTGTCCACCCAAGTTGTAGCTACAATTTTTCAGGTATCACTTTATTGGTATGGATTCTTCTATGAATCAATTGTTTTGTTTTATATGCTTGCTTCAGAAGGCTTGACTGTTAAACATTCAAAATACCAGCATATGGAGTCAAAATTAGGATGAAAATTCTTGTTCTTGTAATCAGGTTCATAAATGAGACATACTATTTCTAGAACCCTGCTTATAATTAAGTATTAAAATAGACATTTTCTGAGATGCAGTGCTGCTTCAGTAAGAGAAAATATTTTTCAAGGTCATTGTGTTCAGAAAAGTCCTATTGGATGGAAATGCAAAACAACAAATCATTAAGTAGATTTCTTCTTAGTTATAAATCAGTAAGAAGGTTTCCAAATCGGGGAGTCCTACTGTTTCATTCCAGCTAAGAAAGCAGATCGACACCTTCAAAATACCGTTGCATTTCATTTTGGCACCTAAATGAAATTTGTTAGGTATAGCATGCTTATGAAGGTAAGAGTACTCAGTAGTTTACACCTTCTGCACGTATGTTCAGGTTCTTATCTCTGAAAGCTGTGTTTGGCAAGCAGTGATACCCCTGCATATGCCTCAGGTTGCAACTGGGTATAGAGTTCTCCATTTTTACTCCTCCTGGGGGCATTCAACTGTGCATAGTGGCACTACTGGTGCCTGCCTTAAAGGAAGGTCTGCGGGGACTCATGGCATTTTATGGTATTTACTTAGTGAATGTGCTTTGCTTGTTGTAAAAAGTCTTGATAGATTTTGTGTTAAGTTCTGCTTTATTACCCATGACTCAGAATGATGCCAAGTGGGACTTTGCAAGTGTTATGGTTTTATTCATTGAACAAATTACTTCAGTTGTGGGAAGGGAAGGAGTTAACCAGTAGATGTTTATCATGAAGGTTTCTCCCTCCCAGATAGCTCTTCTGTTGCAGACATTTGTGGGACTTCTCATCTGTAGGTTCTCCCCGCCCTGTAGTTGTTTGAGTAGGTATTTTTCTTATGGATGGTAAAATAGTGATATGAGGGTACTAATGGTCATATTCTGTGGTGATATTCAGGCAGCAGAATAACAATCCTGGAGTCTCTTGGATTGGAAGGGACCTTGAAGGACCTGGTTCCAACTGCCTGTCATGGCCAGGGATACCTTGTACTAGACCAGGTTGGACCCATCTGGCCTTGAAAACCTCCAGGGATGGGACATCCACAGCTTTTCTGGGCAAGCTGCTCCAGGGCCTCAACTGGTCCTAAAAAAAATAAAAAAAGGCCAGGATCTCTTTTTGAAGTAGTGCAATAATACTTAGAAAAAAAAATAATCAGAAGTGAGCTATACAATGTTAAGTAACTTTAAATTGTTTTTGTATACCTCCTCTTAGCTTGTTGGCAGCTTAGGTTACTGCAGAAAGTAAGGTCTTGAGTCCAGAAGAAATTGCACAGAAAGAAAAGGCCTCCTGAGCAGGTCATTTTGTATCACCAAGAAAGCCTATGATCAAGTTCACATTACTGCTGAAGTTATGTTAGATGAATAATCAGAATTCTTCCTGTAAAGAACCAACTGAGGAAAACCGGGATATTTAGGAAAGTGGAGACAGTATGAGGAACAAGTAGGTGGGGAAAAAAAAAACACTGCATTTGCAGACTGTATACTAAAGAATATTCTAGGAGGCTGAGAAGGTAAAGTTTTTCCTGTATGCTATGGCAGCACTAGAGCTACAGTCCTATTAGTGTTTATAAACAAAATGGATCTAAATGTCATTATCCCTCATTAGGAATGAGGGTGCTGAAGGAATATGTGAAAATGGCTTTGTAGAAGATGGAAGAAGGATTTTTCTGGATGATACTCTTTCACCTTGCTCTTCATTATATGAATGCCCAATATAGGAGGAACAAAAACTCTTATAGCACGGAAAGTATATAATTAGACTTGAAGACAGGATTTTTTCCTCTTGTTCTACATTGTCTGAAGCAAAGCCTGTAATTCACTTACAGAAAGGGGAGCTCCTCAGTGGCAAAAACGATTGCTTAGTCTTGAACAGCAGGGGGCTGCATGAAAATTGTTAAATGCTAATCAGACAAACTGGAAATTACTGGGATTTGTAAGTGGATCACTTGAAAATGGACAGGGTGGTAATAGAAAGCAAAATAGCTATTTGGACACCAGGTGTTCTTCTCCCAACAAGACAGGAGACCCACCTTTGTTTCCCAACAAAAAATAGTTGGGAGTGCCAGATCATAACAATCTAACAAAAGAGGTTGTGATGTGTCCTAAATAGATAGAGAATTTCTTCACTGTATAGAAGGAACTAGTGTTGTATATTGTACAATTGCAAAAGAAAATATTGTAGAACTAATCCTTTGCAATACCTGCATCCATATAACACTGCGTTATTGACCAAACTGCATATAAATATCTTTTGATGTTAATCCAGCTGCTGAAGAAACAGGAACCAGTGTGCTTTTTCCTTTTGTTCAGTTACATGGCTGTATACAAGAGTTGGTGCAAAACAATCTGCCAAATCCAAGATGGTGTTTTTTCACAAGAATTCTGCTGTATTAAAAATGACTGCAGAACTGTCTTTTGCAGAACGTTGCAAACAGTATTCTGCTTGTGGAACAGTAGCCTTAAGAGGTGTTGGTTGCTTTCAGCTCTGGAAGGTCTGTTGCTTTATGCAAGTGGCTTTAATGCAAGCCTGTTGGTGGAAAAAATGGCTAACTTTTTTTAATGAAATGAATGTTTCCTTGAAGAACCAGAAGGAAAAGAATACATCTTAGGCCCTGATTTACTTGTATGTGTTTCTTGATACATGTGTTTCAGTTCTGAACGCTTTTTATTTCCTTGAATTTGTTTGCAGTCATGTGAAGCAGATACAAGTCCCCAGGTCCTAAGCTTCTGCAGTTGGAATGAGTTTCCATCTGTATCATTTTGCACATGGCATGATGTGCTTGCAGGGAAAAAAACAAAACCAAATTATTTTTTTTCTAAGTCTTTATTTTTGCTTTCATTTTCCTTTCTGTATAGCTCAAAACTCAGTGAGCAAAATACTATAGGTCAGAAGATTTAGTTGTGAATCTGTGCAGGTAGCTGCTTTAACCAGTGATTTAGTACACCCTGTACACAGGGAGAAGCTGTCATCAAGTTAGTGATTGTCATGAGTCTGAATCCTCTCTGGGGACTCTGGCTTGAATATTGAGAGAAAATCTAAGAGATAAGTTCTTGCCTATAAAGTTCTCCTTAACAAGTCAGATGATTACTCTAGCATTGCTTCATGACCAATTGTGAATTAGAACAAAGCATAAATCTGCCAGTGTGAGCTCCATCTGAAAAGATGTCTGTACTGTGTTATGTTAGGATCATATGATAGTTCTCGATGAAGGGAGATGAAGCAAGAGGATGATCAGATGTGCAGCTCCTCTGATTTGGATCAAGCTAAAATCTTTTTTGTGACATAGCTGCTGTCAGTCCTCTGACTTCTTCAATGCTCAGACTTACACACTTCAACTGTTGTAATATTTATTAATAGTATTCCATCATCAGGAACTTGTAGTGATTGGCTGATTTCATAGTATGACTGTATAAATCTGTATGCAGTTTGTTTTATTTTTAAACATAATAACCTATTTCTCTGTGTTAAATAGGTACATTGATAAAGGAATATATATTGACTTTGAACTGGAATTACCACTGGCTAATCTTTGAGAAGATGAATAAGTCATTTGGTATTTAATACTAATAGTTTCAGTTTTTTTAATCAGCTCTAAACATGAAATTCCAAGTAATTTAATTCTTCATTTTTAGTAATGCTTAAGCCTCCTCTTAATGACACAGCTTATATTTCCATGTATATGTGCTGTGTGTGTTCTATGTAAATAAGAATTGGAGGGAAAAAGTTGGTAGGTTAACAGCCATGTTTCAAAACTAAACGAAGGAAAAGTAGCCTGCAGATGAAAAACTTAAAAATTCTTACTGATATTTTCTCCTGTTTAGTTTTAATTACCTTCTGACTCTTATTCATCCCTGTCCAGATTGTTGGAATGAAGTTTTCTATCTGTTTTTACATTGTTGTTGCCCAAGATGATATGAAATAAGATTGATATAATTTTGTCACCACCCTGTCATGAGGTAATGCAGGAAGGTCGAGAGAAAAAGAGCTTGGAGATAATTACTTCTGAAGCTCAGCATGTATTGGGTAACAGTTGATTTTTATGTTTATAGTATGCGGAATATTTGCTAGGCTGAAATGGTAATCCTTCTAATTACTGTAATTCCTGCCTTGTTTCTAACAGCTATTTCCATCACAGAGATGGGAAGGAATGGGAACAATGAAAAGGGCGGGTGGTGGTGGAGAATTGGTGCACTAGCAATTTTTTTTCCTACCTCTACTAAAAACTTAGTAGTGGGAGGAGGGTAAGAGTAAGATAAGGCACTGACAGAGCAAAGCAGAAGAGCTTTGCTACCATTATCTTAGATGAAAAAAGGACTCTGACCTGTTCTTCAACCGTTAATTTAGACTGCTGCTACTGCAGTACCTAAGGATTTGGCCAGGTTTTCTTAGAGCATCAATCTGAAAGTATAAATTTCATCATATTGCCTTGAGCAAGATTATTTATTCTAAATCATTAGAGAGAACTTTCCTCGTATTCCTGTGAATTTCTAGAATGTGACTTCAGTTCCAATACGCAATACTTCTACTCGTTATATAAAAACTGAAGTAGCAATAGAATGATGAAGGTACCGACTCTCTCAATTATAGAAAAGCATTGAAGGGAAGAGAAGCCTCTCAATACAGAGATTGAGAAACGTGCTGATATGAACATCCATAGCAATATGCAGAATGGGTTTGCAACTATTTCAACTCATGGAGTGAGTTGTCGTTTTTTTTGTTGTAGTTTTCCTTTTTTTTTTTGATGAGCTTCCAGAGCTGGCAAAATCATTCCTAGTGAGCTCTTTATGTGGACATTAATGACTGAAAGTTAAGCATTATGACCTTTATACTGGGAGGCCTGCACAGATATAATTGTAAAGGCAGAGCAGTATAGCATAATTTTACTAATGAAAATATCTTCTACCTCCTCTTAGAATATATTGTCTAAATAAAATTCAGAGTGTCTAAATAAAACTCTGACAGCACAATGCTACTTCTTGTATATTCTTTGAAGGCTGGTTATTTCTGAAAACAGCCAATGAAATTTTGGAAATTCTGCATTATGATCTGTTCCTCTAGACTCATGGAATCGTACAGGTTAATATGCATATTTGGAGAGTTTGAAGTTGTTTTAGTTCTTTGCACTCTTCACCCATCCCAAAGTTTAAGTGCAGTCTCAAACTGTCTCCAACTAGCTTTGCATTCACTCAAGGTCAAATGTTGATCTCTATTGCCAGGAATTTCATGAAAAAGGTGTGAAATAATCCTCAGATAGTAATAGGGATTTACAATGGAAATGCTATGTCAAGTAACAGAATTGATTACAAATGTTCTACTATGTAATGAGGAACAATGTGCTAATGTGTTTACAGTATTTAAATATCAAACTTTAAAGATATGATTTAAAAGGGCGTATTTCAAGACTTCTTTAAGCACCCTCAACCCTTATGTAAGAAAAGCTTCCAAAAATGGAAATGTCAAAGTAGTAAATTTAGCGTAGTTGGCATATTAGTTGTTAGCTGAAGTTATCCTTAAAGCGTATTATGTTCACCTAATAGCTTGGATAAAACTTGATGTTGGTTGATACTTTTTCAAGGGCCTTTAAACAAAACAAACAAAACAGTTTCATCTTGTAATAAAAAATACTCATCTTCTAATGCATGGAGAACTTACTAGCCCATGAAACAGATTCACCTCTGATTCAAAGGGTGTTCAGCCAGGCTTGCATGGGCTTGTATTTTAAAACTTCATAGTTAACTTTCAATAGATGTTTCTGACTGTAGAAGTCATATTTTGCTGCAGCATTTGTTTCTTTAATACATGATACACCGTTGTGGATCATAAAACATATTTTTTGTGGTGCTTTTAACTTGCTGAATTCTCAAGTAATTGCTCAGCTAATAATAATAATAAAGCATATGTAATCTGAGCTCCTTGTAATTAAAAATACTTTTTAAGTATGTTTACTCTGCATTTTCAATTAAGACTGTTAGAGGGATCTCAGCATTTTTATAAACTGTAATGCCGTACCAAAGAAACTTGCTTTGTCAGTTCGAGTGCTGTTGTAATAAATGACTGTTACTTTTTGATCCTTTCTGCTGTAATTAAAAAGCAGCCCATCAAAATACTAACAGTGTAAATGCTCAAACTTAGTAATTGTTAAGTAGTAAATGACTGAGCCAGTTTTCAAAGAATACAGAATGTAAATTACATAACGTTCTCCAATTTTTAAAGGCTTTCAAAGCTTGTCCTGCAGCAGTGAAGCTGGTTTGAGTTATTAGTTCTCTGAGCTACCATGCTGCAATTGTTGATGGGCTGTGCCGTCTGCACCCAAGTGAACATGATTCTCCGTGGTTTCTCTGAAGTAACTTAAATGTGCTGACATAGCTAATTCCTTGAAATGCTCTGTAGCTACAACTTGCAGAAAGAAAGAACAAAAGAAAAAGCAAGAAAGAGGTTTTTCTAGCTTTGTTGTCCAAGAAATCTTGTTACAGATCTGTGCAAGTCTGCATCTCTTAATAACTTTTAAACTATTCCCACAATGTCATTGGACTTGAGAGTGAATCTGTCTCTGTGCCCAGTTATAAAACAAATGGGATAAAACCTGAAGCTCTCCCACTGTCAATAGATTAACTTCATAAATATGGAGTCTATTTGGTTACTGTGCAGTTCCAAATGTTTTTGCTCCCAAATGACAACTGAATTAACAGATTGAATTCAAGTGCTGTTTTTAGCTGCTGCTGGGATGACTGTAATACTGAAATGACTTGAAATTGCTCTGGTTGGTTAATCTATTGGATGCTTCTTTGGTTGTAACCAGACGAGATTTTTCAGAAAGGTGGGAGTCTGAGGAGGTTGGGAAAGGGAAAGCAGAGATGTAGATTAGCCTTGACCTGAATTTCAGGGTTTGGCTGTATAGTAAACCTGCAAGTGTTCTGGCTGAGAATGGGAAAATGGGACTACTTGAACTATGGTACTTGGTCCTGTTCTCAATTTGTCAGCCTATAATTTAAGTTCACAACAACTTGCAAAACTTTTTTTTGTTGCCATTCAAATCTCACCTCTGCTTCATTTAATTTGTCTCCTGTCATGCACATTGATATTTGGATCACCACCTCACAGTTCTGAGGGTAATTCTTTTTGTGACCTTTCTCCTTTTTGTATTAACAGAGAATTTTACAGCTACCGTAATCTTGCTGCTAACCAAGAAAAAACAAGTGAATTCCAAGTGATATGAGGATCATTCAGTTTAAATACATGGGTTGTTGTGTTTCACCAATGATGATAACCTTCTGCTGTTCTTACCCTGCGCTAATAACAGAAAGCATGGAGGTGCAGAATCCGTATCTCTGTTTTATTTTAGCTTTAGAAAGAAATGTTTTCTTGCTTAATTGAAGACTTTTATGTGGAGGGAAGGAGTAGCAGAAGAGATGTCACTGGCTTCTCTTTTTTGCTTCAGGCTGTTTTCAGTTGAAGCAAAATATACCTATCAGTGATGCAAGAAGAATTACAATTGTAGACATCCTATTTCCACTGAGAAATGCTCTGGGGCATGGTGCCTTAAATCTCAATTGTGGGGGTAGAGAGAGCGAAATCTTGAGCCGCAACTTCTGATGCATAGCTGAGATAGTGTAAGTAGAGCTCCAAGTCCCTGATAGCAGAGCTGACTGGGAGACTTTTTTTTTCCTGGCTCGTTCACAGTGTGTACATCTGTTGGGGTTTTGTAGAATGCTGGAGCAACTAAAGATGGAGAAGCTACCAGAGAACTTTTGTTCAATCAACAGAGGTTCCTCTCAGGATTTTTCATCAGCAGAGATTGAGGTTACCATCACAGGGATCACACAAATCTGAGGTTGAGGATCTGGTCAAGGGTGTTTCCCTTGGATTTGGCGTACTATCAGTTCAGCTAGGGTAAGAGTTTGACAAGCATCCTATACTTGACAGATGAGTCAATGACTCCTGCTTCTCAAAGGAACAACAAACTTCCTCCGTCATTATGAGAAAGCAGAATGGTGTTATGGAGGCTGTATAAAGTGTGTAATAAACGCAACTTTCCCTCTATGATCTGGTTACCATTTGCAACTGTTTTCAGCAACATATATGGGAGTTGGATGACTGTTAAGTACCATTAAAATATGTAAAAAGTGAAAAGTGGTCCCTGCACAGTGGAAGAAGCAAGGTATATAGAAACTTTGAGAGTCTCTTTTTATTATGGTTTGTCAAGGTCATGTTTAGGTATTTCCCTGATTACGTGTCAGACAGCAATATTGTACCTAAATGCATGGTATAAAATTTCAGCACAGCCAGGAAAGCTGTGTTGTATGCACCTTCTCACCAAGAGTAATTGGCAAACAAATAGACAAACACACAACCATATTGTATGTTTTTATATGAATATTTTTCACTTTGCTGTATTCTATAGTAGTATCATGCCAAAGCTGTTTTGGCTGAATATCAAACAGTCTTTCTATATCTACATATATAAATATAGAGTTAAGTGCTTAGTCTTGCATGCCATCTTAAGTCACCTTATATTTACTCATAAATGTAGCATTTGTTCATCTTGTCCTTTTTACAAACAAAGCTGGGCTTGTTTTAGTCTACTTGAATGTTGGCTGTTGGATTTCATCATGCACGACAAAACCGATTCCCATCCTGCTCTTGCATAGGTGTAGACTGTTAAAGACCTGGTTGAATAAAAGGCCAAAAGAACTTCAGCTGCAGCATGAGGGTTTGTGGCTTTCTTTCGGTTTGGATTGCCCCATGATGAACAGTACTCTGAATCTTTCCCAAAGACATGTGTGCACGTTGTTTTCCAGCAGAATTGTGTGTCTAGATGAATAAATGCTAAGACTCAGCATTCACTGCAAGAACTGTTGACTGTTTGCAGGAAGTAGGAGTAAAGTAAAATGAAGTGCCTAAGTTAATTACCTGCCCAAGTTATTCATGCAGGGAGAAGGTTTGCACAGTTAATTAGTTTATTTTTTGAAGAGGCATTTATTGTTTTAGGAGGAGTATAAAGACCTGCATTGCTTAGTCCTGAGAATGAGTGGATTAGAATCCTGTTGAGTTGGATAAAACCTCATTTATTGTATTTAAATATATATCAAATAAGCTTCTCTGATCAGCCCTAACACATGCTCAGAAAAAAATAAATTATTTGTGCCACTGATTAGATGAAGCCCCAGAAAGTAGGGTTCTTCTGAACATACTTCGAACCAGAGCTACAGGATGAACAAAAACTTGTGGATAGGAAAAGCTGTTCAGCAAAATTAAGTAATTGACAGAAGTTATCAGTGAACTTCTGGCCTTGGTTTAAAATAAATAAATAATTTGAGTTGATGAAATTACTATAGTATGCTATCTTAGTCAAGAGGAAGAAACTGGGCTATGAATATGCAGCAGACTCTAAGGTACTCTACGTACTATTTTTGGTGCTCACCAGCAGTTATGACGAATAGTCTTAGTGACTGTTAATGAAAGAATAGTTCCATACTACTTTATAATACACAAATCTGGTCAGGTTTGAAAGGGCACTCTTTCCGCAGCAGTTAACAGAACATTGTACTCTTCCTGTATACGCTGCAAATGTCTAATTTACCACCCCCTTCTCTGCAACATCTCCCTTCAGTCTAGAACTCTTAGAATTTGTGAGCTTTGAGTGAGTGATGGCTTCAAAGTAGGTGAAAAAGATCGTGGTTCCAAGCACCGGAGTGCCTGTAGCTTTATGCTCCTGGGATATCTAGGTGCTTTTTGTAGTTGAGGTACTCAGTGGGAAGTGTAATAACTAAGTAATGAATCAAATACACTGTGTATGCATACGGTATGGTAATAGGCAGCATGTTGATATTTAGATGCTTTTAGAGCAGAGTTCATTGTACAAAATACTGAGACATTTTCTCTTCTGAAGAATTTATGACCTAAACCTATCTCTGTTCCCTTAACAGGGAAAAAGAGGAAAAGAACGGGTATCTGGGTCCAGTAGATTGAAATTGATTTTTTCTTTTTTTTTTGAGGGTCAAAGCCTGCAGTCAGGAATCAAACCTTAGTCTGAATTTTTTTTACTTTAGTCATCTTCTCCCACTTCATGGAGTATTTCTCAAGTTTTCTTGGAAGTTATCGCTCTCAGTAACTTTGAAAAGATTTCAAGACAATTAATGTAGCAGGAAAACTTTAATTACTGTTCAATTAAGTCTGGCAATGACCCCTGAAGACTTGAACAGGCTGTATTTAAATGTGCATGGCAAATACAGCTCCATCTTCTACAATTTACATAGGGTCAGTGAGTTGGAATAGACGACATCTATGGGTCTGTTTGAAGCTAAATTATTCTTTGAGACTCTTTTTGGCAAATATTTAAAACATTGCTTGAAAATCGCGGCAGTTGATCTCTACCTTTTGATAGTTAGATGATTTACGATTACCTGCATCTGTCTTTGGGAGAAACACCTGCAATGTAGCACTACGTGCTTTCTAGAAGACCAAATTTACAAAATTGCTTGACTGATTTACTCATTTTCTAATGTAATTTAGTCTAAATGGTTTTGTGGTCTATTAATCTTAGTAAATTTTCTTTAAGAGACCTAAGGTTTTTCAGAGCCATTTCAGGAAACAACTTTGCTTGTGAGCAGATACATAGCTTGACTAATATTGAAAGCGAGTGTGAGATGGCTGAGGGCTACCCTTCCCCATGGGAATTGTTCTGGTATATTTCACAAGCAAGACTGAACTAAGGAGGACTGTTCATTGGGAGAATGGGGGGAGCAGAACATCCTTTGATATGCAGATATGGCAGATGAGGTTTTTAAATCATAAAGGTTCTTTTAAATCTCTGATATTTTTATAGGTTGTGTTAAGCGGGGTTTGCATTATATCTGATAAATGAAAATGGAGATCTTGCTAAAACTGAAGGGTGAGACTTGTTCTCGCTCTCGAAATGGCATTTGATGAAGACAGCTCTGAGCTGGATTTGAACCTGTGGTGCTTACTGCTGTCTGTCCGAACACTTTTGCCTTTTAATGATATAAGCTTCTAAATAGTACTATGTAATATTCAGAACCTGCCACGGCCTTCGCTCTAACAACTGTTCCTAGGGATGAGCAGCGATTTGTGTGTTTCTTCTGCTGCGATGTGTTTAGCAAATGCTGAAGGACATGGGAACGCATGTTAACATACTCTGGCAGTGTCCTACAATTAATTTGCAAAACACTTGCAGATTAGATTTTCTGGTAAAAAGGCTAGCTCTTGGCTGCTTGATTTCCTATATGTTACCAGTTCAGTAGGAAATGACTTGTGTGGCTGAGTAGTAATGAAGGTTTCCTGGATATTCAATGAGCTAATTCAATGAGCTAAGTTTGCTACCTTCATATTGACTCTCCTTTCAAATTTAGTGCCAAGAAAGAATGGTGGTGAGGGATCTATTCAGAAAGCAATAAAATTTGTGCAAGTTGTTATTGTAGCGACTAAGCCTCTCCATCAAAAAAGGTTCTGCTCTGACCATGCTTATGCATCACCTCATTTGCACTGGGGAAGTGTCTCTGGTTTCTGACTTAGCTCAGTATTCATTCTTTTCCCAGCCCTTGCATTGCTCAGTCCTCTGCGTTTTTCCCCTGCTGGTTAGCCATATCTGCAATGAAGGAAGTGAAGATTATGTTGCAGGAGCTTGGACATCTGAACATGGGTTTTCTTTTTCTGTATTCCGTGATATAATTTCTTTGGTGAGGCAATATAAATTCATAATAAGTAAATCATATGATTAGTACTTGGTACTTCTTCCAGAGAGTTTTACAGGCAGCTCCCATCTTACACTCTGACAATTTCAGGAAAAATTCAGATTATGTGACTGTCAGGTAAATAAATCAAAATCTGAGACTTGGGAAAGCTTGATGGGTGGTCTAGATTAAAAAAAAGTAAATAGCGGTGAGTGTATATGTTGAGTTGACTCCATCCTTGTGCTTTGTGTAAATTGGGAAGTCTTCTATTGAATTAAAAGTTGCAAGGGGGATGCAGTTGAAATCACTTCAGGTAAGGGCGTCTTTCATTTAGTGTAGTTGGCTAGCATGCTTTGTTTAACACAGGCCTAGAGATAGTGAGCTGCTCTTCAGTTTTGACCCTGAGCTTCACCTTCACTGTGTGAGGGTTTTCAGGCTGCAATTCTATCCTGAGCTCAGTAGTGGAATGGAAGAATGGGTGGGGAGCAAGTAGCAGACTTGTCTCAGAAGCTCTAATTAAGGGGAAGATATGTGGACCAAGATGCCCCTAGCACAGTTGCATTTCCTTTTGTAGAAACTCTTTGTGGAGAGGGATATCTACTTAGACTTGTACTCAGCAGCTTTATTCTGAGCTCTGGTGAAGGGTTCCTGTGCTCTCATGTGAACTTTTCCTGGTAGGATGGGATTTAATGAAATGCTGAGAGGGGTATGTGAACAGGGAGGAGAACGCTTGGATTAGTATGTGCTGTGGAACAGGGAATGGTGAGAAGCAAAGTAATGTTTTTTCATCTGAACGACAACTTTGTTTTCCTGAGAAATGGGGGGGGGGGGGGAGGTCAATTTCAGGAATTATAAATAAGACTGAACAGCCAATATAGGATATTAGGTCAAGAGAGGTTAAAAGTAAACCTAGTTTAAGTACTTTACCTAATTCTTTACTTCTATAATTCTATTACTCTACGTAATACCTGGATTCTTTTTTGTTTATTGCCTTCCATTTTAAGACACTTCATGTATGTGTGCATATATATATATACATGTTTATATGTTATATATAATATACATTTATTTATATATACATTTATATATATACACACACATACATATAAATGTTGGTTTGTAAGTTTAGGGAAAAATATTATGTCCATTTACCCTGCTTCTCAGTCTCGGCTGTGCCCTGTATTTAAATAAAGAGTTGAGCTCGGTGGTCTGATGATTGTATTTGGAGTATTTGAATAAGTTGAGCAAGATGCCACTTAACACTGGTGTACAAGGATGAATTCTGCCATGTCAGGTATGTAGATAGGGTTTAGTAGACGTGCAAACATACGGCATGTGTAACTGAGATATGCTCCAAATAATTCGTCAAAAAAGTAATGTTTCAGGTGGCTTTGTGTGAAGCTGAGTTCATAGAGAAGTACAAGCATGCAGATCTCCTGACTGAATCCTTAGCTTGAACCACTGTCAAGCCCTCAGGGCATGCGTTTTTGGCAGGTGAGATACATGTCATTCTTAACAGCCCTTGTTGCAGCCTTTTGTGAACCAAACCATTTATACTACTACTAGCTTTGTTTTTTAGATTGCAGATCCATCTTATTAAAACTTCTTTTCATCAGTTGAAGATTTTTAAGCTAATGAGAGGAATCCAATAGACTGATACCTGGCTGGGGGTGCAGGATACTGTGAACTTGATCAGCTTCTTTCCTTCTCAGCTGTCTTCATCATAGCTCTGTTTTCTTATAAAAATGGTGGGTTTTGTGCTCTTGGTAGGCAGAATAAGTGTTTAGTGTTTAGAGCCATGTATTTTATTGCATTATGCATCTCCTAGTATCATAGTTCAAAAAAAAAATTATATATATATACACATAAACAGTATGCAATAGCCCCAAGGTTTGTACTGCTTTTTATAAAGGAAGAAATGAAAATCCCAGTTAAATATTTTTGCAGTTGTTCAAACCATCATTGTCTCTGTAGTAACTGAACATATGTTGCTGGAATAGTTCATTCTTATCAGGGCAGCTGCAGGAAAGATACGGGAAAAGGAAGGAGTGCACTGTTATCTTTTGGGGGATAGGTTAGGTATCCATTCTTGATAGAAAACTAGTCTTGCTACTGTTATTACTAACATGTAGGGCATTAGTAAATTACAACTTGTTTCTCTGAAACATGAATTAAAAATATCTGTAGACCATGTTGTGTAAAATCAGTCCACATTCTTATAGTCCTGACTTAGTTGTTTTTTATGTCCAATTCTGTAAGTTGTAAAAATGGCTTATACTAGGACTAGCTATCTGAGGTAGTGTTCAGGTCTGTTGTTGCCTCTCATGTAGCACTACACTCGAAATTTCAGCAGATCAAAAGCTTTTGATTAGAATCTTGATGTTTTGTATCTGTCCCAGAAGCTTCTTCACATGGTGTGTAGCTCTTTGGTGGTTTGTATAAAGGTTTAGCTACATAAGTTGTGAATTTTAATGTAGTTGTTACCACCTGGTTGTACGATTGTTTTTTTGGTAGTGAAAACATGGAGCTTAAAAGATTCTAAACAAGCATAAAAGTGATTCTTGTGCTTATGCCTTGGCCAAATATATATATATATATATATATATATATTTATATATATATATATATTTTTTTTTGGCTTGACACTGCTTGCTCTTTTGACCACAGCTATGCAAGTCCTGGAGTTTGGTCATTGCTCAAAAGTTCCATCATCTGTGTAAGGAGTGATAACCCCCTTTAAAAAGGAAGTGTGTTTGTAGGGAGTGTTATCCTGGGGATCTTTGAGGACCCCCGATTCTAATGGATTGCAGTTGAAATTGAGGTTATGCAACTATTTTCAGATCCTTTCTGTCTTTTGACAGAAATAAGTCATTATTAATTATTAAAAGTATTAATTCCATTAACACTAGAACGATGCTCAGGATATGTTGAGTATATAGAAAACGAACTTGTATGTAATAGTAGACTGAAGTGTCAACACCAGAACTGATATTCATGTAGAGAGCTAGTACTTTTCTCATTTGCACTGGTTCTGTGTTTGGACATTTTGAGTAATGCTATATAACCCGTTCTCAGTTTGTCATAGAATTTCAGCTTTTACATCATACTTGACCGTTTCTTGCTTCTGACCACAGTTAAAGGTACTGAAAAAGTTTGGAGGGTTCTGTGTTGGGATACACCAGAATTACTAAACATAAAAGCACCCTTAATGAGAAACAAATTTCAGTTACAAAGAAAACATTTTGTCCTTGAACTCTGATTAGTGTGCTGCCATGCTCTGAGTTTTCCAGTTGAGCTGAGAAAATAATAAATTAGATATATATGCATGAGTGCATGTACATGCATTTTTAAAAAAACAAAACAAAAAACCTGAAAAATCAGGAGCCAAATTGCTGCTATAAATGAAGAACTAGAGAGGACTAAAAATGTTGTAGAATCAAAAGACACAAAAGGAGAATAAAAATACAGAAAGCAAAGGTGAAAGATGAAAGGAAGGTTGCAGAGAAGGTTATGGTAAATAATAAGAAATTTATAAGCAACAAAAGGTCAGTGAAGAAGACAGCCAGGCCTCTGTTCGATAGCGGCAGTAATTTATTGACAAAAGAAAGTACAGTGCGAAGAAATTAAATGAATTCTGTTTCACTGCTTGCAATGGAGAATCAGGGTGAGATGCCAGATATAGTAATAAATTTTCCCAGAGTATAGAGAAGCAGTGAATAAAATACGGGCTGGGCAAAAATACGTGCTTTAGAAATAAGTGTCTGATCCAGAGATTTAACTAGATGGCACAGCTAAAGGTTGCAAGTCTACGTGTGAGCTGTACCCAGCACTGCTAAGGAAAACTTTACCATTTTCATGTTTTTTTTCTTCTTCCCCTGGAGGCAGCACTACTTCATTAGAGAGATGGTTCTGTAGGGTCTTCTGTTTCTTTAGAGTGGTAGGGAAGAATAGTGTTGTCTTCCACTCATCTTCCCCTGTTTTCAGCCCCCATGTCCCCAGTCATAATGAATAGTGTCTGGAAGAAGGAAGAAACGAAGTATGGTCACAGAGGCTAAGGATGCTTGCTGCAAATATGAGTATTAGCAAATGAGAAAATAAGGAAGATGCAGCGTTAAGAAAGGTGTTAGATGAACAGCACATTGCACAAAATTTGAGATCTGTGTTTGGACTTCCTGAGATGAAGTTGAAGGACAAGAGTGGGCATCACCTTTGCGCTCTGTGTTTCAGCTGGGCTTAGCTGCAGTGGGAGAATTGCAGATGACAACTGCAAGTCCATCCTGCAGAAAAAAATGGTAGCTGCAGAAAGAGGAAGCTGATGGTGAGTGAAGCCCTGGTGATGACAGAATGTGCAAGTTGTCCTCCCTTCAGCAGTTAGTTAACTGCTGCCTTGACCTAGACCTGGAGAGCTTCACAGCTGAGGGAAGGATACTTTTGGTCCATATTTTAACTTTGCTTCAGACAGAACTTTTGTAGTTTGTCTGAATGCCACTGAACAAAAAGGCTCCAATATTAGGATATTTTATGAGAGATGAGCATGTGTTTTTTTCTTACTCCTGTAGTAGTGACAACTGTAGTATTACTGTAGAGCTGCCATATGTGGTGGCCTTTGTGGACCTGATGGTAGTTAGAATTTCTCTGGGGAAGTGAAGGAAAAATGTATGTATATGTATGTGAGAGAAATGGTAGCAGAAGATGAAGATCAGAGTAGGGAACATGTGTTGAACATGGTAAAAATGAAGTAGAGCTTCAGAGAGGTAGAAAATGTATTGACAGTTAAGGGAGGGCAACAGTTTTCTGGGATAAAAGACTTCTGAAGAGGGAGGAGACGATAGGAGCACATGAAAGGCATAATACCCGTTTTATGAACGTGTTATAGGCTGTCTGCTGCAAGTTCAGAGAGGTTCTTCGCTACTGTTATTTTTCACCTTCTTTGTTCTTGAACTATAACAGAGCTGCGCAGGCTTATGAGAGTCTCTTGGCAATCTGAGGCTTTTCATCGCTAGCCTTCCAAGCCTTCTGCTTTCCATGACTGGCTGCAGAGAAGTGCTACGAGGCTTTCATCGTTGCCTTCAAAATCGGTGTACTACCAACTGTGAAAGAAAAGACATATCAAAGGACTGAATGATAATTTATGAAGTCTTCGTAATTCATTTCTTTCTCTTATGTCAAGTAGTTTTCCGAAGTTACTACATGTGTGAACAACCGAAAATACTTTGATCTTTAGTTGTTTCCCACATGAGTTTGAATATATCTGAATTGACAAGTAACCTGTGATCAAATCTGATAAGCTAAGGAGCTGTGCATAACTTGATCTCTGGAGCACAGACAGCTTCATTACCTAAAGCTTATCCATGCTTTGATAAGATACTTAGAGGGAAAACACCAAAATGACTTGACTATTTTGTGCACTCAGGAGCTTCCAAAATTCCTCTTATAAAACCTGAAGTTACAACCTGCTACGTACAGGATTTGTATGTAATATTTAAAAAAAAAAATCTTTAAACGTAGTCTGAAATTATTAGGTGGATCCTACAGTATCTGATAGCTCTGTCAGTGAACTTAAAGAAATATATTTGTTGGGGGGGGACACACTTGTACTTTTAGGAAGAGACCTCTGAATTCATTGCAACACTGGAAAGGCAAGCTACAGTCAGATAAAACATCCCACATCATGTTAATTAAAACAAAGGTTGGACCATCATGATGAGTTTCTTGAGTATGGAGATGGACAAGGTGTACCCATAGTACTGTTACACACCTCAAGCGGTGTCTCCAGCCAGTCTTGTGTAATGTTCATCACCAGTGCATGCATCGACAATATCAGCTGAAAAAATTGTTACGTAACCCTGTTAGGATTCAAGTGTGCCTTTAATATAATGATGTTTACATGTGTGTTTATAAAATAAGTGTAAAACACTGTGTACCTGTGTCTTAAACAGCTCTTTTTTAACAGCAGTGATAGCATAAATCATTGGTCCAACACCTGGGGCAATGTTGGTTCTTACAGCCTATTATCTTGTTAGGTGATACAAACACTGCTATTCCGTGAATGAAATGTGACCTTATGTTGGGAAGATGAACTTGATGGGGATGTGAGAAGAACTCAGTCCTCTGTCTTGCCGATGCTGAACCGCTATTTTTTTCAAAAGTTGCAGCTTAAGCTTCTGACCCTTGCAACATACAGAACTAAGTTCATGCCAGTTATCTAGACAGTTAGTGGAGTTCGTGCTTTAGGTTTAGGGATGCTATAGAAAATGAGGCATCTTTGTCTGAGACAGGATTGTATGTGAGAAATGGAGTTATCCTCCATGGATGCTTATTTTCCCTGCCAGTATTAATTACAGCAAGGCTTTAGACCCACCTTTAGATGTTTACGGTGTCTTTACTGTCTCCTTTGAGCTAGGATAAATCTCACAGTAATAGATTTCCTCTTTGGAATAAAAGGAACGTAGTTTATTTCTCCATTTAAACTGAGACTTTTCTAATGACTGTCTTGCTTCACGCAGACTGTGTGTCTAATGGTTATTAGCTAGACAGAGAAGATGAGAAGGATTAGCAAGCAGTGGTTTGTTTTTTTTATTCCTTCAGTAGCATCCACACATTGAGGGAATTGAGTGAAACTTATTTTTCTTCACTTGTTTTTATTTTTTTTGATTTTTCTCATTTTTCTCATCTGTCTTGGTCTTCTTCCCTCTGTTCTTTTCTCTCTGTTCCCTTTTACCCCCCAGCCCTCTTATTACTTTTGCTAGCTGGAACATCTGAAGAGTTATTCTTAATCAGCGAGGAATTGATAAGTAAAATGCAGGCTGTTCTCTGTGAAATCAAAGATACGCATATGTGTATGTGCCGTAAAGGAGAATGCTGGGAAGACTGTGGATGCTATTTCAGTCACTTAAATAAATGCAGCTTTGTGTGCAGCTAACGAACGGCTTGCATTTCCTTCTGGGCACTAAGAGGAAGGGGAGTTAATTGTGCTGTGTTTCTTCCCCCAAGAACAGCTGGAAGAGCATAGTATCTAATAGTTGAATTTTATCACACATGCTTAAAAGCTCTTATTTGTTTTTATGTTATTATGGACATTGTTTTCTGTATGGAAGAATTTATTCAGTCTCTCTTTTCTGATACTTTTTTATTTTGGCAACTGAGCTTGTAGCTTCAATCTTCTTTTCACATTGATTGGGAAGTTGCTGCCCCTACCACATACTAATGCCTGTCAAACACTTGGTTCATTCTGCAGTCTGAAAAAGTTTGAGCTCTGCTGTCTGCCAGCGTTACCGGAGCGCTGTGGGCTTGCGTTCCAAGGAGCTGTCACGCCGTACATTGCTTACAGCTCTCGTACATCCAGCTGCTTCCCATGTGATCGTCTCCTTTGAGAGTGAGCTTCCAGTTGGCAGCACCTGGTCTTTAGCACCAGAGGCTCTGCTGGGAGAAAGCTGGCAGGGAAATATTTGCCAAGAGTTTTAAATATGGAAACTGTAACTGAATTGAAGAGTAAACCATGCTCAGATAATGAATAAACTGTTTCATTCCAATGCAAAATGTGTTGCCTTACTCTCATCCCTAAGGAAGGTGATGGGTGCCAACAAACTCATTTGAATGGAGTATGGTGTATATAACTCATCTGAAATAAAGAACTGGGAGGACTGCTGGAACTTCACGGTGTTATATGCTATCATGTCTAACGTGCAACCAGGATATATAGACTTGAGGGAGTTTACCTGCAAGAAGGACCCAATCTGTGTTAGCATGATGTAAATGTCTCCCTGGAAAAGCAATATACCCACCTGCAGCTTTTTAATATTAGTTTATTTTGCGCTGTTAGTGTTTCGTTGTGTCAGCTTAGTATGCTGTTTCTGTATTGCCCAACATTTTCAGAGCTTGCTGCATTCACTGAATAGAACAATCCCTGTAATTTTTTTAATCCTTAAATCTTTTTTTTGTGAGCTTTAATTTCTTAAGGCCTGATCCACTGCAACAGTTAGGATTTTTGCTGATTCAGGTGTTGAGCTATATTAGTGGCTAACTTCCTTAGCCTTTGTAAAATCTCTATTACTTTTCAGTAAAGATATCACAGAAGTGTTAAAACATTACTACTTAATAGCAGAAACATTCTGTAAAGCTAATCCTATATTTGAATTCCTCAGTAATGGTATTTCTCTACCTATACAGTAAGGGACTTGAAAGCAAGTCCATTTATCTCTAAAATTGTCATTTTAATGATAGTAAGCAGAAGGGCAGAGAAGGAAAAAACTAAGCAAAAAACCTCGGCTTGAGACAGTGTAGCTAATAAGAGTCTTTTAAAGCTAGTGATAACTACTACTTTTGTGTAATGATGCCAAACAAGAGAATGGAGTTACTGAATAACGATCTGGCAAGGTTCTACTGAGTAATGCACAGTTCTGGAATTTCATGTGTGCCAGATCCTTTTGAATCCAATTAAAGAACAAGCTTTGATTAATAAGGTTATTTTTATTAATAAATGGTCCTTTCTACCCCCTTTTTCTTCAGCAGTTGCTGGCCTTAGTTCTCCTTTGATCGGCACGTTGTGAGCTGATAGCATTGAGTGAGGACAGCAGAGAACTTCTGCAGAAGCTATACATCAAAGCTGTCAACAGCTTCTGGATAGTCCTTAGGGGGACATCTTTTCCAAATTACTTTCAGTGACAAGGCGGGGGGGGGGGAGGTACTGCTTTGTCTCACAATAGTTTTTGCTGTGTAATGATGTAAATAAGCTACGGAATTCAGATACATGGGGCTAAACTGCCTGGTATGAAATGCTTGCCTATGCCTTTCAAAGTGCTTAAAACATTGCATTGTTGGTTTGTTGGATATCTTGGATAAAATAGGTCTAAAAATACTTCTTAGGCTGCTGGGTCATGTCCAGAAGGACATGGCTTGGTTTAAAATTGAAAAGAAGTTGTGAAAGCTGTTATGAGGTTATGGTAAATACACTGAGAAAGTCAGTGAAGAACTTCATTAGGTATAAGTTGGATATTTCAATGTCATTCTGGCAGTGGTTTTTGGCTCTGTATAAGGGACTTAAAAGATGGTCTGCTGGGAGTCAAACTGAGCTTAGGTTGGGCTCAGCTTCTCAACACAAATGTGGCAAAAAGTGCATCTTTGGTGTTCATACAGTGAGTCTCAGTGATACTGTAAGTTGTGATGACTGCTGACTGATGTGTCAGATGAACTGAGATCCTCATGGTCCTAGATTTAAGTGGCTTAATTTTAACTTGAATTTGACTGGTGTTTCTTTCAAGCTAGTTCTGATCTCAGTTTATTAGAGAGCTTTATCTTAAATTGGAAGTAGGCCTCTGATTTTTTGAGTTTTACACTATCTCAGTAACTCTGAGAACATGAGTTGAAGTAGAGAGCTTTCTTCAACTATAAGGTGTGCTAATCATATTGCTTATACTGAAACTGTGAACATGCAGCTGGCTGGCTGAGCGGCTTGCTAGCTATGCATAGCTTGTTTCAGGCTCTTCCTCTGTCAGTTTAAAAGCAGTAATGAATTCCAAGAAGATCTGTCGAACAGAGAAGTACTGTGTTGTGCATCCCACGTAATTATCTAAGTTGTACGTTGCCTTCTGGCATCTTAGACTTGCAATCTTTCCTCGGCAGGCCTATCCCAAGTGGTCTAGGACTAGGAATACCAGTATGCTTAGGAGGCATGGTTTGAATAATGAACACTTTGAGTTACTCGTTAGACTTCTTGCTTTTGAGACTATTAATTAGCTTAAATGCAGAGGCTCTCCTATCAGTACACAGACAGATTGTGATATTTAAAAAAAAAAAAAAGATTAAAAGGATGTTAATCATGTTCAAATAACTAGTGAAAGGATGGCAGATTGTTCAGGATGTTATTCTGCTGGGACACTTTGTTCCACAAAGCTTCTTTGCTGTTATGCATGGCTCATGTATAAATGGTTACACGCGGTATGGTGTTTGAGGTATGTGACTCGTCTCATAGAAAGCTGCTGGAAAAGCTGGGGTGCACTTGAGATGTCTGGAACTTTCCCAAAGGTGAAATCAAATCTAAATGAGTGGACCAAATCTTAAATCTTAACGTTAAGTACAGACATGTAAACCCGACAATAAGTACTGAACAGTACCATGCTTTTCAATGTTGTCAATAGGGTAAAGGTAATCAAAATTCATTCTAGCTGATAACCGTGATTTTTCTCATGAAGTTAAGGTTGCTTTGGTATTAGACTTGATTCCGTTTTCTAACTTTGATTAAATCTAGTTTCTAGTTCTTCGAAGTAGGACAAAGCTTTTATTCTATGTGAACTTCTCTGTGCCCTTTTCGTATTGAGAACATGAGTAAATTCAGTATTTTTTTTTTTAATGCAGAAATGAACGTTTGGAGGAACTTTGAAGGGTCCCAGCATATCTAGAGTCATGCTATACAATTCCAGGGGCAAACCAGGGCTATCTGAGTAGTGATTCCTGCCAAGCTGATTCCCAGGCATTTACAAGCATGTGTGTTGCTTTGTGTAAGCCTTTATCTTCTAGAATAAGTCTTCACCATAACTCTGTCTTATTAGTTTTGTTATACCTACACATGTAACGAAAAATCTCTGTACGGAATAATCTGTAGTTCACTGCAGCTTGTACATGGCTCAATATTCCCTCAGTCAAGTTTGATTTTATTATATCAGTTTTGAACTCCATCAATTAAACTGGCACAGCAATTTCAAACACATCCGGTATTTTAGTAGTTGCCAAAATCTTTTTAAAATTTGTTATTCTTCACTTATATTCATGAAAGAAAAATAGTTTACGTATGTATGCCAGAAACTTGGGTGAAGTTTCTGGTGAGCTTACAGTTTTTAACTGCAGTTGAACCTTCTCTGAAATATAAGTCTTTGGAAATAATTAACATCAGAATTGAAAGCAAAACATTTGTTGCCTTGCACTTGATTAGACTGAAGGAATTTATCTTTCAAAGAATTATCTTCTGGTTTTAGCTCTATATGTAGCTGGAAGAAAGCTAAACTGTCAGATTTTTCTTAAGGTGTCATCTACCACCTTTCTACCGCTAATGCTGCAAAAATAGTACAGTTCTGGCTCTAATAAGTATAGTTGAAAGAAGTGTAGGGAACTTGTTTCATGTTTTCTTAAATTAGTTGTATTGAGGTGCAGAATGTGTGCTGTAGAAATATTTTAACAGTCTCTAGGACACTGAAGAAACTGGGCAGTGAAGGAAGAGCTGTAAGGCATTCAAAATTAACCTGAATTTTTCATTATGAATAATAATAATAAAAAGCCCAGTGAACCTGGCTTCAGTGTGGAAGAGTGTAACTTGATAAACTTGGGAAATGCATTGGTATGTAATAACAGGCTTTGAATAACATACTGCTTTTAGTCAGGGAGTTGTGATTCCATGTTTTTATTTTCATGAATATTGACATTTTCAGCCCAAGAAATGAGCCATCAAATTGTCCAACCATGTCTTTTACAGTTGCTGCTTTTTCCTAAAGTGCATACCTGCTTTTTGCCATGATGTTTAGGTTAGGTGCTAAGAGCTCTGTCAGTATATCCTCTGTGCAGCTTTATAAGCTTCAGTTTCCGAAACTTAAAAGGAGTCTAGAAACCCACCAGAAGCCTTCAGAAAGGCTTTGTCTGCCTTGTCCTGTACAACACGGGAGCAGTCCAAGGCTTGCTGTGGTCTGGAAAGTCGGTCAGTGTCTCAACACTGTGGGTGGGGGACATCAACACCCATGTCTTGTCTGTGTCCTATCAGAAAAATTGAAGCCTGTTGAGCTACTGATTTAAAAAAAAAAAAAGGTCCGTATCCATAGTCAATTTGCAGACTTCACTGAATGGACAATGGTGTCTTTTTGTTCTGAGGAATTAGGAAACACTTAAAAATCTTTGTTTTTCAAGCTGCTTGTAAAACCTGTACTTCTGATTTAGTTGATTGGTTTGCCTGCTTTGAGGAATATTTTTCTTATTGACTCTTCTGGTAGGTATGGCTACCTTTTCTAAGGACAAGGGAGAATAGTAAACTGCAGGTATAGCGTGCTTATGTACTTGTCAAGCATCGTACAAGAGGAATAGTCCAGGCTTGATTATCAGAATGGGAAGTCTTGCTTACACTGGATTTTTGTGTTAACTTACTGAAAAGGTTTTAATTGGTGCTTTTGTCCTTTGTTGTTCCATCAGTTCTTCAATGCCGGAAAAAAATAGCCCCTAACCTTAGAACCATTGTGCAGCTACACTGGATTTTCAGTCCTTATCACTATTAATGCTAACAATGCGGTGCTGATAGGTGCCCTTTGTGAGCACAGTAATGGTCAGGAAGTCTGTATGTGCTGGTTGCACGTTTCCAGGTCTCTCCCAGTGTGTGGAGAGATGGTGTGAATAATAAACTGAATTACTTTGTTCCTCTTATTTTGTAGCTTGGATTTTTATCTCCTACAGTTAGGAGGAAGTTGTTGTTTATATGGACATGTAGGAATACTTGAGGTGAAAAATGGCACATTACTCGAGCTATCTTTTGAAGTGTGCTTTAAAAGAGACAACATAAGCAAAAACCTTTTAAGTTCTAATATAATCCCTATGAAATAATAGGGGCATAAATGTTTGGTTGAGGTGTTGAATTAATTTTCTGCTAAACCTCCGGGTCCCCAGTACTTAATATTGCTGTGGTTATTTGAGAAGAGGAGG
Organism: Anser anser; assembly: GCF_964211835.1. Taxonomy (NCBI): domain Eukaryota; kingdom Metazoa; phylum Chordata; class Aves; order Anseriformes; family Anatidae; genus Anser; species Anser anser. The sequence continues at coordinate 10,852,214 of NC_139725.1, read as the reverse complement.
AGAATCTTCTGTTCTCAGATTCCTGGAGTCTTTGCTGTCTTGTTCAGTTTCTCAGTGTTCCTAAGCTATGCTGGGTAACGGTGGCAGATGCTCACCAGCCTTTACAGACTCCATATTGTAACAGGTCAGTTATCCTCAAGTACTGGTGCTACGAGCTGCAATTTACTTTCATTTGCCTTGGATGTGGTACGTTGCCAATGAGAGTCAGATCATTAGTTGGGTTTACGGACCAGCAGCTTTCTTAAAGCCAGGAATAAGTCATTTTATTTTGTCTTTTGAAACTTGGTTCTCTTTGAACTGTTGGAGTACACTCTACTAACACTAACAATGGAGATGATGGGTCATCATGCTTCTGGTTTAACTCTGGGGGTTGTTAGTGAAGCAGTAAAAAGACTGATACCGAAGAAATCATTCCAATATTCCATTGCTAATATGGTAGTTATAAGTTTAAAAAAAAAATCATGGTGGCAGCTTTCTGTGATGTTTAGCACATGCTAATTAAACAAATGACTCAGATTTGTTTAAATTGAGTTGAAATTGTCTTAAGCACAAATGCTTAAGAAAAGGACCCTTGTTTTCCCCATCTCTAGTCAATCCTCACCACTTATTATAAGTGACCACTTATAATAATAAGTGACCAAAACTCATTTACTAAAAGAGTAATGACATAAGTGTTTAGGAGGACTACCGGTAGTCTATAAGGCTGCAGAGTTTCCCAGGTATATTTGTAGTAATCTATAAACAAAAACTAATTTTGAAGCCCTGGACTTGGATTAGGTACTGTGATCAATGTTAGCAAATTCTGAGACCTAAGAAGTGCTAGTCGCTGAGTTGATACTCCAACTGTTATTTTAAGATCCTGTTCAAGAAATGTCTGCATCTAGTGCAGTTTTGAAGCATGGGTCACATTCTCAAGCCATCTTACCAGTCTTCACGATCAGTAACTTGAATTTAGTGTTCTCCGCACCTTGCAGTGGCTTTCATAGTACATGTGATTGGCAAAAATTAGAATAATGGATCACTGTGTCTGTGGTTGAATGCTCCAAAATGGAGCTTTTGACATGTCAAGCACAAGTCTGCTACCTTCTTAGCTGCAACTAGTGTGGAGTGGTGGTGAGCTTGGACAGCACTTGGTCACCAGCTGAGGTGTCCCATTAAGATGCCCGTGGTAGAGGCAAGGCATGGTACAGAGCCACCAGTCAGAGGCCGGCCATGCGCTGTGCTTCTTCACATCAGCTGTTTAGACTGGGAAAAGCAGGGGGTTGAAGACCCAAATGAAGGGAATGGCCGGAAGAAAAGCACCTGCAAGTCAGGGAGATAGGGGAAGACACATGGTGGGGGATGCTCGGGGACCTTTCTTGGTAAGGCCCCGGACTAGTTACTGTACAGTGTGAAGCAATGTGACTTTCTGCCTGACCTTTCTGGTCCTGCAGTAACCAAGTGAGGAATGTAATGCTGCGGGGGAAGAAGCGGGGAGCAAGCAAGCTAGTGAGTGTTAAATAGTCGAGTGGAGTAGAACTCACCTCCATGACTTTTTAATAAACTCCACTGGATCACCATTCTCTCTGTGTCACCTCTGACAGCAATGCCTAGGCACATGGAATCTTAAGATGGCGTGACACGTGTTGCAGTAAGGCTCTTAGTGTAAAAAGGAAAAAAATCATCTTGCCCTTGTGTGCACTTGTGCACTTGTGTGCATGTCAGCGAAAGAGCTGAGAACAGAGTCCATAAGGAGTTTTCCTACATGACATGTGCTAGATTATTCTGGTGGTATGTTACTGCAAAGCTGCTTGTTTTAGAAGTTGTCAACAACATAAGCTAGCCCAAAGTCAATGCAGTTCTGAATAAATAGCTGCATAAATTAGGCACTGATCTAGCTACATGCAGATGGCAGAGGCTAATGGAGAGATGTTCTGGTTATGGATACTGGTCCACAGACAATCTGGATTCATATGCAGTTACCCACGTAGACAAAATTGGGGTTTTCTTAATTAAGTTCAACATTACAAAGGAATTTTGTATTTCTTGAAGGACAACAGGTGTACATGCCAAAATAAATTTTCAGTTGCTGTAGAGGAAAAGCATGGTTGCAATGAAATGTTTGTCTGTATGTAATAAGTAGTGACAGTGTTTTGTGGCTGAAATTGTCCAGGCACTGAATTCACGTTTGGCTTGTTAACCCCTGTGCAGCAGGGTGGTAATGCTTTTGAAATGTTGCCTCGGCTAATAATATGTATTACTAAAATCAAGTTTTCTACACACAGGAGTAGGTAGACTTGTGTGATAACTTGGTTTAAATGAAAAGAAGTTAGACATAGGTAATCTGGCTGGTCTCCTTATGGTTATTGAGGAGAACGGCAATTGTTTTGCTGGCTCTAAGGACGTTAAGAGACGGGGATTGCTATCACACTTTTGGTTGCCAATACATTTAAAGGAACTGCAAGATGAAGACATTTAGGTGGCATGATAACGATATGTGTTCTGATAGCTGACAGATCAGAACATGTTGTAAAGTAGTACAGACCTGATATTCATCACCTGATTTGGGAAGCAGATCATGAACTCCTTTAAACACTGTTCTGATTTAACAAAAACATTGCTGTAAACAAGATGAGGCTAGAATTACTACCACCACCAATTTCCAAGACACATTGAGGACTATCACAGCTGTCTTCAGATCGCAGTTTACTAAATCATTGAAGTTACAGAAGATCAAAATCTTGATTTATTTAAAAACATGGCTAAACTGAATATATATGCTAATGTCATCATTATAGAATCTCCATTTTCTGGAGATTGCAAACAGTCAAAAGGAATTTGAGACACAATTTTATGATGTATCTTTATTACATGAATGTTATGAACCGTGTTACTGACACTGTCGTTAACAACAAATGCACGAAAGTTACTTAGAGCATAAGGTAAAGTGATGCTCCAAGCAATTTTGAGTATCCTTTGATTTCTTCAAAAATGATTTCATTGTTGCTCCAACACTTAAATAACCATATACCAATATGGTTGAAGAAGCAAAGCAGAATTAATCTATGTATCCACTTCACAGATGGATAGTCAGAGTGCTAAAGAGTAGGTGATGTACTGGAAAGCATTGTACAAGCTGGTAGCCAAATGAAATCCTGGTTGTTATACTTCGGTTGCTAAACATGCTGCGTCTGAGAACTAGTTGTTCCTAGAATGGAGTGTGGGCTGGTTCTTCGCTTGCTTTTCGTTTTGGAAATAAGGTCTTGGAGTCTTTCCTAAGTACTTGAAGCAGGTTTATACCCTCTAAGTTTTTTTCCCAGTGACTTATTGTCTGTATTAGCTTTTAATTTTCTTTGCTAGCTGTCAGTGTCTTTTTTTCCTTGTAGATAGTATGTTGGAAGTCAGTTATTGTGAGGGGCTGGGCTGTTATTCCTATTCCTTTTATGCTTTAGCATGCGGCTGACTAGGTGCTATGTGTGCAGTACTAAGTATTTGTTGTTGGCTCTGTGTGAAGAACTGAAGTTAGACTCTTCTATTCTATACAACTAAACATGCAAGACTACGTAAAATTTTGCATGTAGTAAAACTAAGCAATCTGAAAATTACTTTTTTCCTGACAGAAATTCTCAGTTTACCTGTAGAAATAAATCTTACCTCGTTACTCCCCTGTGCAGTGAAAGAGGAGCAATTATAAGAGGGAGTACCTAAGAGTGGTTCTGTCAACACCAAGTCTTTAGTTGCTGTGATGGTAGTGCAAGGCAGTTAAAAGAAACACTAAGAAATGTCCCCTGTATAAGTTTGCTCTCAAAAGCAACACGATGTTTTAAGGGAACTGTACCACAGAATTGGCTTCTACCAACAGAAATGAAGTTGAGGGGCAAACAAGGAGCATTTAGCAGAAGTCCTGGCTAGAGCTGAAAGCGGCGTAAGGTGGATCCTCTGCCTGACTACTGTGCTGTTTGCTAGCAGCTCTAGCTAATGTCCCGTGAGTTGGAAAAAAACAGGGATTAATGTTACATCTGTATGCAAAAGAATCAGCTACAAAAGTAAATTTGATCGGATATGATCAATTGATACTGCGTACAAAAGATAAGTTGAGAAACACTATGGGGGTTGACTTGTTTTTGAGCATTTTTCATAAAATTAAATATCAATATCATTTCACTTGTATTTTTCAAATCTGATCTATTGTATTTGGCTTCAAATACAAGATTAAATTATTCACATGAAAAAGTGTAAATGAGAATTTGTAACTTGTTTCTGGTATAGTAAAGATTTTTGTAACATACTAATTGTGAAGGGGAGACTTCTAAATTCTGTATTGTTAATGTTTCTCAATTAGTTGTACTAAAGTGTATTATTAGGCTATTTCTCATAAGTACAAGTAAAATAGAGGATGACCGAAGTGACAAAATTATAGCCTTTTTAATACATATTTCTCAGTGGTCTACAGAGCACTCTGCTTTGAAAGAAATTGAGGTATAAGAGCAGGGTTCACTCAAAGAAGCACAGCAAGGAATTTGTCAGATGTTTTCAGTCTCAAGAAATAAAATCTACTGAGTCTCTGAGTGACTGAACTCTGTAAAGGACTTGATTCTGTATATAGACAGTAACCACAGTAAGATACCGCAGTCATTTGAATGCAGCCTGGTGCTTATTCTGAGCAAGTTTGCCATTTATGTCATTACACTTGGTGACTCATCTGCACTGCATCCGATGACGTATTGATGATGCATACATCTGACTTCGTCAGATTGCCTGTTTCCTTTGAGCACTAGTATTCTTTTTAGATGTGCTTCCCACTGTTGAAATTGGGAGTTGCAAATTCCCTAAGCATCCTAATGATGGCTGAAGCAAGTAATACTTGTATTTTCTTTATTTAACTCCATTTCCAATATCTAGTTGGCTGCTATACGTCAGTGGGAATTGTAAAACAAAACAAAACAAAAAAGCCACAAATGAAACACCCACAAAAATGTAATGTCTTTTACATCAGAAGTATTAAAAAAAAACAAAAAAACAGTATCTTTCCTGAAAACTGGACATGCATGTAATGAAAGATGATACTGCTTCCATCAGCTGTAGCTTTGTCAGGGCGAGATCAGCCTTGCTTTGTTTGTTGAGTATTTAGTCAGCAGTCACTTGCATTCGGTATCTGCTACTTAGAAATAAAAGATTCCAAGTGCCATAATGGAAGGAAAAAAAGGGGCTCTACTATTCTAGAGAAAGGGAGGGGTTTAAAACTGAGGCCAAGATAATGCATTGAAACTAGCACTTAACGGTTTAGTTCTTGTGGGGAAAAAAGGTAACTATCGTAGCTTTAGATTGCAGTTTGTAGAGCTTAAAGTTGTAGAAAGCTAATGAGATTTGGACAGGAAGTTAGCAGTGTCACATGTGGTCCACACTGCTGTAAATCAAATGATTTCTGGTTGTGGTCGTCAGTGATTTGATCTAGTACTACTGAAACCAACCGCAAAGCTCCCATGGTAGGTATGCTTGAGCAGAGCTTAAAAGCATTTTTGCTGGCATTACTTGAGTTTGATTCTGACTGACTTGAATAAAAAAATACTGAAACAAAAAGCTCTTAAGGAACTGAGTTGGGACGGAGTGCTTTCAAAGCATGGAGGCTCTTCGGAATCCCACTTCGTGCACCCCCCCTAATCCTTTTACCCTTTTTAATAAAGGCAGTGATAAATTTCAAGACATGGAAATTCACATGATCTCATTTCCTAGTTCTCGGAATATGAATATCCTGAGTAACAACTGCTTTTGCAAGTCTCAAACTACCTGAGTTTTCCTTAGGCTCATAAACGTTATTGGACTGTAATTTTGTGACTAGGATTGCTACCACTGAAAAGGGATGCATGGATGTAGAAAGACAAATTGAATGCTTACAGCAAACAACTTCTCTGTGGTGTTTTAGGATATGTAATAGAGCCAGCAGCATGCATTTATTTTCAGGAAGTGTAATTGATCTTCCAGACATCCATCCTGAACATTGAGGAATAGATTGAAGTTGACAGTTGGTTCTGGTGAGTTATTTGGTTCTCAGGTTAGCTGTTCACAGTAGAGGGACAACTGCTGCAACTGCAGAGAGTCTGCTTCTTAATTGCTCAAGGCTGCATTAGAAGAATTCATCACTACCTCCAACAAATTGCTTTTGGAAGAGAAGCTACTTAGGCTTGTGCAACAACATATTAGTAATAGTAATCAATAGTGAAATACACTGTTAGATAAAACCAATTAGAAGCTATTAAATTATAATTTCACAAGAAATATCCTATCAGTATTTAAGTGAGAATTGGAGGCTTCTTTGTGAACTGAAGCATTACTCTTCAGAAGTAACAAAAACATGTGAACATACTTTACTTTAAAAAATTTCAGCCCATGTGCACACAGAGCACAGGTCTGTATTAGAATAGATGAGATGTACAGTTTTACTCCCTATCCTGAGAAACTTTTCTGTTATACAGATTCAATATTATTTTATAAATGGACCTGTGCACTAGTTGGTTTTCCAAGTCTTGCAGAGATCTCAATTTCTGCAGAGTCTTCAGGCTATCTGACTTGCCTAGATGTACATGCTGTGTAGAGGTTCAGCTAGCTGGGGTAGTGGCTGTGCTTCAGCGTGGCAAAGGAATGCTTCAGGCAGTTTGATGCAAAATGAGGGATTTAGCATAGAGGGACGTGCTGCTTAGGGTAGTACGTGCTCCTATAGTGAGACAGATTTTGGAACTAGAGCTCACTTTGAGCTGCTCTGCAGGTGGGTATGAACAGATTTAATATTGAACCTGGGTAAAGGTAGACTTTAGATGGTGAAACGTGACTTGTTATGCTTGTGTTTAATCTAAAAGTCAAAATTCCAACAGATGGTAGGAAATCTCAGTTTTAGGAGTGGAGTGCCTCTACTGTGATCTAAACCTAAATGTTTTTGTCTGTCTTCTCAATAATATACAATATTGAGAATGTTTTGTTCAGTTGCAGACAGTGTGCTGTTTGTCCTTGTCATGAAAAGAGCAGAAGACAGTCATAACAAATTGGTCACAGTGAATGTTGTAGTAATTGTATGGGCTAAATGGCTGATGACAATTGCTCCAAGGTAAATGAACTCTGTATGATTGTCTTTTTTTTTTCTGAAGAATTCCCTGGGTGTGTTATTCACTGGAAAACAGGGCAATTCTGACCTCAGGGGATAGAACTGAGTGGTTTTGTGATGCTGTGGTTCTGTGCTGGCCTGCTCTTGAATAAATTAATACTTACTGAAAAGGGTGCTCCATTTTCCAACTGTAAACACGAATGATTCCACTAAACAAAAATGAACACCCATCTGTGAATAATAATAAATAAAAGCTTAAGCCAAATGAATAAGAAGCTACGTTGCCACTTTATTATTTGTCTTTTGTTGCTGCATATGACCTTTGGTTGAGTGGAGGTGTTTCTGTAATGCTTACCTATTCTGACAGATCCAAACTCATTTCCTCCAATGGTTAAAAAAAAAAAATAAAATAATGAGAATACTCTTGCTTTTGTGAAGTGCAAAAAAGTACAGACAACACAATACCAAGCACACCATATGGTATGACAAAGCACTAATCACTGAAATAAAATATGTATGTATAACCATCTCTTAGGTATATATTGCAAACTATCAAAATTATAAGGCAGGTTACTTATGATAATGGCACTATTGTTCTCGTTTTATACCATGGAGATTATAAATTCTTTTTTGTTGTTGTTGTTCCCTTCACCAAAATGGTACCTTGTGTATCTTCATTTTAACAGTAGGAAGAATCAATATGGGGACAGAATTGCTCAAGATCAGCCAATTATGTCTTCAGAACTTCCTGTCAGCTTTACAATAGGTAAATGTTAAAATGCTTAGTCCACCTTGTCACGTCTCTACTTTTCTTGAAGCAAAGTCATGTTATTGGGGGCAACAAATGAATGTATTCAAATGAATTTATTGGAACAAAACTTTGGTTTTCCATCTACTGAAGGAGAAGCAGTAAGTTTTAGTCATGCTGACAATATATACAAGCACGAGGCCTGGTATTGTTTAAAAGTAACAACTGACATGGTGGAAAACTATGCATACGTGAAAAAGGGAGAAAGAGGAATAAGAGAGGCAAGGAGGTGATGGGTAGAGATAATGACATGAAAAACTTGATATGCTTTTAAAAGTAGAGAAAAAGTAGAGATGAAGGACTGTGGTAAGAATTGAGTAGTTATTTGTAGGTTTAAAATTGTAATTTCAAGGAAAAATATTAAGGGGGGTGGGCTGAAGGTGAGAGCTGGGTTTCTCTTTCAAAAACTACTCCAAGATAGCAAAACTGAAGTTGTATCTGTCCTAGTCAGAGTGTCCAGATGGACACCATTACAAGTTGATTATAGTGGATTATAGTGATTTCTCTTTTTCTTTATAAACAACAAACCATGAGCAATAGCAGTTACTTCACCTTTCCATGCAGTCATGCATAACACTCTTCCATATGCATGTTTCATTTCACCTATAGAAATATAGGCACATTCTGAAGAATTTTGGAGATATCAACTGTTCTTTCCAAAAAAAAAATACCCGTTTCTTAGGGTTAATGGTCTTGTCTGTGACACCTCAAAGGGAAATGCAAGCTATAGAGTGGTTTCATAAACCTATAATATAACAGGTTTTTGGTTTTTAGATTTTTTTTAAGTTAAAGGATAGTTGCAGAGAAAGTACTTTAACAAGAATGAACAACAATCACTGATGATTAGAATTGTAACTTGCTAAGACATTTGCTAATGACTTTTTGAATTAGCTGCAGAAGACCAGGCTGTTCATAGACTCCCTGACCCAAAGAATTTGGAAATGATCAGCTTTATTTACCCATGACATATGAGACTGAAGTACAAAAGAAAACATAAGTCTGTGTCAGAGGACTTAAAGTAATGAAGATGGGGGTGAGGGGGAATACAGAACTGATAATGTACTGAAACTGAAGCATGACATCAAACCCCCTGTGGTTCATATAGTCATGAAGGAAGTATACTGACTGTCAGAATCCATGCTCCTTCAGGAAAAAATGTAATATAAAATAGATCAGTAATTAGCAAGGAAGTTGGAAGTTGAAGTTGTTTTCCATCTAACTTTGTCAATTCTACCTGACTTCTGTATGGGCATTTAGAGAGAAGATGGATCTTTGTTAGTCTCAGATAACGAAGTTTCAAAGGTTCTTTGACAACTTTGTTCACTTCCTCTACAGTGTGTGCACTTCATTAGTGTATTACTTCTGTCTGCTTAGGTGCGTAACAGAGACTTAGTCAATGACAGTATTTAAATTTACGAAGACCTTGGCTCCCAGGAGCTTTTCCCTATTGGGTCTCACAGAAGCCAATGCAAGATTAACATTCACAGGACCCTTTTGATCCTGTAAGAAAATGCAAATGAAGGACCAAGTAAATTGATGGGGTAGTACAGACAAAAGCACTTTTTTTGTGTAACCTTATGAATAGCTACCAGAAGGTGTTTTGGGGAGTAAGGCTAAACATTTGAAAACCAGAGATTAAAGATGAGTTTTCTGTTCAGACTTGTTTTTCCTGCAATTTCTCTTTGGGATTTGAGCATGAGTTGTCCATTAATTTCAGTAGGCCTAGGTTCCTAAGAGTGCCTCCTGTTATTTTTCACTATTTACTTGGTTGAGAAAGATAGGACTCATTTGTTACTATTCTACTGAAAAGCAAGTTTTGAGATCCTGGTGTGAATAATTTATTAAAAATATATACATATACCTCTACCTAAAATTATATTTAAAAAATCTTGATGAAACACTTCAGTATTTCAGGGCTGTTGATCTCTGCTGTGAAGGATAGTCTTCTTTCCTGGACACTTAATTGTTGAAAGAAATAAAGGTTGAGAATTGTTGCAAGAAATAAAGGTTGAGTTTTCAAATGAGATGTAATGTACTTTGCTTAACATAAACTTCAGTATAATTGGAGTCATCGCCTCCTTTAATGTGTCAAAACCACATATGACAGGTGACAAGACTCTTAAACAAGCCCTCAAAGGTTTCTCTAGACTAGAGCTACAGATTTTCAGGGCTAGCATGAAGCTTGTTAGTTCATGACATTAGTCTGATAGAGTGCAATAGGGTATTAAATTGATTTAAAAAAAAAAAAATACCCAAGTCTGTTCTGGAATTTTTTTCTGTAATAAGTGCTGTTACACCTACACCTACTGTACATGTATCCTTGAAATAAAAGCATTTGATGCTGCACACAGAAGGCTGACTACTTCCACAGCTCCAGGTATCCCTAGAAAATAAGTGGATGCACCTCAAATTGAACCCTGAAATTTAGGTCCAGTGTAAGGCAGCATGTTCTAGGCATAGCACCCTTTTCTTCCTCTTAGGAGTTCAAAAGTAGGTTTTCTTGCAAGCACTAACTACTAGTTTGTTTCTTAAACTTTTTCATGTGCATATATTGGGGCTATCTGCCTGGGTTTCTAACCAGCAGAACATGAGTGTTTTTGTAGATTTTTTTTTCCACCCTCCCTGTTTTCTGGCAAATCAAATCCATGGGAAAAACTCTTCCTGGGAAAGACTCTTTCAGCCCTCCTGCTTGCAGCAAGATGCTCACACACATAAGAAAGCCCCATCAACTGTAACCAAAGCTTTAGTTTGAATACCTTAAATATTTAAGATGCCCTGCATTATGTTCTTGAACAACACGTAACTAATGATCAAAACAAATACAGTGTGTAATATGTTTGTAATTTGTGGCAAGGATCAAGTTCGTGTGTGTGAGCCTGCCAGAAAAAATAACGAACTGCTAGAAACAACCAATTAGATTGTCTGTAACTTTTAGATGAAGCATGATGAATTAATAATAAAATTAAGCTAATAAAAGAAGGGTGCCTAGTTAAAAAAAATAAAACAAACAGTGGATGTCTTTCTCTGTAAACCTAAGTCATATTAACCTTGTAATTTGCATGCGGTAAATTTCCTGATCTTTTGTCCCGGTATCTGGAAATGGGAAAACTATTTTATTTGCTTTTATAATCACTAGAATAACCCAGGAAAAATAGCTTTCCCCATTTCATTACTACTTAATGTAGATAGAGAATCAAAGTTATGGAAATGACAAGATGAATTCATCCTACCGTTCTTTTGTTATATAGCTGGGGTTCATGAATACAGATGTGATTTACACCACTGGATTTGTTATCTTATGAAGCTAGAGATCCAGCACTGCTGCAAGTTTCTCAACTTCATGAAATCCTGATGTATGCTTCTATGAAAAACTCCGTTAAATTCAAAAAGTTGTGTTTTAAATTAATTTTCAGAGGGTTTCAGGATTTGAAAATTGGGTGTGCTTAATAAATAGTTTCTTTTGAGCTTGCAGGAAGGTATTTGCAAATCTTAATATGGCAACTCATCCTGGGATTCAAAGGTGAAATTTTGAATGGTAGTCAGGTTGGGAGTTCTTAGGTAGGGTCTGATATTAAGCATGATTATTCTGAGAAGAAACACTGAAGGCATAGAGGCAGACTTTCTTCATCCTCCTACTCTCTTAGAGCCTTGCAGCTGATGCAGAGGATGTGGTCACAAGGGTCTGTCCTGTCCTTGAGTAGGACAAATGCAGCAGCCCTAGCGCCTGGTCCTTTAAACCAGTCTGGTGCTCTGCCTCAGCATCAGGAGGTGGCCGTTTTCGCATTCCTTACGTGCCCCAGACCATTCTGTACATTGCTCATGATGCACATATCTCTCTGCAAGAGTTATCTCAATGTCCTAAAAAGCTTTTGGTAAAATCACTGTAACTGGCTTTAAGGAGGAGAGAGACTTGACTTGATATGAATGGTAGGTTACTTTCCTAGATCAAAACCAATGAAATTGGAAAAAAGACTAAAAAATGTTGTTTACAGCATGGGAAAATTATTTTCTAATAGAACTTGGAGCACAAAGAAAAACTTATTAATAATTTAGAAAGGAGTATTAATGGGCGTTGAAAAAATTGGCTGCAGACAATAGATCATTTGGAAAGAATGGGGAGGCTAACGTGGAAAAACTCATCAGAAACAAATAACTGGCAGATTTAGGGTAGATAAATTTAAGAAAAAGTCTGCACAATAGAGTTAAGTTATAAAGACTTATAATTGCTACATCAAAGTTCCTGCAGGAAAAGTATTTCATTGTTCTTTTAAGAGAGCAGCAAACACCTCAGCTGCTCAACACTCCCCTCTCCCCCCCCACATACCCCCCCCCCCCCCCAAAAAAAAACACCTACTGAAGTCATTAACTACTTTACAAGAATTATAATGGGAGTACACCTATGTCAAGAAGCACCATAGCATAAGAATAGTACACCAAATAAACTGAAAAATAATTGATTTAACAGAGATGAGGCTTAATACTCATTTAATGAGATGTTTTCTTATCAAAATTCTTTTAAGAGAACTGATTTGTGCAGAATATCAGATAGTAAGGAATTAATTAAAATGGTTTGTATAAGAATGTGGCTGTTAGTAGAATAGGTTAAGAGAAATAAATAAAAGTTTTCAAGTTTGTTTTATTTAGACATAAACTGTAAGCCTCAGAAAGGAAATTAGCTATTATCTGAAATTAACCTGCCTGTCAGAATCCTGAATAGCAGTTATCGAGTTACTCCTATGAAATACCAAAAAAAAAAAAAAAAGGCAACTATATAAAAGTTGTTTTTGTAAATCTGGTATAATATTTTTTTCTAGTTTGTAGCTCTGAGAATATATGCAAAAACAAAGCTCTGAAGCATATCACCTTAGTTCATTTTTGAGACTGAGTACGTTTCTAACTGTATGCTGTAATATCTATATATTTTTTTAATCCTGTTACAGTTTTCAGGCTTGCAAAGACCACATTTCTGTTAACCTGATAGTATAGTTACATGAAAAACATCTGTCAATTATTCAGATGATTTACAATTATTTACTACTTAAAATGAGATTTTTATGCAGCTGACTAGAGACCTATGCCACTTCTAAGGAAGTTATGCAGCAGTGTTTATTCATCACCACCTGCTGATTTGAGAGCAGCAAGAATCACAAATAGAGCTGCTATATGGCTGAAGAATATGAATGCCCCAAAAGGAGAATGGCTAAAGAAAGGCAAATATATATATATGTCACATACACAGTATATCATCAGTAACATGCCAATTGGATTTGAAAGGTATATTGCCAGGCTGTACGAAAACTATAAGCAGTATCACCTTGTATAAAGTTCAAATAAAATTCTATTTTTTCAATCTACGTTTCTATACAGAGCTTACTACCTGAAGACAAAAAGGGCTAAGATTTTGACTATTTAGTTTGAAAATGTTTGTTTTCAGGTGACTGGTCTTCTCCACAGCTTTATGGACTTTTTTTTTTCATCTCATTTCTTTCTCCAAGTTTTTTGTTATCCATCCCCCAACAAGTAACTTTTAATTTTTCAAAAAGATGTTACTCTTATTATTACCAAGAGAGACTGGTGATTCTTCATGAGTCTGATAAATGGCATAATCCTGCCAGTTGCTTAGTGTATTTGGCACTTACTCAGCCTTGTCTGCTTCTAGCAAGAGCTGTAGTGCAAGGCATCCTGAGTACCTGAATCCAACAAGGTATTACTGCCTAAGATGGAAAATAGATTTTTAAAAATTAGAAAGTCCAACAAAATGGATGAGTGGTTTCAGAAAGCACTTTTAGGCTGGATGAAAGTATTCAGGGATATCAAACCTAAACTCCAAAGGGTTGTACTCTAAGCCATATTTATTGATGTTCTGCGTATGTTCTTTGCTAAGTTCTAGATCACTCGTCATTATATGGGGATTTCCAAGTTTCAGAAAGTCTAACAGCTCAGGAGATCAAAGAGCTTCCAATGGAGCTTGGTTTATTTTATGTATGCATTGGTATATTTTTCGTTTCCTAAATAAAAATAAATGTACAAATGTTCAATTTTATTGGAGTGGAATTAAATGCTCCTGTAAGTTAGAATAGCACTAAGATAAGGGTTCAGTTGTTTGGTTTATCAGGCATTGTAATTACTCCTAGTATGAGTAATTTAAATAATTGAAGTGGAATGAGTGGTTTGTCTCCAGTTAAATTAAACCCACCACAGTTACCTAAGGTATCTAATCTTATCTTGCTTCAGAACATTTCTGCAATCAGGCTCAGTCAAGCCACCTGAAATTATGGCTGTAAAGGTTTGAGCAAGGTTGGGGAGAAACAATAATGTGTTATTGAATGTGTAATAATAACATAGTATAATTTCTAACTATAGAAATGTGGTTTTAAGACTCTTGTATTCAGCACTGTTCAAGATTCTGCAGCAGGCTGAGTAGTTCACTTTGTGGAAGGATGCCAAGGGTAAGAAGTTGAAGTATTAAAGAGTTTAAAGGTTAGTATAGGGATATTAGAAAGATTTTGGTAAAGGAAGGTATCTTCTCTCGATGATGACAAACACAAAATGGGAAGTTTACTTCCCTAAATCCTATACGTTATGGTTCTTGATCATGTAGTCTGCTATCACATTAACCTTTTGGTGGGCTTCATGTGGTAGCTTACAGTCCTCTGACAGATTGTGTAATTAAAGATAATTATATGCCTGGTTTGTAATCTGGAAAACCTATTCTTTCTGTTAAAATCTGATGGAATGAAGCCCAGTTAAAAAAACTACAATAGCAAAATCTTGAACTATCTAACAATAAAGGTCATTTAGTATGAGAATATAAAGATCAAAGAAAATATGTGAAAGCTTAATATGGAATAAGTTATCAAATTTCTTATAGGACTGAGTAAACTAAAGGAAACCACGAAGTATTAACTTGCATTTTGCAGGTATACAGTACTTTCTGAAGTTATTCCTACTGTTTATAAACCTTTTAATTGTCAGATTTTTTAAAAAGTGTTTTGCACATGAATCTTCAGTAGCTAAAGAAAAGTGATTAACTCAAGGATTGTATAAAAAAATCAAACAATGGTTCTTCATAAGCTAAGACTTGATTTAATACACTGTAGAGGGTAACCATCTAAAATGTCCTGGCTTGGCCTAGATAAATAACAAACATCACTAGGAATGCTCTAATAATGTATTGAGTTAATCTTTGTCACACCTGTTCTGTTACAGATAAAAGTCAATAGCCAAGAAGGTCTCCGTACAGTATGAATTGATAATAATTCTTTGTTTACCATTTCTAACATATAACCTCCCTTTGTGGCTTCTTAATTCTATATTGGACAACACTCCATATTAATGTATTGCTTCATACTTCAATTTGACTTATATTGATAATGGGCTCACCTTCTGGAGAGTCAAAAAAAAAAAAAAAACCACAACCCAACAGCCTATTGTGATGGCAACCTAGCTGCAAATCTGCTAGTTTGGAAAGGGACACGAGGATTGTGGTGTTTAATTTGAAGGCTATAGCAACATGATATTAATATGAAGGCTATAGCAACATACTTCATCCTTATCCTCCAAGAGTCTCAGTCCACTAATTCCTTAACTGTGGCTTAAAAAAAAAATAAAAAATCTTGCTATACCTTTCATCATAGACAAGTACAAGTCTGAAGAGTAAGCAGAAATGTGTCTAAATTAATATGTAGATCATGTGTTCTCCTATTTGTAGAACAACAACAAAGCCGTTTACCTTGTTATTGTTTTTTCTCCTTTCCTTAATTTAATTTTCCTATTTAAGTCATTTACTGTAGGTCAACCTTCTGCTGGGTACCTTGGCTACAAGCAATAGTCAAGATAATCTCTCGGTCACTTACTTAAAACTATGAAAAGATATGCTGCTTTAAGTGCAGAGAGGTTTGTCTTCTGAGAGACTCGGAATATAACCTCGTAAAGATAGAGCGTTAGAACTACCAGAGAAATGCTTTGGATTTGGTGGTGTATGTTTTCAGTGAAGCTAACCTTGAAAATTGAATATAACTACAAATTTAGTTGAAAATACAGGAAAAGATAGTTCTAAATACATAATTTCATAGTCGTATCTCACGTTTAATGTGTGCAGAATCTGAAATGTGTCTTTAAGCAGAACTTTAGGAAGCTCACTATCAGTGGGCTGAGCAATGTATTATCACCTACGAGGTACTGTATGAATGTGCTCAGTCTTCATGCCAGACAAAGGGAGCTTAAACAATTCAAGTGCCATTAGAGGGTAGCGTTCTGTATCATGGTAGGTACTGTAGGTCAAGGTATTGTTTTACTTCGCTTAGGCCACAATGAAGACTTGCTTTTCCTAGCGAATTACACTGTAAAGTGCTTTTTCTGCAGGTCTTTATTGAAATGCAAGTGTGGACCACATCAGCCTACCTCATGCAGAGTTCAAATAAATGACTTTTCCACAGAACCTACTGTGGTTAAAAAACGGAATTGGAAAACTGCATAGTTACATAGATAGAAACCATTTTGCACGCTGTTCTTCAATGTCGACCTTTGCATGAGCTCATTGTGACCCAGTTTTGCTATGATAAAAAAAATCATATCCCTTCTCCAACCTTCTAACCAGTGGTAATAAAACTAGAATAGTTGTTAGACATACAGGCTGTTGCAAGAATTGATGTTCCTTGAGAGAAAGCAATGATCCACCCAGCAATAAGGTGACTGTTTGGAGCTTTTCTTTTAGATGTGTGCCCTGATACGGTCCCTTGTGTCATTATTGGTTTCTCCAGCATAGCTTTCCATCTTAATGCTGGTCTATTTTCCTTTTACTTTCCCTAATAGAAAACTAGGTTAGGGAGGAAATATGGGAGTAGACAGAGGATCTGTTGCGATGATAGGTGTTGTGTGCTTGTGTTACTCTTAAGGGATTCACGTGTGAATATTTTTTCCAGATTTTAGAATATCTATAAGGACAGTGCATGAATGAGCGTTGACTTTTAATTATGAATGGAAATAATAAAGCAAAAAGTTTGTTCCTGTAAATAGAAAATATATCTGTCTTGAAGAAAATAACAGAATGGTCTATATATCTATCTAGTTGGTTACACAGGGTTTTAGTGTTACAGTCATTTTAACATCCATTTAAGCATGGGAATTTCAATAAGATTTTGGAGATGTCTGAACTCTGTCTTGAGGTATCTTGCCTACACCTCTTGTTTAAACTTTTCCAAAATGACCATGCATGAGATGGTTTTTTCACACTTGTGAGTGCATTTCCCTTCTGCCCTGCAGCAGTCTTCACGTGGCAGAAGAGGGCTCGTTTGCCTTTTTCAGTATGTTCCTCCCTATCAGTCTTTTAGGTTTTTCAGTTATCTTAAAAACAGGCTGATTCACTCTTCTTTTAAAATGATTACTTTGCAGTTTTAACAGCTTTTGTATTTATGTGAACATAATTTTACATCCTGTTTCATCTAAAGAAAGTGTGGACTATGTTTTGGAAGCATGTTCAAACCTCTTACCTTATCACTTTGGTTGCAAGGTGAGCTAGAGAAAGAAACAGAGCTTAAGGATTGCAACTTGATCTGGACTGGGCCAAAATATATAAATTGAATCAAAGTCTAATTGATAAGACATCTTGGGTGACATATGGTACATCCTAGGCTTGACCAGGTTCTTAGCAATGATAAAATGGTGCATTTTATGAAATGTAGAAATGACATGAAAAAGTAATCTTAGATGCCACAGCTCTGAAATGTAGTTTTTGTTGGTTTGTATTGTTTAAAGATGAAGAAATTGTTGTAAGGTAATTAATTAGAAATACTATGACTTTGGTTTTGATTTGAAAGTCAGGAATGCTGGAGTAAATGAGAAAAAAACAAGTTTTTTGAGCATTATTTTCTCTTGGTGCCATCAAAACTTAGATTTATGTGAAGTTTTTTTTTTTTTTTTTTTTTTTTACATTTGGGGTGTTGCATTAGTTTGTTCTATTTTGGCTCCTACAGTGCACCTTTTGAGTATAAATGCTTTGCAGAATGGCAAATGACGACAGGAATTGTGAAACCTAAACAGCACAAATGGATTACTGTTATTCCTTAGTTCTTGACTAAGATAAGGCATTTTTTTAATCAATCTTAGGTGAAAACTATTTGAGAATCGTAAAGGTATCAGGATTTATATTTTCCTAGCCTTTCAAAAACTATTTAATCACTCTAATAATTACCTACTTTGTTTTTGGTGACTACCTAAAGGTCTATTGCAATATCTGTGTAGGACTGCATCATGCTCTAGCTGAAATGTAACAAGCGAAACAGGGTATCATCTATCAACTTTCTAGACAGATGTTTAAGGCTCACTGAAGATATGGAAATATGTTAAACCTCTTTTATCAACTTGATTAATTCAATTAAACATTTGCATTCACTGAGTAATGTCTTTTTTTTGGGGGGGGGGATTGATACTGAATATAAACTTGTTAGTCATTCTCTAGATTGTCAGGACTTCATTTTTGTTTTTAACTAAGGCGCATTAACTCATACACTGTCATTAATGAGATTGCAGCTTGATAGCTGATTCTTCTTTCATATAGATTAAGGGTTGGAAACCAGAATTAGACTCAAAGCTTTGTAACCTAGTACTGTATTAAAAAGCCAAAATAAAACCCAAACAAACCCTTCTCGATATCTATTCAAATGTGAACAGTAACACTCATGAAAGAATTGAAGTCCCAAGTTATTTTGGGTTGGTTTAAGTAAAATGTTTTTTTTTGGGGCGTTGGTTTAAGTAAATGTTTTTCTGCAGTGTTTTTTGTTTTTTTCTTTGGAAAATGTAAACTAAATAAAAAGCTTTCTAAAATAATTTTTAGACTACTTATTCCCCCCCCCCCCCCACGCCTACATCTTTTTTTTTGTTGGTGTTGAATAATTCAGTGGAAAATTACTAAACGGTCTCAATAATGCTAATTGAAATTAAAAGGTAGTGACACCGTAATTAATCAAGTGTTCAACTTGGTTTTGTATTAGTACTTTTAAAATATGCCTGGTATTTTTAAGTAGATGTCTAATTCAATATACCTACAGGTTTTAATTTGAAACTATAAATGAGTAAAGAAGAAGAATTCCTGTGTTACGAAACCTTTTAGGTCAGATTCTGAGAAAACAGTGATTTAGCTGAATTCAGTGGAACCATTAAGGTTTTCATGAGCTCAGTATCTTTGTTCTGAGCTTATATTTTCGTTGTCTTTTTCAGTTTTCACTGTAGATAGGATCACAGATGGCTACAGAGAAGTACAGATGCTGTTTTCCTACTGTGGTTTCCAGTACTGCACAGGGAGGCAAATGCAATGACTTAATATCCAATTTTTTTCAGGTAGATCGAACAAAAATGTCCCTGTCATACTCGTTTGGTCTGCTTGACTGATTCTTTATGCTGTTCATTACCATACATTTGTATGGACTGTGTAAGTTTTAGATGCTGAATGATATGTGCATTAAATGTATGTACAATTAGTACAATAAATATATTTAATGATGTGATAGTCTGATATAACTGCTTCAGATGGCATTTACTTTGTGTTGAAAAAATGGTGCAATTGTTCTGTTATAATGCAGAGACCTGCAAGAGTTTCTAACTATGCAATTATAATATTAGTGTGACAATCTTGCTGTTGATGTAATGCAGCAATTTTCTCTGAATTCCCATTAATTCTATATTTATGGCATATTGATACGATCTTGATAATATAATTCTAATGCATGTCATATCTAATAAAGGTTGATTTAGAGCTGCACTTTTCTTAGCTTTTCAAGAACTATTTATTTCATAGGATATAACAGAAAACAGTTGGAAATATTAAGAATTTCTCTTTATTTTTTTCAAGGAAATCCAGTTATGTGCTAGAGCCTTACACTACTTCTGCTTTATTGTGAAAAGCTATGCAGACTTGCTAAGGAGAGGGTATGGAAAGGCGCCTGTGTATATCGCTGGTACAAATGAGATCATGCAGCATGTTCTAGTACAACTCTGAAGATAACATGGAACATTGTCCTCTGCTCACAGTCTCTTATGGTATCCTCTTTTGGGCATAAAAGCGCTGTAACTACTTGTTTATTGTGAAACAATAGAGTAAAGCAAGCAAAATATAGAACAAACTGGAAAGCATATTTATGAGCACCATAAATAGCTATAACAGTTGCAGGTTGACACAATAAAGGTACTGTTTATGCATTTTTTCTACACTAACAGTAATTATACTGCACATTATCTAAATCTCCAGTTATACTTTCTGTTGAGATTACTCATGATGGTATGTAGCACGAAGTCATAAATACTTAGTGTAACATGGGATTCCTGTTGAGGAGCTTATCAGTCGTAGCTTCTCTGTGATTCCCTCCCCCCTGCCCCAAAAATGACTCAAGTTATTTCACACCATAGGTTCCTAAAAGGTCAACGGTGCTCTAATTATATATTAATTTATCAAAAATGCTTAAGTACTGTGGGCATATGTGTCTCAGTAGCGTGGATATCAACTCTGATATTTGGATCGTTGGGATATTTGTCAAATTCAACACTGAAATAGCCTATTGACTTAGTTGTAATAATTCTCTTGGCTCACGTTCAATCTCATTAGAACCGTAGAAGGCCAAATACTTTACAATAATTGGATTTAATTTCTTTCTAAACACTTTTTTATTTATTTATTTATAACTGGTGGTGAGTTAGGATTCAAATACAGTACTAGGAGAGGAGATCTGTCGTATATGTAAGTATGGGTGCCCGCCAGCCTTTAATGTTTTAAATTGAGAGGGGAAACAGCAAGCACGTTTGAAATGACTAAAAATACTTTGAGAAAAAATATTGGTTTAGCTTTTTTAGTGTTCTTTATTCAGTGCCTTAATTTCTGAAAGAAAACTTTGTGATGCTGTAATGAATTGATGATAAACTACTTGATGCTCCACTGAACTAAGTATGATATATTCAGCTTAAGAAGAGAATTCTTAAAAACAAACAAACAAAAAAAACAACACGTTTCTTACATTGTAAAAACTGTTCTGTTCTCACACAAGGTCAGACCAAATATGCATTAGAGAAGTCCTCTTGAACTCAGACTTGAAAAATAATAAAATTAAAAAAAAAAAAATTTGAAAAAAAATTAACAAGTTCTTACAGCAAGTTTTAGCATGCTTCTGACGTATGTTGAACCTTACACCCAGAGTAAGTCCATCCATTGTGGAAGAAGTAGGAATGATTCCTGAACCTTTCAGGGCTACTCAGATGTGACTGAAACTTGTTGTTATTGGCTTATTTTGCTGAAAATACTATTAAGCTATTGTTGCCTAGCCTTTTCAGCTTTTAACCCAATTAGTCTCACAAATGGAAAAAAATCTTTTTTTGAGAATTGATTTTAATTTTGTCTGGGAGGATTACCAGTATCTTTTGTTTTACAGAAGTCAGACTTAAGCAACTTAACATTATGTATTAAGCAAGGGATTATTTCAGATTTAAACAATAAATAATTCTTTAACTGCTTGTGTGTGAATTGTCGTATTGCCTTTGTATGCACGTATTCTTTCTACCTTCGGCGTATAATGCATGTTGACTTCAACCGCATTCAATTTTGGTATGAGATGGCAGATTTGCCCCAAGGTATCTGGTGGATATAAGCAAACCCCATCTCTGAGATGCTGACAAAAAAAAAAAAGTAAGTTCTGAAGGAAACAACTGCTGCCTTGAAACACTGTTTCTGAAGATGTCTTAACTCGTTTTTTTCTGACGTTGGTGAACCTGGTAGATTTTGTGATTTAGATTTCAACTAGTCTAGTAATAAAATGAGAAGGCTTGGTGAAACCTTGGACTTGGTGTGCTTGATAATATGTTGTCTGAGTAACACAAGTGACAGCATCTCCATGTTATAGGGATAACCTGTTTTAGGTATGTGAGGGGCTGTTATAACAGCTTCTGCTTCACAGACTTCCAAACACACACACACACAAAAAAACTTTTAGTTTTTCTTAATACTAAATAGTGCACTACAGGTTATTTGTATATGTTGAGGGCTTATCTAGTTCTTAAACTTGTACAACTTACACATCAAGAAGTAAAGAAGACTGGATTTTCCTATTACTGTTTTCTTTCAATTCCTCCCAATTCCTCCCTTCTCTCTAGCACATGTAAACTAAACTTATAGTGAAGTGATTCAGCACTGCTGACTCAGTGGTCAAGAAAGAGAAGTCGAGAAATTCCTTACTAAGTTGGCTTTGCTCTTGTTTCCTACCTTCTGAAATCCTAGAACTTTTGGCCATAAGTAGTGGTTGGATCAAGTCTTGCTGTCACTTCCAGAATTACTGCAGTTGTAATATTACATAAAATGTAGGCTTTCCATGTGTAATAAAGCTAGGCAGCCAAGATATGTTAAGTATGTAATATATAATCAGTGCTGTTTTGGACAGTGGATAAAGAAGTTTAACAGAATGAAATCAAAAACTTTTTTCAATAATCACACACCTGTGAAATTACTTGTTTCTCTGCATTTCAACAGCAGACCCCAGTGGGCTGCATGGATTTGCTAAAGGTGCATGGGATAACTTGAGCTGAAAATCTAGCCTGCTCAAAGCAAGGGTAATTATGAAGTTAAATGTATTTATTTTATTATTTTAATGAACTTCTGAATCGACTGGTTCTTAGCTAACAGCGAGGAGCTACCTTGAAAATATTTTAGAAGTTTAAATGACCTTCAAAATGACTTTGGCAGCAGCCATTTCTGAACTCTGAAATTTAAGCTATTATTCCAACAGTGATAGTCAGGGCATTTTTCTTTTTTGGTACTAAAGTTAGGCACACTTCTTGGGCACTTGCATCTTTCGTTTAGCTGAATACAGATGAAGTTTCAATGAATTCTGAGTTCATATTTCTAACTTGCTATTTTTTTATAGGATGGTATTTAAGCTTCTTACTGGAAAATTAAATTTAATACTTAAAAAAAAACGTGATGACATATCAGGCTTCCTCTAAAGATGCTTGTGCAAGTCTCATGAATTAGTTTTGATTCTGAATACTTACTATTCCATGTGTGTGCTTGTAAGAGTAATAATAAATATCCTGTCTCACCTGAAACACATACTTTTACATGCAATTGAAGGTGGTCTTAAGAAACTGGTGGAAACTTGCCCATGTTTTACCCACTTTTGTCACTCATGTGCCTTCCTTTCCCATGCAGACAACTCATGAGGCACCATTCAGAACAAGGGGATTCCTACAGTATTTATGAAAGCATGTGTTGAAATTTTAGCTGTGAGTCAGTCACTCCAAACCTATTATCTCACAAAGTCATTTTTGCTAATACGTCAGGTCTCAGTCACAAGAGCATTAATACAATTAATGCATGCAGTTGATGTATGTGTTTATGCTGCTTGTGTTTATGCAAGTGGATATGAAATACTGGGCCCAAGTACTTTCCAATATTTCACCTAAGACCTTTACCTTTCTGTTTTGGTAAGAACAGTTTGCTCTTCAGCATCTTAGCACACGTACTGAGAGTTCAGTTAAATCAAGGAGTATTTCCAAAGGCAGAAACTCAGTCTACTAGGTAAGGGAAGAATGAGAAGGTGGAGTCGGAAAAACAGGATAAAAAGTTGTAAAAATAAGATTGTCTTATTACTATTATTATTCAAGTGTTTTAGACTGGTTTACATTTACTGGCTCCTACTCTTCCATCTTTACAGGAGGAGGAGTTCTTACAAGCAAGATTCTGGATCGCTAATCTACAAAGGTCAGTGCTCCTGAGATATTTTTCAAAAACATACAAAATGTACCTGATTTAGGAACTACTAACATAAGGGGCAGAGAGAGAGACAAACTCCCGTTGGTGATGTTAACCAACCTTCTAATAAGGCTGTGCGTGCGGCAGTGTAACATAAAGAGGAGACAGTTGCTTTCTCAGTTGTCAGCAAAGAAGAGAAACTGGCTCCTGTAGGTCTTGTCCCTTCTGCTCCTGCTTAACAAGCATTACCGTCTCAGAATTACACTGGTAGCTATTTTGCATCCCTGAGGTCTGCGATATGTCCATTACCTAGCTCATAACAACTACCCTTAAGTATTGTTGCCCGCTTTTCTATTTCCTGTTATTTAAATTTCCTGTTATTTAACTTGCCATTTATCAGACTTCAAAGATTGTTATTACTTGGGAACTCAGTGTCTAGTATTTATCCAACATATTGCAGTTCTATGTCTTACTATAAAAGTATATCAAGTTACTGTTCTAGTTATCTATAATGATGCTACAGTTCAACAAAAATAGATGTGTGTGTGCATTCATGTATCTATGTTTGTATACAAACATAAAATAAAATCTGGCATTCTCTGCACTGCAGTAGTGATATAGCATCTAAATCATAATAGAGTCTGCTTAATAGAGTACTGGCCATGATATTGGGATGATTGAGCTCTGCCCGAAGCTTTGCTTCAGTTCATAGTCTTTCACTAATAATAATGATCCTAAAAGCATACTGAAATTAAATGTATTATATTTTCCGAAGTGTCGTGCCTTTATTCTTCTGAAAATATTCGGTGTAAAGTCTTGTGAAGACTTCCACATTGACAATTTTGTTGTTGTACAACAAGATATGTTAATGGGCTGCTTCATTAAGTGCATTTATAGAAATTTCTATCAGCACATATGCATTCAAGATAACTGAATCACATATGCCATTACTTCATGATTCTTTCTTTTTTCTTACTGCTATTTCCAAAGAATGAAAGTAAAATTGGAACCCCTGCTAAAATAGTTACTTTATTTAAAAGAAAAAAAAAAAAGGCATAAGTGAATGTTTTTCTGTTCTGGCAAACGTAAGCGTGTACTATATTATTCAAAGGAAGAGAGAAGATTTCTCTCCCTAAAACAGGTTACGATCTTCCCATATTATCAGTGTATTTAGCCAAACTTGCAAGAGTCTGTGTGATGACTACTTGGCACTTCTAAGGAAATGTATAATTTTTCAGTTTCGTAATAATTGTCCCATTGTTTTATTCTTTTATATATTTAATGTGTAGGTATTCGTACAAGAACATATATAATCACCTTAATTCTTCTTGCTATTCTAGGAGAGTGATTATATATTCAATAAGACTGTCAATAAATTTAACCAAAAAGGGGAAAAATTTAATTGTGAGAGAAAATAAAATATTTTTAAATTGTGTGTGTAATGTTTTTATATGGAAAGTTTCTATCAAAGCTCTTTGAAGTTTGTTATGTGTCAATGTGATTTCCCACCTTTAAGTACGCATAGCACCAAACAAATAGACTTTGTAAAGCCAAGAAATTCTATAGTTCTCATTTTTTATATAAATGATTATTTTCTTAAGGTGTACCTCATGCTGTTAAGATAGATCTCCTCTAGAAAAAATAACAACAACAAAATCTCTGAAGCTCAGGATCTGGGTTATTTAGTTGTACTGGAGGGCTAAAAGGTTGTCTTTTTATGCGTCTTCAGGTGAACAGCTTGAGCACAATCAAGTCTGACAACAGTAGCATTTAAGATTAAGTGTCTTGTCCTTAATTGTAGAAGAAGTTTGCCTCTAAAACTCCAGCTTTTCTTATATCCTACCTCCATTCACCACTGAGCATTTCCCTTAAGAGTAATACAACTTCATCTGAGCATATTAGGGTTGCAGTTGCTGTAATCCTGGGTTAGCTGCTGCTGCGATTTAATAGTCTGGTTGTGTACAGGCTGTGCCTAAGCGGACTGAGATTCCCCATTCCCATATCATGACCTCAGATGGGAAAATTTGCTGGAAATACCTTCACACTGAGTCTGAGGTGTTCATAGGCTGAAACTGAGCTGCAGCATTATTTTCTTAAATTATCTTCATAGGATATTCACATGTGAGTAGGACTAAAGTAGCAGTGTTGGAAAGCATGATAAGTTCCTAATAGTTCAGTCAGTTCTGATGAAGGTGGAGAAATTATGCGAAGAACAGTAAAGTGACATCTGGATGCTGCCAGACTCCTTGAGCTGGTGTCACCCAACTTCATGTTGAGTTCCTCTTCCTTGTAAGGATGGTGAGAACCCTGAGCAGAAACCAAGACTTTGCAAAAGGCCTCTCTATTGATCTGTCTGCCCCTCACCCCCCAAAAAGAGGCAAAATTTGAGATTAATTCCTTAAGTTGCAAAATTCCATGATGTGTGTTAAACATGCTTAACTTTAGTCATAAATGATTCTCTTGTGATTCTCTTGATGTACCACTGCCTTCTCCTGCCTCTTCTTCCACCCTATATGTTTGCATATAAAGGAAGGATAGAAGAACTTTTAGCTGCTCATTCTTAGGTGCCTGAGAGGTGTCTAGTAGCCTGGGAAGGTTGGCTTTTTCTGGAAGAGAAAACGACAAGCTGACTGCACTTTTTATGACCTTTTTACTGTTCTGCCATAAGTATCCATGGTAACATGACTGTTTCTTTCATGCTGGTATTGTAGCATCAAAATAACAATAAATGCTGATTTAAATTAATGTGATTGAATAGAACTTGCTGCTAGGTGTGCTGGAAAAAATAGTATACTTGGGACACAAACAGAAGTTGTCAGACATCATTTTATTCTTTTTTTTTTGGTTATGTACGTTGCCTTTTTCTTTTCTTTCTCTCGCTCTCATTTGATCAGGAAGTGTATGTAATTTAATTTATTAATTCTGTCTGTATGCCATGTAAGTGCCTTATTAAGGGTCAAACTTTGCTTTGATACAATCCCAAATTACTCCTCAAACAGTTGAATGCAATGACGCACCAGCTTATGCTATGGAAACTTTTATGCAAGTGATGTATAATGTAGTTTCTGGATGCCTTTCATATGACCCCCAAAACACATAGACAGCTAGAACTCTCCCTTACGATGATCAGATCTTGTTCACTTGTAGACCAGTGTGTTTTTTTGTAGCGTGTAGAAAGTTGATTTTTGTTTAAATGATGTGTTCTTGTATGATTTGCCATCCCGCCAACTTCACTTGTGTCAGGGAAGGGAATACTTAAATTCTGAAAGCATCTTTATCAAACAAGGTCATTTATTTATTTGTTTAATCAAGATTAAGTAAAAACGGACAAAGCGGGAAAAAAAGTCTTAAATGTTCTCAAAGTCTTATGAATTGTTTCTGGTGGCTGAAGGGTTTTAGAGATGACATCAGTGTTTTCAAAATATAATTTTGTAAGCTGTTTGTGTTCTCTGAACTTGATGTGGTAGTGGAGTGAATGAATATATAATGGAAATTTAACTTGTGAACTGTAACTGCACAGAAGTGATACCTTTCCAGATCTAGTCTGGCAGGCTGATTTGTAACTTGACACCTACTTCAAACAATTCCTGCCTCTGTCTCATGAATCTTGTACAGATTCACTTCAAACAAATGGAGACTCTGATTATAAAATATAGGTGTTTCTTTAATTGCATTTTCTTTCTTCTTCCAGGAAGAATTCCTAAGATCTGTTCTGCTACTACAACCTTAAAACAAAGTGCTAGCCACTGCGTTCTCATCCCTCCCTGGCTGCCACTTAAACGGCGAGTAGTAACAAATCCTTCAGGACGAGACTAGAGCAGCCAGCGTGTTGAATAATCACAGGCGATCAGGCTGTGGGCTTGCAGCAGCAGCTTGCTGCCTCGTGACATCACTCCTGGAGCTCAAATCCCACTCCGAGCTCCCTCCGTTAGTCGGTCCGTTGGTCTGTCTGCTTACACAGAGCCACGGACCTCACACGCCGGGCAGGCAGCTCCCTCAGGCAAGGCTCAGGAGCTGCTGGGAGAAGAGAGGGGGTAAGAGACAGTGTGAAGAGCGATTAGTGGAGAACGGAACAAAACAGCGGAGCTACAGGATGAAATTCATCTGTGCTTATTACTTGCTGCCTCTTTTTCCTGCACTAGTCTTCAGCACTAGGTGAGTACAGAGAGCTATTTTGTGTATAGTTCTCCCGTTTTATTTGCTGTTTATTCTTTTAGATTCAGTATTCCCAAGAGAAATAATACATATTTCAGCTTGTACTGGGGTAGTAAGTTTAAAGTGCAGTTATCATTTTTGATTCTTATTTTTCCCTTTACTGATCCTCTGAGGGATACTGAATCTTTTACTTGGCCTTTCTAGGCTTTTTATGATGTAAAAGAGCTGCTCCAATATAAGTTGACCCAGAGCTCATGAGGTGAAGGAAGACAGTTAAGAAATATAAGCATCGTATGTGTGTATCTATCTATATACTCACACACACATATATATACAGCAGCAATAGCAAATACTCTGCTTCACAGGCAATAAGGAAGCCAAAGACCTGAAATTGAGAACATGTTAACATTTCCCCTATTGAGTGCAGAAAAACAAGTACTTTAACAATCTCATCTCAGTTGAGGCTTTTGCATCTGAACAGAGACCTAGGGCTTAGCTTCTTTACTGTCAAATACAGGTGAGATGTTGCAGTATTATATCAATGCTAGGAAACGTGTTAAAAAGTTACTGCAGTCTAGAAGTGTTCCTTTCTGTGCAAGTATAACATATCACTGAGAAAATACAAAGAAAATCTATTGCAGCCTAAAAATAAAAGCTGTTCTGACCATGCAGTGTTCTGATAAGATAATGCGTATTGCACAGTTGCTCAGAGATGGTATGTTCTCTATGCTGTGGATATAACCTGTTCGGCAAAGGGAAGAAAACACCAAAACACTCTATCTCATTGTTTCATTCATAGATGAAGAGTTAATGCCAGGTGTGGAGTAGATATGTCCTAACGACACTGTTCTCAGTTCAGGCTGCTTAGATTCCAGTTGCTTCTCAGAAAATAAGCCTTAATTTTAAGGATGGTATTTCTCTGCTGTGCTAATAATAAGCACCCTATCAACTTATAAGTCTGTAAAGCATATTATCAGAAGATAAAGACGTTTTTCAGGGAATTGTGTGTTCCTTTATTCTTGGTCTTTTCTTGTACAATGTAGAATGCTTATTTAAAGTGTCCTCTAACACCCCCCCCCCCCCCCCAGCACTTCATGTTTCAGATCTTAATTGTTTATAGGGTTAGAAAAAAAAGTGCCTGCTAAGTACCTCAAAGTAAGGTGTACCAGGAGCACATCTCTGTACATACTTGAACCCAGGAAAGTGATAACTATAAAATCTGAGTGGGAAAAGACCTGAATGCAGGGAGAAGTGAGGATATCAAAATGCTTCAGTTATTTTATTATTTCACTCCCCTGGGGGGGGGGAGGGGTATAAGTTTTCTGTAACACTTGTGATTTAAAGACTGCAGTGCCAGTCAGTATGAACAACTCCAATGCTCTTTGAAATATAAAACTCAGAGGAGAATTGTAACATACAGTGATTCAATAACTTTCCTTTCTGATTTAATAAGCAGTTTAAGGAAACATTCACTAGCAGCCAAGTGTGAAACTTCTTGTGAATTCATATTAATAGTTCTACTCACTTAAAAGAAGTATATTCTTCTCTGAATTATGCCACAATTTAAAAAAAGGGGGTGGGTGGGGTACCAAGCCACTTTTTGCAAATGCGAGTTTGCATCTTGCAGGGTTTTGTACAGATTAAAATCTAGTGAAGAGATGTGAGAAATGAATATAATTTTTTTATACTTTATAGGTTTTGTGAAATGCCAAATAAATGACTTCAGTGTTCAGGGGACTGACTGGGACAAGACATCTAGTGTAAAACCCCAAAACAAGTGCCTCTCATCTCTATGAGAAAACATTTTTCTGTATAAAAACATGTTTTGTAGCTCAATTTTTCAATTTTAGTCATGTTCCCCCACTCCAAAAGAAAAAAAAAGTTGGACTGAATATGAAGAAGTTGAAGTTGTCATGTGAGTGCTAATTATGAACAGTATGAGCTGGACTGTATATATTCTTCAGAGTATAACTTAGTGACACATGATGATTTGTATTCTTATCAAAGTGAGGGATGAAAATGATCAGTGTGAGAAACTCCATTTAAAATTGCCCTTGAGTATAGTATGTGCTGTAATGTGAAGTTTTGCTTTTGATACTAGATTGATCACCATGTTCAAAAGGATGTTGGCACTCTACCGTAGTACTGGTGATTTACAGAAGTCTGGAGGTAGTGGACTGTCCTGGTCAGCAGCTGCCATCAGTTGCCTGATTTTTAACTGCCTTAGTAGAACGTGAAGTAATTTTTCAACAGCACATGTTAGAAGCTTAAAAATGATACGGTGCTATCAATATGCCATCTACTGGAAAGAGATTATGTTTTAATCTGCTCTAGCAGAAGACAGTTCTGTGTCTGGCAGTTAGCATTTCTTGGGAACATATGGTTAATGCATTGGTTGGACCCAAACATAGCAGGTTTTCAGGAGCAATTGTGTTAGAAAAAAAGCAGGGTCTAATATTCTGCTGTGTAAAATGCTTAGCTAAGGAAAAGCATCAGCTTCATGGGGCAGAAAGTTTTCCATTTTGAGTTTTTGTTACATAAGTTTATAGAGAAGCAGAGTATCGCTATTTAAAACCTTGGTGTTGAAATCACTGAGTGCAGTACTTGATGCAGAAGTGGACAGCAGCTTTTTCTTTGTCACGCAGTGAAGCTATTGTCTTTGCATCATGTCATGATTTTATAGTTTCAGAAGACCACAGCACGTCTTCAACACTAATTGTAAACAAATATGAATTGATGAGTTGAATGATGTTAACATGCATGTTGACTTTTCTTAATTTACTTTTCTTAATTTACAGTATTGTTAAAAAGGAATACACAGCTATGCTCTAAAGATTGTGTCATTTCTGATTTTCAGAGCTGTATGTAAATAACAGCTTGGCATAGTCTAAAACCACATGCGTGAACTAAATGTTAAATTACTGGAAGTTTGTATTCTTGAAATGGATGCTTTTCTATATTAATGATTACTTTTTAATCATATTTCAAGTTTCTTTGTAGTGCCAAAGAACTAACGAGATTAAGGTATATTTTTCCAGTTAACAGTGTGTTTAGATGGAAGGAGTAAAAATCACTGCTTTGAGGCCCACAAAATGTTAAAGGGACTAAATTTCTAAAGGTGAAATTAATTTGATACAAACTATCCTGAAGCTTGTGTTTGCTTATCCACTTTTCTATTTCCTTGGACCATTTGGTTTGGGTAGATGTAATGTGATGGTGGTGCATGTGTTACTTTTTTATACTATGCTGAAGACTACTTCTGCAGAAATAAGCCTGACTGCACCAAGTGCTCAGTAAATGCACATGGCATAAAAGAGGTTAAGGGTCTGATTTTTTGCCTGTCTGCTTTTGTGGTTGCAAATGCCTAAACCTTCGGGCTGGGTAAAAAACTATTTGTAGGAGGGAGTATCTGCATGAAGTTACTCGTTTGGGTCAGTAACTGGGATCTGCGGTAAAGATTATTTTGTCTAATGAGACTTGTCTTTTTTTAGCTAGAAGGGCCCTTTTCTGCACATTAATTAAACTCCACCATTGGAAGGCCAGATATTTAAATTCTTGATTGCCAACATTTTTTTTTTGGTCCAAATGACAAATAAGTGACTCTTTAGAAGATGCTTGATGTGAAATAACATTCCTTTTTATCTAGGACAGTAATGAAGACATGGACTCTTCTGTCCACACATGAAATCTGACAGATGCAAAGTACTGAAAAAATCTGGGGTAGAATTTTATAGTTGAGAACAGGCCCATAAACCCAACAAGATGCACTTTAATAGCAATTTTAATACTAATACAGCAGCACAAAAAATGGATGTACAAATAGCTACAAAAGTCAGATCCTGTATTATTTTAATGGCAGTGAAATGGCTGGTGCTATTTTTTTTCCTAATGGCTCAGTTCAATGACAGTCTGAAGAAACTGATGTTATAAAGCAATCTATAATTCAGTGGCTTCAGAAGAAACGCCACCTTTTTTTTACTTTGGGATAACAGCAGTGTATTCATTTCTGCTTGGTAGATGATGCTTAATGAAGGTATGGGTTTTGATCTGATGTACACCTATTGTTGGAAGTCGTGGAAATACCTTAAGTTCACTTACCTTATGAACTATGAGAACCTGGCTCAAATGCTAGCTTTTTCCCTGTAATGAGTTTTTGAGGTCAGCTATTTCCTTTACAGTGTTTGTTGGTTTTAGGAACTTATATTAAAGAACATGAAAACACAAATATCTTTAGCTTCTGTCAGATAAAGTTTTACGAAGAACTCAATCTGAGACTTGAAGATGAGTAAAGGGGAATGCCTTTGGCATTTTATTAGGGTGTGTCTGTATTTAAAATCCTTAAATCCTTGGTTTTTAGTTCTTCACCTTTCCCGACTTAAACACCCTTTGGACTACAGCCAGATGTTCAAAGTGACCTTTTCATTTAGACTTATATGAGAGTAGGGAGAACCCTACACCTTGCTAGATTACGAGGTGGAAGACTGAGACTTACTGCATGCTGATATCCTTGACTATAGTCGCTCCACTGTTATATGCCCAAGCAAATGAATAAAAGCAACTCTCCTCAGCGATCCCAGGCTGAGGTCCAGCAGTGTCTGTCCTTTTCCTCGTGACTCAAAGTGAACTGTGCATAATGATAATGTGTTGTAGACTGCTTTAGCAGAAAAGAATGTGGGTTTTTGCTGTAAGTTTCATGGATAACGAAGACTGTTTTAATATTGTGCTTTTTGTATTCTTCCCAAAATGCAGAGGTGTTGACTCTACAGTGTGTCTCCTGCTCAGAATTCCTTTCACTCTTACTTCAGCCATCTAAATTTTCTAGACTGCAAAAGTGTTTTGCTTTTTATCAACCTTGGATGATTATGCATGTTGGGTTAACTGTTTGAAAGTACTTCAGTTGCAGAAGTGGCATTCAGTATATGACTCTCAACCTTTCTATACATGGAGAAAGCATGTGGACTGTGTTTAAAAGTAATGGGACACATTTACCTGTGGTATAACGCCATTATTTTAAGGAATGCACTTAGCTCGTTATCTTTCTATTGATGTATAAATGAGGACCTAATATGGCAAACTGCTTGGTTTCACTACTTGGTGAAACAAGACCTTTTCCTTCTTCTAGGAGAGGTTTTGAACTTCCGTGGTATTAAAAACAAAAACAAAACAAAAAGAAAAAGGAAAAAGAAAAACTTGAAATCAGTAATTAAAAGCTAAACCAGGCTGCAGTATAATGCAGGCATTTTCAAGGTAGTTTTTAAACGACGTAGTTTGGTTACATCTATCTTTAATAAAAAAGCAAGCCAGAATCTGCTGTAGGTGGACTTTCTGGCATCAGAATGAAATTGCTTAAGGCTAGTTTGGGAATACCTGTACTTTCACTACAGTTTACTATGTAGATGCATGTAAGCTTAATGCTTGCCTTATGTAGTATACACCAGAGCAACCACACATTTATTCTATGTGTTAGTCTCCTATTTGGGGTGGGGGAGTAGTAGATTCTTGTCAAAAGGTTTAAATTTTGTGGGATTTTCTGCTATGATCGTGAGGCTAGTTTCTGGTTAAGAACGATGACCTTGGAATTGGTATGCTTTAAATGTTTTATTCCAGACAATAAGATTACATAGCAAAATGCTCCACAAATTTAAGCCTGCCAACCTAAACTAAAAATCCAGAAATGAAGTCTTTCTCAGTTTGGCCAGAAATACTACAAAATAAATTTTGTGAAAGTTTGTTTCTAATAGATGAATTTGAAAGGGAAAAGAGGGAAAACAAGTAAGGGGAGTAGAAGAAAAGACTCTGCTTTAGAGAGAGAGGAAAAAAAAAAGGTAGCTTTTGGGAAAGACTTACTGTAGATTTTATCTACAGTTAAAATTTTCTTGAAGTTCCATGTAATATCAGGTAAATCTCGAGGATCTCTAGAATTCAGTCGTAAAGATGTAATAGAATGTTTGGACTTCTGATAGTTATGTGATGTATAAATAAGTATATTTCAGCTCAGGTGGCTTGCAGTGGAACTACTTTTGACATTTTAAATGTATTCTTTGTGTTCAGAGAAATTATAATGCTGACGCTTTCCTATTTGTTTCTCATTTATTAATTCAGACAGGGATGAATATAAGGATACCAAACTAAATTTGAAATCCCTCTTTTGGTAAGAATGCGGGTTTGATATTGCTTCTATATTTAACAGAAACCTGTTCCCAGACAGTAATACTTGCGATGTACCAATCTGTAGACAAATAGGTCTCATTTATGCAACTTGTCAGAAAACATTTTCTCCTCATTGTCGAGTTTTGCACAATGGGTGTACAAGCTGTCTTGCAAGGGTCAGATCTGTAAATGTTCTCTGTATAGAAGACAAATAATGTATCTGTCAGAAAGAATGAAGACACTTCATACTATCCTTCAATCTTAATATTGTTCAAAGGTTTAAGAGGCATATTGTTATATATTGTTATATTTTGCAATTTCAAACATTTCAGAGTGGCAAGTACTTTTTAGAAATTTTAAAATTTGGCATTGCATTTAATAGCAATTTGTGATACTCTATTTTTTTTATTTACCTTTGCTTCTTGTGCTCTTACTTACCCACCTTCTTCCTTTACATCAATTCCCTCCCACGTTTAATAATCTTTATTTTTAATGTGTACTATCTTAGAGGGAACACTAAAAAAAAACATTGCTGATTGCTCTGCTATGTTTGCTGAAAAAAGCTATTTCGGTGAATCACGAGAGAAATCAATGGATACGGGTTTGGAGCTGAAGAAATAAGTCTGTGGAATTTCTCAGTGTTTTATTTGCTAATATTGATTGATTGCTTCTATGGAAAGTAGTACAGTGTAATGTCAAAATTGTGATGTGTTTTGTCTCCACGTGCTATCGTAAGAAGATAAGGCTACTATGCTGCCGGCTGGTCTATTTTACCAAAATTAGTAATTTTCCTAGGCATTTACATACTTTTATTGCTGTTTATTATGAATGCTCATGTTTTGCCAATTTATGTTCCCAACTTCCTTGTGGGGTATAGATAGGCTTGTTCCTCATTTGCAGAGTAGGACAGTGGAAGGTGGTTAGAAGACAGATTTACTCAGTTTTAGAGAAGTTGCAGCATTTAGGAAACTTCAGAACAGACACCTTTCACATTTACTTGAACATAGAGCTGCAGCAGAACCTTACTCTGTGCAAACTTCTCCCTGGCTACCACACTTCTAGCAAACATTGTGCTGTCTCTGGCTTAGCTAATATCTTCTCACCTACAGAGCATCAAAATACCTTTTAATTAAGGAGAGGGATTTATCATACATTACAGTCTTTGTAATCTTTGTATAACCCTTTAACATTTTTGCAGTAGCCATTAGGGATCTTTGAAAAACTTGGTTCAATAGTGTAAGAGGCCAGGAGAGAGACAAGTTGCCTAGTATTATATGGGGTAAACAATGTCCTTGTTTGCTGGTACCACATGTGTGGATTCACAATACCTGATAGTTCTTTTCAAGGGCTTCTGTGACTTTGTTGATGTGAGTGACGACAGAAGGAAGTAATGAGACGATCTCAGAACTGGTGAACAGGAGGATCTAGAGTGATGGTAACCACAGTAATATACTGTGACCATGTTACTAAGCACCTTATGCTAAGACTTTTTTCCAATCCTCATCACATTTGAATGATTTTGCATTCATGCTTGTTTCAGACTAGCCTGTGGCAGCAAGCTAGTGGAAAAAAAAAAAAAGTGAGATTTTACTGAAATGTAGATGAGGAAAAAAAAGAAAGTGTGAAAATCAAATTGGCATGACGCTGACAAGCAGATGTGCTCTGGGTGACGTTAGATTGGTTGTTGAGGAAGATTCTTCCTACTGATGCAGCATAATATGTGCTCAGTGTGCAAAGAGAATGTCTCTCTTGAAAATGGAGAAATAAAATCAATTCTACTAGTACCTCACTTAGAGCTTTTTTTCTATACAGAAATATTTTTCAGGATGGGGTGAACCTCAGCCAGGGTGCAAATCAAACACTGAATTGCTAAACCTTTGAGCTGTTTTGCTGAAACTGATCGGTTCATGATTAATTCTCATTTTCTGTGCCAAAATACCCACCATATCCATTGTATTGTTAGTACTTATTAGTGACTGGCTGAGCCCATCAGCCACGCTGTAGGTCTACCCCTCTATTCTGCAGAGTCCACGAGTTCCTGGCATGCTCTCCATGGAAGGTATGCACTGTGGCTTTTTTGTTGGTTTTGTTTTCTTCTTTCCACGTATATGAAGGCAGCCAAGTTTTGCCAAGGGACCAGACATTTTAGAAAGACTTAATACCTATAATCTGCAGTGGATTTTCTTTAAATGTGTGGAATGAGTCTAATCTTGATGCCTTTTGAACTTCAAAAGGGGGACAGCATATTGGCTGCACTAACCTTTTGAAAATCTGAACATAAATGAGAGAGCTATGTACTTTGAAAATTAGACTGTTATTTCGCTGTTGAGGTGTATAGGGGATACCAAATGGTCATGAGGTTTAGAAAGCCATCCTAACCCGTTGCAGAAAGCCTAGCCTTGCAGCTTTCTTTGTTTCACTGGGAGTTGAGGAATAAGGTTATTTGGCTTAATGCAGAGGTTAAGGCTCGGGAAATGATGCTGTAACCATGGTGCCTAGATGACAATAGAGGAAGGGGGCTCTCAGAACCCATGGTATCCTTGCTGCTTTCCTTGGGTTTTCTTCATTTAGTGTCTCTAACTTTGCAGTCAATACAGCCTGTACTGTTTAATTTAGTGAAAAAAACAGCCTGAGATACTGCTTTCTGTGAAATCTCTGCATTCATACTTGAATGATGTATGAAAAAAATACACTCAAGTGCATAGAGAGTGAAAAGAGAATTCTCTGCAGTTGCTTTTTCATTTACTTGCAAAACAACTGTCTGCTGTTCAGTACGCACAGATGTGTTCTGTTTGGCTAAGAAAAACTTATGAAAGCAGACATCTAATTTAATATCTTTCTTTAACTCGTGCCTTTCTCTTTGTCCCTGTTTCAGTCACCCTAGTTCCTTCTCTAATTTCTACCCAGCTGGAGCCCTTTTTGCTCAAGGGAAGAGTGCTATCGGTTCCTGGAAGGGGAAAGAAATGTCTGTTTTTCTAAGTCCATTTGAAGAACTGATTAATATTTCTTGAAAACAGACTTTGCTATTTAGTTTTTACAGCAATTTAATTCTATCTGTTTAAAGTGATAATATATGGTATTGCACATTTCATATGTGCCGAAGACTGACAACATTTAAATAGCTTTTGAAATAGCTAGGAAGAAATACAAGATGATGTGTACGCTAGAAAGAAGTGCTTAAGGAACACGGGATTCTTTTGTCAGAGATGAATCCCACAGGACTGGTTTATAAAATATTATCTGAAAGACTTAGATTGTCTGCATCAAATAGATGATGTACAGAAACTGATACTGCAGTTGGGATTAAATATAATTTCAATACGTTCACCCTTTACTGTAAGGGCATCGTATGTTTCTTTTGCTGCTTAAACTTGATTATATCACATGTTAAAGCAGTGCCTTTATATGTTATAGAAAGTCTTTCCCAGTAATATTTAGTTAATACAGAAACATGATTTTTTTTTTTTTTGGCTGGATTAAACCTGTGGAACAGTGTTGTGTTGATGAGAGTGGTTCCTACCTGAGGAAGGTGAAGAAATCTTGAAGCAGGATGAAATAATTTCCATCTGCCTTAAATGTCTCCAAGTTCTAGGGAATTAAAGGATCCTTAAAGTAGTTTGAGCTATTCCTGTAGAAGAATATTCAAACCAGTACCGAGACCTTTGTTATTTTGAATACTTGCAAAAGACCAATTTGGAGAAACAAGGAGATAAGTTTTCAGCAATTTAATTTGTAACTAAGCTGGAAACAAGTATACTTAGCCAAGCAATCTCTCAACCACATAACTTGCAGGGAAGTTGCCAGGAAGTTTCACTATAGCAGGTCAGAAGTGAGAAATCACCATAGCTGTCGTAGGACCTAACAGGATAAAGATACAATATCAAAGGGGTTGGTAGTGGGAAAATTGTTTTTAATGTCTGTCAGAAGGAAGTAGATACAAAGCAATATTAAGTGATGAATGACTGAGCTGGAGTATTGATATGATTCTGGAGACCACCTTTTTACCAAAGGCCAGCTACATCAAGCTTCTGTTCATTCTATAATACAGAAATGAAGAATGTTACATACATAAGATGTGCATAAAACTCTGAGAAACTTTGGAGTGTGGAGGAAAGGAGACTTGTTCTGCTCTGCTTGTTACTGCTCGTGACTTAAATTCTGGTATTGGTCTAGGTTTAATTCTTTAAAGCTTAACAAGTTCTAGAAAAATGCTCCAAATACCCATTTAGAAAAATGCTTCAAACTTGATAAATGACATACACCAAATATTCACTTCAGGATGTATCTTTCACTTGTCAACAGATAACGCTAAGAATCTTCTTAGCTATCGTTACTTAACACGTGTTAATGAAGATGAAGAGAATTCTTACCTGTTCCTTCTTAATTTGATGAAAAAGAGCAGCAGTGGGAAAATTCCCTCATTTGAAGTAGATGCAAAGTGGTTACTAAAGTGGTCATAGTGGTTACTGACAAAAATAAACTAGAGATTGCGCAATTTGATACAGTTCCACCAGTGTGTTTTTCAAATGTAAAAAGATCTTTTGCTTCAGGAAAAATACATAAATATGTATAGCATATGTGCCTGTGTGTAAAGGTTTGCTAGTTGTAGACACATAATGAAGTATGAAAAATTGATCTTTGGCCATCTTTTCTCAGTGGCTTGAATTAGATATGTGTGTTTCTACGCGTATACAGTTAAATGTTTCAAAATAGCTGAATCTTTTTTTCTTTTTCCTTTTCTTTTTTAATGAAAAAACAGCTAAGGCGTCAAATCTGGGTACATCTTTTGCAATCAAAAGCATCAAATGATTTCTACAAATAATATTAGATTTTATTTTTTTTTGATATTCTGCCACTTCCTTCAAATGCAGAAAGTTATACTGGAGGCAAGCATGGTTTCTAGCAAATACCATAATAATTCAAGATTAATGTAACTTCTTCTATTGCAGTGTTTCAGTTGAACAGTTTTACACTTAGTGTAAAAAAATATTTTGTTGAAATGCAGGGAATTTACAGATCTTTATGTTGATAATGACATTGGTTGTTGCCATAATGGAATTGGCGTAGCACTCCTGAAAAAGTAATGTGAGAAATTGCAGTTGCTTTAAATGCTTCCTACGCAATATGTTTTCTGTGTCTTTTTTTTTGCTATGTTGGGTTATCACTGTAATCTCCTGTTGCATCTTGACACTTCCTGAAGGCTTTTCCAAACCACTCCCATGATGCATGTGGAACACTAGGTGCTTTTGCATGCTCTTGTCTCAACTGGTCTTGAAGCTTTCAAAATGTTTGCACGCTACAAAACTCTAGAGAAAGATCTGAGCCCTTTTGGGCCTCTTTTTTTTTTTTTAAATAAACCAAGTGCATTTTATATAGCCCCTAAACGTATGCTAAAAATGTGCATTCCAATTTTACAAGCCTAGATTGAATTAATAGGTGAGATGAGCAGAATCCTGCATCTCTTTTTGAGTAATAATAAAAAGAACTGATGCAATAGATTAAATAAAATAATATATAAAATAAATAAATAAAAAGCACCGTGATACTTGTGGTATGCTACAATTAAAAATAAATAAATAAAATGTTTATAATAGAATAGTTCAATTGGAAGGGACCTTCAAAAATCATCTAGTCTAACTGCCTGACAACTTAAAGGCTAATAAGAAGTTCAAGCATATTACTGAGGGCATTATTCAAATGCCTCCTGAACACTGACAGGCTTGGGGTACCAGATGCCTCCCTAGGAAGCCTGTTCCATTATGTTGCAGTGTTCGACCATCCTCATGGTAATTTTTTTTTTCCAAATGTCCAGTCTGAACCTCCCTGATGATGCAGCTTTGTGCCATTCCACACATCCTGTCACCAGCTGCCAGACTGAAGAGACTGGCACCTCCTTGTCTGCTTCCCCTCCTCAGGGAGTTTCACAGAGCAGTGAGGTCACCTCTCAGCCTCTTTTTCTCCAGACAGGGCAACGCAAGCCTCATCAGCCTCTCATCACAGGATACGCTTACCAGCATATCAGCTTTGTTTGCCCTCCTCTGGACATTTTCCAGATCCTTAACATCCTTTTTGTGTTGTGGAGCCCAGAACTATACACCATATTCAAGGTGAGGCTGCATAATGACCTCCTGTGATTAGCATGTGTATATTTATGCTGGTGTACAATGGCTGAGGATTTAACACTGTCTTTGGATGTTATAATGGTTGTTTTCTGCTTCCAGTAGTTCAGCCTTTTGACCTATGTTACAGTACACTGTTCTTAAAAGGAGGGGGGAAAAAAAAAAAGGAAGTTTACAGTCAGTCAGTGATTTAGGATATACACTTACAGAAACCACTGGGATTAGAAGCTGTTGATCTATAGACTTTTATCAAACAACAGTAATACTAACTTCTGCAAGACAGATGACTGGAGCCAAGAACACTTTATTCTTTCACCATTATTACTGTGCCTTGCAGCATCACTTGGTATTAAAGTAACTCTGAATGAAGTGTTCTGTGTTAAGGTTCTAATTTTTGTGAGGAGGAGAAAAGTGGGAAGACTTCCTTCTATTTCCTTTTATTTTTTTTTTCTTCAAAAACATTATGGAAACTAGAGTATAAATCTTGGTTTAAGTAGAAAATGGATTAAATCCTGTGTTTATTAGAAAACAACAAAAAAAGTTTTTTTTTGACATCATTAGGATCACTGCTAGTTAATTTTAGTTTTTCAGCTTGCCACTAGTCCAAGGATCATGCTAGTAAGTTCATGTAAATATCTGCTTGAAAGACTTGAAAGATGCAGATTTACACTGCAGCTCAATTTGGAGTATGGGAAAAAAAAGAAGAATGGAATAAAAACAAATGAATTTGTGGGTTTGGTACAGTTCTAGCTAGTAGAATTGATGGAAATTCTCTCTGGTTAAACTGTAATGAAGAATAGTAGTTGCTGTGACCAATGTATATTGAGTAGAGGACTGTTGTGGAATTGTAGTCAGTCATCTTCCACGTACTGAAACACAGGACAATAGGAGAGAAGTCTTTCACTATAATATAGAAGAATATATATGTGATACATCAAAATGCAGTCATTTAAAGATGAATATTAAATGAAAATATCTTCAGAAAAGGAAGTGATGACTTAGTTTCTGTTTGGTTAGAGATGAAAGCTTGATCAGTTAATGTTTTTTAGTGAATGTTATCTCCCTCTACAATGTCTCCTTTAGGTTACAGAAAGATATTGTAATTAGTTTCTGTATACAAGAAAGCTCTTACTTTTGCAAGTTAATATGTTGCTTTGAAAAAGAGCAGTTAGAATTAAAAAATAAAAAATAAAAAAATCTGCCTCACCTTTAATATTTGCCTAATGATTGCTTAGACACTGTGAAACTTCAGGCCGTGTAAACAAAACCATTGTATTCGCAACTATAGACTTGTTCCCATGTGATACTTCACTGAAAGACATTTCAGATCAAATAAACTTTCAGACATAAATGAATCAATTCATAGACCCTCACACTGCATGAGTACTTTGCCTACTTCTGGTTTGAATTACTATCTTTGTGATTCTGAGTAAAAGGTTTCTTATATACAAAACAAAACAACAACAAAAAAACATTTAAAGCACTTATAGTACTACTATTACAGCGTATGTAAGGCTGCATT
Organism: Anser anser; assembly: GCF_964211835.1. Lineage (NCBI taxonomy): Eukaryota > Metazoa > Chordata > Aves > Anseriformes > Anatidae > Anser > Anser anser. The sequence continues at coordinate 10,810,658 of NC_139725.1, read as the reverse complement.
TTTTTAATACCTGGTTTCAAACTAGGAGTGGAATGAACGAACTGTCTGGAAGTTTCTCTGCAGCAAGAAATAGAAAACAATTTGTGAGTGCCTCTGTCACAATGATGGAGGAACATGGCCTACTAAAATATGTTAGCTTTAAAAAGATCCCGATGGTTTTCCAAGCTTCATGTGTCAAGGTTATAGTTCTCCATGGGTCAAGGTCATAGAAATTTGCCTTGTTCAAGTGACATGTAACCCTGAGAATATTAATTGTCTTGGCAGGATTCTAACAGAGTAAAACTAGTGACAGGCCGTAGCTTTAAATCAATTATTTGATCATCTTCAGTAATAGCTAGAAAAAAATGCCCATTTAACAGCTTTGGAGTCATTGTGCCATCTACTGAGCTGTGGCTCTTAAAATAATATAATGTTCCCAGTGAAATCCTTATAGCCTTGATGTGAGGAAAGAAGATAAATTGGTACCCAGTATAGCAAAGACAGAATGAAGGCAGCACTGGAAGACTTTGGATGGAGAATTCTTTTCTTACAGGGGAGATGGTTCCAAAGTAGTTTTCAGACTGGCCTTTGATACTTAATTCTATTTTCTCCAACTAGAAAATCTCACTGGGATAATGCTTCTAGTGTGAAGGACAGTTGGTTTTTTAACTCTTGTTTTCAACTATTCCCTGCTAGAAGAACCTAAGTGTGATTTTTTACTTATTTACTTTGTGATTTAGATCCTTGAAATTCTGACCTATATTGAATTTCTGACCTACATTTATTTCTGTTTTAAACCTTTTTCCCCTTACACATATCTGATTTACCACTACCTTTAGTAAGCAGCCAAGCACAGTAAAGATGGAATGCATAGTACATGGATCATTTTCCATTTTTGTTCAAAAGTTTCTTATTTTTACAGCATACTGACATTTACTGTGCTGGTCTTGATACAGAGAATTGGGAGACAGTGTGAGAATTTTTTTTCTTGTTTACTTGATTTTGGGACTATGAGGAGACGAGGCAGATTCCTGATGCAGATCGGAATGGCTGTCATTTGTGTTATGGGAGTAATCTTTTTGACTTTGCCCACTTCCCTTTTTATTTTTGACGTGTGGTATCCACATGTATGGATACTGTGCTTCAATTATTTTATAACTTTAGATTTGAACTAAAAGTACAGAAATGAACCTCGTGTTCTCACTGTCCCAACGTCATGGTATCCTGTTGCCAAATGTACGACAGCTCTCATGTATATTAAGCAGTCTAACTTAATTTTCCTTTATGTTTCTGAGTCATCTCATTCCATGAGATATGAGGCATTCTGCTTTTGAGTCTGTCGTTTTATTTATTTATTTATTTATTTATTGAGTGATATCTATCATAATCTGAAATATTTGTCCCTAATGAATAGTGAATGAATGCTGTATGTAATATTGTAAAAAGCCTACCAAATATACAGCATCCTAGATACATCCAGAACAGTTTTGGTTTGTTTGTCATTTTAAGCCTCTCTTTGCCCTAAAAATTGTTTTGCTTTTCTTAATATCCGCTACTGAGAGTTGTTCACGAGATATTGTTAGATCCCTGCATAACACGAAAAGTGAAACCAATAATTGAGACAATGTTTACTTGATCGGTACTAATTTGATGAGTACTGGGACAATGTGCCTTCTAATCTGCAAAAATTAAGAATACAAGCATCACATAGGCTGTACTTGAATTTATCTGAGAATTCAACAGGGAATTCAAAAGAATAAAGTGAGTATCTGTAAGTAATTGGACATTGTGCAGTGACAGGAAGAGCTGTCTATCATAGCTGAAGGATGGCTCTGTTGAAAACAGGATCTGGTTATTCTAACACTTAAGTTGTGGCTGGATCTGTGCCACCAAGAAAAGAAGAAAACAATACTCTCCATTTAAGACCCTCTCTTTGAGGTCACTGACTACACTGCAATGTGAGAATCTCTGTAGTCCATTCCAATACATAAAGAAGAAATGCAGTACTGTGTTTCAGAGTGGAACTGGCTCAGATCATCAGCTGGCATCTGCAACTTTATTCCTGCTATGGATCTGGCCATGCACCAAATGGAGACATCTTTTAATTGTAAGCATTGTATCTTTGCCAATTCAATGAGCACTTTCTGCATTTTTATCCAAATCGGTATTTAAGACGTGATTCTTATGCTGAGCTGTTAAAGAACAGTCCCTGCTTAACACAGAACATGAAAAACGATGTTAGATCACGTCTCGTTTCCAAAATGAAACTAGCCTCTTTGAGGAAACTGCAGCATATAAAACATGGCTCCCTCCAGACTCTTCGTGTGGTAATATGTTGCAGCCTTCGTGAAGTTCTCTACCCTTTCAGACTGTATTCACTTTGTGTGGTACTGTGCAGTCTAATGCTTGCCTGCATTCTTACTCACCTGCACAGTTCCTTTCTAGATGCTCCTTATTTGCTCTGTACCAAGCAAATGGGAATGGACAAGACAAAACCATACGTTTATGTGGGGTATAATGGTGTCTAATACATCTCTCTCCCATCACTGGCTGTCTTTCACTAATAGAGGAAATCAGAGCTTGTTAAGAGTAGATTCTTAGTTGAAGTGAACTGTAGTAACTGAGTCTACTTTTGTGGATGGTGCTTTCCTTTTCCTTCTACCTGCTTTAACTGAGAAGCTTAAATATTCACTAAAACTGGAAATAAGATTAGGCTGTCAGAAATATTCCTGATAAGCGCTAGGCGGTACTGTTATGTGTTTCAAGTGTATGGATCTTGGAAAGGTATGAGGTAGAAGTGTGTTATAAAATTACCTTATATTCAGGGAACTGAGTTGAAAATGCCTGCTTCAGCTTTCATTATGGGATGAAAGGAACAGGGATAGAAAATCAGTTCAAATTGAAGAAAGAGAAATAGAGGTCTGGTAATGGAGTGAGAGAGATGGAGCTTGAAATCCGATTTCTTTCCCTCGGTGCTCTGATACTCAGCGATGTCACGTATAAAATACTAGTGTCAGGAAAGATTCACGTGGTTTCACCAAATGACTAGCATATGCTGGACACACCACAGTGAGAGTGCGCTAATAAATGCTTTCTATGTGAATGCAAGACTATGGATTTTAATTCCTTCACGAGCTGAAGCATGAATTGTTGAAGAACTTGCTAAATGAAGCACAACTGAAACAATGGGGCTGCAAGGGAATATGTCCTTTTGCTCTCCTGTGGTTTCAGCGTGATGGTTTATGCAGCTCTGAAGGGAGGCGGCGTGTCTGAGGCCTGTGTTTGGAGAGTCTGACAGGTGGAGGTGAAAGATTTGTTCAGCTGTTGCCTGGAGAAGGAATTGCTGCTGAAAACCTAACTTGCAGAAATACAGCTGTCATCATGCAGTGGAATTATTTCCAACAGGTAACAAAGTGCACTTCTGGAGGAACTGATAAGTAAGGAAGGATGAAGAGGAATGTTGCTTGACAGAAACAGATCTGGAAACAAGGGACTTGTAAAAGACTGAGCTATAGCACTGGAGTTTCCTTTGAGGCTGACCATAAAATTTATAGCAAGAGTTACAGAAGTAAGACAGAGAACGAAATTAAACATGCAATCACATGCATGCATTTCTCTAATTTAAACAACGACTTGTTATGAAAGCCTTGCCATTTTCAAGTAAAATGGCTGAAGAGACAGTTTTGCCATTTTTTGTACTTTACTAGGTCAGAAATGTCTTTGCTTAGTCTTTGCTATTGAACTTTGTCTGGATGGATTTCAGCATAGCATCAGGGTCATGCAACTGTAACCAAGGGAATTGCATCTCATGCACATATACTTGTTTTACTGTGTACAGCGGTTTGGCAGATAGTCTCAAGTTTTTCTGCACCAGAATCCCTGTTATTCTTGTGACATCTTTCCTCCAAGGAATCACATCTTTCCTCCAAAGAATCTTATGGCAAGAGGACAAGAGAGAGGCTTTAAATGAGCAGAATGTGCAATAGGAAGGATAGACTTTATCTTAAAAATGATGAGGGACATATGCTGATGAAGACATATCTCTTTTTTTCTCCTCCCCTCTTGAACTATTCCACTGGCATGAGGAAACAAGCTTTCTAAATGTATTTTGGTAAATGTTGACAGAAGAATCTGAACAGTTTCAATAGGGCTGTGCTTTGACAACAATGAGTAGAAAATATAGGACTTCTAGAGAGCGAGGCATCAAAAGTTATACTGTTCAGAAGCGGCGAACTTTCTTCAGGAGAGGAAGAAAAAAAAAAAGCCACAACTATGTCCTTGTCTTCTGAGAGAAAAACAGCGGGGAAATAGGATTTGCGGAAATGAACTGGGGAGCAGGGAAATGCTGTGTTTTAAATGGGCTTTGAATCAAAGCTACACTAAATAACATTTTGGTGGCAGTTGTTACTCTGTGATACTTTCAACAGTTGGCAGTAAGGTTCAAATGGATGAAACATTAAAATGAATAGGTCATTTACTTTCCTAAATGTGTTCCATGTGCATTTGTCTGCCTACCATGTTTCTCAGTATTATGTCTATGGCCAAGACAAAACCCACTCCAACTGCAGTCACACCCCCACTCCAAATCCAGCTCAATCAGAATCCTGCTGAAAAAACAAGAAGGAAGTTGTTGCGCTTGAATTACTTCATCATGAAAACCTGTGTTATAACTGACAGACTTAGTTTTACCATGAATGCAGTCTATCTCAGCATTTGCAGTTCTCGAGTCAGTATTTGTAGGAGAGAGTTGTAGGGAAAAGGGTACAGCTGAGCTGGTGTCTTTCAGGTACTGATAACCTAATTGGAAATACTTCCAAGCAAAACTGTTGCTCTATTTTTATAATGCCTTGACTTGGCTCAACTGAAATAACGTAAAGTGTTGTTGTTGATGTTAACAGCAGTGCAATCAGCTACCTGGTGCTTTTCAAGGACCTTCCAGTTGAAGAGCAGAGCACATTGAAGTTAATGCTTGAATTAGATAAAGGAAATAATTGCAGACACTGGAAGCAAGCTGTGGTGTTCAACCGATAAAAGTTTAAATGCTTATTCTGGGGGAAGGCGGAGGGGGAATTTTAATATTGTTAATATAGAAATCTTACACTACTAAGAACTTGTTATTTTGTGCATAGAAAATGTAACATGAATATAACTTTTAACTATTCCTTTAAAAACAACATCCTTCAAGGGCGGATTTCATTTGAGTGCCAAAGGGGAATTGTAGGAGAGAATTGAAATAAGTTTTTGAATTACCCTTTTTCTTCCCAAAGATTGTTAGTAGGCTTATGATGGAAATGATGTGGTTCTTATTGGAATATGCTGCTTAGCTTATCTTTGTTTTTCTTTCATTTTATATAGACATGGCTGTGCAATATTTGAAGCTTTGGTTTGGAACTTATGTTGCAGGATTATGTTTAACTCTGAATAACCAGAGTTTTGTATAATGAAAAACTGGTTAGGTGTTGCAGGTTTTGATAATCTGATTCCACTGACATAGATGGTAATGAAACAGCATCTATTTTATGTTTCAAAACAAAATGCTTTTTTTTCTTTCTGCCTTAAGGATTTTTTTATCTCCTGAGATATTTATTTTTGGAACTTCAGTAGGAAGATGAGGCATAAAAGCATACAGTGACTTAAAGCCTGTTGTAAGAACTAGAAAGGGCCAGAACCTGCCTCTTCTAATCAATCACAAATGTTTGATTTTTCACTAATTAATTGCTGGAGCTTCCAGTTCAAATTATTGAATGGAAATAATTTAATATGTCGTCTTAAAATACTAATGCACCAAATATTTTATTAGAAACCCAGTTTCTGATAAAATTTGTTATTAGTTAATGCATTCTTTAATGGAAAAAATAGTGTTAAATTGCTTACAAAGGAAGCTATTTTGTGTCACTTGATATGCAGAGATGAAATGCAAGTTTTCTGCACCTCATCAGTTGGAACTTTGAGATTTCTAATTTAATATAATTTTCAGGACCCAAGCTATTGTGTTAGAAAAAGATCTGTTGTGAACAGAAACGTCAAAATTATTTCTACTTGGTGTATTTGTAGATTGGTAATATATTAGCTGCTGCTTATGTTATTTCAAAATCATATTTCTTTAAACTTTTATGAAGCCATGTCAAGTCACTGTACTCAACTATTAAAAATTCAATATTTCATTAGAGATGTATATCTTTCATGTGTTTTCATGACTTGTTACATGTTTTAGAATAGAAAAATTATGAAAATGTCTGTGGGGTGATTTCTTAAGCAATTATGTAATAATGGAGAAATAGAGTAGATTAGAAATAAGAGCAAGTGTGACCTGATCCTGTATCAAACATGGCTTTGTTGATATTGTTAAAAAATGACTTGTTTGTACTTTTAAACTAAGGTGTTGTAGTTTTGATGCATCTTTTCATTTTATCTTTATAGGCCCTCTGGTGAAACTTATGTTGTTACTACAGAAAGAGAAGATTATGATATCTTTAACTCTTGTGTTGGTGCAACTTCTGAGGCTTCGTAAATTGTTTCTTTTCAGTTGTATAATTACTTGGCAATAATGGATACAGTATTTTCTGAAAAAAGAAAACTGAGCAGGAAAAATTTGAAACAGTGGTAACTAGTAATGTTTAGAGCTTGGCAGATAAATAACTCCTTGAGAGATTCTTAAGCTTGTATAAGCCCACATAAACATATAAGTAGAAATGGTAAAAATAATGAAACCACACTTTAACAATATTATTTATTTTTGTGTTTCATTTACTGATCATGGGAAATCAGAAGGAAACCATGCTTTTTACTTTATTGAAATCAGTAGTTGTACGTACCATCAAGAACTGTAAATAATTACTGGATGAATTCGTCCTGACAACAGTTGAGTATAACAGCAACATAGAAGTTTGTTTTCAGTTTTCTTGAGGATAAAAAAAGATAGCAGTTTTCTTCTGTGATCAAGTTACTTTTCAATCACATACATTTCTCCATGGACTTAGCTGTTGTGAATTAATATCTAGATGTTACAGAAAGTTGGTGTTGTATACATAAGTAATTTCTAAGGAAGCATTCAAATAAATACATTTTTAAATGTCCTTTCAAAAACAACAAGGTAAGATTATGTTTAATATTAACAAAAGAGGCAAGAAGTTAAGTGTTCCTACATAAATGAATGCCTAGCTGCACTCAATTGCAAGTCATAAGGAAAGTTGAAATATAAACTTGATGTAAGAGTCGTAACACAAGAAATCAGTTATGGTAGCAGAGTTGAAAACTGAAGAATACTTGCATCCACTCTTAGTGGGGAAAAAAGAAGAACCCACTATTGCTATCTGGAGTTCAGGCAGCCTGGTGACCCTCAAGTGCAAATGATGTTAAAAGGTGCCATCAGTCTTGCTAACCCCTGATGTGAGGTATGATGTTACCAGCAAAGTGTGAATCTAATTCATGTATAGTATTCTATTGACTCAAAAGGAGGGGTATAGCAGGTCTGGTAATTCAAATTGCTCGTATTACTTTTACCTTAAACTAGTGCAAGGAAGAGTTAGACTTAGCTCAAATGTCTGTAGTGGCCTTTAGGTTCTCCTGCTATATTTAGCTCAAGAAATGGTATCTGAAGGTGATGGCACCAAGAGAAATAGTGACTCTTTCAAGTCTTATTGTTTTTTTGTTTAGTTTTGTTTTGTTTTTTGTCTACTAGTTGTTTGTAGCCTCCAAACAGATAGAGATCAAATAGGCAAAAATTTAAATAGAGGCTTATTATTTCTCATTTTATTGAGAAATAGCTTTCTCTAGTTAAGGAGAATTTTCTGCTCTTTTCTGTTCTGGCTATAGTATGTAATACTATTACGTACCTGTTAATGTTTCTAGACTTACCAGAGAAATTTCCTACTAAAAATGCCAACCAGATTGTTCTTAAGATATTCTGCCTATGAGTGCAGTCAAATCTGGCTGCTTTATTCTGCATTTTTTTTGGCAGTAGAATGATGGTGGGAAATAATTTTCTTTCTCTGCATCTTTTAATTCATAAATCCTATATCTAAAACTCTTTGGAAACTGGTTTTTATTCTGGTTACATAGTGGCGAGGTCAAGAACTCTGATATCATGCATAATTCTGTACACTGTAGATTGAAGTGAAATACATTTGTGAAGTGTTATTCCCTTAGAAAGCTTACAGCTTAAAAAAAAAAAAAAGCTTTTCAGCTTTAATTGCATACTTGGAAGCTAAGACAACCTATAGTATGGCCTTTATGACTTAATACATATCCACCTCTGGTAGAAACAGAAAATTCATTGTTGTCTTTTATACATGTAACCTTTACCATGTTGTAATTTGGCTACAAATCTTTTATAAACGTATTAAAAAAAAAAAAGTATATATGACTCAGAAATAAGTGTTAGGTGTTACTGTTTTAAAATAATGGTAAAAAAAAAAAAAAAGACAACATACTAGCAAAGTCTGCAGATATGATAATCACATTTTTGCGTATAGCCTGTAAAATTTTTCATTGATGCTATAGATTTAGACTGGTGAATTTGCTACAGATGTCAAGTTGAGGGGAAAAAAATGATCACAAATCAGTCAGGCTACTATTCGTACTGTGCAGTTAACCTGCACAGAATTCATGCAGTAATGAGGACAGTGTAGGCCTTTTAAGTGAATTCACCATAGAAGACTCTGTCTTTCAATATCACGAATCCAGCAGTTCTTAAATCATCTATTCTTCTGGTTGATTTCAATGCAGATACATCCCAGCAAAATAGCCAGTAGTCAGAAAGGAGACGCTTTCAAGTTCAATTACTATTAGTACTGCATATCCAACAGCACCCATTTAAACAGCTTCCCCTGCTACAAGAAAATGGAAAAACTGATTGACAAAAGCAGAATTGCACAGTGAATTTTCAGGCTGCTATCATACAGAGGACAGTAGTTCAGACACGCTTTCTCCAGTTTTCAGTGTTAATTAGGAGCCCTTTGGTTGTGGACATGGTGTATGGTTAATGATCTTTGATGTTAGCTAATTAGCTTTGAATTTTCAGTACACAGTGCAAGTAATTGGAATATTTTGTTCAAATGAATGGAATGATTCCTTTTCCTATAAAAATAAAAACATGACATAGATGTCCATCCAATGGAAATAAAGGAATGACTAAATAAGAGTCATTTCTTCTTTATTAATTCCTAATGTCACATTAAAACTATTCTTCATCTCTTTCTTTCCAGATATAAGTTAAAGCTGTAGTTAATTTGCCTTGAGGGGAAAAAAAAAAGGTAAAATGTGTTTGTATTTTCTTGACAAAAATGTCATTAGACCGAAGAGTTATATTTGTTCAGTAGAAATATATAGTCACTGTTGAAAGGACTGTATGAATCAGACTTCCTTGTTGTTTTCCATTTCAGAATGGATTTAAATGATCCCATACCTGTGATAGCTTGCTTGGTTTTATCTGCTGGAAAAGACTGACTTCAATGAAGACCAAGTAGTGCATGATAAAAGACCTTAAAATAAACTTTGTTTGAGTCCTAAGCAAAGTCCTCCATGTCTGTTCTTGATGAATTTTGTGACAACACGGCAGTGTTAACGTGCAGTTAAGGAAGAGATGCTTGTGTTCTGCTTCCCATGCGTTATTCTCTGCAGCCTGTTCTGCTGACAGCTGAAGAATTTCAATGGACTTTTTCTGAGCCATGGCAGAAAAACCACATATGTTATGGTCAGAGGTGTCCATATCATCTTGGAGAAACTGATTTGGCCTCGAACATTTGAGCACAAGATTCATGTGGTGTGGGGAACCACACAGTGAAGGAATATCCAACTTGATTTCAGCTTTCAGTAGGAGAACTGGGCTTGCAGCTGAAATACATCAAACAAGAATACTCCTCCTTAACATCAGTAAGAAGAGATAAATAACTTAGCAATAGGATTTTTACTCCCTGTGTTTCTGTTTATGGAAGGACAGACTCTAAAAGCACATAAATAATTGTGACTTGTAAATGAATTAACCTTGGTCATAATTATTGATGACCACTTTTTTTGACTTATTATTTTGTAGAACTTTTTAATTCAAATTAATGCTTATGTAAAGTAAAATTCACGTTTGAATATGCAGACATAAGAATTGATGGCAAAATTCTTTCTGCATGGGTATTTGCAGCAAAAATCTGAAGAATAAGAATTACTCTAATGTGGACAGAATGGCCTTAACATGAACAGGCCTTAACATGAACAGCTTTCACATGTCTAAACTATACATTTTTCTGTGCATTTAATTGCATGCAAAAAAGTGGATTGATGGTCATGTGTTAAATAAATGGGTCTGACTATCTCTGAGAAATAAATGGATATAGTGAAATAGGCTTCCAGCTCTGCCTCAGGGTCCTCTCATGTGCCTGCAACTGTGAAGGAGCATGGGAAAAGTGAGAGTAGCTGGAGTGTGCAGGACCGTGGAACCTTTTGACACCACGGTAGATTGTTAGGATGCCTTTCAGGGCATCCCTAGAGACCTGAAATTGGCTGGACACTTCTCTAGTTCATGGGGAAGACTAGTCTAGGAAGTCAGGAAAATAGTTTTGTTGCATTGTACCTTCTTTCCCACAGTCCATAGTTCTTACAAATTCATCACAGATTCCTTCAAGTTGGTTATACGAGTTAACTACATTTCAGCTACATTTCAAGTTCTACATTGCAAAAATTAGAACATATACAAGCATGCAACAAAGGAAACTAACTTCTATTAACAAGGAATAATGATGGCATCACACTTTTCATGTAGGAACAGAATAATAGCTGAAAAATCTCATGAATAGATATATTTCCTGTATTTTAAGCTGCGATAGATATAATCGTGATGTGAGTGTTGATAGGATTCTTAGTACTTATGTAGTGGTGTAGTCTAATGTTGTGACTTTTTCACATCAGATATTTTTCTGGAGATGATTGTAGTATATGCATGTAGGAACTGTTTAAAGAGACACAGTTGTGGTTGAATAAATGACAATGGAAGAGTTAACTATCAGTAGACAAACAGAATTTGTAATTGCAATTATAGATTCTTTTTATAGTTCTTTAAGTTGTACTTCACAAAAAATAAGTTTTATCTTGAAAGGAACAACAACAGTATACTACAATATTGAATCATCCCTACGCAGGGGTTTTTCTAGGAACTTTATATGTGAATTTTTTTTTATTTAATCTATGAAAAGACTCTTCTTAACAAGTCTAAATGGCACAGGCATATTGTGAAGTATTGGGTTTATTTATTTATTTATTTATTTATTTATTTATTTATTTTTGTCCCTGAATAGATTAGGCTCTAGTGATCCCGGGAGATGTTCTTATAGATGAACATTTTCCTCTGACTTCGATGTTATTGGGAGAACCTCTTGGTGGTTCTGTACTTTGTAGTTTTCTCTTTAAAGAAGAAATGTTTTGTATATAAAAATTTTTGTATTAAAAAAAAAAAGCTTGCACAGTAACCAGCATTAAGCAATAGAAGGATCCTTTTGAGATTTTTTTTTCCCCTAACGTTTATAACTTTGCTCTTACTGTTTCAGGGTCTGAGAAACACCCCAGTAATATGAGCAATATTCAGACAAAATGCCCATTTTAGATTAGGTTGCTAATGCATGCATGTCGGTGCTGGCTGTAGCTGGGTCTAGCTGGGAGTTGAGTTAATTTTCTACATAGCATCTCATATTGTGCTGTGTTTAGGATGTAGCTAAACCAGTGCTAATTACCCACAAATGTTTTCACTTATGCTGAACAATACTTGCACAGCGCCAAGGTTTTTTCTTTCCCACTATGCCCCCCATGTAGCAAGTAGGCTGGGATGGGCGAGTGGCTGGAAAAGGACACAGTCAGGTCTACTGAGCTGAATGGCCCAGGGAGATATTCCTTACCAGATAACCTGTGTTGATGTTGGTCCAATCCATCACCACAAGGGTGTGTGTCATGCTGAGCAATAATGGTGTAGAAGATGGGGAGGAAGGTTGTCTTCCAGGGTGGCTGTTGTTTGGTGACTGGGCATGGGTCTGCTTGTGGAAGGTAGTGCATCACTTGCTTTTGTATCACTTCTTATGTTTGTTTGTTTTTGTTTCTTCCCTTTCCTTCGCCCTTTAAACTGCCTTTGTCTTGACCCATAGATTTCTCACTTCAGCTTCTCCTATTCTCCTTGCTGTTCTGCTGGGACTGAGGCAAGAAGGAAGGGCTGTGTTGGGTGCATGTCTGATGGGTGGGGGTAACCTGCACCACTAGTATAAGGGTCGTCCTGTCAAAATGTTTGTAGACACAATACTGTAAGATGACGTTTAGAGACACACATTTAAGGTTCCTTATAAAGTGCATCTTATTGTCCAGGCCTGAAATGCAACTTTTACTTCTTTCCTGCAGAGCCTGGAAATCTATCTCTTTTCTAAAAGCTTGGAAAATATTAATTGATTTGAGAGGAATATGTAGTCATCTGTGCACTAAAAGACAAACATGAGGAAAGAGAAATGGTATGAGTTGGTTTTCTGATCATTCATTGCATATCTCTTGATATTTATATGTTATAGCAGTCTACTCTCTAATATTATTCTTTGTGTTCTATGCAGTATTCAGTAATGTAACTACAGTTTTTGATCATACTAAGAGCCATTTTACTGTCTTAAAGTTAGACTTGTTTTTAAAGTCTGTACTCCATGGACTTTTTTTTTTTTTAAAGCAAGCATATTTCTTTAAGCTGTTTCATTGGGGTGGTGGTGGTGATGGGGGGCGAGTTGGGGTCTGGGGGAGGCATTCTTTGTTTACTAAAGGTTTTTTATGTTTAAGATAAAGCAAAATCTTTGTTATTTGTTTTCTGAAGAATTCAAGCTTTGGTATCAGAGGCTGTCTTTTTAAGTTGTGCAAAATACTAAATTATTCTTGCTGTAACTTGTCATTTCTTTGTAGTTGCTCAGTGGCCTTCCTAAGAGCAGTGTGCTCTTGTGATCTCTTAGGGTAGACCTTGTTCCTTGTAACTTCCTGCTGACTGAGAATCAGTAAGAAAAGGCCAACTATTCACATTGCAGGTTAAGTTTACTTAGGTGTTTGTGTGTATATTTCAAACAGAAATTGGAAAGCAGTGCTTGGGAAGGCAATTATTGTTTGGAAAAATGTTTCCAGGATATAATAATTAGGTTCTACCTTAGTATTTGCAGACTCTTCATACCATAGATGTTAGAATCAAGTAGATTTTGTTGAAGTAGATTGCTTTTTCAATTTCTTCTTGTCTGCTTCATTTCTCACTTGTCTTTGCTAGCTCACAAGTGCAGCAGTGTTGAGGGGTTTGAGTACAGAAAATGCAATGTACAAAACCACCTATGGATAAAGGAAATCCAGACAAATGTTTTTATTCTAGTCAGATCATGTTCAACTCATGTCAACTTTTTAATTTGTAGGGTTAGGTTTTTGATGGAAGATCTCAAATGTACCTTAAATTACGCCTTAAATTTATTCTGCTGAGAAAAAAAATAATATATATATATATACGTTACCATTTAATTTGAGTTAGATATGCTTCTCATCTGGAAAAGTCCTTTCTTGTTGTCGTTGTTGTCACTCTAAACTGGAGTACTGTGATATAGAATGTAACCCGAGTAATTCAGCTGGATAAAAGCATGAAAGTCTCTAACACAATGACTTTGTAAGTCACCACATGAAATTCGTAACAGGCTGTGGTTTCTGTATTAGTTAAATGGGAAAACTATTTAATTGCTTCCATCAGAAATAATTCTAGAAGAGAATTTGTTTAAGTATTTGAAATATGAAAAATGGTAATCTGATATTCACAGCTGGGGTTTAGAAATGTGCACACCTTTATTTTAAAATTTCAATTTATTTAAAGCTATTACTTATTATATGCATGATACTCTAACTGCAACTTTCTTAGTAACACATACACGTGGGAAGTTTTCATATATATGCACTGTACTTTGGCTTTTGTACTGTGCAAAGATAACCTGAACACCTGTGATCCCTTTAAGCTTTATATTATAATTCTATGATAAGCAGAGAGAAAAAAAAAATAGTGGCTCGAGCTCTGAGACTTGATTCACAATATGATTTGGGGACAGTTAGATCAGGTAGGAAAAAGAAAAGCCACAATGTTCTGTTGCAGCGCTAGCATTTGAAGAAAACGATTTCAGAACAGAGTAATCATTTTTCTCTTCCATTTCCGTGGAAGCCAAGGTTTGCAATGAAATATTCAACTGTAATGAACATAGTCTCATTCTGGCACTCCACAGAATCATTGATCTACTCACAGCTCACCTTGCAACATGGGTATTGCAACAACTAATGCTTATGGCACTGATCCTATTGAAAATGTGCTAGAAACTGCTACCAGCAGTCTAAAATTGCATGCAAGTCATCAGGGTCACTGCGTCGTTCCAAATTGTGTCTCGGATTTGGCTAAACAGCTTAATTTTTCCTTGTATAAGGAAAAAATACAGTTTTTAAAATTATTGCACCTGTAATGTGGTAATTGGTAAAAGACTTGGAGGCAAAATAGTAGTGTACTATGACACAGAATTTCTGCTGATATGTTGCTAATGTATGAGTGGAACTGTCTACTTTTCTATAGTAAGGATTAAAACTTCAGAAAGTATGATTTGTTGTCTGTCTGTTAACTCTTCCAACTTCATCTTTTTCAAGAAAAATAGAAGTTAGTGACAATACCCTGTTTTGTTTTGGGTGGGGGGGTAGATAGGGAGGAATGTCAAATGCTGTGGAAAAGTCTTACTGTTAAACAAAGGTATTACAGGAAAAGGTCTTTCTGCACTTAATTTTGTGGATCCTAGCAAGAGGAACATTCCCCCCCCCCCCATCTGATGGTCTTGAATCAATAACAGGACTTGTATCTCAAATTTTCCGTTATAATATGTTCTAGTTACTGTCAAAAATAAGTAGTAGAATAAGATAAAGTGAGAAGTTAGAAAAAACTTGCTAAAAAATGATCAGATATTGGTTGAAAAGATATAGCTCTTGCTACTCTAGGGTGGGACTGCTATTAATATAAAAGCTACCTTTTTCTGTATTTAATGTCAAAGATGTGAACTGTAATTGTAGAATCATAAAATGTATTAAAATCTATTTATACAGTCTTGGGTGACGTATAACTTGATATAACTGCTGTAACTATAGCTGAGATCAAATCATATTTTTTACAAAGTTTTTTTTTAATGTACACCCTGAATTTTATTGGACTACTGTTCAGTTCATGCTGTTGTGTAGGAATCATGTGCGATGGGCATCTGTAATTTGTCTAGACTGCTAAAAATAAATACATCTACTAAAAGATTGAGGGAGGGGGAATGGGGGTGGGAGTGGGGGTGGGAAGCAGCCAAGTGCAAAAAAGAGATTGCTTATGCTCCATAAGAGGAAAGTGCTTCTTTCCATTAAGTATGTTTTAGGATCTTTTAGGATCCTTTTTAGATGTTATCTGAGAATCAGAAAATTCTTTAAAGAGTTACTGGTGTGTATTTCATTGAAGTTCCATCTAAAACAACTTGAAGCTTCCTGTAGCTCCATTCTCATATAAATATACCCTGCAGTTTATTTATTCTGTAGCAATATTATAAAAATCTGCCTGTCACAGTAGCTGTGGCATCTTCCTTCAGCCCTGCTTGCTGCCTCTCACCTACAGTTGTTATTTACTGTGAGTACTGGCAGTCACCTAAATGTTAGGCAAGGGTAGCAAATGAATATGACTGAAAGCATCAAATAATTTTTGTTTTCTACTAGAAATTTTAACCACCAAAGAGCCCAGTAGAACAAATCTTCAGAGCATTAATATGTATTTATCAGTGTGCCATTTAATATAGAAGATAATTATTTCAGCTTATGTGCACAAGCATAAACAAATCCTCAAGGTTAGTTGCATGGTTGCAATGTTAGGTTTGGTATTGAAGAAGGGGTTACTTTGCCTGCTTCTTCAGCATGAAGCAGAAGCAACTTGCTAGAATTAGTTATATATATATTTCAGCCAAGTTGTGTTTAATAAATTGAATTATTAAACAATATTCAATATTGCCTTTAAGCATGCTAAGAGAGCCTGACTTACCTGGAAACTTGATTTAGACTGGTAGACCCATATTTATGAAGTCCAACTACCTAGAAAGACTCTCCCATACCATTTTCATAGTACACTGCCATCTTCGAGCTTGTGTCAGAGGCAAGAGAAGACAACAGATGATTTTTGTGGTTTAGCAAAGCATGCTTCTAGAAATGTATTTATATACCAAGAAGAAAGGATTAAACGTATGTAAAATCTTGGAGAGAGTAAGGAGTACTTTAAAAGTTGGACAGACAAAATAGAAATAATATATAAAGATCTGAAGTTCTATTGCTGTTGGATGCTTGGTTGTTTTGGTCAGTATTTCACTTGTCAAAGTGTTAGTCCTTCTGCACTGCAGTAGATTTGTACAATTCCTTTAATAATCCTTGGGATGGGGGTGTGTGTATTGTGTTTTTCTTGTGCTTTGGAATAAAAAAATGTTCTACAGAAGTCTTCCTACTGAAACATTCGTATTGAAAATAATATATACATATATTGTTTGAACTGTTGATAAATGTATTGATGAGCTCCCTTTGTAAATTTTGTTAATGCTTCCATTTATAATGGAAGTAGAGCTATTGACCTGAAAGAGAGGATAAATGTGCAGGGGTTTTATATGCATTAGAAAGCATTTTTATAAATCATATTAATAAGAGCATTAACTTTTAATGGGTGCTTGGTATTCTTTGCATATTCTCCTAACCAGGTAATGCAGATTATGGTTGCCACAGTGTAGCAACGTATCAGGGCTGGCCACAATTTTCCTATCAAAGTTACAGAGCAGATTGGGTCTTGCAAATAACAAATATCATATTCTTCTGTTTCTGCATCTTTTAAGTAAACAGTTTTGCAAGGGGAGCAGGAAAAAAAAAAGGGCTCAGCTGTCAAAACAACTGTTTCTAGTTATGTTGTACAAAGCTATTAAGAGTTTTAATGGAGAACCTGACAATGTATGAGAGGCATGATGTAAAACAGCTTTTTCCACTGTTTGCTTCCTTTCACTTAGGGTGTAATCATTTTGCTGAGTGTCTTGTTTCATTTCAAAGAAGTGTCGTAGGGTTTTTTTAACCTTTGGAGGAGGTTGTATGCTTTCGATCTTTTTGGGGGGTTGCTTGGAGGAAGCTTTTCAGACATGTTGAGGGAGGGTTTGCTGTCTGATGAGGGGTGAGGGGGACAGTGTTTTGTTTTCTGGAGGGTTTTTGTTGTTGCTCAAGGAATTCTTAGGAAATAAAGGGTTAAAGATGATGATCCCTGAAGGCTGAATCATTTTTCTTGTCTTCAAAGTTAACAACACAAGTGGCTTCTGGAAGTCATATAATTCGTTGAAAGAATGTTTGTGAATTTGTATAAGGCCAGTATATTTCAGGCCATTGCTGAAAGCTTTAGCACCTTGACTCTTTTGAATCTGTGAAATTATGCAAGAGCATTGAACTGAACCATTCAGGTGCTTCTGTTTTTCTAGTACCTTGGAAGTACTGGAAGTGTGCAGCAGTGTACCTGTAGTGGTTCTTTGGAGGCACCTACTGTTCCTTACATCGGCTTTTCATGCGAGATTTTACGTTGTTTTTGTCTTCTACCTTAGCTTTAATTTCACTGTAAGAATGCTCTATTAATATTACTTGTATTAATATTTACTTGGGTTTTAAAATTCATATATAAGAAATAATAGGCCAGCCATCTAGTTTTGCTTTTATGTATATTGTTCTGTATGGTTTTGTTCTGCATTTCCCTTCAGAAAACAACACTGGATAAAATTCATAAAATACTGTAAGCATTTTAAGGAAAAATATCGAATACCATCCAAATGATGATTTTTTTTAAAGCAAGATTTATTCCCATATCTTTTTTTCTATGAATTTTGTGATGTCACTTCTATCTTTGTCATCTTCTCGTCCTCCTTTCTTCACTTCTTTAGACTATGCTACTGAATAATGCTCGAGTGTTCAATGTTATTAGTAAACCAGTCAAAGTGCTTTACAGAGAAGATGACATATACTTTTTAGAGGTAGAATTTGAGCTTAGTGGTCCAGTTGAAAATTGAGCTATCAAAATATCCGATTTCTTGTCAGCTAATTGGAGAACTAGAGTCAAGTTGCTCTTTAGTTCAGGAGTAAGCCTGAAGTCTTTATGTACTGTTGAAGGAAAATAGTAATTACTGACCCATAATCCATTCACAGCACTTCTAGAATAGTGTTTGGATAGAAATAATAGTGTGAACATAGCACACCTGAGCAGAATGGTTGGCTATTGCCTTCATACACAATGACCTAAGAAAGCAAATGCCAAGAAGCTTCATGGTGATTTCAATGCACACATAGCACCTTGCATATAAACTCAGGCAAGCAGTTTGTTTTAAAAATAAGACCTAAGTATTTCATAAAAAATTCTTTTTAACCTTTATAAAAACTGTTGCTGAGTAAGTGGTATTATGTTATATTCAGACTTAGTTCAAACTGTATTCATACTTAGAATTCAGACCTTATTTTAAACTCAACAACATGTTCAAAATTTCAGTTTTGGAAACAAAATTGATTTTGGTTAGACATGAAAAGTGAAGTTTTATTTTTGTTATAATGAATCTTAGTAATAAATGAATTTATTGACGCATTCTCTGGGAAGCATACAACACCATACTGCAGTCTGTTTACTTTGTATACATATATTGTGTATGCACAGGATAAAGGAAAATGTCAAATCTCCAGATACTTATTTCACTCTATCTATAACAGCTGATGCCAAGTCATTTTGCATCAGTAAACATACATGACAACTCTAAATTTCAAACCTGAAGTAAGAAAGACATTGGATTTTTTATTTTTTTTTTAAACTGACATATTGAGTACAAATCTGTGGAAACAAATGCAGTGTTGAAGCAAAACAAAGAGAAACAAACAAATCTGTCCTTTACCATTGTCTTAGAGGATTATGAAGTTATTAAAATGATGTACCCCAGGATGAGGTTTCCTGTCACTGAAGGTGTCACTAAAGCTGTCATGGCTGGTGTCTGTTTGCAGGGATTTATCTTGGCACTATTGTTAACCAGTGCATGCGGTTGGGAGATTAGGACAGAATGAGAAGAGGAGACATGAAGATCGTCAATACAGTCAGCACAAGAGTAATAACTGTGTCCTCAGTTTTAAGATAAATCCTGTGTCCTTGGAGCAGTTACAAACTATTTCTAAGCATTTCCAATTCTGGACAAGCCATTTCAGGTTCTTGATCATGACTTGTTGAAACTACATTGTACATTAGAAATATTTAAATATGGGATGATAGTGCTTCAGAAACCAATGGATATCGCTAAGCACATAAGAAATGTGCACGTTGCAAGCTTGCTTCCACAGCTCTACTAGTTGAAGGATATTTAAATAGTTTTATGTAAAATGAATAATGTATCCCGTGTGCTAGGAAAAATTCAGAAGCATGGTTAAAATAATTAGAGATGACAGTCATAGGGGTAAAAGACAATCACAGAAAACTTCTTGCATGGTTGTTGCTGTTGGTAGCAGGAAGTCTTAATGAAATGGAACAGACTACTTCCTAAACTCTTCTCAAATAGTGTAAATTCTGTATTATTGAGTCAAACACGTATGTCAGAAATTATAAGATTTATGTAGCAATATTTGGCAATGAATTTCTATGAAGTACAAAAGAATATGAAGTGTAAAGCTATGACATTGACAGTTTGTGAGAAGAAAGTCAGCAGCTATCTAAAATCAATAATGCAATAGACTTTTTTTCATTTATTAATGAGTGCATCAAGCCAGATGGTATGAGTAATGACTACAAATGTAAAGCAACTTGTATTGGTAAGAGACGTGCTAAATTAGAGACATTCACCTTGAACGTTTTGTTGGATTATGATTTTTAAAAGCAGAACTACTGTGATGTCTAAAATTTGGTGTGCACTTGAGATTTTTGACAAAAGAAAACAGCAAACAAGGCTAAAAACAAACATAAAATGTTGAGAATGTGTACTGTGGAACGTGATGTCATCTGAATGTTTATCTTTAGAGATGTGAATAATGAAAAAAAAAGAAAAGAAAAATAACAACAAAAATCCATTGTTTCAATGGTTGAATTCCTGCTTTGTTTCACAATGCTGCTTGACTATTTCACATTATGAAACCTAAGCTAATCAGAAGAATGGATTGATGTCAAATTTAAAAGAACCCAAGAAAACTTGTTTTTCAAAACCAGTATTCAAAATATTACAGTCTGGTGATTTTGAACATTTCATCTGTAGGAAAGACATCTTTTATGTACCATATGAAGTATTATTTTTTCATCCTTTTCCCCCACCTAGAAGGTTTCAGATATCATGGCTGTACTTTAATAGCTCGTATTAGTGTATCAAGAAGTTGAAGGAGAAAAATATATATACAGGATGGGATTGCGATAAAAGTACCTGTATTGGTTTCCAGCTCCTTATGGCTTTGGAGGTTCATTTTAGTAGTGAAGTATATTGTGTGGCTTATAAAGACGCCATTTAGTGTGTGTATTAGCAAGTTTTTTGGCTATGTAATGTCTCATATGAGAAGGATGTACAGATGGCAGAATTCATTTAAAAAAAAAATCTATCTAATCTTGGAATTTCCTGTGCTTGTGTTTTGTTTCCTGTATAAAAGCAGAAGAGAGTAGTGAACAGTGAAGGTTTCAAAGTAAATCATACTCAAGTGCTTGCCTGGTGAGCCACTCTACCCTTATTTTGGGATCAGTACCTGCAAATTGTGTGACCTTGTGCAGTTAGAAACATGAAATATTCAAAGTGTATTGGATCTTACAGCAAAATTTTCCTGTATGAGAAGTAGTTGGCATTTTTATCCATGTCAACCAATGTAGGTAGCCCTTTCAACTAAGTTAAGCAAAACTGGTCAGGAAAGAACTGGTTGTGGATGGCCACCTGAATACACAAGAAATGCTCCGTGGTAGCTGTTTCTACAAAGAGATGTGGAGTCAGAAATATTATGTAAATGTAGATCACACATTTACTATGACTTTGCAGCTGTAAGCAAATGGGCTCTGTGAACTTGCAAAAATTCTAGCATACTTGTCCACTAACACATATCAAATAATGTTTTTGTCTTCACGCTGATAGAGGCTGCTAGGGGTTACAGCATTAGTACTGTATATTTTTAGTAAATGAAATTGTATCCTGGTCCTAACAATGCTACATAGAGAAGTGTAAGTGCTTTGCATTCAAATAACTCCATAGCACACAAAACAGCACGTGTCACGGAAAAAGGCAAACAAATGGTAGAAAAATTCACAAGAGCAATCAAACTGGTTAGCACTGCTCTGTAGGAGTTACTAATGCAGGTATTTAACATAATCAACCAGCTTCCTAAATAATCTGATTTTTAGGAAAGGAGACAAAACAAACATTGGAAAGAGAAATATAAGCTTAAACAGTAGTTGTGCAGCAGTTCATACCAAGTGTTTCTTGTCTTCAAAGAAGTCTGCACTGTTTTTTGTCTACCACTTAGTTTTTTGAAACTTACTGTTCCCTGACTGATATTCTCAAAGGAAAAGATACTCTGTAGTGAGAAATTTGTGTACTGTGATTAACGAACGTGAGCCTGTAATTAGATAGGATTGAAAATATTTTTCATAGTACCGTAAAACAGACAAAGTACGTGTGAACATAGTTGATGCAGTATAGCTTATGTAACATGTTTTGGGGGTATTTTAGAAGGATAACCAGTGGCCTGGAAGTCATTAAATGTGGGTCATTTTTCTAGTGCAGACTTCTTTATAAGATTTGAGGCATGCTGTTTAACCTTCATGCCTGTGCTTGCTGAGGTTGCTTCTTTTTCTGTGTAGATTGCGATCTAAAGGATTAGCAATATTGTTATGTACTAGTACTATATATATATCGAATTCCTGATCCAGGGCAAAATAGTATGCAAGATTTCAATAAGCAGCAGTAGTAATATGTGGGGGTGAGAGACAGAATATCTGTACAAAGAACTTGACTTTCCTAGATAAGTATTTATTTTTCTTTATAATTGACTTGCACTCAAAGAGGAGGGTGTACCTTCCCTTTATAACACTCAAGTCTAATTCATACAAACCCTCCAAATAAAAGATTCAGGACATAGCAGAAGTTTGATTTTCTTCTTATAAAGACAGTTTATTTGAAGATTACTGATGGAGAAGAGACCACCCCATGGTTTCACCACCCAGCCAATGCTGGATAGGAATCCATTTGTACCTGTGAGTTATGTACACTACGTATGAAATAATAAAATATTTCACAGGTTTAAATCTTCTTATGAAGAAATGGGACTTTTTGTTGTTGTTGTTCTTCAAATAGAAGGGAAGTACAGAACAGCATATTATGGGGTGGAATGTGGTTTATGGTGGTATGACAAAACTGTAAGAAAATGTGTTTGTATGTAGCCATAATACAAATCAAAATTTCTGTGTGAAGCTGGAAACCTGAAAGTTCATTTAGAATCTGTTCCAGTCTAATAATTTTATATGAGAAGATGTCAGTTGCTTGACAGCTTATTTCTGTTTGAGGGTTCTTAGGTAGACCACAGGTATTAGACATTTTCTGTCTGTCTTTCTGTCTATCTTTCTTTCATCTGGTACAAATGAAGGTCCTTTTTATGTTTTGAATTGCTATTTCAGTCAGGTAATGTCCTCTACTGAAAAGTACAAGGAATGTTAGTATGTCAAAGTGATGTCCCCTATGGTACTATTACAGTGGAAGACAAATCCTGAGACTCCAGGAGCACCATTCAGTAGGAACAATGCTTGGAAAACTGTCTTTAACTGGCTGGGATGAGACAGGTTACAAACTCTGACATTGAAATCTGTAGTATGGCTTTCTAGCTGTTTTATATTATTCACTTTCTTTGTTGGTATCTTCTGTCTGTTTTGGTACTTTTGATGTCCAAGGTTACAAATTCATGGTGTTCCTCAGTAATGTTACTTTAGAAGTCAATGAAATTTCATATACAAGGGCCTAGACTGACGTATCTAATATCTCAGTATACTTGCATCAATTTTGTAAAAATAGAATATTTTAAGTTTATTCAATTGAAAGAGGTTGTGTAATTTCTGTACCTGTTATATGAAAAAGAAGACTTCTTGTATAGTGGAGCTGTCATTACTCCATCCCTTTACATAGACTGCAGAAAGAATGATTACTAATTTTAAGCAGACTGTTGAAATTTTTATCTACAAACTCACAAATGTCATTATAAAAAGGGCATATCCTTTTGTATTACACTTGAACAGCTCATTTTAGTAAATGAAGGTAGTCCAGTCAATATCAAGAGACTTCATTATTATTGTTAGCTCTACCATGGACCTCCTAATCTGACCTTGAGCATGTTTTGCACTTGTGCATTTCTCTGTTGCCTCACTTGTAATTTGTGACTTGTCTGTTAGATATAAGCAACATGTGGTAGAAATAGTTGTAGTTAATAGTATTTTGATTGTGCCTTTCTTGTAAGGGCCTTAATATCAAGGTGAATATTTTTATCCTCTGTCACGACTGTTGCACAAAAAATTAGCAAATCATAATTCAATTTTAGATAATAAAGCAGAAAATATCTGAGCTGTCATTTTTTTTAGCAATGAATCATAATGGAGCCTTTATCTTGCTTTTGTCTGTATTAAAAACTGCTCTCTTCTACCTCTTTATCTGCAAACCTTCATTATAGGGCAATCAGAAATTAATGGCTTTAATCTCTAAAGCTGGAAAATAGCAATATATTTATCAATGGGACACCTCATTCTATTGATGTTTGCACTACATTTATCCAATTAGATTTTGCTTATCTTTTAAAACATTATAAACTTTGTTTATCTTAAATCATAGGCAAGACAAGCTCAGCTGTAATTACAACTGCTTCCTTTTCTAAACAGTATGGAACATGAAAATTCATTAAGAGATTAAAACTCAGAATATGTTTTTGGCACAGGCAGAATCTTCTCTTGTGTTGTGTGTCCTCAAAACATAATAGTAAAAAATGTTTGGCTTACTTGTAGCATGTACTTGTTCTAGATACAATCTGGTAAGATGAATGCAGAGATAAAAATGTCAAGTAGTTAGCCATGGTATTTTCTTAGTAAAACGTTTGGATAGACTTTACGTACTATACAAATTAATGTGACTTCTTTTTCACTATCTTTCTGATTAATGTGACATGCAAGATCCACCTCTGGTTTCCTGGTGTCTAAATGTTTGAGTGTTACAGCAGTTATTGCTTTCTTCCAAATACTGAATAATACTGATTCAATCAAATTTATATATAAAAAATAAATTGAGCTTCATAGGTGTATAATAATGGAGAATTGTTGTAAATCTTTCTAAAACTCGAGTCTGTCCCATTTCCTGTTCTACTGCATACTCTATGACACCTGCTTCTAATTACTCATACAAAAATTCCTTAAAAATCAAAAAGCTGTTGTTTTCTCCTACTTCATAAAAACAGAAACAAAGGAGTGAGTGACAGAAACTCCTTGCTTAGTCTGAGGCACTCTGTAATGTGTTTTGTCTCTCTCCAAGATGTCACTTACCACGCAGCTCCTGCATGAGCACACCAAGTCTGAGAAGTCTTTGGTCACATTGTTCCTCACATTAGAGAGAGCGAGCAGAGTGAAATAATATACACAAAATGAAGGCCATGTGGTGATGAAGAGTGTAAGTCCATGCTACCTATCAGCTAGGTGACAGAAAACTTAAAGTGAATCCAGTTTAAGTATGAAAGCCATGCACACAGAGAAAGTAGGTTGTCATTGATGAACAAGGTGACCTTAATAGGTGGCTGACACTGTTTTATTGTTTTTATCCAGCATGGATTTTAAAAGCAATAAACCTGCCCACAAATAAGTGTAACAATGAAAACACCCTCACCACCACCTCCAAGTAGCTCTTTTTACTGATTACCTGAAATGGTGGTGGTTTACTCGTGTGACTAAAAGTTATACAACTGCAACCTGAGTCTCAAAATACCAGTGAAGATGGGAAGTTAAGACCAGTGCTCTGAGTAGCAGAGGTGAAGAAAGGAAACAGATAAAGAGTGCCCAGAATACAGTTTCATGAAAAAGGAGTAATTAATGAACACAAGGAAAAATCTTACCTGAGGAAGTCATGATGCTGACAGAATGCTGCATCCAGAAGCAGACATGGCAAGTGACAGAAATGCAGGAGTTAAATTGCATTAGCCCTCTGAAGAAAGTGTCTGAAGATAGTAAAATTTCTAAAATATACCATTTTTTTTCCTTTTAAATCCATGCTGGGAAAAAAAAAAACAGCAGTCTCATCCACCTGTTGTTAAGTGCGCCTTGCTCATGAATGATAACATTTTCTTCATGTGCATAGGTGTTTCATGCTTTAACTACATTCATCTCAAGTTTTCTGTCACCCAAGTGATGGGTGGCATGGTCTTAGACTCAGCAGCAATTTGCATTCATGTGCAGTTAACGTTTGGTAGGTATTGATGGAATTCATTTTGAAAGGAGTGGAGGACTGATCTGGTTAGAAGATATTTTCACTAGTGAATACAGTTTTGAGGAAGTGTCCAGATGATAACAGAATAATTATCATAAGGTAAATCTATTAACTGAGACAATAGTTTTAAGTATTTATAAACCTGAAAACTAGGCAAGCAGCAGTTCCTCTCCAGGTATTGGTTTAATACAGCATGAGTTCTTGAGTCTAGACCACTAATGTATTTGGATTTTAAACATGAGTTGGGCCTGACCTGTCTCTTAACTCCATGGTGCATTACCCAAAAAACTTTTTTGTAGTTCGTAAGCATACATGCAATTATTCTGCCTTCTCCTGATAACTCTTTTCGCAGTGTATTGGGAACACTTAATGTGTATGCTAGGAGATATTTTACAATGAAATCCTCTTTAATTTTAAGGCTTAATAATTCAAAAACATGCAACTTCCTGGACTGACTGCAAATGCAGCTGAATATATTAGTGTTAGATTATACTTGGCATCAAAATCATAAAATATGGGCAAATTTCAAAGATCAAGTAGCATTCCTTTCAGATACAATTTCTTAACTTTTTTTAGTCTTATTATATGATATTAATATCCTTAGGGACTGTTAATGTCAATCTAAGAGCTTTGTTGGGCTTGCGGTATTGTTTTTGTTCCTGTCATTTGAAAGGAGAATGAGAGATTTTATAAATGTTCATTTTTTGTTTGTTTGTTTTTAATATACTCAACTGCTGTTGTTTGATCTGATCTTTTTCTGATGAGAGGAAGAGTTGATTCCTTGAGTGAGAGGACAGATTTGGATTGAAATTACTTAGGCGGTAGCAGTGCTACTCTTTTGAGTCAGCAAGTTTGTGAGCAGATGAAGTGCTGGCTGCTATCACAATAGTGTCAGGCCTCTCCTGGTTTTGGATGTGCATTTCTTTATATATGCATTGGTAGATGTGTACTCGCCTATTGAGACATACCAAGAAATTCTTCCTGAAGCTGTATCCAAACCCTGATCTTTTATCTGTGACTGATGGTGCATAATCACTGTTGTTGGCATGAACAAGGAGATAAGGTCAGGTGGTGACAGTCTGTCTTAAACTTACTGTGCAGGGAAAAGGAAAGGAGAAGGTTCTCCTTGCTGTTGTCTTTAATTCTCTCAGCTGACCAACTTGACATTAATGTCCACACATGGACCTGGCAACTCAATTCCTACAATACTACCAGTGCTACACATTGCAGTATATTTTGTTGGGATTAAGAGAGGCAAAAGACTGCAAGGTAGGCTTAGTGTTGTTGTAGCTGCTAGCCACATTTGTGCATAGCATGACGTTATTCCTTTCTGTACTGGCAGCTGTGGTGGTACTTGGAGTCCCTGCACAGCAGCGCTACACCTACTGCGTGTGAGCCCTGCAGAGTTAGTGCTCTGCATCGACGCATGTGCAGCCAATCTGAAATCCAGTCTGTGCTGTTGGATACTGTTTGCATGTGGCCATAGCAAAGCTGTGCTGCTGAGCTGGCATCCTGGTCATGTAATGTTAATGAGCTCCTCATTAACTGTGGCTGTGTTGAAATACACTAAAGGGTGTTGGCAATCTGCACTGATGCAGCAGCTTTACTTTCTTAGGTCTCTCTCTGCTTGGGATTTGGAGCTACAGTGACAAAATGTAAGTAGAATTTCTAGACCTGTATTTTGAATTGGCTTAATTTTTCACATTTATAACTTTGAAAACAAAATGGTAAAGGCATTTGGGCAGTGGAAATAAGCTTGGAAAACTAAAGAAACTTGCAGAAAAATATACGTCATTTTGTACACTTTATCATCTTGATGGTGGTACTTAGTATAATGTCCAGTTAATAGATTGATTCATTAATAGGTAATGTTACATGTAAATATTATATGGCCAGTTTCCTTAGTTTTATTAACACTCATTGGTCAACAGTTTCTAAACTTGATCAGATTTTTCTCTGGATTGATACTGTCACATTAGCAAAGTATTAGTGGAGGGTTTTATTCTATTTTTATTTCAGACTGAAAACAACGTTACTAAAACCCTTTCTGATTGTTCATAAACCTGTAAAGCTACAATTAATAGTAAAAGAGCTGTGCACATACAATGCTGTAGAGATTCATTTTTCTCCTCCATTATCTGTCAGTTCAAATGAACAGCCTGATAGTTAATCTATGATAAATGCACTATATTTAATGCAATGGGACAGTCTCTTAATTTGAGCACCTAGCATGGTGTCAGCCTAAATCTACTTCAGCTGATTTAATTAACAAAGCTCCATGTTAATCAATTTGCAATTAAACTTTTTCAAACTTGTTCTAGGAAAAAAGAATCCCTTCACAAAACAAAAATTAGAATTAGCTTGGTGATAAGAGTAATTTACATGGTTTTTTTTAGTAAATGTGTTAAATGGTTGATGAATTATTCAACACTGGGTGTCTGTAACAGATTTACAGATTTTAATGAGCTTTCTTAATTTGACTTTTCATAAAACATTGTACTATTTTTGCATATTTATTAGTGGAAAAAGGTTCATAAGCAAAATATATTCATTGATATATTATCTCTTAGTAATAACAGCAGTGTTTTTTTTTTTTTCCATCCATAGTTATTTATTACCTCAGCAGTGCAGAAAGAATTTTTTTTCCTACGGGTTAAAATTATGTGACTTGTTAGCTAGTTTCCTGATGAGCAGTAAAAGTGAACTTCTTTTGACTGCTGGTTTCACAGCTCTCATCCGGATGTGTTTGGTCTTAAGGTGTTTCTTAGTTGCAGCTTTTCCAGCATGAAGATACTGATTTCTGTATTGCCGTGTTGAATAACTTTGGAGGGGACATTAATCCTTTCCTGGGATGTTACTTTCTTGACCTATAAGTCCACCCCCTCAAAATCTGCTTTTACTTTTTCAGTAAGGTTCTGTGGGCCTTTTTTTTTTTTCTTTTCATTTCCTACTCTTTATTCCAATATCTTCACAAATATATCCATTTATCCGTAGCTTTTTGTTGTTGTCATTGCTGTGTTCTGTTCTTGTTTGTTTGTTGAAATACATACTGATTGACTTGAATATGTCCTGGCTGAAGTGTGCAAATCTCATTTGAAAATCATCACATGGCATTTTCAGAGATTTTTTTTTCCTCTTTAAAGATGTGGTATATGTCATATGTTCACGTATTAGAAGATGTTCATTTTAGCGTAAATGATTTGTAATGTTGGAAGCTGAGGATTCAAGTAAATTTTAGTTTACTTACATCACTGTAAAATAGGTAATTCTGTTCTTAAGCTTCTATAAGTTTCAATACAGGTAATTCCAGAACCTTCATCCCACCAGTACCTCTAAGAGAAGACAAATGGCAAGTCCTAATGTAGCATGTAATTGCACTTGTTTGTGGAAAGATGAAATATCAAATGGATTTCAGTAACTCAGCATAGATTTCTTAAGTTGCACTTCAATGTTCCAGTTTGAGAAGTCAACATCCGAAATAATCCAACCGATATATTACTGCATAAATTGGTCTCAGGAAGTTAGTTTCATTTTGTTAGCACTCCATGTGTTCATAAATGGTGAGAAAAAAGATAAATGAAAGAAAGTAACTCATGGACAGTAGTAGAAAGAGATGGGAACAGAACCCAATTCCTATGACTGTGATGATTACACGCCTTCTACCTGCTGTAGCCTGCCTAGCTGAGCATGTGTTCCTCTAACATCAGGACAGTCATAATTACAAGGATGTGCTACATAGAATATTTGAATTAATGTAAGCTTTGTGCATGCAAAGAGCCCTGGTATTTGCAAGAGCACAACTAACCATGTGCTAAACTGGAATGTTGCAGCAGAGTAACCGTATGCTTATTATTTTGCTGATCTGAGATTCAGTGTGAATTTTTTCATTGAGGATTTGAATATAACATAGTTTACAGTCAAAATAAATCCACTCCAGTTTAAAAACTCCATGTACACAGGTACCAGAACAGGATTTTGATTTCTGTGAAAGACTGACTTTCTGTTTATATTTATCTGAAATGTGAAGAAGCAGGCTAAGTGTATACAGGTGTCAAAATAGGCTAATTTGTGTAGCTCGTACAGCTGTATTTGCTCAGCTTCCTTTGTTTTTTTATGGTGTATAGAAATCACATTAGGAGCTTGCTTGAGAATCAGTGGTAAGAATCAAAAGCAAATGAAGTCTTACTGCTAAGGTTTCCTGTCATCGCACAGTTCACTACATCACTTGAATAAACTGACGGCTTCCTCGTTTAGGGTTTACAGGGTTTATTTCTCTGTTTTGGGGTTGTTCTAAATTCAATGTTACTTGCATGATATTTCCTTGTTGGTTTCTGTGATCTTTCTCCCTTTCCGATGACATTTTTTTTTGGCTGTGGAGCAGACAGGGAGGTCTTGGACATGGAAATATGCCAGTAATGTTAAGAAATACCTTAACAATAATTTATTCATTTGACTTCAGGGAAAATGAACAAGAGGTCAACAGTTTTCTGAAGAGTAAAGAGTCTCTCCTGAGAAACTCTATTATAGCCTCTAGAGCCACACAGATATCTCAGGTTATCTCCACACAATACTGACCCCACCACCCCCGCCAAATCCTTCACTTGATCATCTCATATCTATTTATCTTAAAGGGGAATTTTAATAATTTGCAAAATATTTCACTTGTGATGCTTTCGTCTTCGGATTTTTATGGTTTTCCAAAAAAAAAAAAAAAGTTGATGAGGAAGGGGAAAAGTAGGCTAAGTAATTATTTCACTAATTAAGGTACTGTTGGGAACAAATCCTTGAATTTGATCCTGCATTTTTTCCTTATTGACTTTAATCATTTTTATCTGATTTATCTGAAATTATTGTTATTCTTGTAAATATCTTAAATCTACCACGGCTGTTGAAATTCTTGATCCCATTTATATGGCATGAGATTAGATGTCTTCGCTGAACATCTAACTTGAAGGTTGGTAGTAAAAAACCAATGATTTCCTGACTTTTTTTTTTTTTTTTTTAAGATCCAAACGTGTTCGAGAAAGTTCTCATCAATATTACCTTGTTTTATTCCCAGTATTGTACCTGAAGTTCAAGAGGCATGGTAGGTAGAATTACAGGCACTTATTAAATGTTCCCAAACCATTCCCAGTTCTCTTCAGCAAAGGGACATTATGTATTCAGAGATTTATTCACATATATTTTGTTACATGTGCAATGAACATCAACAGTCTAAGTGCTACATTTACAATACTTGAACAGTAATGTTTTATTAGGCTGAACTCTTCTCTTTTAAGAAATGGATCTACCTGCCCATTGTAAAGGTTTGATAATGTTAGGACTTCATATTTTCTTGTTGTATTCTCTGACTTCTGCTATTTGTGTGATGGCTTATTTAAACCATATGGGTTTTGTTCCCAGACAGCATGGCATCTTGAGAACAAAAGATTAGAATAATTAACAGTGATTAAGAACATAATTTTCTATATAAATTTTGAGAAGAGAAAAACTGTTTCAAAATCATGTTGGATTTCAGAAAAAATTGCTCTTCAGAAATATTTGTATGTGTAGCCTCCAGGATGATACACAAGCTGAATATAAAGCAGTGCCTACTTCAGCAAAACATGAAGATCTGCTGGATCTTCTGGAAACAGCCAAAGATAGTCTTGGACAGTTTGAGATAAAATCACAGGATGAAAACTGATGAGACATCAGACCCATTTCTCCTAAATTCAGATTCATTGTATCATTCAGAGGGCACCATTATTTCCTTTTTGCACTTGAATTTATTCTTGCCTATTTATTTTGCTTGCAAACCATCAGACAAATACAAATATAAAGAAAAAAAAAGGAAAAAAAAAAAGGTAGAATTCAGAATCCAGGGCTCCCAGAAGAATAGCATTTTCCGAAGATGAAAACCACTAACTTCTGAGTAAACCCTCTGCAGCCCACATACGTGGGAAACAATAATATGAAAAATGAATGTCTGGAAATCAGAATATAAAATAGTTCTTAATGATGAAACTGCATCCAGTTCAGTTCTGAGACCACCAGTACAGAAGTTCTGCTGTACAGAATTTGCATCGAGTGCGGAGAGGACACAGGGAACTTCAAGTCTCCCCTTTGTTCTCTTCAGAATTTAGAACGCATGATGGAGTGTCTCTTATTCCTAACGCTCTTTAAATGTGAACTTCATAGGAGAAGCCTGTGGATTTGATTCAAGTCATCACAGTTTGGTGGTTAGAATAGCTTTTTGCCTATATTATATGTAATGTGAACAAAAAAAAAAAAAAAAAAGTTAGTCACCCATGCCAGTTCTTCATTTTCTTCGGCACCGCTCAGTTTTCTCAGTCAGTTTCTCAGAAGAGCTCAGAACTACCTGCCTGTTCAGTAATGCTTGGTATCCAGCAGCTACAATTATAGGGGAAGAAAGCTGTTGGATACTGAAAATTAAAGAAATGAAAAATCCCCAAATACTGATGCTGAGACATTGTGGTGGTTAGGAAGGTGTGCTTCTTCCTGTGGTTGGCTCACAGGCTAAACTAAAAGTATTGATTATATTCTTTTGTGTATTCCATTCATAAAAATGATAGTGTTTTTATTTCTTTTTCCAAAATCATTTCTTGCACATAAACCCTGAGCTGAAGTTTACGTGTAAACAGGTTTTTTGTTGTTTTCAAAAACAAAAAAAAATGACTATTTTATAGTGTATGTCATACATTGCTGAAAATGCATCATTTTATTACCAACACTGAAAACAGAAGTTGATGGCTGGAAGCACTGTATGTGACCTTTGGCCATATACCTGGCATGCTCATACCATGCACAAGAAGGAAAGCAGCAAACTAGGAAGGTTTGATACCATCTATTTTTCACTTTTTCACTTTACAACAGCCTGTGCTGTGACTCAGAGCACTCTGCACTGAGATATGCCGGTTATTACTGGAGTAGTTTGAGGGAGTATGCTTCCATACTTAATGTTTTATCTTAATAACGTTGTTCTTATCTTGTCCAAATGCTGATGAGAGCAAGGTCAGATTAAAATGCAATTTGTGCTAACTACTGTGCAAACACAAAGTAGTATCTGCTTCATTTGTCTATTCTGAAGAGAAATGGCAAAAAAAAAAAAAAAAAAAGAGGAAAGAGAGGTGTAATAGCTAGCAAAACAGTAATATAATGCCAAAAAGTAGTTCCACTGTTTTCCTGGGGGATGAAGGATAGTTCAGATAAGTCAAAAAGATAGTGTACTGCAGAAGACAAGAGTGGTAGAGATTATGTTGGAAATCTAGGGATGTTTTATTTGAGGTTTTGTACAAATGATTATGGATAACAACAGAAGCTTCCACAGTTCTTTGTGCAAAAAAAAAAAACACAAGTCAGCACAGTTCTAGCAATCAGGAAGTTCAATAGTTTTTAATAGGTCTAGGAGAGTTTGTGGCAGTGTTGGAATGTCATGCCTGTGTGTGTATATATTTATATATATTATTTATATTAATTTAAAGTAAAACAAAGTCTGAACCCTGCTACTTATGTTTGTATGTATACTTATATATATATAAAGTGGCAAATGATAATCAGATATTTATCTCACTTGCCTTGCTTTTAACTTTATTCTGAGATATTGGAACATGGAGAAGGGAGTCCTGGATTGAGGATATGTTCTATCTACAGAGCTGTATCAAGACAGTAAGAATGTCCTGGAAAGAGTAGTTAGCACGTTATGCTTAGATGTTAATTTGCGAGAGTGCTGAGAAACAGTCTTCCTAATTGTTTGCATCTACCAGGTAGTACCAAACTGCAGATATCAGCTTCCTGACCCTTGTTGTGATCTGAAACAATTTTAATGAGACAGAAAACCATTTTACTCTCCTAAACTGTGCCCTGATATTTTTGCCATTCTTTTTCTTACTTCTTAAAACTGCAACTTCTGGGAACTGGAATCTTTTCATAAAACAAGATGCAGTGTGGTGGCAAAACAACCAACCTAGTAGGAAATAATCAAGAGAACAGGAGAAAGAAATAATGCACATATTTGCTACATGATAAAATAGTGCTGAGATTTCTGGGGAAACTTTGGAACCAGCTGTGTGTGGGGCAGGGCTGCTCACTAGGGTGTAGTGCTTTAGGAACCAGGGTCCTTATACTTGCAATGTGTGGCATGCTGTTGTACAAGATATGTTTTCAGAGTTTATTTGACTGTAGGTTCTAGACAAACTTTTTGAAGTCTTGTGTATCGTATGTTACTCCCTTCACTCTGCGCTGTCTTCTCCTCAAAGGGCAAGTGAGTTTGTGCTTCATTGTAGGAAGTTGTGCTTTGGTTGATCTTCGGGTGCCAGAATCCAATATTGTCTGACCGGGTTCTTTTAGCAGTGTAATGAAATCAGAATACAAGTGTAAGTTACACTTAACAAAATGTAGTAATTGGAATATACAGTTTTGTCACAAGACCAATGTGTTCCCATTACCTGGCTGTGTAGTATGTTTGTTCTCATGACGCTGAGCGTCTGCAGATGCTGGGGAGGAATACGTGGACTGATGCCAGCTCAAGCCCATTGCTGTCCCCAAGTCTGTTGTTAGTTGTTCAAGGTTTATACTCTGTGGTGACCTGAGCCACATATTCACTACCCCCATGCTGGTCTTGCGAATTCAGGGAGGTATTCACACTCTTTTAATGAAATTAAATATTTAAGTGTAAGACTGACTTCGTAACACTCTGACGCTGTTCATTTTTAAACACTTGAGGTAAATAGCACTGGGGTAAACGTTACAGGAGATTGCTGTGGTTCTTGTAGCTTTTATGTTTTTAGGACAACTTTGTGCAGAGGAAATGATATCTGTCCCTTCCAAGTGGACTCTGCATAAGAAAGGAGCCTGGCTCTCCTGGAGGTTCATACATTTCAGGGAGTTTCCTAGCAATATGTGGAGACTAGCATCTCAAGTAGGCCATTTCTGAGCCAGCTTTCCCATTCTTCTTCCCTTTTGCACTGCTTTCTGGTTGTATATGACATCTGAAATAAACAGATTGTATTATCTGTGTTCTTCTTTGTATAGCTTGGAAATGTAAATGGAAACATATCATGTTGGGGTAAAGACTCAGTATAAATTACCATCACTGATAAAGCCATTGCTGTAGAACAGCAAGTTGCCAAAATGATATACCAACGGAGAAACATTTTTTTATTGTTGTTCCTGTACCATTCCCTTTGTTTTAAACAGATTTTTTTATGAAGATTTGATCTTTTTGAATCATTTTTGCATTCCTTTGATTTTTTTTTTCCTATTGTATTTGAGGCCAGTTATATTAGTAGCGTCCTAATTGGTTTTAATAATCAAAAAATGGCATCTAAGTAGTAAGAGGAGAACAGTACTGTACATTTCTGTCTGGAAAAAAGAATACTTTGCAGTATTTTTGGGATGCTTAAGACCTCTGTGAACTGTTTTTCTTCTGTTCCCGCCCCCCCCCCCCCCCTTTTTTTCCTGTAAGTTAGTATCTATGGCAAAATGTAACTAATTGAAATCCACTGTTCATGCCAATTTCCACTGAAAATCACTGTACAGAAATGTGAATAACTTAATGCACTTATTTTGGCATGCACAGTAACTTTTCATTTTCTGTACGCTTCCTACTCCTTTGTTACCTCTGAGTCTTCACTCCGATGAAAGTTGCTTTACTTCTGTAGGGACATGTAGGTTGTGCTACTCTCCAGTATGATGCTCTGTATTCTCACCACCAGGGCTGTATCCTTTTGCACGTACCTGGGTACCATGTGGTCTGTGTCCAAGCATTCATCTTGACGAGTTTTCAGACACACACCCGGCTTGGTATCCAGTTCACAGGTCAGAAGGCCTGGATAATCCCATTCCAAAGCAATGTAATCAAATTGCTGTTTCTTTCATAAAGTAGTTTTTAATGGGCATACATATATTTATATATAGATTGCTGCAGAAAGCATTATATAAATATGGAATTGGGGATAAGAGGCCCGAGCTTGAGAAGAACATGGAGTTGTCCCCCTGTTTTCAGTATTTTTATTCACATTAATCGAACACAAACCATTGAAATCTGACGACTTACCAGAGACTGCACAAAACAGTAGTTTTTTATTATGAAGAAAGGGACAAAAATCAAATCTTCATTTTGTTTATTTAGCTCTAAAATGTATGAACATTTATTATTCATGTAGCTCAAACGGTGGGTTTAAAGCCTAGAATCTGTATATATCGCACAGGTCAATATTTTAGCGTTTTTTTTTGCTCCAATCTGGAACTATGAAATCTGGAATAGTTCAGAGCAGTACAGTGAATGAGTTGTCTCATTTTATCTTTTGACACTGCTATTACACTTCAGCTGTTGTTTTCTGGAGGAGACCACGGTTATTGTTTCAATTTTAACTAAATTGGAGAAAAATGTCCGTCATTTATAGCAACTCTGCTGTATGTTGCTCCACTGCCCTGCATGAATGAATTCTATATGAAAAGGAGAAGAAAGGAGTGTCAAGATATAGGTCAGATGTAACACATGATAGGCTATGTGTTGGAAGAAATTCAATGCTGCTATGGTTGGTCAAACATGGTTCTGCCGTATTCTGAGGTAAAGTAGCAGTTATGAACTCTTCAGGTAAGAAATTACTGTAAAGATCTAGATGACAGATGGTTGTAATAAGCTTCTTTTACACCACATGGTGGTATGTTGCTAGAAGGAGTAATGATAAACAGAGCTCTATATAAAAAGAACCAATACTTCAGGAAAGAGGTTTTTCACCTATGTGGTGCAATGAGGTGAGAATACAATAGAGAGAAAACATCTACACCTTGAGTTACTTGGAAAACTTGGATCTTTGGTTTTATGCTAGATGTTTATTACTGATTTTCTTTTTTTGTGTGTGTGTGATTTATTGTCATTGTATTTTCTTCAATAAAATGAAAACACTCAAAATCAAATGAACATACGGAAAAGATGACGTTGCATCTGTGGCCAATAGGATTTACATATGACAGTATTAGCCAAAGCTCTTGGGCTTTGTCAGCTCAAAGTATAACTCCAATCTGCTTAAAGAAGTCTGTAAAATCTTGTCCAGGTGT
Organism: Anser anser; assembly: GCF_964211835.1. NCBI lineage: Eukaryota > Metazoa > Chordata > Aves > Anseriformes > Anatidae > Anser > Anser anser. Next base: position 10,774,092 of record NC_139725.1, on the reverse strand, counting down.
GCAACTGTGTTCATGGTACATTAACATAAGTATTCATGCAGTGTTTTAAGATCATTGGCTGAGGGCTGTTGTATATGGGCATTGTCATACCACAAAACCAATATCCAGCTTTTAATTTAAAAAGCCTTAACAAGAGCTCTTTGCATAGCAGTGTTTTCATTATTCTGTCTCTTAGATGTCCGTCAGTGTGTAAATAATGGACAGGCAAATTATTTGTGTGACCAATAGACTTATTTTTACGAGGAGTAACATCTGATTAATGTTCGTGGTAGGCATGTCACTAGTAGGGAGACATCTCCTATGTAAGATGTTATTTCTGCCCTGCTGTTATTGAAGTTGCATTGCTACCAATACGAGAAGGCTAAGATGTGTCACGGCAGTAATTGATTGCATTAGTACTTCTGAAATCGTATCATGCACAACCTGACATAAATCTGGTGTGACTGGATGCAGAGCTAGACCTTACATTACAAAAATTCAGAGATGTAGACATTAATCTAGACACATTTATAAGATCACTGGGCAGCTTGCTATAGGTCTTCACTGAAGTGATGGGAGTAGATCGATAAAAAGGTTTTTTTGTCTGTCCAGAGGTAGTAAACGTAATCTGCTCATAGGGTTTTTGAGTAACCAGAGCTTTGCAGTTTAATGTTCACTTAGAAATGGACATTCAGTTTGAAAACATGGACAATTTGTACCAAAACACTTCCCTGTAATTGTGACATTCATTATATATATATATTTTTAAAGCAGATAGTATTGTGATAGCATCATCCGTTTATGGGGTCAAAAGAGAGGTGTTTGCATTCTCTTTTTTATTTTTTATATTAAATTATATTTAGTATAGAAAACATACATTAAAAATAGATGTTGTTAAGGTACTGAGAGCATTTTGCCACTTAAACAAAAACCACAAACTTATTCAAGAATCATCTGCATCATATCTTTGGAGACTCTTTCAGAGTGGGAGAAGGCTAACAAACTAGAAACAAGTTTACAGGCCACAGAATCTGTACGTGGAACCTTGCATGCTTGTGTGTTCTAAGGTAATCAACTTCGGAGTGAAATTCCCAATGTACTTTGTCTCATAACATTTTAGGTATTTTTTGAAACAATAAATGTATCCTTTTTTCATTTATACTACGGTTGCAGTTAGAATTAGTGTGAGTTTATACAACTCCTTAAAAGATAAGGGAATGCTGTATTCTTACCTGTTTAACACGGACCATGGACTTCTGGGACAACAGGGTGTTTGATTGACTTTGGCTGTTTCCTTGGTGAGAGGCAACAACCAGCTCCAAATAGACTGGGCATAGAACTCGAGAGCTTACTGTAGGTCAGCAATATTCTCGATGAAGATCCTAGGAAAAAATTACAGTTTATAAATAGCTGTGGATGTAATTAGCACAACTTTGCTCCTCCAAGAGGGGGATGTAGAAGCAGTGCAAAGCGATGTCTCTGGTTGCATGGTTTAGGACTTGGTCTGTTAAGGCCTTCACTAGCCCAATTGTTGAAAAATAAATTTTGAAATTGTGTACAATTTTTGTCCTATATATCCTGTCTTTTAAGACTCGTGTGGACAGTAAGTTTGGGTAGCTGCACTGAAGTGTGTGAGGATGTAGACTACTAACTCTAGTGGGAGAAAAATAGAGATATCTCTGTATGAGCTTTCCTTACAAAAAAAAAAAAAGTTTGTGGTGTCAACATACTTGCACATTTTTGATTTAGTCACTTTAATCTCTGTTCTTGCATTTCTTTGTCTTTTTATACAAATGGTTTTGTTGCTGAAAGAAGTTTTGGCTGTTCTTAACCTTGGTTTAGGTTTTCATGATACAGAACTCACTTGAAACATGGTAATGTTGTCACCATTTTTTAACAGTCCTTTTTCTTTCACTCCATTTGAGCAAGTCCTGTAAAATTTGGAAAACTGTGAAATTCTCCTCTCTGATCAAGTCAGAAATGTCAAGTATGACTTCATAAATCACACTTCTAAGGGACTAAAAAGGGAAGACAAATCTGAAGAAATCAGTAACTGTCACTGTGTATTTGCAATTTGTTTCTCCACATACTGTTAAAAAACCCTGAGGATTTCTGAGACTATTATCACCAGTTATAAATGCTCCATATATACAAGTCTTTCTTGCTCCTAGTCCCATTATTTTTTTAAAATGCTGTTAAAGAGACTAAGTAGCATGCATCTGCAGAAAGACTGGGTACAGCACAAAAATGCTGATTTGGCAGTACAGTTTTTGCTTATTTTGCTTGAAGGGTTTGAATAGTGAGAATGATATTTGCCACGAACAGTGTGCTTTTTTTAGACCCTTTGGCAAAGCCAAAACAGACCTCTTTCAATGTTGCCTTAAAGTACTTTGATGCTGCCTTTTTTCTAGAGGGCAAGCAAAGTCAGTTAAAGCATTCACGAAATTTCTGACTTCTTAAAAGTCAACCATCTGTTTTAAGTGACTAAAAATGTAGTGCAACAGGAAAAAATCTCCGAAGAATTATGAAAATGTAGTTACTGTAACTGTATCATGAAGAAAGCCTATTGTCATTATTGTTTGAATAATGTGCAATTAATTAGCATATCAGTTTAAAACTGTGTGTGTATCATAGCTGATAACTGCAGCCAATTATAAGAGTAGGTTGGCTTACATCTGCAATAAAGTAAGCCATTGGTGGAAAATCACTTTTAAATGACCCAAACCTGGCATTTTTCTATTTTTTGGCTTCTGCCAAGTGTTTCAGGAAGATTAACGTATCCTTTATTAACTAAAGAGTCAGATTCAAGGAGCAGTGTTACTTTTTTCCTCTCCAAATGAGGAAGGATTTTTTTCATGCCAAGGATTTTTTACAACTTTCTCTGCAAGATTTTTTTTTCCCAAGTATCTAATTGCTTTCTGTGTTAGTATTTCTGTTTGTTACGTTGTGTTTATATCCTTTTTTTTTTCCATACAAGTGAAAATCGTGTACGTCTCCTCATGTCAATAAAATCCATCCATGTTGTGTAAGAAACTGGTATCCAAGTGCAGTAGAAATGCAGCTTTAATAACGTTGTAAGCCTCTTTGATTTTCTTTGGTGAAGGTATATCTGCTTATTACAACAATGCATAGCAACAAAATGAGTGTAGGTGCCTTCAAAACTCAGGCTTTGTCCATGGAAATTTATGGAGCACTGTGAGTACTACTTGAAATTCCACATGGATGTGGAACAAACAGGAAAATCCATTCCTGAATTGGTCTAATGAGTTACTGTGATGAATTCCATAAAATCTTACGAAAGTTGATTAAATCCTTCATATCTCCTTGAGACTATATATACAAAGAATCGGAGTGGCTGAGGTTAGAAGGGACCTCTGGTAGTGGCTTCAGTCCAACCCCTTGCTCAAAGCTGAGAGGGTTGGAGCAGTTTTCTCAGGGCTGTTTTGAATATCTCTGAGAATGGACGCTCCATAAGCTCTCTGGCAACCTGATCACCCTCACAATTAAAATTTTTTCTTATGTTCATTTACATTCAGTTGGAACTTGTATTTGTTTGTCCGTAGCAGTTTATTCCCTCACTGGATACCAATGAGGAAAGTGTGGCTCAGTCTTTTTTACTTCCCCCTCATCAGATACTTACACAGATACTTACACTTCTTCAGGATGCTTGCAGCTCTCTCAGCTTCTCGTATGTCAGAGAGTGACCCTTGGCTGAACTTGCTCCTGGATGTCCATGTCACTCTTGTGTTGGGGAGCCCAGAACTGGACCCAGCACTTCAGCTGTCTCTCACAAGTGCTGATTAGAGGGGAAGTATCCCTTCCCCCAGCCTGCTGGTGACACCTTTTCCAATGCAGTCCAGGACCCTTTAAGCACCTTTGCCTCAAAGTTATGTTGCTGGCTCATAGTCACCTTGGGATCTATCTTGACTCCTAGATCTTTTTCTTCAGAGCTTCTGTCCAGCAGGTTACTTTTCAACCTCCTTCACTAAAATAATAATAAAAAAAATGAGGTCCTAAAACTCTGCTGTTCCTTTTTAATGTTTTGTTTTATTTCCTTTATTTTTGTTAAAGATAACTTGACTGTGCTGTGAGGTTAAAATTTGATAGCAACACTTCAGATTAACCTGAAGTTAATGCCTGTTTCTCCATTTAGAGCCACACAAGCCTGGGTTCTTCAGCACAGATTCCTTTGCAGAACTGATGACGCTTGCTTGAATTAACCTTAAATGCCACTTCTGCAAATTAGCTTCTTGACTAAAACAATGCAAATATTAAATTTATTAGCAAGTCTTAGAAATTATGAGTGGATGTTGAAGTTCTATTACATTATTTCTAATATTAAGCATGCTGGCTGAATTTCTGGATTACTTTTAATTATAATAAATCTGGTTGATTCTCATATTATAGGAAATGCACATGTGAAATATTTTCTGAAATCTCTTTTCAAAACAATTATTATTCCATTTCTTGTTATAAGTGCCATATAGTTGCTGACCTGTATTCTTCCTAGCAAGACAAAAATGATTCCTGCAGAGTCAGCTTAGAGAGCTGAAATGATACTAAATCTCATTTTAGTTAGTGTTAATAAATGTGGGTTGTGTGCTGCACTTTGCAGAGGTGTATTTTTTTTAATATAGCATCTGGGGACTGCCTAATTATGATTACTTCCTCGAGAGGGTCCTGTACACTTAACCTGTAGCTGTGAGTCCTGAAGTAATTGTCTTCACACTTTTAAGCCTGGCTCCAGCTTGTGTGCTCTACTATGTCTTCTCAGTTTTCTATTTCCATGTATCTTATTTTTCGAGAAAATTTAAGATGATCCAATCCAAATTTTCATCTGCCACTTCTAACCACTTCTTTTTCTGAATGTCAACAACGTGATCATGCATCATTGCATTTAAGATAACCTATTTTAAAAGTAATTGTGATTTTTATCCAGGTATCACAATTGCTTTAGATACTTTGATTTATAGAACTTTCTTTAGGGAATGCAAATATTAAGTAGTGTATTTAATTTCTTAGATGAACAAGAAATTGAATTAGACACCAGCAAATCAGTTGTTCTTTGAAAAATAGCAAAGCTTGTCTTGTAAGTTCTTGACCTTTTCTGAGCTTGCTGCAACTAAGGCAAAGTTATCACCGCAGTGACACTGATGATGAGTGTTACATATTGACATATCAGGAAATGTTAATTGTTTTAATTTTTAATCAGTGGAGTAATTATACCCTCAATCTAGAGCTGATCATCGAGTGATACATATAGGCAATACAAAGCAATTATGGAACTGAGCATCTGTTCAAGTTTCGCCTTGCAGTCTCTTCTAAAATTCTGGCCAAAAGCCCAGCTGATTCTGTACCCTTATTAACATAAGAAAGTAGAAATGGCCACCTTGTAGCCATGCAGAGATATGTTTAGTCAGTCCTTTATTCTCAGTGGTGGCTACTTCAGAGGAAGAAGGAAGCTCTCCCTCATGAAGCTCAGTGTGAATCAAGACACCACAGGGATACATTTTATCTAGGCCTAGGCTGTGATGATGTGATGTTGTCAAGTATTATTACATATTTTAATTATACAGATACAGAATAAGACAATTATAATCCACCAGTATTTTGAGTTCAGATTGTATTCTAATCCATATATTTATCTGTGTCTAAGCCACTTACTAAAATTTTAGGAACGTCATAAAATGTGAGAAGAAAATGTTCAGTAAAACGTTGTGAAATTAAAGATATTTATGGCAGCTGGCTACAATATGGATGGATGAACACAAAACATTATATTTTTCAATTTATATTGTTGACTTGTTATTTTTATAATTACTGTTCTCTATAAAGCAAGTCAAACTTTCTAAAAGCAAGTGCAGTAAATAAATGCAGTGTTAAGATTGTTAGCTACAGGTATCAAAACATGACTGTAAGCTATGATACAAAGGCTTGTTCTGAATAACTGGACAGTTAGCTTGTCTATTTTTATCTCAATGGGATTTAGCTTTCTAAGTTCTTGGTCAAAGAAGCAATTCATATGGAAATTTACTTCACAATTGCCCTTTTGTCCTTATAGCTCTGTCTTCCACTCTTTTTGAAAAGAAAAAAACGGGGGGAGGGTGTGAAAGAAGGATACCTGTAAAGGTTTTTTTGGTAGCAGGATTTAAATCTGAAATTAATTACTTGTTGGTCAGAAATTCACTTGTCCGTATCACATTGTGTAATGCTTGGGCCAAAGTGTATGATCACTTAGGAATTATTGTAGAAGTGCTTTGATTGTATTCCATACTTCATTTGATATTCTGAATGCAGCCACCCACCCTAGGGCAGGGACAATCCCCAAGAGATGGCAGTCCGTGAGTCACCCATGCCAGAGCAGGGATGCTTTGGAGGAGCTCCACCGGGGACTGGTGCTGGAGCCCAGAACAGCAGTAAGAAACAAAGAGCAGCAGACAACTGCTGAGCACCACCCCGGCCTGCCTGAAACATAACTTGTCGTGTGCATAAGAAAAGCAGAAATGAGGAGTGGGGGTAGGGAGGGTAGGTGTATGGTTTAGGATAAATGTGGGGAAGAGCGAGGAAAGGTGTTGCCTGAAGTAGTTGCTGGATTGTTCATCTGATCCTTTATTTTCCATACCCAAATCAGCGGTCAAATGTTGGTGTTAATTGGCAATAAAGTAAGTAGAAATTGCCTGGGTTGTGAGAATTGTCTGTGACAGCCACAGAAAAAGAAGAAATAAGGAAAAAAAAAAGCCACTCTGATTCAAATAGTTCAGAATTGGAGTTTCCAGAGTCTCTGCTGAATATCTAGGTATTCCTGACTCAAACTTGTATTTAAGCAAAACAATTTCTTATACTATGGTACCTTTGAGAGATGTAGAAATGAGAAGCCAGCTTCAAGGTCAAGCTTTCAGTTCAATTTCTGATTCAATTTATTTATTTAACCTGAAGAAAACTCATGAGATGTAAAACATTTGACTTCTAACATGATTCTTGAAGGAGGCGATAAATTTATACTTGTACAAAAACATTCAATATAAAGGGCAGCTGTCAAAAAGCTTTTGTACTATATAATGAAATGAGGTTTAAAAAGAAAATGCTGAGTTCAAATCCAAGATCCCAGTCCAGTTAAATGATTAAATGGTGAATATTTTTGAAATCAATAGCCTTTTCAGTCAAGGTGCCTTTCTGGAAGTTCTCCTTAATTTGCATGATAAAACTCAAATGTGAGAAGTGATGCACAAAAATACAGAAAGAAGTATATGCAAGTCAATTTTTTTCATTATGTGTTAATGCAGTACTTTCATATCTTGCATGCCTTTTTTCCTTACACTATAGTAACTTCCGTTCAATAATGGTAGATCAATAAAAAGCACTAGATTTTTTTTTTAATTTATTGGAAGACATGGAGCAGCTGGAAGAAATACTTATAGCTAATAGTGAAATTCAGTTTTCTCAAAATATTTCTTTTGCAGGTTAAATGGTTCTGTCTATTTTCGGTCTAGGTACTTGCTCAGTGTTCCCCCCTGTTACAGCACTTCAGCATCTTTTATGGCAAATGTTAAGAAACAGATTTCACTTAAATGGGTAACATCAGTTGAAAATTTAGTCCATTGCTTGTTTCTGTCCTTGGTACAAGTTTCATAAACTAAGAAATGCTTTACAAATTATGTTTTCAAGGAAGGAGTGAGTCATCGGTGCTTGTGAGAGCATATTTTTGTGCATGAAGAGGTTCATATATGTCTGGAGTAACAAATGTCCACATAGAAATTGCTTTAATGTAAGCAAATGCTGAAAGGCTTCTTTCTTGAAGCTGCCAATATGGTGGCCTCTCTCTATATATTTTTAAGCTGTAAATATATGTACAGGAATAATAAGGTTATAGAAAAAACGTTAGCAGTGCTTAATCTTCTTTGGCAGAAGACAACTAATTTTTCTGTTATCTGCAGGCACACAACTCAAGTGTTTTTTGCTTTGACTTGGTTATATGTTAAAGAGGATGAAATGTTTCCTCAAATACTGCAGTGCATTTTGTTCCCTATTAAATGCAGAATGAGTGCTTAAAAGCCAGGGCTTATATTTCTGTCAGCACAATCTGAACTGAGAATGCTCATGAGGTCAGCTGCTGAGCAGCAACTGAAACTGTCAGAACTTTATGAAAGCTAATTTGGTAAAAATACAAAAAGCTCTGAGGAATTCTGTGATATACTAAAAACCAATTCAGAAACAAGAAAAATATTTGAAATAGAGTTTGACGAGAAGTTTGTGGTAGCAACAGCTGCACTTCAAAAATATGTAAAAATCCTTTGACATAAATGTATGTGTTCATGCTGTTATCTATGTGGTTGTATCTCTGGGTATTTGAATTGGTATATATACAGTTCCAAGGACACTTCCACGTATTGTTTGAGGGCCATTCTTTGATTCCTGAAGGTGATGACCTTTGCTTTTTTAGTGCCCTGTTGAAGTTTTTCTGGTGAAATTATCAGTCAAGGTATTGAGTGGTTACTCATTTATACCTAGTCTGGTGTCAAGTTTCTCCAGTACAGGTTTTTGTGACCGCTTTTGAGTGAAGGATTGCAGTGTGTGGAGGAGTCACATGGGAGTAAATGCTGGAGGCAGGTTTGTCTTAGTGGCTCCAGCAGGGTCTTGGAATTTTATGGTGTACAAGGATCTTCTGCTATCCTTCTATGGCAGAAAAAGAGCTGGATGTGATTTTCTTTATTAGGTACTTGATGTTACATTTAATAACAGCAAGTGCCATTGTCACTTTATATTTTTGCTTTTATCAGGAACACATTTCCTAGTTGAAGAAGATATATATCACTTCAAGCTTTATTTCAGTTAAAATGTAATCCTAGCTGAAGTGTAACTGTTACAAATACACACCAGCGCCTGAACATTTATGTCTTAGTAGCCACATGAAATTCAGTCAAGGCAAGTCACAGTCAGGTGGAGTTGGGGTTCTATTACCATGAAAAAAACTAAGCGCCTGTAATGTGGCAAAAACAGTTGATGCTTGATAGCAGAAAGCACTGGCATCCAACGTGTGGAACAAAGTGATTCCAATCAGAATTATGCAAAAATTATAGTATTTTAACTCACATATCGTGCTGACCTATGTTTGTAGTGATAATTCTGTTTCAGCTGTTTGAGCAATGTAGATGATAGTCCCTTTTGTGAAGTCCTTGCATTTTATACAATGCTATCAGGCTGAGAGTAAGGGTAGCTTTTCTGAAGTTTTGTTTAAGAATGATGAGAAGTTTGTGTTAATATCTCTAATGATGTTCTCTGTGTTTTTTTTTTGTTTTGTTTTGTTTTTATCTTGTTTAGTTTTTGTCTTAAATTGTGTAAATGTTATTAAGTAGTGGTGCAAGATGCTATTCTGGAGAGCAGAACTCCACAAGGAAAATGGAAATTCTAGGAGTAAAATAAAAATAAAACAGTGCATCTGTAATTTCATGTTTAGTGAACATGTTAGGGGCTTTTCAGAATTGACTACCATCATAAATTAGTTCTTACCCATGCTTCACATTCAAATCCGAGTCCATAAACTTTTGGCTGAAGTATAATTTCAAAGTTTAATAAAGCAATTATTTATTAGTATATGTGTTTTTCCTATGCTATGCTGCAGGACACCCTTCCTAGATGTTGGCGATGTGTGATTGTATTAAATTCAGATTGTCGATATGCCCCCAAAGCACGAAAATAAGCAAAACAGACTGAATACTTGAAAGAAGATTTTCAGTGAAAAATGAGAATATCAATAAGCAGAGTATCCTGTTGTTTTAGCTAGCAGAAAAACACCATTTTATGCATATCAAAATGTTATATTCAACAGTGAAAATCAGCATAAGTGGACTTCATTACTTCTGAAAATGTTTTTGTAATTGAATGAGCATGTTTCTTCTGCAATGTGTTCTTGAATTGTCCAAAGAGGCTTCAGTTTTCACGTGGCTGTGCGAAGGTCAGTTTTCTTTGGGCATTTTTTCGTTCAAGCTAGATTCTTTAATAATCTGTCCAGTAGATCCAGGTCAACTTTATAGCTCATAAGTCTACAGCTATTTACAGGAGAGGTATTGCTGTTGAACTTATGGTCAGGCCCGTAACCTTCTCTTACTGTTGCAGAAATCTAGAAGAATGGCTGTATATAGGAAAAGTTTCTGTTCGCATACATTTAATTTGTTGTTATGCCAGGAAGGGAAAGGGTGGAGCATGGTATAATATTTTAGTGATAATGAAATTACTCTTGGGATGTCTTTGGTACTCAAATTCGTGTAAAAGTATAGTGAAAAGAGTTTCCGGTCTGGTTCTTATATGTTGAGTTTAGCATGATGAATAATTATTTATTTATTTTAGCAGCTCGCAATTTTAGCAGTCAGACTAAATGTGTATCGGTTTACATAGCTTTGTAGGATAAACCTTCCAGTGGTAATTTGGTGTGCCTGATTATTATTAGTTCTGATTATCTTGTACATCAGTTATATTCTGGCTCATGCTTGCTAAATTTATCGTCACTGTTATTTCATTCTAACATAAGACAGACTGGAGTAAGGATACTTTTTTCATACATAGCTGTTGATAGGAACGTGCTATCAATGTTTTGTCATTTCCAGCAGATTATCAGTTCTTCTGTACTTGAATGCGGTTTATGAATAACCGTCATTCTGACTATTTGAGGAGGTAAAAAAAAAAAAATAGCACATGATCAAAAATAGGTAAAAGGAGCAAATACTTGTTGAGCTTGCCACTTTGTTCTTGGTTTTTTCAAAGGTGTCTTGTAGCCTTGCTAGTTGTGACTAGCTGGAAAAATAAGTGACATCACATGGATATTATAAGCATGCAATTGATTTTAATGTGCTAAATGTTAGGAAAACAGATGAATAGTTTTTTGTTTGTTTGTTTGCTTTTAAACAAAGGATATTTAAATAGGTGAAAAGGGGAAAATGTGGTGGTAGGAGAGGGGGACTAATAGCATTAGTCTTAAAACAGATGAATGTGTTTGTCCAAAACTCATTAAATGAAACTTTTGAGATACTTGAGATATCTCTGTTCTGTAATATTTCTGGACCAACTGAGTTAGAATCTAACAAAGATCTGTTCATTTGTTCTAAATGTTCCAGTGCACCCCCTGAGGGTTGGGAGGCATGGGGCAGAGCAGAGTTCTGGATGTCAAACTTGGTATGCTTCATCTGACTGTCTTTATGATTTATCTTAACACTGATAATCAGATCTACTCATTAGGAATAGAAAAGGTAGGTAGTATTTGGAGGAAAAAAAAAAAGATAAAATCTGTTTGTCAATGCAGTTTTTTAGTGTGGTATCTCTCATTGTTTTTAAGATACTGTTTTGGTAACCTGCGTCATCTAATTCTAATGAACTTCTTGAGGTAACTAATTAAACCTGAATGTGCTTTGCCTTGTGGTTTTCGGTGTTTTCTTCTTCAGTCTGGTACATCTGTTTCAGATTTTCCTGCCTTTCTTCTGCATGTGAATTCCTCCCTCATGAATTTTAGGGTCTCGTTCCAGATTGAAGGGTGTGCAAGGAAAGCCTGACAGCAGGCAACAGTGTGTCTGAGCGGAGTTTATTGTAGCACTGCCCATAGTTTCCTTAGGTCTGTTTTGTCCTCAGTGTTAATAAATGACAGTTTCCTCTCATGTTGAAAGACGAGGAGGAAGATAAAATAAATGATGGGCATAGATATATGTTTAAAATATGTTCCAGCTAGGGAACTTTGCAATGAAATACAACAATTTGTGGGGAAATTAAACATTTTTCCTTTCAACTAGACATTAAAGCTCTTGTTCTGCCTTCTCTTTCAAGTTTGGATTCTTTTGACTGAGAGATGCTGTTCCTGTTTGCAGTTTGCATATTTGATATGTAGTAGAAAATAAAGATGAGATTGGAAGATAGATAGTAATCATAAATAAATGCTTCTAGGTCAGTACTGGAATGGAGGTGTGTTGTTCCCCCCTCAACACACACAGAGGTTACAGATGTTAAATTCAGAGTAATTAAACAAATGTACTCTAATTAGTACAGAGTTTTGATTTGCCATAAGAATCTGCTATATTTCAGTAAAAATTGTGTTTTCCTCAAGTGTAATAGCACTGTTGGACTGTTATTTTCATTGTGCTTGTTATCTCTGAAAATCTTTTCATTTTGGAAGCAAACAGTTTACTCCGTTGTTCTTAGAGATGGGAGTAATAATGTCTGTGCTTCTTCCTGCTGCTAATCCACAGTTTTCTTAACTTAAAAGATTATAATGTTCTAATATTATAGATTCATAATTTGTGTAGTATCATATTGTTCTCCTTGGTCATTCTTGACAGTCTTCTGAAAGAATGATTCATTAGTGTGGAAAGGAAAACATTGTTTCCAAGCTATTTGCTGTACGTAACAAAAATAAGTTCCTTGAGGTTTAAATTGCACATATAATTCATATCAGACTGCAGTCTGCTTGCTAAATATACCTGGAATACTAATTATAACCCTAATGAAAATGGTCTCTTCAGACCTTATGATGAGCTGTTTTGACAATTGGGAACCTGCAGGGTGAGACCGTCTGCAGTAGTTCTATGTACAAAGTGTTAGAGAGCTCAAATCTGATTCATTAACTAAAAGATTACAACAAACATTAATCTTTGTGTCTTCCAGCATAAAGCTAATGATAGCAAATTCCTAGTCTGTGGGTAAAGTGCATTTGTGTTTTCAGTTTGGCTGCGGGAACCCCGAGGACGACTTAGTTCTATATACATTGCTCATTAGTGCTATGTACATGAGTAGGCCACAGATAGCAAAGCATGCTTATACACTGAATTCAACATCAACAGAAATTGTAGAACACCTGCTTAGCATAATGCTGGATAATCTATCAGTCTTTTAAAGGTATTTTTGGGATAGACAGCAGCATTGCACTCTGGGGATTATAAGCAAAATGGACTATGCTTGCTAAAAAGAGCCAGAAGTTGTACTGCTTTTTTTAAATGAGGGTTCATTTTGTTGTTTCTTCCGTAGTGTTTACATCAGGGATCTGCCTGGGAATTCACAGTTCTGCTCCACTGGTGTGTGAAGAAAGGAGCTGCTAAAAGGCCCCCGGGCCTTAGAGTGCTGCTTTCTGTGTTGTCCTTCCCTGTAGTTTAAATATGATGCCTTTCTTATCACTTGGCAGTTTGTGACTTTCAGAGGACGCGTTCAAAAGGAGGAGGATGGGAAAGCACTGTGAGTGGACTTCCTTGACACAGCCTGCTTCACTGCTGAAGCTGAACATGGATTTGGACTGCTGTGGAAATTAAATATTGTAGGAAAAAAAAAAATCAATTGTAAGCTTAAGAAGAGAATGTAGGATCAGGGTTGGGTTGTTCCTTGCATCAGATATCTCAATATGACAGAGCAGAGGAAGCTTGCACTTTGAGGTTGTTTCACTAAACAGAAGTAATTTCATTGGGAGAGACTCTGCGTTAAGATTTCATCATTAAAACCATCAGATCCATATGTTTTTCTTTTTGTTACCCCCCCCCCCCCCCCCCCCCCCCCGTTTTGTCCAGTTAATGTAAATATTTTTCATGGTTCTCCAATTAAAAAAAAATGCCATCCATAACACAGACAGCTTTGTCAAAGGTAGCTTATGCATGCTTAAGTTGTAAACTGGCATTATACAATGAAGCTTCAGTGTGTAGAGGAGGATACTACAGTTATCAGGGAGAGCTTCAGTTAACCATACAGCTAGTTTGGTTTTGGCTAAAAACAAAACTTAAAATACAGCCCTTGTTTCTCTCCCCCCCGTCTCCCCCAAACCTATGTACATGCTGTAGCTTTTGCCTTATCTTTCTTTTCTCTGAACCATGTTTGCTGAAGAATGTTACTTTCACAGCCTGTTTCAGATTATGCAAAAGAAAAGGAACTGTAAATGATGAGGTAGACATCAATTTTTGAATGCCTAGGGTACAGTGATCTTAATTTCCTCACTTTGGCTACATTAAAAATAGTAACATAAAAATACTTTACCTAGAATATATGAACCTAATCCTGGATTTAAAAAAAAAAAAAAAAGACAATGTGAATGGTCATGGATCAGAATTTAATATATCCTTCGAAACTGGCACTTGGGAACCATTCAAAGATTTCTCAGGGAAGTACATAAGCTTTCTTGAATACAGCAATAAAGAAAAGGTTGTAAAACTTCAGGGAAAAAAGTACACAGGAAGCTAAAACAGAAATCCCTCCCTTACAGTTGTTGTTCTCCGAAAACCAAAACATTCTCCCTCACCTCTTCTCTAATCCATGGATGTGTGAAACTAGCTAAAGGTGCCTTGAAAGTGTTAAGCTGTTAAAATTTGTGACAGGGAATCACTTTTGCACTGTCTGTATTGAAAAATACTCATTTGTCCCTGGGAGCAGAGTGCTTATGACAGAATCAGTGTCATCCTTTCCTTCCTTGAAGAAGTCTTTGGGCGATGTCAGCTTATATCCCATATAAATTATCTTAGAGAAGTTCTCCAAGAAAACCAATATGAGAGGAGACATTCAATATCTTCCGCAGGAAGTGAAGGTTACCATTTTATGGCCATTTCTGATCCATACCAAAGTTCAGATTGCTGATTTTATGATAGATGTCAGTGTCTAATATTGCTCTCCTGTAGCTATTTTTTAATAAAATAGAGCAATTTTCTTTCTAATTTGCAGATCTGAGTACAAAGTAGTGCCTTTTGAGTCTAAAAACCTCATTTTTTTGGAGGTAGGAGAGACTTGTGAAGCTTGAAGAAGCTGGAGGTGTTCCACAACTGAAATGCAGTTGTTGAGAATCCTGGTTTGCTTTCGAGTCGTCTCCTGAATCCCCTCATCTGCCAGGGGCAAATGCATGCCTGCAATATCTACAGTATGGAGCTCTTCTGCACCTCCAAATCTAGAGAACAAATGAAATAATTACAGTTAAAAAGTTGAATAGAAGGGGACAGAAAAATCATTATCACATAAAATTTTCTTTTGTTATCCTTACATGATGGTTTTGCAAAAGGTTGTCATAGTAATGATGGGTAATAAGAAACCTTTGCAAGTGATCTAATAGAAGCAGTGTCCTAAGAAATCAGCTACAGTTAACTCAAGGAAGAATACGTGCTTCAGGCTCAAGCATAGACAGGCATTAGGCTGCAAACACAAAGTAATTGACTGCTTCCGTTCCACCTGTTTTTCCTCCTGCTTAGGCTTCTGTAGCTAAGCAGCAAAGGTGAATTCATTTGGAAAGAACTTAAAAAAGAAAAAAAAGTTACTTGTCTTCAACAAACACTTCTTGTCAAATTGGTTATTTAGCTGCTCACTGTGCTGGCATGCATGTTCTTTGCTGGAGATGAGCAGAGAGAAAGGCTTAAGCTTCCACAATGAGATTGGTGCGGAGCTTCAACAGACTCCTCTCTCGTAGAAAGTTGCTTGTGTTCCAACTTTGGTTTGCTTTGTCAACCAAAGAGTGACATGCATTTTTCATACTGTGAATGTACATTGAACTGTTGGTTTTACCATATGTGTTAAATTGAACATGACAGAAACAAAGCAAACAACCTCAAGGGTCAGAAATGAAATGAAGTACTCTGGATTCTTTCTAGGGCTATTTTTTTTTCTGGTTGTTTGCTTTACAAGCAACAAACTGTACTAGGCATCCTGTACTTTTAAACATAAGCTTGTGAATACATTTTAGAGATGGCAGGGTAGAAATAATTAGTTTTGGTTCAGTAGCAAACAGACAAAGTTCAAACAAAATATTTCTGTTTTCATAACACCCCTACCCCCACCCCCAGTATTGGAAACTAATCTGTTCAGCTCCTTGAAGTGCTCTTTTTGTTATGCGGGCTCTGGATTTGTACTGCCTTTGAAGTTCAGTAGGGGAAATATGAAGCTAATTAGTTACTCTGAAAGGTGAGATGATGAAGAACCCATGAATCCCATTTATTTACAGCTGTTTTACTTTGTACAGAATAGGATGGTTGAGAATGGCTTTGATTTTTTTTTTTTTCTTTTTTGGAGGAATCATTCACATAAGGAATAGGGTTGTTGTACTACCATCGTGAATACTTAATTCTCTTTAAAGGGAGAAGAGCATCAGCAAGGCATGCCAAGAATTATCAACTCTTAGTGATCTAAAACCTTGTTAAGTGACACTGTCTGAGATGAGAGCAAAATTAGTGGAAAACGGGATCCCAGATGTCCTAGGTACTAATAAATGATCTGTTGGATATAGGAAATGTATGTGCTTCCTTCTTTGATTCTCTAGGTTTATTGCTACTTTTTTTCCTTTCAGCAAGAGTTACTTGTTAAATCAGACCAAACAGGAACACCTCTGAAATTATTACAACTGCATCAATTAGCATTGTCATGTCCCTTCTGTCAGGTTTTTCCAGCTTGAGGTAAAATCTAGGTACCTTCAGAAGACAATCTGTTGAGTGCAGTATTTAGTTCTCTGGCAAATTTTTAGTGGTCCAATACTACTTAATATTGCATCAGTCCTTGATACACACAACGATTGTGTGTACACACAACTCTAATAATAGTGAGACCAGCTTTAGTAATAAAAGGACCACTCAGATATAAATAGTTAGAAATTAATAGTTTTCCTTTTAATAATGGTCATTGCATTTTGGGTAAAGGTGCATTGGTCTAACAGGCTGAGTAAGGAAAGCAAATGAAATGCCTTTAAATTTGGGGGCAAGGGAAGTTCATCAAGTGTAGTTGTTAAAGTAGGGTGGTTTTCTAATGATTATTTCATGTCATGAAATGACAAGAGAAAAAAGTGCATGAATACTAAAATTGCTGCTGTTTTCTCCACTTCATGAAATTCATCACACAACAAGCAAAAGCATAAGAATTCCCGAGTTTTGTTTATAACATAAACAACAGACAGTAAGATTAACAGGCAATCCCTATGTAGCTCTTGGTAAATTTGCTACTAAGTTTATATTGCAAACAATAAATGTTATATCACCAAACATTTGGAACTGTTTTCTTGAAGTAGATTTCAGAAGATACTGTCCTTTCAAGTGTACACGTCACACGTTGTTTTTTAAGATTCATTTTTCCTCGGTGTTTTTGTTGTTGTTGTTGTTTTTTATTGGAGAATGTTACTGGAAAAAACACAGCATAATTGCATAATTTCTATAGAATCCTGTTAAAACATTTAGAATCCTATTGCTTTTATAATGCGCTGAATTATCTGTTGTTTTTTTCCTTATGAGAATGGAGATCGAGTCATTTTGAAGGGTCTCCACTGCAATGATAGCTACACAATATTTATGACAAGGGTGTAGTGCAAAAACAACTTTGCTCATAAAGCCTTTCAATATTAGTTATTAATGACTCTAAGTATTTAAGAGAACAAAAAAATTGTGATGTGTATGTAATGATTCATCCAAACACAAAAACATAGTTTGTTATGTAGTTCCTTACCCAGGTTCCAGTGAGGTCCGTATCAGCCGCTTCCATTAACATAATAGTGGAGTTGGCCTCTTTTCTATAATTCATATGCTGCAACTGCATCTACTATTTGCATGTTTGTGTTGTCTTTGAAAACGTACGCCTGACGTATGAGGGGAAAAAAAAGTATTTTGTGCAAGGAAAAATGATCTCAATCCGTTCAGAGAACAGTCTTGCTGGTCTGAGATGGTCAGCCACCTCGCTTTGCTACTGTTGTACTTCAATTATCTGATTTTATAATAGCCTTCAGTAATTGAACTGTGTAATAAATAAGCTGTTCAAGATGAGTGCAATGATTGTTTCCTGAAAATTGCAGATATTAGCCAAGACTTGCAACAAGAATAGGGAACAAAAAATGCAGGCGAAAGATGTTTGTCTCTGAGCAAACCTGTAATTCTTTTTTTTCGAGTTTTGATATAAGATGATGCCTTTGAGTTCATGAGTTCAGTGCTGCGTAACTCTGGTGTCTCTGCACATATATGAAGGCAGAATTGTGCTGGGTCTTGTTTGTAGCATAAGTGGATGTGCGAAATGTACGAGTTTGAAGGATGATTAGTGAAACTCTTTTATCACAACATCATTTTTTATTTCTGAGCTACATAGGAGTGTGTAACTGCATGCGTGCAGGATTTTTTTCTAAATTCTCCCAACTGGGAGTATATAAATATATCATCACCTCTGCTGCTCTGCAGTTAATGAAATAAATATAAGATTCTACCTACTATAATGAATAGCACATATAACAAGCAAAGGCTGAGGCTTTTTTTCAAGACTTGAAGTGCTTTCAATTTGATCCTCAAGAGAAAGGAATATAGAGGAAAATACCTTGTGTTTTGGCTAGGTGTGTTTTTAGATATAAATATGTATGCGTGAACGTACAAAGCATTTTGTTTCCCTTGGGTACAATTCCTTTCTTGGTTTCATGTGATGAGGTGCACCAGATGGAAGGAACAATTGGTCAGAAAATACAGCTGCTATTTTTTAGTTTTGTTCGAAGAGTGAACTATTCATTGGGGAGGGAGCAAACAATGATAGAATTATCAGGAAGTCAATACACCAGATCTCGTTGCCTGCACAATTCATGACATGGGATATGTTAAACACAGCTTTCACCCTGTAAGTAGCTAATCCTTTCTCATAGCTAATAATACCAGTATATAATTGAGTATAATTGAAATCCTTCATGCATATTTGCTTTAGTTAAACATCTGGGTGTAAATAAAACAAGGCAAAATACATCACTGAAAAAGAGTGGACTTGTCCTTGGTAAGTGATCTCATATTGTAATTCCCCCCGAGAAAACCATTCTCGAGTTCAGGTACAAGCTAAATCAATAAACCCTTTAAATTGCTGCTGGGTTATATAGGTTGTACGCATTTTCTAACCTTCTTGTAAAGTGTAGTGGTAAATAGAAGTGCCTACTTTACAGCCTCCTGAAAGGCTGACTACTGTTCACTTTGATGTGGGAATTTGCAACTAATCTGTGCTAAAGCTTGGATTGTTTCTCACAGTCAGACTGCTCCTCAGTACTACATCCAAGTGCAGTAGGAAAGGTGTTTAAAACCAAGTGCTTACACTAGGGGATGTGATCTTCCCCAGGCCTTTGTCTACGTTATTTGAGGTCCAGCAGCAGCAAAAAAGCTTAGTTGTCTGAGGTGCTCAGTGTTTCCAGAGAAGTGGAAGCTCCTCAAGATTGAGCTCCCTCAAGATTAAGCCATATCAGAGAGAAGTTGAGCATAGGGTAAAACTAACTGATATAAGTTATTTAACTGCTGCAAGATATTTAAGTGCCTTTTGACCTTCACCTTCTTCCTTATGTAGGTAAGTGCTTGCACGACTCTGTGCAGGAACAGAGATTTAAGACAGGAGAATACATACACACTGGCTGGACCTGATATTTCCACGATCTTTATTTTTCTTGAGAGGAGAATTACAGAGGTGGGTTTTTAAGTTGTACGTAGAGTAGATCAATTTTGTATTCCTCAGCAGTTTTTAATGGAACTCTTTATTATATTTTGTTGTTATGGGAAAAAAATGAACAATCAGAATGAAATGATGAAATCTGACACGTCAGGTATTTAGGAAAATTTAAATACAGTAGACTGTAAGTTGGAGAATGTACTGATATTAAAATGCTCATAACTAGGGAAATCTCTCCAGCAGGTGTAAAAATTTGCATCATTGCAGAATTGCTAGAACCCCTTCATTCCAATTTTTCCGTAGTTATTTTGAGCTCATTTGAATGAGGGCCACAAAAGACAATACAAAAGTTAATAATAATAATAAAAATAAAAAGGTATGCAAGTCACAATAAGAAAAATTATGAATGTAGACAATTGCATTAAGTCATGTCTGGCTTCTGACTGAGCTAAAATAGGCTGGAGCTGAAGGAAGCTATTCCTTTTGAGGAGAGAAGTGACACCCAGTATATTGAACCAGCCTCCTTAGTTTGCACATATGGTGAATTTCAGGCACGTTCATGTGCCATTCTCTGAAACAAACGTTTGATCTCACAAAGTGCATTGACAAAGAAGTTCGCTGTGTAGCATTTGCTTCCATTGATCCTGAAAATCTATGCAATGGAAATGTCATTCAAAGCAGATATGGAATGAGAAGGGAAACAAATGTATGTTCACAGCTGTTCTGTGTCAATTAGATACTCTCCGAGCAAGTTTGGTTCACATAGCTCTTGTTGTAGCTGAAAAAGAGCTTATATTGCTGAACCTGATAAAAATTAAAACTTTGAAGTGAAGTTAAGAGGTAGATTTTACTCCATCTACAAGATGTGCCAGGTGCTAGTTGCTGATGAAGGAGGCATACGTTGAGAGAAGAGTTAGTGTATGAGAAAAGGAAAGTCTGTAGGAAGCAAGATGGGCATTTGCTTTTAGTGTTTGCTTTTTATATATACATATTTTAAACATAGCTGCATTTCACCAATCCAGAAGGATTTTCTCAACAGCAAATAGAAATTTGCATGAAACTTGTTAACAATGTTTTTCTTTAGCACTTGTTTTTACACTGTACCTGGTAAATTTAGTTGTTTCCCTTCTGATCCCATCCCTTCTATTTCTCATTATGATGTATGCAGTAAATCAATATTTTTTAAAAATTCAAAAAAATTACAGTCAAAACTGTTAGGAATACTTATATTTGCACTTGGTAATGTTTTATATTATAATTTATGCTGTGACCTTTGAAAAACCTCTCAGATATCTGTAGTTCCCACAGTCTCTCTAAAAAGCAAAGGGAAAAGTTATACAAGTAGAGTGATATACTGTAGTTCCCAAAGTCACTTACAGATGAACCTGCTATGGAATCAGTCTCCAACTGTCAGAATGGTATATTTCTGTAGTTGTTTTAGTTTCTTATTGCTCCTTTTCACAGGAGCTTCATGGTCTTTCCTTGAACAAGAGCTGTGTGTGTAGCAAGCCCTGGCTAACAGGAGGATGTGAGCAAGAACAGCATGGTGAGACTTGGTATAGGCTATGAATCATCAAATGAGAGCAGAGTAGTAGCTGAAACTGCTGGAATGCATACCACGGTGCCAGGGAGGGCTGATCTGATGGTAGGCTTGTATTAACACCTGGCTATAAAGTTCTGTGTTTTTCCCAGGCTTAAGTGTGCCCAGTACATGACTGGCTAGTGAGGGGCGTCTTAGGCAACTGTATGCAGTGGGTGTATGTATGGCTTGGATTGTGAAGCTTGTCCTGACGCAGCTTGTCCCTTGCTTAATCTGTTTAATAAACTGAGGCTACTGTCTGGTGTTCCTTTTCCTCTTGTGATACTCTGTTCACTAAGGATGTTCACTCTCACGAAAAATGATCCAATTGTGATTCTGAGTCATTTGGATAGTAAAGTGATAGATGCTATGGGAAATCCGAGGTCAAAACAAACAAACAAATTCTTTATAAAGTGCTTTAGTCACTGAACAAGTAAACACAGTGGGAACACTAATGGAAAGAAGGGAGCAAATCTCCTGAATACCTTGTCATAGACGTCAAGGGAAAACCATAAAAGACTTGATTAAGGAGTGCTCCGAATCTCACCTATAGACTAGTGAGGTGAGTTTCAGAATGGATGGATGACATGATAATTATAGTTTCCACTAACCTAGAATTTCCATTATGAAGAGAATTTTTTTTATCCAGGTTTTTGGAAATGTAAAATTTGTCTTAGGAGAAAATACATGAAATAAACCTAAAGTAGAGAATGAAAGCACATCTGTTTTGCTGATCCATTCCATTGTGTCATCCATTGGAGTCGATCCATTCACACATTTGTTATTTCAGATCTATTACTGATGAATTGCCAAGCTATAAATATTGCGGGCAGATTTTATTAAGTACATATTTTATTAAGCTTAACTATATGAAGACTAATTGCATTCAGCCTTGATAAAGGGAAAAATCAATATGGCTTGATAAAGAGAAAAATCAGTATCAGTCCAATGGCAATATCAGTTACTTAACTTCTGTATCACTTTTCTTTTTTTTTCTCTTTGTGCAACTTAAGATTCGGTACATTTTTGAGGGGAATCAGAAAGGAGCACTGTACAGGAAAAAGGAGTAATGAATTAATATACATAGCTCTATATACCATCTTTTACAAGGAGAACCACAAAGTAGAGAGTATGATACAATGCAATGTTTTTTGCATGTACCTGTTTCTGGATGGATTTCTATGCCTGGATTGGAGAGGACTATACCTCTGACATACAAATTTGCAATATTTTGGCAAGTGTTAAATACAGAAATACTTTTCATTTATTTTGCATTTATAATTCTTTACAATCTATCTAATTCATTTATTATTTTCAGCATTTCTCTTTTTCATGTTTCAGAAGTTTGATATGTTTTTGAAATTACCAGTTCTCAGCTTTCTGGGTAGTTTTTTCTGTTCCTGATAATTTGTGTTCACTAGTTTTACACTTAGTTATTCCAGGTTTCCCCCACATAACTTCTGCTGAAAACAGACCTCTCAGAATTTTGTTGTTATAGTCGAGTCAGAGACAGCAGCGGTCCTTAAGTTGCTCGTTTAGCTCTCCCAATTACTATCAAGGACTTGTTAGTACTTCTAAGCTGCCCAGGTATTTGTCTTTTGTTTAGATTTCAGCCTGCTGCTCAGAACTTCATATTTATTTTGTGCTGCTTCTATATCTTCTTTTGCACTCTAACTTCTTTAATCCTGTTACATTTTATTCAACCCATGATCTTTCCTATGGTACTGTACCTTGATGCTTAACAGGTACAGCAGTATTTTTCTCTTTGACTTGCCTTTCCTTTCTCTTTACTTTCCCTTTTGGAAAAGAAAGAGAACCTGATGATCACATCATATTGAAAATTACCCAAGTAACATTACGGCTAAAGTCAAGATAACAATTTTGATTGATTGGCCAATATATAACCCTAACAAGCAATGCTTTTTGGAATTCATATTGTATTAAATATAGAACTGTAGCATATCTGAACAATTCAGTTCCAGAAGAATGTGTGCTATATCTGCAACAAGTTCAATGGTTCTCAATACAGTAGAGGTCTCCTTAAGTACAGATTTATAAGAACACGGATGTTTATACAGAACAACAATTAAATACATAATTAGGTTTTATGAGTATTTTAAGCAAGTGTTTCAAGTTTATTGAGGATGCTGTTCAAGATGTGGAGAATAATTTTAAATAAAACAATCACAAATGAAAAAGGTATCTTGGATGTGTGACAGCATCATTGCTGTGTCAATATGAAGAAAAAAGCAACGTTTTTTAAAATTCTCTTTGAATATATTAAGGATCCTGAAGAAATGTTTCATGTATTCCAAATCAACAGTGTTGCAGAACACACGGTCCTCTGTTTAGTGCAAGCTCAAAGGCTATATTATTTTGAGAAAAACTGTTTTCACTGCGGACTGAACAAAGTTAAAGGTGGCTTGATACCATAAAGACAAATTTAATGTTAAATTGATCAAAGTTGTCCTTTCTGGTAGAAAATGAACTATACAATTGCTTCTGTCTCTTCTGTTTATTGTTCTGGTGCTGCTGTAACAGGGTGAAGAGCAGGTACAAGGACAGAACTGCTGGCAGAATTGCTGAGCAGATAACTTATGCATTATAAGGAGATAGAGTTGACTTTTTTTTCATTTCATGACAGATTCTGTAACACAAGTGTCTGAAAACAAATTCTTTAGATAAGTAGAATAGAATATTCTTACACTGTTTCCTTCAAGAAAGAAGCCTCCTGAAGTGTTTTGTGGAGTTTTTCTTGGGTATAATTATCTAGAAGATAGATTTAAAACAAAACACATGAAACAACAAAAACAAACTTGTAGAATCATAGAATGGCTTGGGTTGGAAGGGACCTCAAAGGTGATCTAGTTCCAACCTCCCTGCTATAGACAGGGATGCCACCCACTAGATCAGGTTGCTCATCTAACCTTGTCTTGAACATCTCCAGGGTTGGGGCATCCACAGCCTCTCTGGGCAACCTGTTCTGGTGCCTCACCAATTTCTGAGTGAAGAATTTCCTCCTAACCTCTAATCTAAATCTCTACTCTTTTAATTTAGAACCTTTTCCCCTCATCCTGTGAATATCTGTTTGAGCAAAGAGTTGCTCTCCATCTCTTTTAGAAGTCCCCTTCAAGTACTGAAAGGTTGCAGTGAGGTCACCCCAGAGCCTTCTCTTCTGTAGGCTGAACAGCCCCAGCTCTGTCAGCCTTTGTAGGAGAGGTGCTCCAGCCCCTTGATCATCGTTGTGGCCCTCCTCTGGACCCGCTCTAACAGCTCCACATCCTTCTTGTGCTGGGGGCTCCAAATCTGGACACAGTACTTCTCAAGCTTGTCCAGGTCCCTTGGGATGGCATCCCTTCCTTCTCTTGTATCAACCACACCACTCAGCTTGGTGTCACCTGCAAACTTGCTGAGGGTGCACTTGATCCCACTGTCTATGTCATTGCTAAAGATATTAAATGGTATCGGTCTGAGGACAGACCCCTGAAGTACACCACTTGTCACTGGCCTCCACTTGGGCATAGAACCATTGACCACCAAAATGAGGTGGCTTACCACGGCCTAGCTACCCCGGACACACAAATAGTTTTGTAAAGCTTACCAAGAATCCAAGACAGATTGACTGCTCCCCTGGATAAGGCTTCAGTGTTGCATGACCAAAGATGTAACAACTAAAACTGACAAATGTTCTTTCCTGTCTGGGAGCCAAGATAAGAAGTTTTATATACTTCTTGTATTGTGGCGCTTTCATAACTTCTGCACAGAAGTTGCTTTTATCAGGTTACTGATGTATTGTCTTCTTCAGACAGACAGGTGCTTGCTCTGCTAGCACTCTAAACCAGAAAGAAGACAATTTAACATAGTGCTGAGTATCAAGTAATGCAAAAGAGTCCTCAGAAGAGCTTGGGCTCCATGGTGTGACATGATGTCTCTTATTGGATTTGCTAACTTAATTTGCCAATATATTTGAATTAAAAATAAAAATAATTTTAAAAGTCATGTTATGATTTCATAATGGATATGTTTCAAAATACTAATGCTTAGTAGTGACTAAATGCTAATGCTTAGTAGCTTTTGGGAAGTGACACATGATGCCAAGTGGGTAGCTCAACATTAAGACAAGTCATGTTTAGTTTTAAACATTGAGTGGATGAAATTGTTTTAAATTAGTTAACCTTGTACTGTGTTGCTGGCCTTTGTACTGTCAGCACAAATGTTGAGTGGACGTCGGTAAATCCATATCTGAAGAAAATACTGCTAGGTGATCATAATGTATCTTTTTAGTGTGATTATAGGACTCTAGTTTGCATTTAAAGCCAATGTTCCCTGAGACATGTCTCTGCCTAGAAATAATTATCCATACTAGCCATAGGTCTTGCACATGTTTACAAATATGTCTTTGTGTGTACATATACAGACTTGTGTATGTGGAATCAAATGATCTGGGACTAATTTCTCTTCTTGTTGCCTCCGTGTTATTAAAAAATCAAACAAACAAAAAAACAGTTTTAGAACTTTGATTTCTAGAACTGTCATCTGCTTAGAGTTGACCAATGACCTTTTCTAAACTAAGTTGCTGAACAGTGAAACAGACTTTCGTACTACCCACATTGACTTTTTTTGCCAAGCAACATGGAATTATCTAAATTTTATATGAACTGAGATAACAGAAAAAGAGTGGGAAGTTTCCTATAGACATCATTATGTTGGTAGGTCTATTTTTATTAACAGCAGAACTAAACATAAAATTCTAAACCAAGTAAGAGATGAAATTATATAGCTAGCTGAGACAGAAATGTTAGCCTGACTATTGTCAGAGATGTTGGAAGAAAGCATTGTTCATTATCTCTTGATGATAGTACAGGAGTACTGGATTGAAGGGTAGTAACATTGAGGTCATAGTCAAAAGTTTTAAATCTGCAGTAGAAAATCCAAGCAGAGGCAATGTTATAGATATAAATGATGAAGAATATCAGAACTGAAAAATAATTATGTTAACTATCCAAAAGAGAATGTTTTTGGAATGAGTGCTTTTTCTATTAAAGACTAAACCCTGTAGAACTGATATGAAAAGTCAACTGTACATGCAGTGGACAAGTCTACAGTTATACAGTCTGTACTTGAACAGTTGTGTAGAGTTTGATAACTTTGAGAAGCTGTGTCTGTTCCACATTATATCTATATGGATTTATGGATTCAATAAAGATTCATTGCTACAGGTAAAGTGCCTACTGAATGTTGTATTGTAGAAAAAAAAGCTCAGCCCACCTATCGATGTTTGGAAGGGGGGCACTTCTTTTAGCATGCAATCAGTCACAGGGTTCTATACAGTCCTTCCTCGTGAAGTTAACTCTGCTTTTGTGGTCTAAGCAGTTTTCAGTAGATCAATAGAAGTCTTTTTTTTGTTTGTTTGCTTTTGTTTTTCTCCCTCCCTCCCCTCCCCCCCCCCCCGGCTCCCGTGGGTCATCATTCTCATTATGAAGTTATACAGGGCAGGTCAACTTGCTGTTGATCTCCAGAAGCCATGTGTCTAAGCTAACTACAAGTTTTCAGAAGTCTCCTTCTGTTCCATTAGTCACTGGTGGGAACTGACAGTTGCATGTTTTCCATGGTGGGTCATTGATTCTACAGAGCCAAGAGTCTGCCAAAAAGATGCTAGGTTGTTTTTGTTTTATTTACAATCAGCGCATTAAAACGTAGGAGAAAATAGGTGAAAAGGGCCTGGTTCTCTATCTTCTATCTGTTTAAAAAACAAATAAAATGCACCAGAGCTGCTACTGTTTTGTGGGATTTATAGTTAGAATAGATAGGATGCTTAAGCATGCTTAGTAGTCATGTAAGCATTGACGAAGTGATTTTTATTGGAACTGCTAATAAAACAAGCCTGGACCCCATGCTTATTTATTACTCTCAGTAGGGGGGTGAAATATTTGAACCAAATATTTTGACGCACAAACTATAGAGGTCAAGTAAATAATTTGTCTTGGCTCTCCCTAAATTCACAACTTTTTGAGTTCCTTTAATTTATTTTTTTCAGTTAGGAACACAACGTTCAGATAATGCCCAAATGCAAAACGTATAACATACATGCCATTTGAGTGTGGAGAATTTTTGTATCTGACAAAGGCTGGATTTCAGTAAGGACTTATCTGCTGTTCAGTTTAAAGCTTATGTGATTTTGTTTTCCAAATGTCATTTTCATTCATAATTGACTGACATTAGATTAATATACTTGAAAATGAGTCTAGACAGTATTGTAATATATCCATAATATAATTATATATAGTATATATTGCCTACTTTATTTAGATAACTGGATAATTTTGTTTGTTGGTTAATAATAACTTCCCTCACACTGAATTTCTGTATCTAAAATACTCATATTTATGAAGAGAAAAAGCAACAATGTGGTGCCCTGTTATCTTTAACAATGATTTCCATCTCAATTTTGCTTATTTTTACAATTTTAGAGATTCTTATCTTCAGCTTTGAGGTATGTTGATTCAGAATTGCTATGAGTCTTTTTCTCACTTGAATACAAACTGCATCCGTGTGTACCCATCTGCCCCCAAGAATCTCTCTTAAGTGATTGTTTTAGAAACACCTGGGACATCCTGCACTTGACAAGTGTACTTTGTAAGCAATATTACTGTTTATGATGCAAGGAAAGGAATTCAGTCTACTGTTTTCATAACTATTGGTGCTTTAAAACAAACAAAAAGCTGAACACATTAGTGCTGTGTCCTTTTCATAATCTCACCTCATTTTCTTAGAATTTACAGTAGGATGTCCTCAACTGTTGGTTGCAAGTAGAGCAGAAAAATGAAAAATAGAGAAAGAATCTTGTATAAGTGACAACAGATTACAAGCGATATAAGTGACAACAGATTTGCTGAAAGATGCATCCATCCAAGTTTCTTGTCTTAAACTGGAGGTTTACAGTTGTTTTAAATGTCCCCGACTGCAATGAAAGCTTGTGTACCATAAGTAATCAAAATCTTTATAACAGTTGTCATTTCAAATTAAAGCTTTGTAAACAGTCAGAAAACAAAATCAATTTTCCTTTGTCCTTCCATTCTATCTAATATTCAGTGAGAAAATTGATCTGTATTTTGAAGACTAAAAGCTGCACTTCTGATGTTTAAGGAAATAACAGTCAGAGGTGGAGGATGGAAAGGTGGAGTTGCTGCACATTTGTCTCTGTTGCATGCTAAAACGTAGAATCCATTGAAATGTTTACTGTAATACATTCAATTGTGTCAATAAGAGTAATAGAAGAGTCAAAACAGCTGACTAAGCTTAGAACTATAAGGGAATGTTATTCCCTGAAAACAAATGATATTGGGACTTATACTGACACTCCATCAATAGTCTGGAGATATATATGCGAAACAGCTTGCCATTACAGTATTACAGATGACCTTAACATGCAAAGTACTGCTAAATTATTCTGTTTTATAATATACATTTTTAAATGCATATTCTTGATAAAAAGTTTAATATTCGTTCTAGTCTCAGGTGAGTGTGCTGATAATGACACTTCATTTTGCAGAACGGTTTAACTAGTGTAACCTACTATTCAGAGAACAGATTTAATCTTTGTATAATTAACTAGTGAAGCTCCTAGAAATAGGTTTAAACTTATTTTCCCCATGTGTAATTTACTGCAAAAGAAGTAGGAAACTCTGACAGTTTTTGAGGATTGGAAGGTTTCAGAAAATTGCTGGGATTTCGCAGTGTTTATGGCATGGTATGGTGCTACACTGATTGAGTCAACTTCTTCCCAAACTGTCCTGTGCTACCAAACTGGCATCCAAGTTGGGCATAGGTCTATCTTTCAGATGAGAGCTTGTTTTTCTGGTTGCAAGAATCCATTCTCTCTTCATGCCCCCATAATGTGTCATCAAGTCTAAACATTTCCCTATAAGCCTCATAATTTTATATATTTTTTCTTTCTCCTCAATGATGAGGGGTGATGCCATCCTTCTTAAACAGCTGTATGTTTCATTCAGATACCTACATATAGCTTAGATGTCCCTTCTGTTCAAATCTGATGTCAGAGGAATTATGCTGTTTAAGTCTGGTCCAATTGCTTTACGTCTTATGTCATTTTTTTTCTTTCTTTTCTTTTTCTTTAATTAAATAACTATCTTGTTAATCAGATTCAGAGGAGTTTGATTCGTGTCAGGACCAAATTCTGTATTTCTTGTATTTCTGGACTTCCTAGTTTGTGATTTAGATGATTTCACATAAAAAATACTGCTACTATGTCGTGATGGGAACAATACATTTTTTAATATGAATTTCAGAAAATAACAGCACAGCTACAGGCTATGGGTATGCTGTTGTGGAAAATTGACTTCTAGAATGGTCTGTCTGTCCATACTTAAAATGATACTGCATATGTGTGTAAGACCTTCCGAAGAGAGTTCATCAAATGTGTGGGAGACTGAAATTCAGTTACTCGTAATTCAAGAAGGGAGGAATAAGAAAAACAATTGAGTGCTTAAGTCTTTGTTTTATCTTTGCTTAAACTCAGTCCTGGGAATCCTGTTTTTATTAAGGTGCAAAAGTGAAGATATGTTCAATTATTTGAAATAATGAGAGTCCTTGAATAGTTGAATAATTTAAGTGATTCATGACTACAATATAGTATACTATATAAATACAAAATACTATTTTGTATTGACAAATTCACCTTTTTTACTTTTAATTTTATTTTTCACTTAAATTGCTCTTGGTTGGTCTAAATGGCCTAACTTTTCAATGCAGAAATTGCAGTTGTATTATAAACAGCCATGTGCAAATTTGAATTTTACTATTGTCAGATACATGAACACTGTCCTTGGACACAGTGCTAAGAATCAAAGATTAATATCAGAAGTAATATTGTCAACAATTTAAGGAACAATTAAATTAACAATTCTTTAGCAATTGATAAAGAACAAGCAATTTAAAGTCCTGGACAAGGCTTTGATTTGAAGTGATTATTTAAGACAGTGTTACCACCTGGTTGGATTTTTTAATGCAGGGTTTCACTTTAAACAAAAGCATGACATTTCAATGGCAAAAGTCTAATACATGTTTTGTGCTGCTTAAAGAAGAATGGAAATGGTGACCTTACTGAAACTACCTGATTACTTTACCAGGAGGAAATTCGTGCTTAACCTCTGTTCATTATCAAATTACAATAGGAGTATTCTCTGAAGCTTGTCAGGCTGATTACACTTAATATTTTTCCTGGCACCGAGGCGAGCCAGCTCTTTTACTGTGATGTATACCTCATTAAAAATCACATATAGCTGGGGTGGTGACAAAAGCTGTAGGTGTTTCTTCATAAAGCTTAATGCATATAATATTCGTTGCGTGTAACAACTAAAATGTTAGTATTTATCAAGTGTTCTAGCACTGGCTAGAACTACTGTTCTAGCTAGAGCTAGTGTTCATGTAACAGTAGGTTGTCATGCAACTTGAGAGAAACATATGAAGCAAAAACTGGGTTGTAAATAATTCTGAATTGTGGAAGGTTCAAATTCTCAGCATATGGGTTTTCCTTGTAAACCTATGATGTGACTGACTTGTGTTTGATCGTGTACTTCTGATAACATTAGTTATTATATATCAAGGACAATCAGATTGAGTGCTGTTGAGTTACTACATAGGTTACATGTAATCGAGTCCTGACATAATCTTCTTGCATGGACTTTGCCCCTACATGTTCATAAAGCTGTTCTCAGAGGCACTTCTTGTTCCCCAAGAAGATTTCCAATTTTTCCTTATATTTGGTAGATGAACATAACAGAAATGGTCTGAAGCCACCATTTCTTCTAATAAAGTTCATTCACAAATTGAGAGAAAAAGCAAAACACACCAAGAAAATAAAATAACTTGCCGAAGGCTGAGTATTTTATTTACCAGGTAGAGGAAGCATTAGATTTTAGTTTGTGTTTTTCCATCCTGGGAAAACTTAACATTTTTCGTTATTGGGGGGCAGAGGGAGCCCTCTCTCCTCTCTTCTTCTTCAGCTGCCCTCTAAAATAAAATTTCTACTGAAAAATGGAAGTCAACCTAGTGTGTGCTGATAATTTTCACTGAAAGTATTGGGTACTACACTGCAGGCCAAAACATCCCTGTTCTTATTTTTGCAGCAGTGAGAAACTGGAGATATTTGTGTGTCATTAGAAAGATGCCAACTCAAACAGTTCCATGCTTTTTGATCTGCCACATTCTGGCAGCGTGAGCAGAATATAATTATTGGTCAAACTTCAATATAAAGTGAAGATACTTTGTCTAAAGTGTTATGTTGATGGAAGGGATACTTCATTCACTTTCATCTCTGCTAGGTATCCCAAATACCATTTTCTATTGAACAATTGTTTTCTTTTTTCATAAATCATATTTCGTGATGCCTCTATTGCAAAGATATGACTGATATTAGATAGCATATTTACATTACTGACTTGCTTTGCTTAAGAGCGTACTCAAAATCCATTAAAGGAATGTTAAGATTACCGTTTAACTTCAAGGTCTTTGGTGCTATTTTCTTATCAGACCTATGTTGCAGAGTTGAGGTTTTTATTCCCCTTCTTAGAGACACTAAGAGTTACTTACAAGTAGAGTTACTGCAAGGTTAGTGGAAAAAAAGACCCCCTACTGCACTTGTACAAGGAATGGATGTTTACTGATCAGTCTTCTTCAAAACCATGATTTTAAATGAAAAAGTTTGTTGTTTTAAAATTATCTGAGATGTCTGCTTTTTACACGAAATGGCATGTGAGAGTTGGATCCATATTTCATTGAACCTAAACCAATATGTCAGATGGATTTCACTGGGGATTTTACAGAAAACTTTAAAAACTATAATTACTTTGTAAGAAAGAATTACTGTTTTTAAAAGGGATAGACAAAATATTTTGTCTTACTAATTAATTCATATATAAGTTTGATTCCTCTTAGCGTATTTTTGGTTCTAGTTTATACCGCAGGGAGGTTTCAGTCAGGGGAAATTTTTATATGAAATAGGCTTTACAAAGTTCAGATAGCACTGAATCATTCTTTCCCCAAATTACTGGGTGTCACGAAACTTTGTACTGTGAAAGTTTTGCTTGTTTCGTGTGTGGAATATCTTTCAAAACAAGAAAAATCTCATACTATCCCATCATTCATGTTAAATACATCCTTTCTGTCTCGTGTTCAACACAAACAATACACAATTGCCAGTGTTTCAGTCTGATTTATATACTCAGATGCAGCACATCAGGTTAACATTTAACACATCTGTTTATCTAAATTGGGAGAAAGCAAGTTTTTATACGGGTAGGTGGAGGGGGGGACCTTCCCACATTCCAATTTGGGATCTTGTTGGAGTTAATTAAATTTGGGTGAACTGTTTTCAAATACATTGAGGAATGTTGTGAGAGGATCTCATGCTTTTGTTTTCTGTGTTAGACAGGGCTACGAAGAACTGGAGAGACAGCTGAAAGAAGTCTTTAAGGAAAGGAGCAATATCCTTCGTCAATTGTCGAAGACTTCTAAAGAACTTGAGGGAATTAAAGTAAACCTCCAGGTTAGGTTACATCTGGGTTTTGTGACATAGGATTGAAGACTATTTACTTAAAAAAATGTGTGTTTTGTTGTTGCTGATTTTAATATGCAAATAATAATTTTGTTGATCTTGCACTGAAAGTAAAATGGATGTTTTCAAGGAAAATGCAATCTGAATGAATCTGAAATCCCTTTGACCCTTTACTCAATAAACAAAATATAGTACAGTAGAACAAAAAGAGGAACAGAATAAGAATAAGCTGTCTTAGTGGACTTACCCTGCACATTTACCCTGGCAGCTACTAGGAAGGGATTTCCTTTACTGTTGTAGGCTGCCATCTTTGCTGACAAATTGCATATACACAGCCTAGTGTAGCTGCTGACTTTACCTTGTTGATATGCCATCTACACAGAGTCACTGGATTTACTGCAGGGGATTACTTTACAAGTTCAACTGATAAATTGTATTAGACGAGCTGGCAGTCAGCCAACTAGAGCTGAGACGCTTCTGCATTTAACTTGGGAGATTTTGGAGGTATTGTACATAAACTGAAAGGACAATAGTCAGATTAACTTCACAGTCAAATCAGCACTTCAGAGTGAAAAGTAGAGTAAAGATCCTGCTCTGGATCCAAAGTACTGAAATCACCAGATGATCACTCAAGAACATGTTTGTCTTTGACTGATACAACGTGCTGGCCTAGTGAAAACGTTCAGACTCCCTTTAAGTCGAGATTTTTCCCTGTATTACATGCCTTTTTAATGGATGGTATTTTTCTGACATTGCATATTTACCTTTATGATGGTATAAGCTACCTGGGAAAAAATATATGGAGTAGCATCCTGCTATCTTCTTATGGGAAAAAATGGGTACTGTGTGTCAGTAATATACTATAGTACATTATTGTGTTATATCGTCTTACCAGACTTCTCTGGTTCTAATTAATGTGAACTGTTACCTATAGAACATTTTCTCACCACCACCACCCCCCTTGCTGCCTTAAATACTTTACCACTACTTTTTTATATTTTTTTCTTATTTCTTATAGAAATGTGATCCAGCATGTAGTTACTTTATTTTAGAATGGGATTTTTTATGCAGCAAAGTTGAAGGTAGTACTCAGCAAAATTATACTGTGAGGTATTTTAGACTTAATGCTTCAGAGATCCAGAGATATGCAAAGAGGTCTGTGGTATTATATTCTGTACTCACACTTGTATTTGTCTTGCCTTCTTAATGTATTTTTGGTGCTTCTAAACTTATATCATGTAATCAGATCTCACTTAAACAGGCAAAACAGACGTGTACAGTTAGCAGTGGTGAGTTATGCTGTACAGAAAAGTCAGGCTATTCCTCCTTTTCTAACCTTTTCTCATTAATATCTGTAATTCACTGGGAATGTTTTATGAAAGAGGTCCCAATTAATCATTTCACAAATGAAAAACATTCAAGATCTCTTTGGTAATTGGTTTCTTGCTTTGTTACCAGTCTTTGAAAAATGATGAAGCATCAGCCAGAGGTGATGTGCAGAAACTGCTGGAACTGGGCCAAAAGCAAAGGTAAGACACACCTTCTTCCTTTTCTTTCCTTTCTAGGCAAAAAGATGTAAGATTACAAAAGGCCATCCGTCTTTCTGCTTTAAATTATAAACACTAATGTAGTCTGGGTGCTGCTGATCATAAGAATAACAGTAAAATAAAGGCAAGGAATGTTATTCAGGGAAATTTTGAAAACAAATGACATACAAGCTGATATTGGACATATATGAGGAAAAGGCATTAAAATGCTACAGTGAGATATCTGCTAATGAAAACGGTTTTGACCCTTCTACATGACACTTTCTTTTCATTAGTACTGTTATTTCTCAGCACTGTGTGACCTAATTCTCTTAAATATTGGAATTCAAACATAAGTAATATAGGGAGCGGTCACTTCATCTGAAACAATATGTTTCTTAAATTTTTGTCTAGAAAGAAAAACATATTAAAAACTTAAAGTACAGTGCATACTGCCTTCATTGTTAGAAATGCAATACTTAAATTCTTTATTCCTTTTATTGCTGATACTGCATTTAGTAGAAGTACATACAAAATTACACTTGTATAGAAGGCTTGTAATACAACGACCTTCAGTTCTTCAATACAAAACAAATTGAAGCCATAATGAAATACCACAGAACTTTACATTTTTACTTCCATGGAGAAGGATCACATACATCAGAATCTTTCAGATATTCCAGATAAATCTATTAAATGATTAAAGCATTTAGTTCAGCAATTATTCTATTTAAACACTTATATGTTATATGGATTTGATACAACTGAAAGGTATATTTCTCAGCATCATAGCTGCCCCTGCCATGGGCTCTATCCTTCATACATAACTGTGTTTTTGCAGTGGTTTGACTGTTGTGCAACTCTTATATAAAGCAGTGACATTAAGTGATTTACAAGTATTAAGACTACACAGTGAATAGATGTTCTGAGTTGCTGATAGGAAAAATCCAGTGGGCTAAGGGAAAACTAAATACATTAGTCATATACTCCAAGTTATTTTCCTAATATCTTTCTTGAATGTCCCCTTGGTCCCAAAGTCCATCCAAAAGGAAATGTGAACTTGTGCTTCTAAGGGTATCAACTACCGAGTATACTATTGCACAGCAGCAGTTCCCAGAGACAGACTGGGAATCAATGCAACATGCAGTATGCTACTGAGCAACCCTCACTCTCCTGCAGCAAAGAAAAGGCTTTTGATATATACTTCAATAGAATGTCTTGGAACTATTGTGGGTACTTGAAAACTGTTTACGAGCTCACTGTATTTTACTTTGAGAGCTATGGAAGTCCAATATAAGAAGCAACTGTTAACAATGTGCCAAGGAATCCCCCTCATAGAATTTAACAAATGGTCACAGTTTATTTGCCAAGAAACTCAGGCAATACTTCTGCAGTAAGTCAAGAACAGTGAACTTAGGGTTCCACTTAAATGTGCTGTATTTGAACCACAATCCAAAATATATTACAATATTAATCTTACAATCAACTTGGTTTGGACAAATGTGAGCTCTGTCTGGTCTGCGACCACTGCTTTGATTATTCCTGTGATGATGGATGACACAGTAAAGTTTGGAGTGCTAGAATCTTGGCTTGTGCTAGCTCTGCTGACTTCCCATTAGATTGTTTTTTTTTTTTTTTATTCCTTTTGTGTGAGTTCTTCAGTACTTCTCAAGCCGCAAGTAAAATTTGGTCACTTACTACGGTGTCACCAGTTTTGTTATTGTTGTGCACCATCAAAGTTTTGGAATGATCACATCTGTTTATACAATAAACGGAGCTGTACTGTGCTGATGATACATCGGTTTCATGCTGCTCAGTCACTATCTCAATTAAATCTGTTTGTACCAACCTTCCCAAAATTGCAAAAGTAATTGAGGTGTCAGCTAAGAAACAGCAGCTCACAAATTCTGTTCTTGTCTGAACTAGAAGCCTTCCACTCCAATTTACTTTTCACTGGGTTTAATTATCAGCTGTATATAGACCCAGTTCTATGTTATATAAACCCAGTTCTGTGTTGGTCCTTATTCCTAGAGGTTTGTCCATGCAAGCAGCAGCACTGATAATGCTCTGCAGCTGTTCTGAAATATGTCACTCTGGTACTTTGTAACAGCTCCAAAATCTGTCATGGGTACAAAGAGATGGCCAGCAGAGGATCTCAGCTTGCTGCAATCATCTTTGGAATCATCATCAAATAAACAGTCCAAACAACTACTTTTTTTCTCTTGTCCAGTTGTATGCCAGAATCTTCTACTGAATTTCCTCTTGTTTCTCTCTAGAAAGAGCCAAGTGAAAGCTGAATTACATCAGAGTATTTTTATTACTTTTTTTTTTAACAAGCTGTTGATATTAGTGTGGTGCCAGTTCAGTGTATTTTCAGTAGCCTGCTTTTCTTGTTCTTATTGTGCCAGTCTCTTGCTAGAAATTATGCACTGGCAGATGTTTTGCACAGCATGCTTCTTGGTAGATGTGAAAGGTAGACAATTTCCATCATAGGTAATTTGTCTTGCATTGGTACCACAGTTCACGGGGTCATTGTAGTGTTATTAGCAACACCTGTAGATACAGCACATCTGTCCATTACTCTGAGTAATTAAAGGTGCCTTTTCTTGAAAGTGAAGAATAATTTCTTAATGGATAATTGTGATGAAGTTTGTGTTCTGTGTTTTCAACAAACTAGGGAAGAAATGAAATCTCTTCAGGAGGCCTTTCAAAAGCAGCTTAATGAGGCAGCTGAGAAAGCAGAAAAGCAGCAAGCTACCGTGAGTGATTCCCTGTCCCTCTTCCATTACTTTTTCCTTCTGTCTTTTTTTTTTTAAACCTCCTGCCTCAGCAGTTTGTTGTAATCTCAAATATGTTTGCACATTAAAAAAATAAAATAAAAAAATCTTATGTTAAAATCTAATGTTTCAAGTATGTTAGTACTGTACAAGCTTCAGAAGAAAGGATGTGGTGAAAGTCAAACCCTAAGATATTCATCTTCGCTAATTTCTGTAGGATTTAGATGTGTGTACCTAGCCTCTCAGAGGTTTGGAACTAAGTCCTTACACCGATGAGGTTACCTTTATGGACCCTCATGTCTCATCTATACCAATTTATGTTGTCATACTGTCATTAACTTTTTTGATTTGCAACTGATTTTCAGCAAGAAAATAAACAGCAGAAAGTTTGATTTTGATCATACGATAAGATATAATTGTCACTACACAAAGGTAGTAAGTCCCATTAAGATTTCATGCTTTAATTCTGGATAAATAGTACAATTAGCTGGATTTGTATAGAGCACTGTAATGCTGTGGGACATAAGTAGCCAGATTTTGCTATCACAGGGGAAAATAATAAAAAAAAAAAATCTTTGCTTAATTCTTAGATATAAGTAGGGTGGGAAGGCACATGTAGGTCCTTCAGCTACAGACTTAAGCATTTGTAACGTCAATGCTTAACCTGAATTTTCATATAGTTTTGAATTGTCATTTATATGGTCATGCTGGATTTTGGTTATAAATATATAGTATGTATTTATAATATATATATATATATATAATAGTTATTATTATGAGCATACATAAATCTGTCCGTGTTTTAAGATTTTGT
Organism: Anser anser; assembly: GCF_964211835.1. Lineage (NCBI taxonomy): Eukaryota > Metazoa > Chordata > Aves > Anseriformes > Anatidae > Anser > Anser anser. The sequence goes on along the minus strand of NC_139725.1, from coordinate 10,736,477 downwards.
ACTAAGGCAAGATATATTGTCCTGAAATAAGAATTAGAACTTAGTCCTCTCTGATAAGTATGCAAAACATGCTTTTCCAAAGTTGTCTTTTCCAGATGCACTGACGCTTTGGTGGCAGAGCAAATTCTAGCCCTACAAATTAAGAGTGGAAAACTTTTTTTTTTTTTTTTTAAATCTCTATATTAGATTTTGGTATTGAAAATTAATCCTGCTGCGTTAAATAAACCTCAGCTGTAGTGAATGGATTATTGGCTGTTTTTTATGATGTAATGCTATCTTTTTAACTTGAGCAACAGTGCCTTGCATAAACTCAGCCTCCAGCATAGAACTTGGGAAGAGTACAAATCCATTGCAGGAAAACAAACAAACGAACTAACAACAATGAAAACACACACACACATAAAATACACATTCTGAATTGATAATAGAAATGAACTTGGACTTGTCAGATGGTTAGAGAAACTGAACTCTTGAGCTGTATTCTAAAACTTGCCAATAACAGAGTATTAAATCTGCCACTGATTTTAAGGAAAGCAGTACTGGCTCCTTGGTTTGTGGCATTTATTTCTTTATGCCGCAGGGTACGATGTACATAATGAAACTCACCACTACAGTGAGACTGAACGAATATTCAAAAAGCGCTTCGGGGTCCTCAGATGAAAGCTGCGATAGAAATGGAAATAAATATTATTACTGTCACACAGTGTTACTCTTCAGATCGTTTCTCTGTTTCCTGTATTTTTGAAAGCAATATGACTGCTTTGAAAGAAGGTCTAGGTACTTCGAGGCAAGCCTAGCTTGAGAATGGAAGCTTGAATTTAATTCTGATTGTGATTCTTGTTTCTAACCAAACTTAAGCATATTTTATTCTACAGGACTCAGTGAACTAAATATTGATTTTTATCTGAGTAAATAAGAATTGAATTACATTTCTCAAAGCCATGTGCATTAAACGCTGGAGAAAACAATGGTTGGATATATATATATATTCATTTTCTGCTCTTTTTGAAGAGACATAATATAATGCTTACAGCATGTTAATTGTTTGTATATGTTCAACAGGGAACATACGATCTGTGTGATGGTAATGAGTGTTTCAATTATGTAAATCCAAAAGAGTATGCAAGAATTTGCAAGAATTACGTCAGTCAAATTACATGAAAAATAACCTGGAAAGTATTGAAGGGCTCGGAGTAAACCAAAAGAAAAAAAGATGCTACAGCAATGCATTACACTTTAGAACCGAATCTTGTGCAACATACAGCAACACTTTTCACTACCATCTGCACAAATGATTTGTCAGCAACAGTTATAAAGGATAGCACAAATGTTATGAAATTTGTTGTGCATGTTTACCCTGTTATTTATTTATTAACTCTTTAGGATTAGAGAAGCCAAGCATGTTAGGGCAAGCTTTTTTTTCTAGAAATTATATGGCAGAATTAGGTTCAATTCATGCCTCTATCCAGGAAAATAAAATGTGCAGAGGAAAACTATTGTGGTGAGGATGGTTTAAATTTTCAAATAATCCTATGTTGCAAAGTTCAAGGTCAAATGCAGTCTTACAGAATTCTTTGTATTGTGAGGAGCTTCTCTGGTCTACCAGCCAGCTCGCAATAGAACTATGGATTATTTATCTTTCAAAAAATATTTCTAAAATTATGTTTGTTAAGAGCATTCTGCTGGATTTAGGTGTACAATACGTATACAAAATGTTCTGTCTGTATAGGACAAATCCATATAACCTGTTGGCCTCTTTAGCCAACAGGTAGAAAGCTGATAGAGCTTTTTGGTATGCATTTAATAATTACCAAAGTAGTTTATAATAGGTTGTAGTGCAGTTAATAAAGTCAAACTATGTGTAAATGTGAGGTGAAATCACTTGTCCAAGACACAGAATTAGGGAGCATGGACCAATTTTCACATTTGTTAACAAAGAAACAGAGGACAAATGATACATTTATGTAACTTTCAAGTGCTTTTTCAGTGAACTTGAATACATAGATAAGTAGTGATTCTGTATCTCTGCACTAGGTTAACAAACCCTTGAGAGATTTTTGTATAAGGGCTCTTCACTTGTCTGCACTTCATACTATTAGTATCCTCAATGATACAGTTATTTTTAGGAAGGAAAAAATGTGCAAAGTTGTTTTCCATTAACTTCAAAGTCTATAAAATGAGATGGACTGTTGTTGATGAATGAGAAAGTAAAGAATGGAACAGGAAAATGACCTTGAGGATAGGGAGAAAAAAAACAGGGAAGGTAGAGTAAGTAGATGAAGCTAGGTCTGCCTTTTCATTTTGTTGCTGCTGCTATTTTATATCATGGTAACAATTTTTAGAAAGACATGGTGATGGAGTTGTTTGACAATACAATTGTTATACAGTCTGTCAAAATAAAGCAGAAAATATGTCAGCATAAAATCTTTTTTTTTCCAGCTTCTCGGTATTCACTATGAAAAATTAGAATTAAGTAATAGATTGTTCATGACTTGCAAAAAATAAACGATATGGTTAATTTGATATCAGTAGGGTGTTCTTAGTAGTAAAATACAAATAGAACATGCAAAATTGATTTCAGAGAGATTCACTGACAAAGAAGAATCTTTAGAGCTATCTTCAACTCATGCTTACAATGTTTTTCATAAAAAGATAGGACGTCCATTTCACTTGAGCAATGTGTTTTGTTTACTAACAATTCTTGTGACAGGTCCAAGTCCTAAATGTCTGTGACAAAAATGTTTCTTGATTAAAATACAGCTTACAACTTAAGTTACGTTCATCTACGAAATACTAATAGGCAAAAAAATATGTTTAGTTTTGCTTTCAGAAGAATTTAACACTTTGCCAAACACTTTTTTCCAAAGGTGGGAATTTTTTTTTATTTTTATGTTTAAATGTAATAGTGTAACCTATTCTCTCTGGCTTTTGGAATCAATTCCTACATTAACTTGAAAATAAGACAATGAAAATGAATATTGAGTATACAAGGGCTATGAAATATTACCTAAGAAGTTAAGTGTTGGCGAGTGTATTTCAGTCCTATCTTAACTGTTCAGGTCTTAGTCCTGAACAGCGTACAAGATGTCTGGAGGTAAGCGAATAAGTGTACAGCTGAGCTTTGACTGTGCAGTAATGACTTTATATTGGTATTCCTTCATCCTTCGTCTGTAGTGAATAACTAACTATTGTCTGACTCTTAGAATTAGATCACTGCCATCTGCTAAAGCATTCTGTATTTCGATAGGGGAAAATTTAATTTGAACATTTCAAGGTCACAGACTGCTGTGAGTAAAGGCTACTGGATGGAAGCTGTTGCCTTTAATAAACATAATGAGCTCTGAAGCACACAAAGCTCTGAGTACCTTGGATGTCTGTCTCCAGGAGACAGAAGCAGTGTCCTTGCTTAATATTGCAATTCAGCCTTAGAACACCGATCCATTTTCATTATGTATTTTCATAATTACAGCTAGATAGTAATTAAAGACAGCCAACATTAAGAAAGAGCTGAATGTCAAACAAGAAAAAAGAGCAGGTAGGAAGTGGAAAAGATGTAGCTTTAAATAAGGGTAGATTTAGGTTAGATATTAGGAAGAAATTATTTCCTATGAGGGCGGTGAGGCCCTGGAACAGGTTGCCTAGAGAAGCTGTTGATGCCCCATCCCTGGAAGTATCCCAAGCCAGGTTGGATGGGGTTTTGAGCAACCTGGTCTGGTGGGTGGTGTCCCTGCCCATGGCAGGAGGGTTGGAACTAGGGGATCCTGAAGGGCGACTTGCAACCCAAGCCATTCTATGATTCTATGTAGAAAGTTTCATAGTTTAAATTTTTTCATTTTGTGTACGTTTATATTAAAGCTGAGCTTTAACCTGTTCATGTGTATTATGCTTTAACCTATTCATGTGTGTTATGCTATCAAGATTTGGAGACAGAAAGCCAAATTTTACACTTGTTCTTGAAAAGCAGTTTGTGCACTGCAAGTTGCCCCTAAACTGTACATTATGACTTCAGATTCTGAAGCAAAATTGTTATTCCCTGTCCTTGGGACTGACTAAAAGCATCATGCAGATAATCTGGTACAGACTCATCTGCCTTAAAGCATGAAATTATAGACATAGGTGTACTTAAATGGGTAGATAGATTATCTCTATAGTAGTTCCAGTAGCCATGCCTTACAAATTCCTCCTATGTAGCTCTCTACAGATATACAAGTGGCTCTTCAGCTGTTAGAGATTTAGTAGAACAGCTCTAAAAATGCTGTTGTAATATGCAAGCAAAAATGAATGGTTTCTTAATTAATGCTGGTATAGCTTTTTTTTTTTTAAAAAAAAAAGTAGTGTTCTTACAGTTTTGGTTTACTTGAATAATGAAAATGTGTAAGTTAGCACTATTTAGAATGTCTGTAAAAGTGATCACAGAATCACAGAATCGTCTAGGTTGGAAGAGAGACCTCCAAGATCATCTAGTCCAACCTCAGCCTTAACACTAACAAGTCCTACACTAAACCATATCACTAAGGGCTACATCTAAATGTCTTTTAAAGACCTCCAGGGATGGTGACTCAACCACCTCCCTGGGCAGTCCATTCCAGTGCCTAACAACCCTTTCGGTAAAGAAGTTCTTCCTAACATCCAACCTAAACCTCCCCTGGCGCAACTTTAGCCCATTCCCCCTCGTCCTGTCACCAGGCACGTGGGAGAATAGAGCAACCTCCACCTCTCTACAGCCTCCTTTAAGGTACCTGTAGAGAGCGATGAGGTCTCCCCTGAGCCTCCTCTTCTCCAGGCTAAACAACCGCAGCTCCCTCAGCCGCTTCTCGTACGACTTGTTCTCCAGACCCCTCACCAGCTTTGTTGCCCTTCTCTGGACTCTCTCGAGCACCTCCATGTCCTTCTCGTAGTGAGGGGCCCAAAACTGAACACAGTACTCGAGGTGTGGCCTCACCAGAGCTGAATACAGGGGGACAATCACCTCCCTAGACCTGCTGGCCACACTGCTTCTTATGCAAGCCAGGATGCTGTTGGCCTTCTTGGCCACCTGAGCACACTGCTGGCTCATATTCAGCCGACTATCAACCAGTACTCCCAGGTCCTTCTCTGCCAGGCAGCTTTCCAACCACTCATCTCCCAGCCTGTAGCGCTGCTTGGGGTTGTTACGCCCCAGATGCAGGACCCGGCACTTGGCCTTGTTGAACTTCATGCAGCTGACCTCAGCCCATCGGTCCAGCCTATCCAGATCCTCCTGCAGAGCCTTCCTTCCCTCGAGCAGATCGACACATGCACCTAACTTGGTGTCATCTGCAAACTTACTGAGTTTGATATCAGACGCATGTATATGTGAGGAGCAACATAAATTACTGGTTTAACTTGCTGGTTAAATTAACAATTTTGTGGTGTCATAGATATCTTTTCCCTGGAAGATCCAAGCTTATATTTACAGGCTATGTATAGAGAGCACTCAGTCAATAAATCCATTACCATATCTTTTTTGGTATTTCATATATATTCATATTTAGGTAGAAGTGATACGCTCTGAAGGAATATTAACATTCTCTTGAGAATTAGAGTGAAGAAAAAGAATGCTCTTTAACAGAGCAATATATTTTTTGTAAACTTCGAATGGTAGTTCACAAATCTTTTAAACAACAGAAAATGTATCATGTGAATAGTTAATTTCTTATTTTTTTCAGTTAATCCTTACCTCATACTTAGATTGTGACTTTTGTTGTTGTGCAAAAACTTGATATTTATTATACATTGTACATAGACCAAATTTCATTATTTGCAGACATAATCACTAGAGAAGTACTGAATGTATTCATCTTTTGTTAAAACATGATCCTCATTGGTATCTGTACATAGTTAGTGTTCCCATAACCTACCTAATTATTTAGACAAAATTTGGGAAGCATTTAAAAAAGAAGCTCTGTTATGTGTGTCAGTTGATATTCGTCCCATGTACCCCCTACTGACTTTGCTTTCTTAAGTGATAGTGTTCTGTGACTTCTCTTTTGATATTGATAAGAGTGATGTCAAGCCCAGTGATGGCTAAATTACTGACATCTACCTACTTGAGTGAGGACATGATTCTAAGAACAACTGTCACATTGCACAGATTCCCTGTCGTTTTTGATCTGTGTGATAATCAAAAATTTGTTCTAGGTCAGCTTATTTGTAGTCTAACTCAAAAAGTAATTTTTTTTTCTGAGATTTTGCTTTTCTTAACAAGTTTTCTGCAGTGGCAGATGAGCTGTAATTTCCCAGGAATGTAGGTAGAGTGTTGGATCAATGGTGGAGAGAACAATGAATGGGGTATTGGGTATATAAGCATGAGACTTGTGCAAAATGGAGGAAGATGCTCGTGGATACCTCAAAGTAAAGAAACTGTGTTGATTTAATCGTAGTTGTTATAATCACTATTTCCTTTTTCCCATTATGTTCTTTAAGTCCAGAGGAAAGCCTATTCCTAAGAGAAACTTTGGCTGATTTGTAAATACTATATTTTAAACTCTTTGATAAACTAAGATGGAAAGTTTTACCTTCCAGGACAAATGTTTGAAATAAAAAAGGACAAAGGACCAAATTCAAACAATTGTATATACAAATTACACTTTATTCCATAGATCAGTCTGATGGGAATTGAGAACAACTTCTTGTTAGTGCCAGTAACGTAGCATTCGAATCAAGTAACTGTTAGAAACCTGCTGTTAAAGATGTGGTGTTCTTAGATGGTTAAAATATTATAGACTATAATGTCAGATAATATTTTTATAAAAATCTTGAATTTTCTTAAGATCACCTTGGACTTCACTCCAAAGAACAAATACTATATCTACTGGTACAAAGCCTTTTTATGCAGTGATTTTCTTCTTTTCATTATATGTGTCCTAGTACATATCATAGTATGCATAGTATGCATTTATAGATTATTCAGTAAATAACTGTGACCTATACTGATGTGGTTGACCAACGATAGTTTTCTAAGATACTAGAACACTATTTGTTAGGGCCAGATATAATTGTATTTTTTTCAAAGCCAGTCTGAAAAAAAAAAAAAGTTTGAGATGATGTTTACCTACGTTTCAAAAACTCACTCAGCATTTTTTTAAAACTTCTAGATTAACTTTTTGAAGACTGAAATGGAAAGGAAAAGCAAAATGATCCGTGACCTCCAAAACGAGGTAAGAGGAACATGTAATTGTCAACAATAGATACAAGAAGATATTTTCAAAGTTTCAATTTTTGAACATTATTGAATATGTTTAAGATTTTACTCAAATATTCAACAGAAAAAGCAATGAAATCAGTATTTATCCCATTCTTGTGTTAGAATTGTGGAATGATGGAAGTTTCAGTACTTACTGTGATCTGCCTCTGCAGAATATTAGGTGATAAGTATTATATTTCATCACAGAAATTAATTTTACTTATAACATTGTGGTATTTTTAGAGTGTAAAAAAAAATAAATTAAGCTTAGACTGAATGGGCTAATAAAACAAATTATAATGATTTCAATCTTCTTTTCTAATATAGTTTTTTAATTCATACCATACCTATATCTGCTTATTAACCGAGGATGAAAAATAATGGACAATGATTTACTTGATTAATCCACATATAAACAAAAGGTTGGTTTTGACTTGAGGTAGTTGTTTTTCAAAAGCATGATATGAGTGCTAAATTTACCAAAGGATAGTATCTGAGCTTTTATCATACTTGTATAAATTCATGAGCACTGCATGATCCTAAAAATAAACTTCTTGAAAGTTAAAGGTGGAAAGATAAAACAGGAAAGAAAACAAAGTATCCTGACATTGCTATTGCTTTTCTATATGTAGTTAGTACATTGTATTTCAATTTATCTTATTTAAATGGCTGAGTACAAATGGACCAAACATAATACATCTTAACCTGTACCTTTTTGGTACATACTTTTACCCCTTGTTTTTTCATCTAGTTTAACATTATATAGAATCAGGAAAATCTTCATTCAGCATTTACGCTGAAAAAAGTTATGATTTGACTCCATATTTAAAACATATTATTGAAGTAGGAAGATAAGTGTTCAGTGAAATACTTCAAAAGCAAAAGCAACCAAAAATGACAATGTACATTTAGAAAAACTATTTCAATGAATGTTATTTAGATTAGTGACTGATGCTATAGCCTATGAAGTATCCTGGAGTACCCTATCCATAGGTATTTTCCCTCTGATCCAGTTGAAATGAGAATGGGGTGGTTCTCATTTGTTTGGTACTATTCAGTAGAGAAACTGCTGGGCTTAGTCTCTAAAATAGGAATATAGCCCTTAATGTCTTTATCTTTTTGTTTTACTGATTTGCCCAGGTAGAAAAGATTTTATCAGAGGAAATAAAATAGTAGAACCTAAGAATGTTTAGTATGTTTTTGTTTTGTTTATTTATACTGTCTTTTAGATACCAAAAAGAGAAAAGAGCTAATATGGATGATGCTGATCATATGGGAGGGGGGAAGGGGATGGGGTGGGGGAGCAGAGAATAGTGATTAAGTACACAAGTATATATATAATTGAACAGCAATGAGACTAATTTGCTGAATCATGATTTTTCTGCACTTGCACTCCTTTCAAAGCAAAGACTGCAACATACAGTGCAATTTTATGTTGGCTTATATTTGTTTGGTAATCTTTGTCAGCCACTGGCAATTCTATGAAGACTTCATTTTCAAGCTGCATGTGAACAACTCTTTTTAGGAAGTAGTACTAAAATATTTCCCAGGGACTGGATCACATATACATACTTTTACAACATTTTACGAGGAAAAATTAATACTTAGAACAAGTCAAAAGTATGGTTGTACCATCCTTGTAGGACAATATTTGTAATCTTAACTGAATGTGGAAAAATATCGTACGATTTCTGGGTGGTTGTCATCTAAAATGCTTCTTTAGGTTCACATCCTCAATATTTACACACGTAAATATAAACTTTCTCTAGTTTGAAATGCCAAACTTTATTTAAAAAACGCTGCTTGGAAAGTGCTTCTTGCACCAAGGCAGTGTTATTGAATTTATTTTTTCAATTTAAGGGTGACAAGGGAAATTTTAGTATGGCTTGCACATTATTCTTAAGAGAGAATCTGAACATGAGTAATGAACCCACATCTGGTATAGCTCCAGTTATGGGTAAAGAGTCTGCATAATGTGTACTGACTAAAGGAAAACTTTCAACTCTCTAATAGGACATTCTTAAAAGGAAGCTAATGCAGTAAAAAGATTGTAGGCACTGTTTATTTTGCATATATTTTAGGAGGAAATACAGAACAGTATTTGTGATTGAAGAAGCGATATGATCCTAGAGTGGCCTGGAAATCAGAAGCTCCAGCGTGCTTTTCTTAGAATCATAGAATCATTCAGGTCGGAAAAGAGCTCCAAGATCATCTATTCCAATCTTTTAACCTAGTACTAAAGTTCACCACTAAACCATGCTACTGAGTTTTAAATCTACACATTTCTTGAAGACCTCCAGAGATGGTAACTACACCACTTCCGAGGGCAGCCTATTCCAATGCCACACAGCCTTTTCAGTAAAGAAATTTATTCTAATATCCAACATAAGTTGACTTAACTAAACTTGCCATGAAATAGATTTGATTTGAGAGGATTGCTTAGTCCTGTGCTTTAGGTAGTGTGTGGAGAAGGAACTAATAGCTATGCCTACCTAATGGCTTTTTATTAAAACTTCTATAGTATGTTGCCAGTTGCCTAAAAGTCCACTAACAACAGATTTTCTGGAATTTCAATTATTGTTATTGAACACTTCACTAAGGACCTCATAGTTTGATAAAGAGATGGACAAAATAAATTGTATGATTTTGAGGAAACGGTGTTTATCTAAGCCCAACCTCCAATCACTGAATATACAGTACGCTTTTAAGAAACCTGTTAGTAAGATTGGGTGTGCTGTATATTTAATTAATAGATGGTATTTTATATACAATTAAAAGACAGTTCTGTCTGCATACAGATGGGTAGAGACACAATAAAAATGGAATTCCTTTCATAGCTACTGTTGTCCTTCTTTCAAATATTGCATTTACAGTCTATTTATATTGGCATATTTGTAATTCAGCAATCTCAGACTCTCCCATGACTGTAAAAATTCCCCATTTAGTCCTGGTGTTTCAGCACATTCAACTACTGTCATTCAACTTTGCAATTCAGAGATAGGAACAGACCACCGCAGCATTGTAACTGAATGCAGAAGCTATGCTGTAGCATATGAGGAGAGGACAATGTACAGAAAGGTAATTTTCAGGCTGCTTAAGGTTTTGTAAAAACAGTTGGCAACAAAAATTGCCCCTGGTGTGGAGGGGAAACAGTGCTGTATACAGTACATAGCGATTGTGTCTAAACATTCCTCTTTGAGTTCTCTCAGTGATTCCTACAACACCTGGAAAAATATGTAAGACTTCCAGCTGATATACATTTATGTGTAATTTTCGTGAGATAAGCAAGTTAGGAATTCCTCCCAAAATTTAATAAATGCTATCATTACTGATATTATGTATGGAGAGGTAGTGAAACGTTATTAAGCTTTGTCACATGGATGTTATAGTTGCTTCACATTGTACTTAAATATAACTATGTATTTAAAAAAAAAAGCTCTAATGTAAATCATTTTATTACATGTGATTAGAGATGATATGATGGTATAGTTTCTTATGATCTGTGGGGAAGCTGTTTCACTCTATCTCTGTGTATACCTGCATTAAAGTATGTTAATCTCTTTACACATTCTACTTAAAACAATTCCATGTTTTTATTAAGTTGGTATAGCGTTTTATATCAGGCAATAGATTTCTTTGCTGTTTAGGCTGCAGCAGAACTTTGAAAAACATGAATTACATGAAAGACACACAGTAATACAGGCAATACAAAATAAACCAGGAGTAGAAAATGGATCTGGCTGTAGCTCCCAGTAATGTGTTCTGTCTGCTTAGAAGCATAGTTTTAAATAACTACCTTGTAAACAATATGTTTTTTCTATTCATGTATAAATTGTGCTTATAGCTTTAGTGTCAAGTAAATCATCCTAAAACAGAATTTTCTTCAATCTCTCTGTGCTTAGCTGCACTAATAAAAGGCAAAGTCATGGCAGTTTAAAGTCCCACCTGATCTATCGGGGATTTCATGCCCTGCGGGGTGAATTCAATCGAATTGCATTGAATTATGGTGGAAAAAAAATGAACTCCCTTAGTGAAGCAGAAACGAAATTTTAAGGCTTTGAAACTGCATCCTGACACTATCCTATAAAGGAAGACATGGTAATTCTTTGCTCTTTGTACTCAGTATATAAAATTAACTGTGAGTTTTCTAAGTATAAAACTCTGTCCCCATGTAGAAAAAATGTTGGGTAAAGTCCTGCTCTCTCTTTGGATATTGCACTGGTTCTACAATTCAGAAGAAAACATCAATAAGTATCAGAGGCAGTGACACTGTCAAAGAAAAGTTAAATAAACAACAAGAGTATTGTTGCAGTTTCCAATAGCATAGTCCACTAAAGGCCTTTAAATTCAATATTGCTTCTTGCCTTATTGCAACTTCATTTGAATTAATATATATCTATATATATAATGAAATGACATTTAAAATTATTTCTGTATGATTTGTCCTGAAAATGATGATGAAAAGCTGGAAATGCAGTTTAATCAAGTGAGGATGGTTCTTAGGACAGTATTTGAGATCATAAAGTAAACAAATCCTGCTGCATCCAGATTCTTAGTGAGATATACTTGTAGTGACATGATAGCAACTGCAGCTACAGTGAATGTTAGAATAAGCCTTTGTTTTTAAAAGTCTGTTTTCCTGACCATGTATACCCAAGAGAGTAGGATGAGCTTTTTCAGGTTCTGCTGAAGGATAATCAGAAAATCAATTAAAGTATTTTAATGGATAAGTCTGAACCTCTCTCTGTCCTAGGAACTGCCAAATTTTTGTTGTCTTGATTCATTCTTTAAATCTAGATTCATTGTTCTAAGGCATCTAATTCACAGCCAGAAGCTACAAGAAAGTGCAGTAGACATTAAAGTATGAATGTTTAGGTAAAATGCATCCTTAATGGACGAGAAGATTAAAAATGAAATGTGTACCTATTAGGCATCTATTTTCATCCTGTGCTTAACCACAATGTCTTGGCTGTCTGCTTCAATTTTGTGCAATATCATTTGTATGTTGACTTTTCAATTAGTGTTGAAAGTCATAGTAGTGTTCTTTTGTGATCTTTCTGAAGTCATTCTGGTATCTTGACTCATCAAGTGTTTTCCAAGCACTCCCTATTAAATTCTTATTTCTGTCATCCTCCTTCATTAAGTCCAAAATTGCAAAATGTCTGAATTCTTTATTTTGTCATACTTGTCTGGTCTCAAGACTGTGTAACACCTTTTTATCCCAATTTAGGCAGTTGTCATTTGTAGCAAAGCATCATTTCCAATCCATGCTTCCAATACCAATTTCCTATGAAAGGAAACGAAAATTAGAGCTCCTGGGTACTGATGCTACGTAATGTGAGCTTCTATAAAAATGCTGAAAATCAGATTGCTTGGGCCTTTGGCACTGGGAAGATGCTAGAGTTGTCTGATACTCTATTTTGTCTTATTTCTATGTCAGTATGGCCAGTATATTTGAAGCTAAGGGTTAAGAGTAGTAAGTCCTAGTAGTTTCTTCACTTGATGTTATTTCAAAAAGGCAGCAAAACATGGAGTATTAGAGAGCATCTTGATTAATGAAGTTTAAAAGAGCTGTATTCTGTCCTTTGCACATACAGCTCTCAATGAAGGCAACAGGGGCAGCATTGAAACGTAATTAAAATCTTTGGTCCTTGTACTTGAGAAGAGAATTTTGTGAATCCCAGTGTTATCCAAATTAGTGTTTTCTAGCGCTGCAGATCTCAAGGGCAAGGTGGCTCAAAGCCAAGCTCCAGAGAATGTTAAGCATGGTTGAAATTTTATAATCAATGTAAAACTTCCCCTGAAGCTAGTGTAAATTTTGCCAAACAGGAAAAGTTCTGTTCTAATTTATTCATGTTATGCAGACAAGTGGAAAAGCTGATTGTTGGTACCAAGGTGTTAAAATTACCTAGTGGGAAGACCACTTTAAAGAGAGTAACAAAGGTATATGTGGTTAAAAATATATATATAAATGGATACTTTAAAATCTCGAGTAGACAATATTGATTTTTATCCTCAGATGAAATAATAAAAGAGCCTTTAATGATTAAATTTCTAGAGTCCATGAAGAGAAGGTGAGGTGTTGATTTCATCATCACAAATAATGCTTTCAAATATCAATGGTTGTCACTTCAGATTAAGAAAAAGGGATGAGCCCTGAGAAGCTCTGTTATCCTAATTTAGTATCAGACTATTCTTTGCCGCTGAAAACACCACACAGTAGCATAAGAATTTTAAAAGGTATATATGGCAAAAAAAAAAAAAAAAAAGCATGTTTTATTTATTTAAAATGTTGCTTGAGAAAGTTATGTTGCACTTGGAACACAGCAATGCTGTTGTGGGCTGACAGTTCTCTCAATGTTATATTTCAATGAAAGTCAATAAGAAATTAGAGAAAAAGGACAGGAGAAGCCCCAGCTGATCATGTTATGGTACACTATACAAAAATTCCATTGTTTTCAAGAGAGAAGGTGTAGTGTTTGCATTTTCTTTATGGTCATACTGTTGAATATAAATGAGGTTATTTGCTGAGTTCAGCAGGAGCAGAAAGTGATTTGGAAAATAATTTCTGTTTTTTGTTCTTCAGAGGTTTAAATTAAACTGGACTGCTGTGGTTTTTGTAGTTTTTAATCTTAATCAAGATGAGATATAGCTTGAAAAGTTTAACTTTACACTGTGAGGTATTTTTAGACTGAGGTTTGTTAGCCTGTGCCTTTTAAAAAGATTATAATTCTCTCCTTAGGCTCATTAATTTGATCAAACTATGTGCAATAGTTGGACTGATAATTCTCATTCATATATAGATATTTATGGAAGATGAAATGATAAAAATAACAAAATACTTGGCTGTAATTTATGATAGAACTATTCTAGAATAAAACTTCTAATGAAATTCCTGACTTGTCAGTCATGTTGTCACGTGAGTTGAAGCATCTATCAGGCTTTTCAGTGAATGCGAAGCCCTACCAGGTGTTTGACTGTAATTTAACTCCACCATGTCATTCTTAAAGTGGTAAAATCATAGGAAATTATTTTTTCCTGACAGTAAAATGAATTGGTTCTCAGCTACTTCGCATTTCATTTCAGCCTGAAACCCTGGGATATTTCCAAATGCAGGCATTTTTGTCTGTGTAAAAATAAACTAGTTAACTAAAAAACGCAGTGTTTTGAGGAGGGCTGTTCAAAGTTTATTTAGCTCATGCTTATGTATCCACTTTCCTAATGAATATCTCGGCCATGCTGTGGAATTGCTAGCATTACAAATGTGGAAGTGTTGATGGTTCAGTGCAGTGGGAACAGAATGCTTTACAGTCTGACTGGCCTCCTCCTATACAATCACTCCAGTAATTCAATGTGTATTATGTTAGTGATAAGAAACAGTTCACCTTCAGTGTCCAGTCAACCTTCTACTGAGTCTCAAAAGTAGAAATTGTGCTATTCTGGGCCAAAATTGGTAATTTTCTGGTATCCAGAGTATTTTAAACCACTTTGTTCTGGAATCTTTTCTCCCACACTACTCCCTTTGGAATGCTGTTCCACAGTATTTGAGGCTGCAGATGCTATCAGAGAAGGAAACATTAAATAGATCACTTGATTTGTCTGTAATTTAAACCGTAATAACTTGAGTGACTTGCATGGATTTTATTGAGTTGTCATTTAAGTATTGATATTAAGAAAGTTTGTTTATAGCTATATTGTAATTTTTAAAAATTGTTATTAGACTGCTCAAAGTGGCTTTGCCATAGCTGTTGTAATAATTATGCTCACTTATCAAGTTTGCCTATAGAAATCTTCCCACGCACTGTCTTCAGTTCTGCAGAAATCGATTCTGTGATTTTCATAATTGAAAATATTTAAAACAACAGCCAATAATACTTGAACTATTCACATTTTTAATTATCTAGGGTCTTGTAAACAATTTAAAGCATGCAAAATTTAATAGATGTGGAAATGTTTCTTGGGCAATATGATAAGAGTTTAAACAAGCAGATGCTGCTAAAAGTATTCTGTAAGATGCTATCTTCTCTAATCTCAATTTGTGTTTGTGAATAAGGATGTCTGAGTAGTATTTTGTTTTTATCAGACAGATACCTGAACTCAGGTAGAGCCTACACAGATTAAAACAAACAACAACAACAATTTAAATAATAATAAATAAAAAAAAGGCAACACCCCTGTCAGATTGCTATGGTTCATCAGCAACCTGTGCTGTCCTTTTTTAATGTTTTGTGTTTACCTTTTCACATGTAGAGTAGTTGCTCTGTGTAAGACTGTAGGTGTACTTCTGTAAATTTAAACCCAGGTGTTCACTTCCTGATTATGTGCACATGTATTTGTGAGTATATTTAAATTAAAATCCTTGTTTGCATATAGGTTCAAATACATATTTGTGTATCTATGAGAATATACTGTGACCTTCAGTTGCTTAAAGGCATCAAAAGCTTTACAATTGCTACACTTGAAATTGTATTGGCTAAGTTTGCCCAGGAAACTTTCCTCTTTCTGGTATTGATTTGCTCATCTTCTTGTACCAAAACTTCAAATCTTTCCATGTCACTTTTAAATTATTCTGTTTGGCATATTTTTTGGTCCTTATGTAAGATTCATTTCAGTGGAGTTTTGCTCATTTACTCCAGGAGATAAATTAATCTCAAATATCAAGTAGTTAAGGTTCATTCTGAGCTAGAAAATTCACATTTTAAAAATTAGACTCAGCAATTGTCTCAAGTGTTAATATATGGAAATGCATCCATTTAGTATTTCTTAAATTGCTATCAGCCTGTCATCTTTATTTTTTACAATGTCTGGTTGGTACTCTGCAAGTAGTAGTACCTTTTAAACATGAAAGACATTTATGCCAGGGTCAATCTTGAGAATCAAGTTATTGGGCTGGAGTTCTGCTTGCATGGTACACTTACACTTGAGAGGAGGAGCGTGGAATGTGCTGTGTGATGGTATGCCTATATCCTTCAGCTGTATGACTTTGGGTGCCAAGCTACTAGCAGGTACAACAAGGAGTTTGGGGAATTTTACCTATATAGAAAAATGCCCAGAAAACAATACCAAGCCAAAAACTTGAATGGTCTTCATAAGAAATAAGTACCAGTTGACTTTGTTCTGTCTTGGTAAACATTCTTTTTGTTTGGTTTGCTTTGTTATAAAGCCATATTTTGTAACAAGCAAGGTGGTAGAAGAAACTGTGATGAAAGCAGGCCTGTTTTGATGTTGGGGTGAATGCAGGTGGTAGGACGATCTTAAGTTGATTTCTAATTTGTTTGTTTCTGAAAATAGACTGCTTTTTAATTACAAATATAAAAGGACAGCAAAACATATTTGATATTAGACGAAGTAGAAGAGTTGTGTGAAGCAGGATTAGCAAGAAGCCTGTGATGATGCCTCACTTGATGGCTAGCTGTTGGCTTCAGCTTGGTTTAAATGATTGTGTGAGAGTAGATGGACTGTCAATCAGGCTGTTTGCTTGTACTCTGAAATATCACTTCGGTAATTACATAGCCCAGATGGATCAGATTTTTGAGGTAACTGCCTTGTATTGTCTGTACAAAGTCAAATGCTTGTTGTGCTGAAGTTCGATTTTTTTTTTTTTTTTTCCCCTGCTGTGTTTTGGTGGTTTTACCCAACTGGGTGGCACTGCTCTCTCACTCCCCCTCCTCAAGAGGAAAAGGGGGAGAAAATACGATGGAAAGGGCTCAAGGGTTGAGGTAAGGACAGGGAGATCATTCAACAGTTGTCATCATGGGAAAAACAGATTCAGAGCAAGGAGATTAATAAAATTTATTGCCTATTACTAACAAGGTAGAGCAGTAAGAAACAAAAATGAACAAAAGATATCTTCCTTTCATCTACCCTCTTCTACATCCTTCCCCTGAGCCGCACAGGGGAATGGAGGCTGCCATCAGTCCATAATGCTTTGTATCTGCTGTTCCTTTCATGGTCGTTCTCTGCCCTTGCTCAAGCCTGAGATCCCTCCCATGGGAGGCCATCCTTCCTGAACTGATCCTGTGTGGGCTTCCCACAGGCAGCAGCTCTTCAAGCACTGCTCCAATGTGGGTCCGTGCCATGGGATCCACCCATCCCCCAGGATCAAACTGCTCCAGCACGGGTCCCCCATGGGTGGCAGCTCCCCCCAGCCCCCCTGCTCCTGCGTGGGCTCCTCTCCACGGGCTGCAGCTCCGGCCCGGGGCCTGCTCCTGCGGGGGCTCTCCATGGGCCGCAGCCTCCTCCAGGCCACATCCACCTGCTCCACCGGGGGCTCCTCCACGGGCTGCAGCGTGGAGATCTGCTCCGTGTGGGACCCGTGGGCTGCAGGGGGACAGCCTGCTCCACCAGGGGCCTCTCCACGGGCCGCAGGGGAACTGCTGCTGCGTGCCTGGAGCACATCCTGCCCTCCTTCTGTGCTGACCTTGGGGTCTGGCAGGGCTGGTTCTCACTCCTCACTCTCCCAGCTGCTGTTGCACAGCAAGTTTTTTTCTTTTTCTTAAATGTGCTCTCACAGAGGCACAAATAACATGGCTTATTGGCTCAGCTCTGGGCAGCAGCAGGTCCCTTTAGAGCCAGCTGAAACAGACCCTTACATAGCATGGGGCAGCTTCTGGCCTGTTCTCTCACAGAGGCCACCCATGCAGCCCCCTGCTTCTCAAACCTTGCCATGTAAACCCAATACATGTATAGAGCCAGGAAAGCAGATACATTTGACTGCACTTTTTTCCTGGTAGTATTATTTGTGCTTGCTGTGCATTTGTGCATTGCAACCAGAAGATTTAATTTATTTGTGTTGGCCAATGGTAAGCTCAGAGTATTTAAACTGTAGATTTTCTGCTGCTGACCTTTGAGTCTTAGGAGAAAAAGAAGTGAAGATCTGCAACCTGAGAGTTAGTTAGTCTCTCCTCCCTCATCTGCCCAAAATGGGCCTAATGAGATCAAGGAAATTGTAACACCTAGGAATGGAATTCATATCCTGTACCTGTTCACTGGATGTTTTTTGTGTATTTTTAGTGTTGACGTATTTGTAACCAATACTTCCTTGCTATAGTGATGTCTGTCTGTCATGTTGAAACAGGATGGACCTTCACTAAGGTACCTAATGGGGTAGCATTTATTATTATAAAATATATTTTTAAACTCACTTTTAATTTAATTTAATAAAATCTGGCATGCATATTCAATGTGAAGAGCACATTATTTTTAGCAGAAATGTAAGTAAAATGATTTAGGAAAGAACCAGTCAAATCTGGAACTGCCAAGGCGGTTATAAGTAGCTATTGAAAGCTTTTTGTGCGCTGCTTCTGCATAGTCCCCCTACCTGTTAAGTATGCCTCTTTGGTATACTCTACAGAATCTGATTTTCTAAAATTTATTTTTTTTTTTTAAGATTCATGCTACTCCTTTAAGCCTAATTTTGTGAATGCACAAGAATTGGCTCACTCAATTGGCTCATTTGATTATAGTTAATTGCATCCTTTCTGTGTTAGGGGGTGACTATTTTTCTTTAGTTGCACAAGGAAAAATAAAATTTCTTGAGCTTCCTGCCAAAAGCAAAAGCACCTCTAGCTTGATACTCAAAACATGCAGAGTTGAACAAAAAGCTTTATTATTGCATTCCACCAAAATGTTTGCTTAGGTAGAAAATAAATTTTAAATCTTTTTGTCTTGATGCATATTCCCAGTGACTGTTGCCAACTCTTGTTTTTGTCATTTGGGGAAAAAAAAGCAAGTCATTTACACTTGAAAGAAGCAAGTGTGTATGTGCAGTTTGTAGTATTTGCACTGCATTGCTTCCTGCTACTTAAATTCTCTGCACAGATCATACACTGTGTGACAAACAATCAGTTCAGTAGCACTTGGTGTGCTAAAGATTTCACGGTTACTGTGTTATAAAATAATACTCAATTTTTATGGTGGTTTAAGCTCAATGAATGATGTAGAAATTACTCAGTAATTTGAAGTTAATTATTTATAATCATTAAGTGTCCCACATTTTTCTCCTTTGGCAAATGTTTGATTTCCCTTTAGTCATTCTGACCTTTTTAATCATTAGAAATGGACCTGCAAGCGTTAGGAGAAAGGAAATTAAAATTTAACTTTGCCCTAACCTTTGGTTTTGTTTTCTGTTATTGTTACTGATGCTTTTTATATTTTAACTTTTTAAGTTTGATTTTATATAACTTTGTATAGCTGAAGTGATATTTGGTTTCATTTAATTAAGGTTGACTTTGAAATAGTGTTCTACATTTTCCATATTTTAAGTCTTATTTCCAAAGGTGAGCAGGGGAGTCAGACACAATACTCAATTCTGTAGTGTGAAGTACTGTTTGTCTTTGCAAGTTTATATGCAGGACTATATATTTATGGAGAGAACTCAAGATCCATGAGTGTTAAATGTAAATGCTTAGCTTACATCGCCCTTTCTATTTATTTAATTTTTATTCATAAATCTCAGGAAATGGGCTTTGTGTTGTTACAAATACTGGCTACAAACACTGATTTCAAACAAGTGATTTCAACGATCCGCTAATCCAATCTGCATCTATATAACTATTGTGTGTTCAAGCCTTGGCAGAGATGATTTGTCCATCTCATAGTCCCAACAGAAGTTTATGAAGGATTTGGACAGTTAGATTCAACTGACTCTGCTGAGCTTTGTGTCAGGCTTTCTCAGGTACATAAGTGTTTTCTAATTCTCTAATCTGATAAAGCCATGGTATCAGCGTTACCTCTGAGATGGATCTCTGGATGCTTTTGCTGCAGCTTGGATGGTGATGGCTCAGTCAGCTGTTCCTCTTCACTTGGCCCTAACCAGGCTGCTGATTGTTCTGTGCCTTATTTTCCCCTTTCTTTACTTCCAAATACATTATTTCTCTGGTTAATCAATTATGCCAAAGAACAGTCAACAGGGTCACTTCTTCTTAAGCAGAGTAAAATGAGCTATTATCAGTTAAATAGAATAATTACATTAAATATGTTAAATACAACAGACGTACATAACATACATATAAATATAATTATAAAAGAGAATAGGACCACGTACCTGCCTGGCTTGGCAGATCTAAAGTCTGCATCACAATTATACTGTCATTTTTAGAACTCCAACATGTGATAGCCAACTTACTTAAGTTAAACAATATTTGTGACCAAAGAAAACTTAGTCTAAATTTTATTGTCAATTTTTAGGATTTATAATGGTGGACAGTATATAAAGGTGAATATTCCTTTTGTTTTGGGGAATGTAATAGCATTTTTGATAACGTGGAACACAAAATGGAAAGAGAATGGCATTTTATTTAAACCAGGAGACAGGGTACCCAGATGGCATAATGAACAGTGCTTTCATTCAAGCAGTACCTTTTTCTGTTCAGTTGATAAAGTTATGAGGATAATCAGGTATGAGTTTTACTGTGTTGTTGGACTCCACGGGTAAGTAATTGTTGAACTAGTTTTGTAATAGCTGTCATAAATAAGCCTATAAAATATACTATATACAACAAAGATTAATTTATAGCAACAAACCAGAGTGATAGTGCAAAACATAGAGCTGTAACCTGAATGGCACAATTCAAGAGGGACAGAACAAATGTGACTTCTCACCTGGTCTGAAAAGGTTTATACTTGGTCAATTCCAAAAGACCAGTGCTTTCTGTACCAGTAACAACAGGACCTCAGAATATCTAGCACTATGACTGCAGACGATGTCTATGCCAATATATGTCAGACGAAAAAGGGTGCTGTAGCAGGTGTGCTCCTGCAGCAACAGATACCTACTAAAAATAAACTGTATTTATCATTGTTTCGATGTAATGCAGAACAAGAAGCAAAGGTTGTAACAGTGGAGTTTTTCATATGCCTGTCTTTATATAACACTTCTCTTCATCTACACTGATTGACTGTGTGCATTTGGCTGTCAGAAAGAAACAAAATATTTCTTCCAGGAAAATGATAGTAAGCATAATCAGTTTTGAAGATGACTAGCGGTGGCTTTCCTTTTGTCTAACCAGCCAACTGTAAAAAGGATTTCCACCTTATCAGACTCAAGAGGAGATTATAAGACAATCAGGCAGACACTAGCTTGAGCAGTCACAGAAAGCACAGGCAGGGTATGTTTTGGTGGTAGCCTATAGTTCACTGTGGTGGAACAAAACCATCTGAACTACACCTCATTGGAAAAACTTTGTAACAAGCTACTGATAAAGCCAGAATTCACAGTAACAATGGGCGTGACAGGATTTCATCCAGCCAAGATCTCAAACCAGGAGAGTAAACATATATTCATTCCTTTGAAGTTATGAACAGTTCTTAGTTAAAGTGCAATTAGCAGTTTCCACAGTGACCCTTCTAAAAAGATGAAACTTACCTGTCTGCTTTATCCACTGAAATGACCAAATGTAAATGACTGAGAGTAGACTGATGTAAATTTTTTTAATTCTTATTTCTATTGTATGTGGCTCCATCCATCTGTTCCTTCCCACACCAGCTACTGTTGGCTTTGACAGAATCTCCATTTACCATTAAGTATTGAGCTCAAATTTTTAGCAGAAAAAATGTGCTGCAGCTGTTAATAGGCTGTAAAGCATGCTATTAGGAAAGGACTGGTAAAAATGGTGAAATTACTTTGGCCCATACTAGAGCCAGCATGAGAATTAGATCGGGGATATTCTAGATCGTGCTTTCTATGATTTTGAGGCAGCTGGCTCTCAAACCAAATTATATTTCCATTTTTAACCTCTGACCCTGAAATAACCACAGCATCTAGACAAGCACCAGCTAAGCAGAAAGGAGTTTTTAAAAACTTTAGAAAGCTTTTACATTTCTGCCTTCCTTTTTTGCTTGATCTACTGCAGTTTTAATGCAGTTGATTCATTCTCACCACCACCAGCACCCAATTTTCCCTTTTTGAGAAATATATTATTTTAATTCATTGCTTGTGAAGCCTTGCAAACTTTGCACATTTATTTTTACAGGCCCTAAACTCTGTATAAATAATGAGTCCTGATCCTGCTAGATTACTTTGTAGGCGAACACAATATTTTATTTATTCCCACGAATAATTATTCCCAGAGACTGTGGTTTTCAACTACTTGATCAAACTCTTTTCTGTTCACATCTCAAAAATCTGTACTTGGATTTTTTATTTTTTTTTTTTGGATAGAACATAGGGCTAAAATGATGGTTCATATTCATGTGTCTACTCCCAACCATTTCCCTCAGCCATGGTCTCAGTTTAGGCTTTTTGAAAGTCATCTTAATCCTACTTTGACCTCTAGACCGTACATAGAGATAGTGTTTCTCTTTCAAAAACTATATATGTACCTTAATAAAGTAAAGGATTTCTCTTGATGCCAGCTTTGATTATAGTATTTTTCTCATCACTGTATTATTTTCATTGATTCTCTGAAATGGGGATGAAAAACAGCTAAAAGGCCTTCGCAGCCTCCTTTACGTGAAACAAGGGTCCAGAATACTTTACAAAGTAAACTGGTGTTTAGATTTCTGCATAAATTGTTAGCAGATCAACCAAGAACTACTTATACTGAAAAGGAGGATGTAATAAGAATGAAAACACAGACAAAGGCACCCTCTTGTTTTTCCATGCTTGAGGAAATACTGGCTGTTATTATTTCAAAACGTAGTCATGCTTGCCAGAAATTGGAGTCTATCAGTCTATGAATTTAGATCCCGAACGTGTGGGAATTTGAAACTATACAGCTTTACTGTGGATATGTTACTTGGGTTTTGAGAAATAATTATGGGTTGCAGGACACGCAGATGTTGAGCAGGAAGTTCATTAAAAGATTGCTCTTATGAAAACCTGTCTGGGTTCAGAAATACTGAAATATATTTTGCAGATAAAATCATACCACTGTTAAACAAATACTATGCGTAGCCAACTGTAGCTTTAAGAAGCATTCATAAGAACTACACATTGTATGACCTAGAGCCAGATCTCTGAGATATTTCTGAGAAGTATATGAGTATGAAAGTTATTAAATTTACTGGGGAGATATGTTGCTTAGATTACCTTCCTGTGACTGACAGACCAATATTTTATTTGATATCATCGGAATGGGTAAATTACATTTTTACATCCTTTCTTTCTCAGGACAAATATTAATCTGAAATCTGCTCACTGTCAAGTGTGTTCTCTTGTCCAAAGCTATGAACATTCAGTTTCAACTAAAATAAAAATGAAAAAAAATAATAAAATCTAACAGGTGTTGAGATATAAAGCAGAACTGAATTAATAAATAATCAGAAATTAATCATACACGTTTTTTTTGGCTACTCTGAAGAGTAGGCCTCCTACATGTTTGCATATTTTGTAAAAAATTAAAAGAATCTTATAGATGGATTAAAATTCCTACATTTTTCCTCTAACAGCTCTAAAGTAGCAAAAATTCAGGAATTAGAGCATCCCTTTGAAAAGATTGTTATTTGGTTGTTGGATCTGTAGTCAGCAAGAATGGAACCAAGACTTAGATGTTCTGCAATCTAGATGAGGAGGCAACACAACAGCTCTTATTTCCTCATCCTAAGGGAGGTGTGAGCTGCTGAGCTTCTGAATACTGACTAGACCAAGACCTACCCAGAAGCATGGTGTTAGTCGTGTGAGATTTTAACACTCTGTATTGAAGGGCTAGGGAGCAAAGAGAGAGACCAGATGAAAAAGCATTTATGTATTTCGAGTATTTGCCGGTGTGGTTAGAGCTTCTTGTGTGTGACCTGCTTGCAACTTGGATTTTATGCAATGATGGTAAACATAAACATGAATAAGACTCATTGTCTGGCACTCACATAGAATTGAATTGGTGTAATTCAGTTAGCTAATGTTGTGGTTTAACCCGGTCGGCAGCTAAACACCACAAAGCTGTTCGCTCACCCTTCCCCCTTCCTCTCTGGGATGGGGGAGAGAAACGGGAAAGTGAAGCCTGTGGGTTGAGATAAAGACAGTTTATTAAGACAGGAAAATAATAATAATAATAATGACAATAGTACTACTACTAATAATGTGTACAAAACAAGTGATGCACAATGCAATTGCTCACCACCTGCTGACCGATGCCCAGCCTATCCCCGAGCAGCCGGCCCCCCACCCCGGCCAGCCACCCCTATATATTGTTTAGCATGATGTCAGATGGTTTGGAATACCCCTTTGGCCAGTTTGGGTCAGCTGTCCTGGGTCTGTCCCCTCCCAGCTCCTGCTGCACCCCCAGCCTGCTCGCTGGCAGGACAGAGCGAGAAGCTGAAAAGTCCTTGGCTTGATGTAAGCACTGCTCTGCAACAATTAAAACATCAGCATGTTATCAGCGCTCTTCTCATCCTAATCCAAAACACAGCACCCTACCAGCTACTAGGAGGAAAATTAACTCTGTCCTAACTGAAACCAGGACAGCTAATTTCAGTTAAGCTACCACAGTTCACAGTAGCCGACTATTTTAATACATATTCAAGAAAATGTTGTAGTCTCTTGCACCGTTTTTGTGCTTACTGTTTTTCTTGACTCTTACTAGCTTATTTCCATGTTCATGTCACTCTAAAATCTGCACCTAATATGCACACAGCTGACATGCCTGGCCTTTTGCTTTTCATGTAAGCTTTTTCTCTCCTTCTGGGAGCAGTAAACAACACTGGACAGTTCTATGTTTATTGTGTCTCTGTCTTGGGAGAGGAGGAAGTATTCACGTGTTCCTTCTGTGTGTTAATGCATGGATGTTTTTAATGTATTATAGGGACAAATAATGTGCATTTGTCACTTATTTTGCTTTATGTTTCATGGTATTTTGATGAGAGAGCAGGCTCCTTTAGGCTTTTGAAGCTTTGGATATTGGGGGAACACTACAAAAATGTTCTCTGTTATTATAGCTGCATTTGCCAACTCCCAGCATTAAAATCTCAGGCTGAGTCATAAATTTTATACAGCTGCATGAAATTTTTAGTGTTTAGTAATTCAAGTAATTCATAGGAGCGATGAACTGGTGTGTGATGTTCTTAAATCGCCATAGAAACTAATTACTCCCCCACCTTATTTTTATTTTGTATTATGCATAGCTTTGTTATCACATACCTAGGTGGTGCGTACATGATGTGGTTAGCCAGCACTGCTATCTGGTGTCTGGGGGTGGGGGATGTGAGCTCATGGCTGACACGACACATACTATGATTCTATACTGATGCATTCCTGGAAGGACCATACCTGGCAGAGTTTCTTCTGCTTTTCCTGGTGTTAGTAGATGAAGGTAGATTTCTCTTCATTATTTTATTTTGGGATGTGCAATGTTTTAGTCCTGACAACATGAGGTTTTTAAAGCACTCATGGTAGTTCTCCAGATGTATAATCCCTCTTAATTTTTTCTACTCCTTTAACATGTAGTATTTTCCCATCTTAGCTCTGAAATGGGAAGGAAACCGGAGGAAGTGCACCTAGGCATTAATTCTGATGCAATTCTATACAGCAGTTACCAAGCCCAGCAAAACATTTTGCATCATGATAATCTCAAGCAGGAGTAAAACGTAAACATTCCTTATGTACATTCATAGTCCTCTGAATATCTCAGTCTTGTTGAAGTTGAGGTGAAAGAAGCAAGGAAGACGTATCTTTGCTGTTGTGCAGATTTTGGGGTCTAATTCTAGCATGAAAGTTCCAATGAAGAGTTAATTGAATTAATATAAAAATAATTGTTATTAAGCCTATATTCTATATGTTAGTATAGTTAATATGCCTATATTCTATCCAGGAAAATAATAAACATCATAAATCTAGGAAATGTGAAATCTCTGTTTCTCATAAAGCATGTTTCCAGTCCTAAAAATACTTACTAATATATATAGGTGGCACTTCCTTAAGTCGCAGGAAACACAGCCAAACATAATCTGTGAATATCATTTACCAAACAATAGAGTTGAATACATTTTTAAGTGATAGTTTATTGAGAATTGATAGTGATTTTTCTGCAAAGATTACAGTAAGGAAAAGCAGACTTAAAAATTCTGTCTGCAAACCCACTCTCCTCTGCTTAAACAAAGAGCAATCTCTAAGCTGGAAGGTAAGAGCATAGCACCTTTTTAATTCCTGTGTTGTTAAACAAAGTAAGCATTTTGTGCTAAACATTTTAAACTGCAATGCTCTTCATGGGCAGATGTAAAAAGCTGCATTTCCTTTCAAGTTTATCCAGGAGATATCTGAAATACTTTGCTAATAATGCTTTCGAGGTCAGGCCTCGAAAGCAACATTTTTTCATTGCAAGCTGATTTAGAAGGAATAATTCTTGTTCTGCATTGCGGGTGCCAGCAGTGGTCAGGAGGTGACATGCATGTTCTGAGCTCTTTGATGAGGTTTGGGAGAAGTTCTGGTATCAAGCTGTCCGAAACTTTTGTTGCAGAGCTGAGATGGAACTAAATGTGAAGTTCATCAAAAATAATAGAATATTTTTGACATTGAAATACAGTAAGTGTCCCCAGTACTTTCTGAGGCAAAATAAGTTTTGCAATTTGCACATAAGTGCAGCTATTAAGAGAACATTTTCGATAATAGATGACATTTGAAATGTGTGCAAAAGCAGGATGCCAGGAGATAACCATAAAGAATATCAGTCTGGTTACAGTGGAAGAGATGTCTTTTGAATACTGCCTTACTTTACAGTGTATATAAAAGATATTGCAAAATACTAATAATACATTTTTTTCTGAAAAAGGGAATCATGTTTTTCTTTTGTAAGGCACAGTTGTCTGTGAAATTTTGAAGGCATGTCTTTTCAAATGTTGTCTTTTTTAATGCAATTCAGAAATGCATTGGTCTGAGTGACTTCACGGTTACACAACACAACCTCTATCATTTAATCACATATTGTCTGAGGTAGCTGGTCAACAAATTCCCTTTGACCTTAGTTAAACATCAATCCTGAATCAAGCCATCAATATGAAAAAATGCAAGAGTTTATCTACAAAGAGAAATATGTTTTGTGGTAATAATTTCCAAGAATATTGGGTTGTCATTCACCATGAGTCAGATCAGCTACTTCTAAAAATGGCTGTTGTCCTAAGAAAATGTTTATTTTAAAATATAAAGTTGTTAGCATTTTAGGACATGACACCAAATCCTGCTGAAACCCTACCTTGACTTGGAGATATTCACTCAAATCCATATTTATGGCAGCACTAGTGAAAAGGTGATATTCCTGTCAGAAGTAACAGATGACCATCAGATCATTAGCAGATGACCAGGCAGATGTTTGTTTCAAGTGTTCTTAGAAGAATGATGTCTAAGTCCTATTGTTGACTTAATAGGTTTTCTTATGAGTACTAAGAAACGTCTTTTAACATTTTCTCTTTCTTGCTGCTGTCATGATTTTTTTAAACTTTCTAAGGTCGGAATTATGTTGAAATATTTATTGTTGTTTTCTGAAAATATTTAGTTTATACTTATATGTTCTTTGCTCCTAGAAACCAACAAAGTTGAAGATGTAGACAGATCCCTTTTTTATTCTTTCCCTAAAAACTTTTAGTAGCCCAGTGTGAAGTATCTGTATCCTATGTTGCGCTGTATTGAGCTAAATAAAGGGAAAATACTTTTCAATAGTCAGAAAAAGTAGTTCAATTTAAGTTACAATATACTTATTTCCTCCTCCCTTGCCAAGAGGAGGGATCTTTGCATAAAAAAGTGTAATTTCACATGACGATTCATTAAGGAATAATATTAATGGCTTACAAAGTGTCAGTCACATCCTCTGAATTAGTTCCTGCTCCTGACTTCTTTGCATTTCGCTGAATGAATTTTAGGAAATAATTAGAGATTAATGAAGGTATGACTAGTTTTCTGTGCCAGTGGAGTAAGAATACCCCTAAGAATACTCGTCTATGCAAACTCTTCTGTGCCTATGTTTGCATTAAGTGAACTGTTTACTGATGTTCTCCACACTGCCTATAGCCAGCAGTCACCCTGCTAATGCAACCTGGCCATTTCAAGGCTGAGAGATCTCATGATATCAGCCTGAAGCACAGGTAGTGCTTTTGTTGCTTCCTGCATTTGGTGAGGCTGGTGGTGTGGTTACACCTCTGATGCATTGAAGATATATGGATGTGGTTTATGTTTTTGCTATAGATAACTAACTATGGCAAATTGCTACCATGAGTTTCACAGCAAGGGATAAGGGAATGTGAATTCTGCTCTATCTCATCTGAAAAAGGTGGAGCCACCATTGCTTTGCCTCCTGAAGTGAACTATGCCCCTACAGAAAGTATCACCTTTCAGCCTTGTAGTACTAGCGATAGTGCCCACATGGAATGTCTGAATTCAAAATAGTATTTTAGAAAATCCTGTAAAATCCCAACATGAGAATTATTATACTTGTAGAAATCACTGTAAGCGGGGATAGACCATATCAGGACAGAGGCAAGAAGGTATTCTCTGTTATCTATTATGTAGGCATTTATCCCCAAGTATGTTGAGTGAGCACAGCATGGTGGAAATAGTGTTTATTGTGTGGATCAATCCAGTAGAACTGCCATAGGGATATCTGTTTCCTGGTTGAAAGATGTTGTAGTAAGTTTTCCAAATCAACAGATGTATGCTTTAGATGTTTTTAGATTCCACTTGCAGAACTGCTACATTTAAAAATTAAATACATTGGCTAAAAAGCTCTGTAACAACAAATACTCAGTGCACTGCTACTGAGAGAATTGCTGAGAGAGCCTATTAATATTAAAGCAAACCTGAGTGATACGACTCCGCAGAGAGCAGCACAAACGTATTCCTTAGTCATTTTCTGCCCTTCTCCTTTCAGAACTATGTCATTTATGTTTTAAGACAGATGTTGACAATTCTGGGATGCAAATGTAAAAGGATTTAAAATGTGCTTAATGCAGCATTTCATCCCCTGCTGCTGGTATAGCAGGAAAAGGGAAGTTGTAGAGCTGAGTGTAACCAGTATGACCCTTCACATTTCTAATGACAAAAGAGCTTGTTTCTTTCAAAGACAGAAATGTATTTACATTCTTTGTGCATTTGGTCGCGTTCAGAATTTTCTTTTCATTTCTTTTCTTCTGACCTTAGTAGAGTTGTCAACTTTTATTTGTATTTTTCTTTTTTTAGCCTAACCTCTAGCTTGTAGCAGGAGTAGCTTCTTTCACCATTTTGTTCTCAAATGCCAAACATGAAAAGAAGAAGCTTCAGGGTACCATCTACCTAACTAGGTGCTCTGCTTTACTCAGTCCACACACTGTCCCTGGGGCACTCAGCTACCTCTACCAAAGGGAAAGATCAAAGAATTGTCAGGTTTCTTCTCTAGATAATCCTGCATGGCATAGGCAATTATGTCTCATTTCAGTTAGAAATTCTGTTGTAGGGGATTCTATATTTAATATGCTGCTATATTTTTAATTAGAACATCTGAAATAGAAAGAATTAGAAATGGCATTTGCTTTCCCGTAACAAAGTTCACTTGAATGGCTGGAAAGGTGTAATTGGAGAATTACCTCAGTCCATATTTTTCTGTATCATTTTCTCATCACGAGCTGTCTTTACTCAGAGATAACAAAAATAAATGACCCCAATCCCTTGAAATGCAAAACCAGAAATCACCTTGAAGAAAAATACTTGGCCCAGTACACTGATTCATTGCTGGAACAGAAAAATTCATTCTCCGAGTGATTAGAGATTGAGAGCTTTTTTTTTTTCATTTAACTATTTAAAACATGATCATAAAAGACCGCATGTACCAATGTTTGATATTTCATCATAACCTTATAAATAATAGCAGTCATTCAGGAACCTCATTTTCTCTAAAAACAGGTGAGAGTTGTGGTTTTTTTTTTTTCTGTGAAAGTGTGCATTTGCAATCTGTCTGAATATTAATATTTAGGTGTGTTTTAGTGAGTCTAAAAAGTCATAAAATTTCACTTCTTTTAGGTGAAAAGAAAAGCTTTGGAATACAGAAGGGTGAAACAAGTTTTTAGGTATTAGAGAAATAGTACTGTACCATAAACTTCCTTTTACAGTTGAGATCTGTTACCAGACTTATTTATTTGTTTATTTTCTGTATGTGAAGGTGAGAGCGGAGAAAGATTGAGATGCTTACAGGACATATTGAAGACTAAACCCTACCTGACAAACAGCAGGAACAAGTACAGCTCCCTAATGAATGTGCTCCATTAGTGAATCATTGCATTCCAGGCTAGCATCATTCTCTGAGTGATTTTAATTTTAAGGATTGAACAGGAAATAAGTTTCACCTTAGATGATAGCTGTAGAGAGCAAAATCTGTTGTCACTTGTAGACATGCGCTTTAAAATACAGGCTAAAAAAAAAAAAAAAAATGAAAAAACAAATCCCACATCTTTAAATGTAGAACAAAAAGTAGTTTACATATATTCCTAAAATTAGTATCGTTGATCAGAATTTTTATAGATTTTCAGCTATTTGTTTACCTGAAGGAGTTAGTCCCAGAGACTGCTGGATAACTGTTCTTTGCAGCTGAGTAATTGGGTCATGAATTTCACTTGAATTAGATTTTAGCTTTGTGAACTTCAGAGCATGAGCATATGTAGTAATTTATTAATGACTGAGACCTAAAGTGACTTAATTCCTTAGATAATGTTGTGCATTTTTAGTATAAAAGACTGTTATAGAAAATCAGCATCTTAACTCATTCTTTAATAGTGTTAGTTTTAAAACACAAGATCAGTTCTCTAATCATGGTTTGAATTTTAATGATTTGTCAGTGAATAGGAAGAGAGGACATCTTAAATAAAACTGCCTTAAACACTTCATCTTGGGCAGGGGAGAAGAGTCTCGTGCTAGTCCAATACTCCTGTGCTTAGCTATGTTCTGAATCAAGCCTGATGCTATGTATCAGTGAATAACTGGGGTTTGGTCTGCAACTAGTTATCTAGGCAATTCAATAGTGCAAATACTAGTAGTAATAATAATGATGGCGACTGAATCTTCCTATGAGATCATTAAGTGATCATTTCCACTTCAAGTGATAAATGATACACTCTTTAGAGACACAAAAACCACTTACAAGATTAATCTTTGTAGGAATAATCTTTTATGGAGAAACCAGAACTTGGATTTTCTGTGGAAACATTAGAATGTCAAATATATTAAAAGATTCTGAGAAAACAGCACGTATATGGGAAGGCCATCAGGGATGAGTTACTTTATAATTGTGTAACAATATTGTTATGCAATAGATGAAGTGCATTTTTTAGCCTACAGAAAAGCTTCTAACGACTCTAAGCTCTCATTTCCCATTGAGTGGTGGGCAGGCTCATATGTACACACTGCACTGTTGCATAGTTGTGATGGAATCAAATCTCAACAAGTGCTACAATTATTTTCTGACTGTTGAAAGTTTTTTTTACATAATCAGGTGAAAATGTGACTGAAAAATTACTGTATATAATGGATCCAATCCAAGATGTTGCCATCTGTTAGCTTATTAATATAAATGCATACCCATATATTTACCTTCAGTCGTGTAGGTTTAGTGAAAGAGATATAAAAAAAGACAAAATTCCAGATTATTCTAAATGTATAATTTTTAAAATTCTTCTATATCTGTATCATTCTATATATAATTTTTTCTATATCTGCTTCAGTATCTGTTCCTTATTCTGATTCATTTAACATTGTGCTATCATTGTTACAATAAGTGTTTTATGATGCTGCAAAACCGTGATTGTAGCCATGGCTGAGATGTCTTCAGAGGATTATGCTACTTCATTAATGCAAAACAAACATAAATACATTGATGGAGATACTTGGAGGTGATTCACAGCAACAGTAGAAACTACCCACAACAAAACTGACATAAGGAAGGACTGGAGTAGCAGCAGTGCATATAGAAGCTGTTGCCTAAATTTATCAGTGTTCTTGTCTGGTCAATGTCAGATAGCTGATCAAGTACAGATAGGAGGTAGTGAGATTGCATTTTGGTTTTACACAGTGGGATTATATAGGACACAACTGCAGGAAATGGAGTGTCTCAGGTGTGAGGAATTGCTTATTACCTATCCTTAGAGGGGATATTTTTGTGTAAGTTAGGCTGTCGCTACATGTAATTGTCATATGAGCACAAAGATGAATGGAAGCAAACAAAATGGTATTTTTCTCAGGAAGAAGCTTCATGTGTCTGGGTATGTTTGCTGACTCTGTGCTTCCTTTTCTCTGTGTGCTTCCCTGGAGTGCAATTTATTCCAGATTAATGTTTGAAAGAAGCTCTGGAGACAGCACTTTTCAAATATGCGAGGAAAGTCTTTGCTCATTTCACCAGAAGACTTGGTGTTGGTGTCTGTGATTCTCCTATATGCCTGGGGATTTGTGGAAATAGTGCACTTCTATGTAGCCGTACTTGCATCTTGTGCTGCCCAACGCAAAACTCTTGCTAAAAGCTCACATAGGCAATTTTCATGCATTGTATATCAAGTCCTTCAGTTGAGCAGGGCTACCTGAAATTCTGGAGGAAAAAAATAGCAGCCTCTAGCGTTGGAGAGGGTAGATACACAGAGCGAAAGAAAAGTATACAGTATGTTTGGGGAAGCTTGCTCTTATGTGCCTTTATTTTGAGCATAACCCCATTATTTTACACAGCAAAATAAAAAAAAAAAAAAGTAAATAAATAAATTAGAAGATTAAAAGCCAAGATACACCTAAGCTTATAAGGAGCAGCATGACTTGTATGTGGGGATTACCTAGTCTGTCTGTCAGCTTTTGGATGCACATGCTTTATACAGACTGCATGGACAGATGTGTCCGAGGACATTTGTGGGCACTGAGAGGCTGTAGCCTGGCCATGGTCAAAGTGGGCTTTTCCAGGAATTCAGCGCTAGATGGACAGTGGTGGCTTCTTCTGAGTTTAGATCAAGACAGATCTGGAAAACATGCTGTTCATATCTGCCTGGTCTTAAAATGCACTGACGGGGAAGAGCTCTTTGGCTGTTTGGCACACTGGCCACTGAGAAACTGAGGGAGAGAGAGACCCAAACACCCTCGAGAATATTAAGGCAAACATCTCCTGAGGGGGGAAAAAAAAAGTCACCATTATCTTCACTGCCCATAAAGAAAATGTAGAATTGCAGTTTGCAAGGTCTTACCTGAAAACCCTCACACAGTAGAGTGCAGGAAACTCAATCTATCTGTCTTAGACAGATGAATGGCTGAGTCAGCCCTGATGGGATCAAAGCTCTTACATTGTTTCATGCTATACAAAACATATTTTCATCATCCTGAGATATAAAGGTAATGTCCAAAGCAGAATGGGTACTGGTATATTGTGGCACCAAATAAATCCAAGTATTTGATTTTGGGCCATTGGTGTCTTCTGATTTTACTTCCTAAGGGCTCAGTGAGCAGCTTTTGTTTAACAGGAAATGTAAAAGAGTTTTCATTTTGGCAATTGGCCCTGACATTCTCGCTGAGTAAAGTCCAAGGATTTTTGTTGTTTTGGTGTATTTTTGTTTGCTTTTTGTTGGTTTTGTTGTTGTTGTTGTTTTTATAGCATGTCCATAAGACAGAAATGTTGCAATGATGAGTGGGAGCACAGTATGGTTTGACTTGTGCTATTCAATAAGGGGAGGCAGAGCCAAATTTATCTTGTATGCAGCATAAAACTGCTGTCAGACCTCAGATAAAATGTTTGAAGTGAAGTTGATTGCTGGAAATAATTTTCTGAGTGTGATTTTCTTTGAACGTAGTCTGTGTCCTCATGCTTTGAAAAGCTAGCAGGTGAAGTAAACTGGCCTTGTACTGATGATGTCTATGTTGTATAGTTTTGTTCATCCACAGTTGAGATGAACAGGTTTGTTCATCCTTGCTATTTCAAAGAGGTAATATAGATGTTAGCAATTGTGAAACATCAGCATCAGAATATTAAACCACTCAGCTATGTGGCTAGAGGTCAACATAACCTGATTTCAAGAACAGACTCTAAAAATTTGTGTATTTTCCATAGGTGGTGTAATTTTACCCTTCTGTAAATTGAGTACAGTTTATATTAGATAAATGTTAATCTCCATACCTCATACACAATATGGTAATAAACCCATTGAAACAGGACCCAGAAGTAGTTTGTCACAATTAACAATACATCTCAACTTTTGCTTCATGGGTTATTTTTTGTATATATTGAAAGAGGAGAGGATATTATGAAAAATACAATATATATCTATATAATGATTTTAATAATATAAGTTGGCAGAAAAGAAAAGAACTAAAACTGCAGCTGTTCACATGCTTCTGTTGAGCTTTTAAGTGCTTGGTTTGTGCTTTTCTTTTTACGTCTCAAGTCTTATAATAGAAAGATGGGAATTAAAAATAAGAAAAAAAAATGTACTGAAAAACCCTAACATGCCTTTGACCTGTTATAGATTGATATTGTAGGGTGGAGGTGATGAGGAGAGGGAAGGAGACCTGAATGTTATTGACATACAAGGTGGTAAAATTCTCTAACAACATGGAAAGAAATAGCCATTGACGTGATAGTTTCTTCATTTCCTAAGGCTTCTTGGACATGGAATATCTTGCTGATTTTCTTCTCTCACTCTCTCTCTTTGGAGAGGTGTTGTGTTGGTAGGGGTTACTTTGGTCTACTGCAGACACTTTATTCAGGAGAATAAATGACAGAAATGAAGGAGTTATTTTCAGAAGTTTGGAATAAAGAGATATCAGTTAGTGATGGGACTTGGTAGATCAGGTTGGCGGTTGGACTTGATGGTGTTGAATGTCTTTTTCAACCTAGATGGTTCTGTGACTTTGATTCTATACGCCCCTCTAGCCAGAGCACACGATTATTTTTTCCTGAAGCTTCCAAAGGCATGCTGGCAAAACAGCTGTCACTACAGCTTCTTATATCTGCCTTCACATCAGTCTCCTTGTGGGGAGGTGTTGAGGCAACCTAAAATAGAGATTTAGTTTCAATATTCGTATAAAGAAGTCAGTTCTCGTTAAGCTTGATCTCATGTTTTGAAAATAAGATCAGAATCCAAACAAAATACGTTAAAATATGTTATGTTACTATTGGAGGAAATGAAAAAACATGCGCTGAGACTGAAAAAATTACCCTAGAATAAGGCAGAAAGCTTAGGTTCTATATGGAAGTTCTGCAAAGAAAATGTTAACAAATCTGATAAACTGTTCTTGAGAGCTCTCATGTTTCTGAAGGATGCTGGTGCACAGTTCTCACGTGTGGTTCTGCTTGTTTTTGAGTGCACATACGTTCAGCTGTGTGGGAAGGGACAATGGGAGTTCTGTGCACGTGGCAACCACTGGCAGCAGGTTTCTGCGCCTGAATTTAGGGATGCACTGAAACTATTGGTGCAAAATTAGTAAATGAAAGATTAAATACTACAGTAACTTGGTTTAATGATGATATGCAAATGCTTCAGCTAACAGTTTGTGCTATACGCTTTTCAAGATGTTCAAATACATTAAGCTACCTATTTAGTTTGAGTATACTGGTATTCTTTCTGTAAATCTGAAAGCCTATGTCTAATTAAAATCATTCCTGTATATCATTTTAAGAGAAGATATTAAGGACACATTTACAGACAATTAATTCTTGAAATATATTGGTTTTTAGACTGGAAACATCTAAGACCTTTTCCGTTAAAGTACTTCAAAACAAATAAGATATTTGAAACAAACTGTAAAATTATAAACTTTGTTGTTGTTGTACTTTGAAGGATATGTAGTTGAAAAATAAGAGCCATCATCTTGAATCATTATCTGAGACTTAAGAGTGAGAAGTTCTGTCCTGAACTGCTAAGCATTTATAACCCAATAATCTGATTAATTGATTTAATTTTCAATAAACCCATTCTAGCAAACTTACAGAACAAGTACCTGAGAAGATGCTTCATTTCGTGTTATTTAAGTCAGAATCCTGATCAAATCAGGCTCCGTTATACTACACATGTTTTTAGTGGTATACTTCACATTCTGCTGTAGAAAATAATAATATCCAGAATGTAATCCTGTATTTAACAGTGACATGTAATTTGCTAAGTACCAAAAAATCTCTCCAACTTGAAGCAGGAGGTTGTCAGTTGCCTCTGACAAGCACCTACTTATTATGCTCTTGATAACTATAACCTTTAAATGCTTGCTCTCATTTCTAAAAATATTAACAAGTGCAGATTAAATCACACGTGTTTTGCCTCCATGCTGGTAACCCCAATTTCTGTTCTCTTGCTTTAGGCTAGATTTTGAGACAGGATTGGTAAATCCTCTTAGGCCTAGGTAAAACTCCAAAATGATGTCCATCCAACTTAAAATATTTTCATAAAGTTTTGGTTTTGACTACATTTTCCTAACCATATTCTTCTGTTAGACTACTTTAGCATGACACATTAAAATTGTGGCAGTCATCTACTACAGCATATGTCCTTTTGGGGTGGTAGGCATTCGGTTCTTCACGTCTTGAGTTACTGCAAGGCCTCCACAAAACAGTGTATGTGGAAGTTAATTTTGAACTGTTGTTGTATTGATAGAAGTATTTCTTACAGTAGCTCTCACTTGGCAAAAGGAAGAAAAATGAGTAAAAATGTAAAGATGACAACTCACTCTCACTTTGGTTCTTAAGTAACAGAATCTGCTACCTTAAACCGACCATTGTCAGACTGTAGGGAATCTGGAGGGTAATGAACCTAGTTAGTCAAGACAAAAAGATGATTTAACTTCCTGGGTTAATTAAGTACAATTTCCTAACGAGACACTGCCTTTGGCATATCTGGTTGGCCATCAACCTGAGAGGTGATGCTGATCTTTTTATGAAAAAACAGTCACATCTAATGTGATCACAGTACAACAAAGCTCTTTAGACATGCCCCTGGTGAGTAATAGATTTGCTGGGCGTGCTGCATCTCTTTGTTGGGATTTTTTTTGTTTGTTTGTTTTGTTTACCTTTGATCCCCTTGTAACTGCTACCTAGCTCCCTTTGTGCAGTCTCGTTCTGTTTCTGCAGTGGTTAGCGCAATAAAGCGCTCATCTGTGACTGGAGCCACCACATCATTTTCAAAGAATAAAACGTAATCAACCATGAGACTTGAGAACAACATGTGTTCTCTTTCCTTTCACATCCAGCCCTTTGTAAATCACATTTTGTGTGAGGCAGAATCTGTGTTGTCTCATTCAAAGTAATATCCCAGTTGCTTTTTTTTTTTTTTTTTGCATTAGAGAATGGTGTCAGCTTGAAATGATTTATTGTTTCTGCAGCAATATGTATAAGTGCAGAGTAGACAGCAACAGTGAAATGTGTGAAACAAGATGTCATATCTTCTCATTATTTTGGAATTGTGCAAAGGATGTTTCAATTGTTAGCTTCTTTACCTTGGATTTAAATAGAAACTTATTTCAAGAAAAACTCCAAGCTACTAATTCTGGAAACAAAATGTCCAGTGTTTCAGTGGAATACTAAACTAAATTTCAATTGATATCCTGAATTAAATTATCATTTTTTTTCTAATGCCAGCATATTCTCGTGCAAAATATTCATGAAAGGTACTGCTGTACAATAATAAATATACATTTCTGAAATGTGGTGGGCTGGATTTCTTTATGTATGTTTACAGTTTGTTAGCACAGGAGAAGTTATGTTTTGTGTGTTTCTCTCTTTTTTTTTTGTATGTTAGCACTTGAAGAGCTACCTATCAAATATTTAAGTTTCTGAACTGTTTTTGTAGGTGTTCACACTGCAGAGAAATCTTACACTTGACTGTCAATTATAGGATAATGTGAGTGAAGAATGCAGAAGAAATTCCCGAACTATTAAAAAATTATTTTTATCAAATTATATATATTTTTTCCCCTGAAAATGAGAAATATTTACAACTTGTACATGAAAAAGAATACCGAGTGGTTAAAATGGTATCAGCTAGCTAGCCTTTTAAACATTTTGATTACTTACTGTTTTAAATTGTGAAATTTAATGAAAAGTTACCATACATTTGATCATCAGGGCTAAATGTTAAGATCCTTGGACCTATTACTCAGTTGTTATAATGATTTACTGAAAACGATATTGAGCTATGCCCTTGACATCAAGTTAGGATTAGAGTTTGTTTTTTTTTTTCTTGTTTTTAACTCATATATACAGTCTAAATTGCTTGCTATTGCTTGAGAGTATTGGAAGGTTTCTTGTGCATTCCTCCTTCTATGAAAGCATGTTTTAGTGCCAAGTTGTAGACTTGCAGAATTTTCTCAGAGAGAATATTGTGCCATGATGCAGCTATTTTATCTTCTTATTTGTGTCTTTTTTGGTGACTTGAAGGTGTTAGTGATGTATAAAACAAAACTGGTATGATGAAGTATTTAAAAGATCCCTTAAAATTTCAGTAACTGTCAGTAATAAAACTTTTTTTTTTCCCCCTCAGAACAAAAGCCTCAAAAACAAGCTTCTGTCAGGAAACAAGCTTTGTGGTATTCATGCAGAAGAGGTAAGTAAGGTTCCTTTCTATTCTAAACTGAGTATACCCAAAAGAAGCTTGCATCTAAGTCTCTTGTGCTGAGGTTCCAGCAGAGATTATATATTACACATGCGTGATGACTGTTTATCTCAACTTTCTGTGACTTCGCTAGAGGCAACTCAAATATATTAGCAAGCTGCAAACTCAAGTTTTAGACAAGTACAGTAAAGTTTGTGTGTAGTTCTTAAAAGTATATATAGCTCTTTAAGGACTATATTATACATCTATAATACATATAAAACTAGTTTTCTTTCCATGATCTCCATGCCTAGAATAACACAGGAATTACAGGGTTTTTATTGCTTTTTTTTTTTTTTTGGTTCCTTTTTAAAGTAACAGAGAGACAGCAAAGATCTATTACTATCAATCCTTCTGATGTTTCATGATTTCAAAGATGAAGTGTCACAGTATAAAATATTCTCTCTATAGAAGTGTTAAGACAACTGATGATTAAAAAAAAAAGCCTTTTTTTTTCCAAATATCTAAATGTACAAGTAACTGTATTCATTGGAGCAGTCCCTTTAGCTATTTGCCTTTTCATGAGTGTTTATTAGTATACATTAACGTGGTTTACTCATTTGTATGAGTTATGTCATGGGGTTTTCTCTGCACATATGACTTCTGTAAAAGTAATTTCACCTTCCTAGAATTGAGCAGAAGTGTAACACTTATCTTCTTGACTAAAATTTTATATATTAAGGTTGAAACACCACGTTTTCTTTATCAAAGACTCTACTTTTAAACTTAGGCAACAAATACTTACAAGGTCCAAGTAGTGATTTCGAGTTATGTTAGGTATTTAGTCTAACTGATGATCTGCAACCACAGTTTCTGAGAAATCCTCAACAGTAGGAAATGATGATTTTTTTGTTTCCAGCTTGTCATAATCTGGTATCTTCCTACGTCATCATTGTTGTTTTCAAACATGCCAGAGTATTTGAGTACAAATATATAGTCTTCCCTCGTTTACTGCTAAAAAAAAAAAATTGGCAGTGTGCAACATAGCATTCTGCTTTCCCCTCTTGTTCACGTTTTTTGTTCCTAGCTGTATAACATAAACATTATACAGCTAGGGACAAAATGTCTTTAATGTTGGGTAATTGACTTGAAGACTTCTTCTCTGATTATTTAATATTTGCTACACAAATGTCTTTAAATCTGAGGGTGAAATCTAAAATAAAATTAAGCTTATTGTAGTATGACAAGCATTGTTGTCAAAGAATTTCAGGAAACCAAACCAAAGCTAACCACCACTCAAGGCAGCAGATTGTGAATGTATTTTAAACCTTAATTTCAGGCTTGATGAATCATCCTCGTAAATGTGTGGTTTTTAAGTGGGTTAGCGCCATTCGAACAAACCAAGGTGATAAAATTTCAGGAGCATCCTTCTTAGCTGTTGTTGTTTTGCCAGTTAGGTGGTGTAGGCCACAGAAATGCCATGTATTTTCTGTTCTTTAATTAGTTACTATACTTACCAAGCATAATAACTATGTACAATTAGTATTCTTTTAATAGTTAGATCAAACACCCTTTATGGATAGAACTGTCTAACAGGAAGCTCGCACATTATTCTGCTCTCCCAGGCTGCATACAAACAGTCTCAGCGTGCCCCGGAGATGGTTTTGAAGGTGATGCCTCCAGATATTCTTTCATGGAAAGTACTAAACATCTCCTGTCTGAAATGTATAAACCAAACAGCTATTCATAATAGTGCATATACGTGCTTTAGCTCAGTACCATTTTTCTTTTCCCTTGACTCATTTGACTGGTTTAGACATGTTATCCTAGAAAGGCAACTGGCTTTCATATTGGTTACTTTTCTGCATTTTAAAGCTGATCTTGTTTCTGTTGTCAGATCTTGCCACATTTTTTTCAGGTCTTAAAAGTAAATATTTGAAAGGAAAAACACTGATTTTTATTGTCCTTCCTTTCAGTCAAAAAAGATTCAAGCCCAGCTGAAAGAGCTTCGATATGGGAAAAAAGATTTGATTTTTAAGGTGAGTTTTCTTCAACACAACTTTGCTAAGGTATTAGAGTTGCTGTAATGTTGAAGTAATCTGGGAGTATAATATCTGCCTTGATTACTGTAGTTCT